>NC_050445.1:61313812-61913812 GCF_903995425.1 Onychomys torridus
AGTGACAGCTGTCAGCTTACAAAGTTGTAGCTAAATGGGCTGTTCATTCGGACTATAATTTTTGAGCCCTGCTCTGCATGCTCATCGTGTCCTGAACCTAAAGTCTAGTCACTGGGGTAGGGGACACACATGATGGTCTCACTCCAGACTCCGCTCATGAAACCTCCCAAACTTTCAATACTCGTCTATTTTCTTCCAGTCTCCAGAAATAGTCATAACAATGGGTGATAAATGCTGAGTTGTACAGCACCTCACAGATCTATGTACTTGAGTGACTAGGATCATTCCCTTATCTCCAGTCCCCATTTACTGTAAATGATTTGGGACATTTTATAGGCAAAAATAAATTTCTGTTGTATGTAAGCACCCCTGTGTTTCACTAGGCACTTGTGACAACGACCAGCATTACACTAACTAAAACAGCTAGTATTAGCCTACCTAATATAGGTTGTAAGTATTTGGTGCGTGGTTATTGCTAGAGAGAGAAAGCGCACACAGACTTTATTAACTCTTCTAATCTGTTTCCTTTTTCCTCCCTTTCACACTCTGATATGCAGTTGATACATGTTAGGAATGATTATTAAAAACTATATGAGTAAATGTCTGCCTTGGTTGAGCTATAGCAAACAATATGGCTTCTCTTCCTACTAATCAATAACATCTATAATTAATACCACAATTTCAATATTGAAATACAATTAGGATTCACAAAAGGCTATATAGAATGACACTCTGAGCCTCTTGGGTTGAAAACCATAGCAGTAGATTAGGTAGGATATGTACAATGAGCTTTTTAATACACAAATAACATAAATCTGGTAGAGTTAGGACTGTATCCAATTATCTAGAACCTAAGAATATCCCAATTCACTGCAGTGATGAACACAAGAGGAATTGGCATTATCTAGTGTACAGTAAGGTAAAATTAGATTTAAAACCTCCTTAAGAGATATTTTAATAGCTAAGAGTCAGTAAATATTCAATGCTATCCTTTTTAACAGAAATGTAAACCTTTGAGTTTAATGCTAGTTGGACATTCAAGCACTTACGTTATCCTCTGTCAAAGGAGATTATAACTAATAGGACCTCTCTGGGTTCTGGTCTGAAATGAACAAAAAGCAAATCCTCTGAAATATTTGGAACATTCCTCTAAAAGGAGATACCGGTAATCAGGTCCCTAGCTTTCTATACTGATTTTTTTTAAATGTAATTTTTTTAAACAATTTTAGCTAATTTGAGTTTTATATTAACATCTGGTAAGAGTGCTCTTACATTATATTTCATACTGGTTCCCCAAAGGAAGAGAAACATGATCTCTGCATGTCTAATGGCTTGAGTTAGGTAAAGTTGGAAGATGAATCCTTTTTCACCTAATGATATTGGCATACAGAGCCCCCAATTCTAGAATTTAGCATCGAGTCATTCCAAATATAACCTGTGTGTCCATAATCTTTTCACATGCTTACAATCTCTAGGCTAGGAGCTGGATATTACCTTATTCACATAGTACCTCAGCCTAATAAGAAAAACAGAACTACATAAATGTACGACCATCATAATACAGCAATATGTTATATCAAATGCAGCTGTGCAACATCTAAATGTATACTAATTCTGTCATTGTGTCACAGAGTTATAAGCAACAAGAATTCAGAGTGTTCTGTTTTACCCTATGTGCTACAGACATAGTCTAAGAATCTATGGTTCCTTAGTTTGCCTTAACTCACCACTGTTCTGCTTCTCACAGGTGAGCCAGCATGTCTCTATCAGCCTGTTTTTGTGATGTGAGAAGATTCTCATCTTGGGAATTAGAGTATCAGTTCAACAAATAATTAGCAAGGGAAAGGTGATAAGTTCAATCCCCATCATCATCAGCACCACCACCACTACCACCACCACCATCATCATCACCACATAACCACCACCACCACCACCACAGTCATCATCATCATCAAAGGGGGGGGGGCTTGATCAAAACATGTCATTCTCATGAATAAAAGATTTATTATCTGATTTTGATTTTTGTTTTGAGCCTGACCATACTCACAGTGCATTAAAAGCCTCATTTCCTATTCTGCTTTAAAAAAAAAAAAAAAATCCTACTCAGTCCAGAAAACGTTAGTGGGGATACAAAGGCAATAAAGTAAGTTAGTTGTAGCCCTTTGGTCAAACTCTGGAAAGAAGAAAAATTCCTCTAGAACCCAAGACTTGCTTTGGATGACACCTGTGCCCTGGGAAACTGTCCTACTCTTACACAGGAAAAGAATGTCATCCTGCCGCATAGGGGTAATTGTTAGCAGGCAGTGATAATGCAATAGCCAGCAATTGTGGGTTTTAAGGGCAAGATTCCAGACCATGATATAAGCATGGTTGTCTGCCCAAGGTTAATGGAGTAAGAGCCTTATTCATTCCAGCTAGAGATGAATTAACTTCACAAACTCTGGGTTTAGGTTCTGTCTTTTGTCTGAAGGTATCCAGATACACTCTTCTGAAGAGAAGCAGAGAGGATTTAGTGGTTCATGGAGTATTTGTCCCTTTTTGCCAGACTGAAAACACAGCTCCCTGACTGACACACCCCTTAAAAAAAGGCCTGAGCTAGAAGTCTTTCCTGGTAGCCTTTATTTACTAATTTTTTAAAACAGTGTTTAGAAAAAACTGGTACTGGCTCTGCCATCCACTGAGGTAACATTTTTAGATGTTGTTAACACAAGAAAATGTGTTGCTAACCCATTTGCTTCTGCCAGATTCCCACCCCCAACCCCACTCCCAAAGAGCTCAGGGACTGCCATGGAGACAGCCTCTTACACAAATGACTTCATCGTTGTGTGATATGGGTTAGTAATGAAACTTGGGAATGGCGAACTTATTTAAGGACATTCCCATTTTAGCTGTACATCCCTGAGTTTCTGTCCAAACAATTTCAATCTTAGGGTCAACAATTGCTCAACTAACCAAACTTGTGGTTGGCAGTGCAACTCTATAAACTTACTTTTAAAATAGTGAGTTATAGATTTCTAATAATAAATTTTGTGACATATAAAATGTATCCCAATAAATGTTAATACTGTTTAGAATCACAATATTATTTGAAAGTATAAGTAAATGACCAAGGTGATATTTTCAGATATACAGACAACTTGTCTGAATTAAATTTTGTGCCTAGCTCAATCACTCATGAAATATATACAATTAATGAGGACCCCAAATGACCTAATTTGTCTTAGGAAATTATTTTTAAATTTTAACTAGTTTAATATAAAATCAACCATTGTTAAATGACCGTAGATATTTGGTCACTCATATCTCCAATTTAACAGAATCTAGTTTTAAAATTTTTAAATGCTTTAGTCCTAAATAGCATGGTAGTAAAGGTGAATATTTCTCTATCTTTGAGAAAGAGCAAAAGTGAGACCATGTTTATAAATAATCATAGAAGGCAGGTTGTAACCATTGTTTTACTTGTCATTGTGTTAGTTAGATAAAATTATATACATAAATACCATGTCCTAAGAAAACATCACTTCAGTTTCTAAAGATGAATTAAAATCTCCATGTTTTATATGGCTACTTCGTGGTATGGAGGGGAGCTTTCAAGCAATCACCATAACTTCCAAACTTTTCCTAGAAAGAGCAACATATGACTTTCTCTAATGAAAATTGTGGTTTCCACAAGTTTGAAATAATGACCATAAAATTTTAAACAGCAGGACCTTTATAGATGCTAGTTATCATTTATTCAAGCTCTATTATACTGACAGTTTATCTAAAACTACTTTGGATGCAAAAATTACTTCCCAGGAAACTTCTGCTTTTCTGTGGACTTGGAAATCAAACAGATGTTGATCTTGTTTCATCTGCTACACAAAACCACTTTATGTCTAAGGATTCAAAGGAGGCAAATGGTGAAATCCTAGGACCCTCTAACTACCTCTTTGTTATAACAAACATTTGAAAGATATGTTTGCAGAGGCCTGAGTTTATGAAATTATTTATTCCCATTTTTTACTGTGTATTTATGTAGAATTCATTTCATGCATACTGGTCCCATTGTTATTCCAAGGGTAGGAGCTACATTTTATAATTTACAATTAATATCTGATCATCTCAATAATCCCTTAAGTCAGGTGATCTTCTTCATCACATTAGTTCACTTACTTACGTGGAGATGGGGCAATCTCATACCATGATAATCGTGAGAAGGTTAGAAGACAACTGTGTAGAGTTGGTTTTCTCTTTCCACCAAGTGGGTCCCAGAGATCAAACTCAGGTCAACAGGCTTGGCATCAAGTGTCTTTACCCACTGACCCATCTTGCTAGCCCAAAAAAGATAATATTATTGGACTTTGTCAGTAGATTGACAAATTGCACCTTAATGAGGTTGAATACCTTAGCCAAATGTATTAATCTAATAAGTGCAGAGATAGAATTCAAAAGCAGGGCTCAACTCTAGAGTAAGAGTTACTTACTAGTTGAGTAAGAACAGCTGAAAGCAAGGGACCTGTGAACTCAGACTCAGAAAGCTTTTAAAAGGACATGGTCTAGCTTATGCTAAGTTTGTATTGATTTGAAAAATGGATTTACACTTCAGCCTAGATGTCAATGAGATGCTGGCTCATGGACAAGGCTATTCAAGGACTGATGTGAAGAGACTGCCTGGGGAGCAGAGGTGGGTTATCTGTAAATTTCTACCTGAAGAACGGCTTGTCCAACACAGTATGTGGTGCTGGCTCACAACACTTGGGACCTGTCTCTTATTATGGAGGATTATAAGAGTGCCACAGTTGCTTCAGCTGATTGCATTGATAAGATCATTACATTCACAAACTGTTAACAAGTTGCTTGACTGATAAACCCAAGAACAACCATGCCTCAGACTATTTACAAAAAACACAGGCCAAGCTGGCCAGGATATTTGGGCTTGCAACTCCCTAAATATTTCTAGAAACCCTTTCTCACTAGTGGCAGAAGAAAATCTGTTCAGTTATTGCAAGATGTTTCTTTTTCTTCTTTTCATCACCAAAGAAAAAACATACTCTCCTGAGAACTCTGTAATGATAAGAAAATGCTTTTGTAGGTTTTACCATACAATTTCTACTTTGGGTAACAATTCCATGCAGTCACGTGCGATACTTTCTCAGTCAGTGAATCTGCATGTTGGATTTTGACAGAGGTCTTATTCACTGTGACAAGCACAGTAACCTACCAGGCTTCCTGTGTCCCAGCAGGGGCTATTTCTTGAGTAGCTTGAGTTGTTGAGTGACTGTGTAGCTGTTAGCTTCAAAGCACATCTTACATGAGGTAAGATGAAACACAGGTGAGGATATGTAAGGTGCTTCCACACGTCTGCAGCTGAGTAACTCTCCTCACCACAGCCAAATCCTCCAAGGCCTTCTGTCTCCACACATAAACTTAGCCAATCTTGTCAGACCAGTGACAATGGGGGAAAAAAATGAAACTCCGTTAATAGGATTATATGATTTGGGGAGTAGAATGTTGTTACAGATGATTTATTTTGAAAGCTGCTTTCGCTGTCGTGAAAACAAGCACAGGCCATTACACCAGAGGCTGTGGTGCCAAACGCACAACATGTAGCTCTCGGGTCGCTTAGGAAGTGCATTTATTCTTTCATGTTTCACCAGTCTTGTCCTCTGCTACGGGGGTCACCAAGGTGACGATTTGATGTCAGAGTAGCCTGGGCTGTGATGAACAGCAGCAGCACACTGGGTGTCATGGTTTGCATTTGTTTGCTTCTGAACCAATTTCGTCTATTGAAGTCTGAGTTTTCTCAGCTTTAGCCCACGCTAATTTGGTGCCTGGTCTATGTAACTACGATTCCAGCTCAGCCCAGAGACTGATATTCCTAAGATGTCATTGTCAACTCCCCAGTGGCTCGCGTTACTGTCTGTATTGTGCTGTGAACCCTGTGCTGTTTGTTGTGAATCACTGAAACTCCTTAACAAACAACTGCCTCATAAGAAAAAGGAAAGTAAACACTCTACTTCTTATTGTTTATAGTCGAATGGTCTTTTGGGAGCTAAGAGATAATACTTCATTTTGAAAAATGGTTATTTCTTACTTCTAGCTCTGTTTTATCCCTTTCTTCTAATAGATCTTCGGAGGGCAAGAAGACATCTTGAATGTACCTATAGATTCTGCTTTGATTATAACGAAAAGTCAAAAAAGTGCTTTAATAGAATTCTAGTTGGTTAGGTAAGTGCATTGTGAAAAAAAATGTAACGGTTCCAGCTGTAAATGACGACAATTTACACATAGTTAGGATCTAGCACTTGCTGGCAGTGATGCTTGATTTTAGGTGTCAATTTTCCTGAGCTCTACTCATATTAAACATTGTTGATGGGTGTCTCTAAGGGTCTTTCTAGATGATTTGAATTTCAGTAAGATGGACTGACTCCCCAATGTAGGCAGACACCACCCAACATACTGAAGGCCTGAAGAGAGGAAAAGGTAGGAGGAGAAGGAATTTGCCTTTTCTTTCTGCCTTGCTTCCTAAGCTGGTACAGCTCATGCATGGGCCTTAGATCATTAGCTATCTTGGGTTCTAAGCCTTCAGATCTTGACTAAATTAACCATCACTACCAACTTTCCTGGGTCTCCATCTTCTGTAGACAGTAGAGCCTAGAACTGTTTGCCCTCCATAATCACATGAGGTAAGTTCTCATAATAAATATTTTTCTCTCTCATGCCTATGTTTTTGGTTGTGAGCTGAGCCATCCCTTTAATAGCTTATCTTTTAACAGCTGAACCATCTTTCCAGCCTCTCTCATGAATATGTATATGTGTATCTGCCATACACATCTTATTAACTCAATACATACATATACACACATATGTGTAAGCATATATATGTATGCATCTATGTACGTATGTATGTATGTATTTCTGTAGAGACACCTAACCAGTATATGAAAGAAAATGTTGAGCTTTAAATTTTTAGCAACATACAAAATCAATTAATCCTTTCATTTAACTACCGTGATCACATTTGGAGATCAGTATACATTATTGCTGTTCTGTGCATGATGAAACTCAGACAGATGTCAGGAACATTCCTATACTGTACCAGTAACAAGTGACAGCACTATGAATAGACAATATTTGTGTAATTCTAGGTCTGTGTTTGCTACCCTTTAAGAGCCTTGTCATGGAGTACATCCTCAAAGTTTCCATTTTCCATATATCTTCCACGCATTAAAAAAAAAAAAAAAAACAACCCTCCTTGCTCCACCAGTACTCTTGGCAAATAAATGCTATGCTAAATAAAAATAGGCACATCAAGATATATATTTTTGATTACCTTGTTCCTCCCATCAAATTATATGTGCTGAAGAGGAAACAGGCTTCTTAGAATCCAGAGCACACTTACCACCAGATGAGCTTGGATTTGCAGCATCAACCACATCCCTTGACAGCATCGCTTAATAAAGATATTTAAATCCACCTACAACTTTATACTCAAAAACAGATTACACCATCATGCGAAAGCAAAGCAGTTTGAGAAAAATGGTAATGTAACAGTTCCCTGGTGTGTATTGATTCAGCATGAGCCTTTTGATTGCCTTACAATGGTTAATTTTGATTGGGATGGTGGACTCAAGTTAGGTTTAATTGGCCCTTCCAACAGAAAGTCCAAAGTCTAAATGGGGAGAATAAATGGTACATGCTAGCTGTAATAAGAATTTGAACCTATTTTAAGCCTATTGTCATTTGGCTATTCTACTATCTAGCTGAAGCTGGAGAGATGTGCCATGTGCATGATTTGGGTAGGTTTCAAATAAATGGGAATAATAAAAGTGCCAACCTCAGTGGATTATTGTCAAGATTAAATGACATCATGTATACTTAGTACTGACCAAGCAACAATAGGTGCTTGCTTTTCCGTGTGTGTGTGTGTGTGTGTGTGTGTGTGTGTGTGTGTGTGTGTGTGTGTGTAGAAAGAGAGACAGAAACAGAAGGAGATAGAAAGATAGAACTCATGTGTCACTTTTTACAGTCTCTGACTTTATTTACTTCTCACAGGTTCTGTCTCCAAATATAGCTTGGAACATCAACAGATGAATTTTATGGAGTTATAATTAAATCCACAATATTCTCAAAGATAGTGTGATATTTTTTGTTATTATAATTTTATTATATATGCATTCAGGGAGCACACAGCTTTATCTTGCATGGATGGATCTGATATGTAATGAATATTTTCCAAGTCAAGCCCAACTTAAGTTCTTTGAGGGAATTTCCCAAGCCAGGGAACATGGTTTGAACAGGGTCATTGTCAGAGTGAGATACTGAGTTCATCTCCTGTGACATGGTGATGGTACACTTTTGGATGGGATGTCGGGTGTGTGTGTGTGTGTGCGTGTGTGTGTGTGTGTGTGTGTGTGTGTGTGTGTGTGTGTGTGTGTGTCTTTCAGAGAGTACTGGAAGTTAAAGTGGTTTAAATCTTGAAAATACTGGCTTCCTAGGATGGATATTTGGAGTCATCTTGCATGATTAAGGCTTTTGTGAAAAATGAACACTCCTTTCTTTTCTGCTCACCGTTTTCTCTCTAATTAAAACTTATCTGGGGCTGTGAGTGCCCATTAAGGCTGAATTCGAAATCTGAAGTCAATACTCAGCTAAATGCAGCCTTTTTTTTTTTTTTTTTCATTTTGTACACTGTCATCTACTTTCTGCTTCTTCCCATTCCAAGCATCTGGCAGGTGGTGGGAGTCCCTGTCATGGAGAATTAAGCACTTTTTCTAAAGTTCAATTTCTGCATTATTCATTTGAGTCTGACATTTGGGGGTCATTTGCTGACCACCCAAGACTGACAACACAGAAGCACTGTCAGCGAGGAGCCAGGCTCTGGCGTCTCAGATGAATCAGTTTAGAAAAAGGGCCCAAGTTTAGAAGAGATTTTTCCCCAAAGCTTAGAAATAGCATGATACCCAAGAGCTTGGGAGTGGGTGGGGCGGGGCGGGATCTGTACTGTGGGCAGAGCCACCTGCATCTCCCTGTAGAATAATTTGGAAAGCTTCCCCCCTGCTTCCTCTTTTGGCAGGACATTAGTCATTATAATAAATATCTGGTATTTACCAGATCCGTTTAGACAAATAATCTGGAAGCGACAGGAGGAAATCTGCAATAACTTACAATCAGCTCTTAATTTGGAACTGTTTAGATTTTTCACAGTATGCCTGAAATGAGTAATGTTTATATGAAGTTCAAGATTTCCACAAGCAAATCTGCCCTCCTGAGAGTGACAGCCTGCTCCTGGCATTCTGAAATGCAGGCCTGATGTTTTACATCATGTTGGAGATTCGGCATCTGGGCAGTAGGTTTATAGGAAAAGGACCATCTGAGGGAAAAGCACTCTGCTCTCCATAGCTCTATGTTTCAACTACATTAGCTTTAAGATGTGTGGATCCAGATCTCTGCAGTGAATTGGGGGTGGGGGTGGAGTGATGAGCAGAGAACCCAACCTAACACCAAAAGCATGCAACTGAAGTAAGACAACATGACCTCACTGAACATCCAGGCCAAGGCCATATGACAAAGAAGGACAGGACTGTGGGACTTGTTCCAATTACCATGGACTACGAGAGAGAAGGGGGACTGAGACTTTTCATTCATCAAAAACATTGATGGAATACATCCAAAGTGCCAGAGAGTGAGCCAGGTAAGGACTGTAGTGAAGAAGACAGTTTAAAGGAGCTTCTGCTGGCCTTGGGAGGGGGCACTGAAGAATCAGAAACATAAAATAGATTAGAAAGAGGATGGAAGAAGCTAAACATTTACAGAATAAAAAGGGGAGTTAGGCAATGCTTGAGGTAATATGGATAGGAAGGGCCTCGGTGAGGAGGTGACATTTTACCTCCTATGGATGACAGGAAAGATCCATCCATAAGGACATTTGGAAGCATTGTCTTGCTATTTAGAGATCCCCATATGCAGGTGCTGAAGCTGTAACTGATTCTGGTCTAGAGTTCTAAGAGAGGCCAAGACTGTTTATACACAAGAGCACCATCAGGGTTTGTGTCTTCCAAAGAGTTGGTTTTTTTGTTTTGTTTTGTTTTGTTTTTTTTTACCTCTAGAAGAGGAAATGCTTTATAATGTTTACTCATCATTAACATGAAATAAGCCTTTCTGAAGATAGTTAATCTCTCTGTCTGTTTCTCTCTCTCTCTCTCTCTCTCTCTCTCTCTCTCTCTCTCTCTCTCTCTCTCTCTCTCTCTCTCTCTCTCTCTTTCATACACTTGCCTGCCTGTGTAAGCAGCAGCCTTGGAGCTCTGAAATCTGCCGTGGGTCCCTGCTCCCTTCCCTTGCCTACTGCCATTCACTCATGTGTCAGCTGAGATGTGCCAGAGCCCCACTCTAACTGTTCCCAGGCCTGTGCTTGGGGCTAGCAGTCAGGGCCAACGTTTCCACTGGGTACAACTGCTGGAAGCCCCTTCTCTTGCTGCTCTGTCAAAGTATGACTTTGTTTTAGGGGATCTGGCTCCCATTCTTAAAGCCATTGTGAAAGGCTTTCAGCATAGCCCTCAGAACTGGCCCACCCAAAAAGGTCCTGCATCAGCGGGAGCTCTGGCCCGGAGTGGAGAACGGTGTATTATTTCAGATAGGTCATTAACCAAATTCCCTTACAGTGCTATCTTGGGCAGAATGTCACTTTAGTCTGTGTTTATTTGTAAACAGCCTGAGGCTCTGAAGTAAAAGAAAGCCTTGTACCCATTAGACTGGGTTCAGACCCATATTCCTTTCAAGGCCTCTTGGGAAAGATTTTAATATGTTTTCAGGAACAGACCACAATTACTGCTCTTGAACCGGTTGCTTTTGGACTACCTTCCCGCAAGTCATTGGGTGTCTGAGGAAAGAACCTCTGGCTCTCTTGCTGTTTGTCTTTATTTTATTTTATTTTATTTTTGCTTTATAGTGAAAGAAGAGCAAATAAATAAGTAAATGGCTGTATAAATGGAATGACAGTCATAAGAAGTAATTCTTTTCTGTTAAAATCTTTTGAAAATCAGCCATAGAGAAGAGAGGAAACAAACTGAATGATCACTTTAATTCATACAAAGGAGACATGTTAATGTTATCAGGATACTAGCTGTAAACATGAGCATAAACATTCTAATTAATATTCAAGAGGATAAATATAAACACCAAATTCCAGCTGTGAACCACTTGAAAACATAACTAAATTATGTACATTCAGTATTTTCGAGAAGGTGGTCTTTCTTGTCACTATGCTCAGCAACATAAAATACTTTTTGATGAACATTAAATTTATCATACTGTGATTATATTTCTGCAAATATTTACACTCCCAGTGCCTTTTAAAATTTCCTATTTGAAAAATCACATCCCTTTGATCTACTGTTTGTATGTCCTTCCTTTGAGGAGACTCATGTATTTGGGATTGTTAACACAGTCTGGGATTGTTTGACTTTTCAATGAGATTCAGCAAAGTGTGTGTGACTCACCTCAACAATCAGCCAGGTTAGTATTAGAACTGGGCCAGATTTGAAATGTCCAGCTTTATGGGGCACCAAGTTTTGGTCAAGGAGGAGCTGAATAGTTAAGCCTGTGCAGCAGCTCCACGAAGAGAGGTGACTGGGAAGGTGAGCAGGGCTGTGACCTTCCTGTCCCTCAGCTATGTATTGTCCATTATGGTTTCTTCTGGGCACATCTGGGCACCAGTATTTAATAACATGTACTTGCTTTGTTCATCACTGGGAGATTATGGGATTACCTGGGATAAAAAAAATAAAAGAGGAAGGTCATCAGATCAGCTGACACCAGGTCCAATTTAGGCTTTAAAACTATAACAACTTCTAGGCTTTTAAACAAGCCTATCAGCAACTTTTTCTTTTTCAAGGCTAAAGCCATCTTTTCAAGGGTGTTCCAGGAGTTGGAAGGCATTGAACTTGCCAGTATTCCTAAGACTCCACAATGGGTGGATATCCAAGTTTCAGTTTCCTTGTCTGAAAATTATATCATAGGTAATAATATCTATTTCTTAGGTAGGCTCAGATAAATTAATAAAACTCACAATATTGTCTAGAATCTAGTGAACTCACAATAAAACTAGGTGATTATTTTTAAGCAGAAGTATTTGATGCTTTTCATTCACTCCCTACTGTTTTGTTTAGAAGTTGAACTTTGTCCTATGTAGTTTGTTTCAGAACATTATATAACTAGTTAAATAAATATATTCATCCATCCACCCAGGCAATAAATGTCTATTTGATCCCTATTACATTCATTTTGTACCAGATACAGACTCAACTGTTACCGCTATAACAACAATGGAGCCAGATAAGATCCTTGCTCATATAGTCTGTGACCATGTAAAAGAGATAAATTAAATGATAAATTAAGATGGGTAAAATGTGAAGTATTGGGTAATAATAAATGATTTGAGGGGCAAAAACAATAGGACAATGGCCACCAGCAGAGACCACAGCTGGTTCTGATTGTATGGTTAGGCAAAGCCTCTGTAGAGGCAGTACAGGAAGGAGTGAGCTGATTGATGAGCTAGGAACACAGGATTCAAGGTCAAGGCTGCAGTAATAGCAAAAGTCTTGAGGTGGGAAGGATCTTTGCGTTTTCAAGAAAATCAAGATGATCCAAGATTTTTGTTCACATCTGGTACTGTAACAAGCACCTTACTGGGCTCCTTGCTTTGGTTCTCACAAAGTCAACACCTTATAAACAACAAGTCAGATAGTGTTCTTTCCCACCCTGTAACTCTATAATGACTCCCCAGTTTACTGGAAAACATCCAGATTTCCACGTGCCTTCTGAGAGTCAACCCAAAGTCATCTGGGTCGTGCCAATCTTTGCAACCACCATGCTTAGGAAGGCTACCCCTCTCCAAAGGAGTGAAATGGCTGTGGTAAGATCTCAGTTGGGGGATTTGGTAGTAGGCAGAGAAGTAAAGAGATGAGTGGTACTTTTGGGTGAGGCAATGACTGTAAGGGCCAAGTTTAAAGAAAACGCTCACAGGTATTGTTCATGGATTGGCTACAGGATCAGGGTTTATCTCTCCTCAACTTCTCTAAGGTATCAAGTAACCAATGTTTGCCAAAGGCCTTTCCTAGTTTGAGCCTCTGCTTTCCTGGGGACTTTTTTGTTTGTTTATTTTGTTTTGTTGAGACAGGGTCTCACCATGTCACTCTGTAGACCAAGATGGCCTCTAACTCACTGAGATCTGTCTGCCTCTGTCTCCCAAGTGCTAGGATTAAAGGTGTGTGCCACTACACCTGCTACACCTGGTTCTAGAGACTTTTTTTCCATAACAAAATAAAAAGTGAGAAATGTAAAGCTTAATTTCTTATATTTTTGGCTGTGAGCCTAGCCAGTAACAGCTGAGCCATCTCTCCAACCCAAAACTTAATTTCTTAAATGATCAATATTTCCCAATGAAATGTCATCTCAACATGTGCGAGGCCAGCTCCCACCTTTTAAAAGGGTTCTTGTGAGGAGGAGAAAGGGATAAGAAAATATTAGATAGAAAGATAGCAAAGAGAAGAAAGACAGAAACACAGGATAGCTTCAGGAGGATCTGGCCGAATACCCAACGGCCTTTTCAGTTTATTCAAAAGGGTTTTTTATAACAATGCCAAGGGGCAGGGTAAAAGACCTCCCCCTTGCTAGATCAAAGCACATCTTATAGCCAAGGATAGACTCTTCCAAACACCTGGTCACCACACCCATGGTCAAATCATCCCCTTATGTAGCTTTGCTGGATAAAGCAAGCTCAGATTCTCTGACTCTGAGTAATTTGGGCCTCCACAAAAATTGAAGGCCCATATCTAGAATTGTAGTGAAGCATTAGCTATGTGAGGTGGCCATTCCACTATGTGTGGACATTCCACTATGTGTGGACATTCTACTATGTTGGACATTCTACTATGTTGGACATTCTACTATGTTGGACATTCTACTATGTGTGGACATTGCACTATGTGTGGACATTCTACTATGTGTGGATATTCTACTATGTGTGGACATTCCACTATGTGTAGACATTCTACTATGTTGGACATTCCACTATGTGTGGACATTCCACTATGTGTGGACATTCCACTAGGGGTGGGCATTTTACTAGTGCATTCATTATTCCAGACCCTGAAGAGAGAGAGTGGAGAGAAAAAGAAGGGAAAACCAACCACCCTTTAAAATATTATTTACGTTATTAGATCTAGTTTTCATTTCATATTGAGACTCTTGCTCATAAGAGCTTTGGCGTATATCTGAATTTAGTATTTATACTATAGAATCTTAAGATTGAAACACTTAAGTGATGAGAATGTACTTTACAAACAACAGATGTCATGGCCTGCAAGACATCATGTAGTCTAGCTCCCAATTTGGCCCCAAACTTAGCAGTCCTACTGCTATTTTGAGTGTTTGACAGCAAGGTAAATATTTTACCTCCCCTTTGAGGTGCCAAAAGACGGACTCACTTGTCTAAAACCTGTGTATATTTTACCCAGAGTCTTATCTTGACTCCTCTATTTGACTTTGATTCTAGCCTCCCAACTCTCTGGTGCTCTTGGTCTCCTTGCCCACTTTTATGCCTTCTACAGCACATTATCATAAATGACTGTACAGTTAAATGTACATGTTGCCTCGTTATTGTCTTAACAAGAGTAAGCTCCACAATAGCAAAGATTTTTCACTTATCTAGACCAACCACATAGGACAATGCCTTCCAGTACTTGATACTCAGTAATTATTTGTTGAATGAATGGATGAGCTTATTTTCCTATTACATGGTGAGGTGATGGGTGGTAGAATGAAAGAGGCCTCAAGATAAGAAACTGAGCTGTGTATCCACCACCAATTCATGTACATATAGGATTCATATATATATTCTTATGAGTCATTGCTCCTACAGGCTGATAAAAGCCTCATGGGAAGGAAAAAAAAGCCGGAGTAGGAAGTTGCAGCTGATGTAAGCCTCATGGCTTTAAGCGGATGGAAGCTTTGGAAAATGCTTGAACCCTGGGACAGTTTTCTAAAAGAGGAAATAACTCATGCAGAGAAGAAGCTTCTAAAGCAAGTGCATCAAAGAAGGCCAACACCTCCGTTGCCTCTGACCACTCCCCTTTTGGAGCAGAGCCAGAGTCCTAGGAGATGGGGCTGGAAGAATAGTGGTGCTAATAAAAAGCTAAGTCACAAGGCAACTCTGTCTTGTGGCCTAATAGCAGGGTGTGATGGTGCTGGGGGAGGATATTTCCCTACCCTCCCACGTCAGTTGGGAACTATTGGTATGTCAAGGAAAAATGGCCTCATAGGAAAATAGCAGAGCAGTTGTTCCAAGAATATTTTCTGGTAGCTGTATCTTAAGAAGGACTGGATGTGACTTGTGCAGGCACACAGGATTCCTCCCTGGTGTCACAGTGCTAGTTCAAGAAGCCATTCTAAGCTTGGAAGGGTTTGGAAGGAACCTGGAATAATTGCTTTCACTTCTGTAGCTTTGCTAGTGTTCCAAGGGAGTTCCTGCTAGGTCTCACTTACTGCTCATCACCATGGGAAGAAGGTGAATCCTGGTCCATGTACAGTGAAGGGTGTCCTGTGCAAGGGAAGCCTTTCTGAGCACAATGCCCTGTTGTCCCTGCTTCTCTATTAATACTCTGCTGTAGAGGAAATGAGTGTTGCCTGAGGGGATGACAAGGACTTTTGACCACTAGGCAAGAATAATAATCCAAAATCTGCACTGCCTTGGGAATTCAGAGAAAGAAATCGGGTGAAACCCATGGTCACTCTAGGCCTATCAGACTTCATTTGCTCAGGATTTCGTCACAGGATTCAAGGTCCTGTGATGGAGTCCTTCCCACTGAACTGTGGAAGTCACATGAGCAAATGAAGATCTCAGAGCTCAACGAAGAGAGAACTGAGAAGACATGCTGCCCTAGGATTTCTCCTCTTTTCCTTTCCAGCGCCCTAAAACAGAGAGTAGCCTTCTTTCTTAGACTTCAGAGCTTCTCTTCCCTTATTAGAAAACAGGCAAAAAGAAGTGATGAGGCAGTAGGATTTCCCAGACACACACAACTGAAGTAGATTATGCCTTTCCTTTATGTTCTTGAGGAAGGGCTCAGAATGAAAGAGAAATAAGTTGAGAAATCAAAATTTGTTGGAAATTCAACTTTTTTCTCATTTATGTAGCAAATTAGAGTTGATTTCCAGACTACAGGTATTTGAAACACATCTTTGGTTATTTTCTAAAAATTTAAATGCTAGTAAATTTTGTGCTGTATCATTTAAAAAGGAGAGTGGTAGACACACAATCCCATCCCAGCCATGGAACTATTCATAATTTTTATCTGTTGGAGGAAATAGTTTTCTCTAAGACTGTAGCCCCTATCTGCTACACCACAATGGAAGACCACACATCTCAGAATATCTGGGCAGCACAAACTGGTCTTGAAAATAAAAGGACACAAAATTAGATGGGTAGGGAAGGGGATGGATCTGGGAAGAGTTGGAGAAAGGGGGTGACCATGATTAAATATAAAACACTCAAAACACTAATAAAAATAAAAAAGTAAATGAAAAGGAAACTGTGGATCAAATATACCTGACATTTAACTGCCCCTACTGGGAATAGCAAGATAGTTTCATACACATAAGTCCTAAGTTCAAATCCCCATCACTCACATAAAAGTCGGTCACAGCAATGGGTACTTGTAGTTTCAGGTCAGGTGAGGCAGAGACAGGAGGATCCTTGGAGCTGGCTGCTCAGCCAATCTTGCTGAATTGGTAAGCTCAAAAAAAAAAAAAAAGTGGAGAATGATAGTGGAAGATACTGGGCATTGATGTCTGGTCTTCACATGCATATGGACTCCTGGACACACATATATGCGTATAACACACACACAGACATACAAACACACACACACACACACACACACACACACACACACACACACACACACACACGAACTCACACACATTCTCCTGCTAGTCCTCCTTGGTTCCAGTGACTTTCACTGATCTTGTCTAACTAGCACCACGTGAGTGTTAATGATATCCTAGACACACAGTACAGCACAAAGAACTTCTGAGTTTCCATGGGAGCACCTTCAATTCCAAATTTGTTTTTCTCCTTGAAGAATGTTGGAACAAGGAGATGTGGCATTTCCAAATACCTTCAAATACTGCAGATTATTTGTTAAGTTAGGAAGATGTACTGGGTGGCTTTGTGTGTCAACTTGACATAAGCTAGAGTCATCAGAGGAAGGAGCCTCAGTTGAGAAAATGTCTCGATGAGATCCAGGTATAAGGCATTTTCTCATTTAGTGATGAGTTGGGGAGAACCCAGCCCATGGTGGGTAGTTCCATCCCTGGGCTTCTGTAAAAAGGTGAGCTAAAGCAGCACCCTCCATGGCTTCTATATCAGCTCCTGCCTCCATGATCCTGCCATGTTTGAGTTCCTGTCCTGACTTCCTTCAGTGATGAACAGTAATGCTGAAGTATAAGACAAATAAACCCTTTCCTCCCCAACTTACTTTTTGGTCATGGTGTTTTTTTGCCGCAATAGAAACTCTACCTAAGACAAATTGGTACCAGGAGTGAGGTGTTGCTGTGACAGGTCTGACCATGTTTTTGGAGGATTGTGGAAAGACTTTGGATCTTTGGGCTAGAAAATTCATTGAGTATTGAGACCTCAATGGAATGTTCTGTGAGAACGTGGAAGGCAAGATTATTGAGGAAGCACAGAGGATGGAGGCCTGGTTTGCAAAGTTTCAGAGGGAAGTTTACAGATTCTATTGGGGTCATTTGTTATTTTGAATTAAGATCCTGTGGGTCTGGTTAGCTGGGGCTGAAAATCAGCTGTGATGAACAATATACCGGAGCTACTGAAGTAAAATCTTTACATTATTGGGACAATTGAGGCTGGTTACATAGAGTGAGGCAATTAGCTGTAATTAGGAAGAGACCAGCATCACTGAGGTGAACTCTTCTAGGAAGTGTTCCTGAGAACACAGAGGAGCTGTATTCCAGAAATGGCTAAGGTTGTCATGCTCATGCTGGCAGTCAGATTGATAATGTGTAAGCATCACCCAGGTGGTATTGGTTTTAAAGGTATGAAGGGGTCATGGAGAGCAGTCGAGGCTTGGCACTGTGAGAGGCCAGGAGAGACCATTGGTGAAGGTGCAGCCTCAGTGGCAGTTGAAGGCCCAGGACTGAAGGGGTCATGCAAAGGAGTTGAGGCTTGGCTCCATGAAGAGAGCCTATGAGAGGTTATGGTGAGAGTGCAGCTCAGTTGCAACAAGGGACCCGTGTTTTGGAGATGCCAGTACCAGGGGACGACCACCAAGAACAGCAGTAGCAGTGGAGTGGAGCCAGCTGGAGCCTAGAAGATAAGCTGTGTGTGCTGCAGAGGGCGGAGCCAAAGCAGTGACCCAAGCCCTTTGGAGGAATCCAGAAGATCGTGAGTGGATCCTGGATACTGGAATTTTGTTTTGTTTTTACTTGCTTGTGACTGTGCCCTGATTTTTTCCTTTTGAAGTAAGAAACTATTTTACTGGATCCCACAGTTGAGAAACTTGAATTTTAAAAGATTTTGGATTTTTAAAGAGATTGACTGTTTTAAAGAAACTGAAATTTTAATGCGTTTGAATTTGTAAAGACTGTGGGACTTTTACAGTTATTTAAGATCTTGGGGATGAATAAGAAAGGAAGAGTTGTGGCTTAATAGTGATGTGTTTGTGAGTCAAGTGGACAAAGGATCAGTTGTATTGGGTGGTTTTGTGTGTTAATATGACACAAGCTAGAATCATCAGAGGAAGGAGCCTCCAATGGTAATGCCTCCATGAGTTCCGGCATTTTCTCATTTAGTGACCAGTGGGGGAGAGCTCAGCCCATGGTGGGTGATGCCATCCCTGGGCTGCTGGTCCTGAGTTCCATAAGAAGGTGAGCTGAGCAAGCCATGGAAGCAAGCCAGTAAACAGCTTCCCTCCATGGCCTCTGCATCAGCTCCTGCCTCCATGATCCTACCCTGTTTGAGTTCCTGTCCTGACTTCTTTCAGTGATGAACAGCAGTTCTGAAGTGAAGTGTAAGCCAAACAAACCCTTCCCTCCCCAACTTGCTTTTTGGTCATTGTGTTTCATCACAATAGAAACCCTACCTGAGACAGAAGGCCTGTGGCTGAGTTGTGGTGGTGCATGCCTTTAATCCCAGCACTCAGGAGGCAGAGCCAAGCAGATCTCTATGAGTTTGAGGCTAGTCAGATCTATAGCGTGAGATCCAGGACAGGCACCAAAAACTATACAGAGAAACTCTGTCTTGAAAAAAAACAAAACAAAAATAAAAAACAACCCCCCCAAAAAAAAAACCCAGAAGGGCTGCACTGGTGGTTAGATTGTCAACTTGACACAATCTGGAATCACCTCAGAAGAGAGTCTCAATGAGGAATCAATGTAGAGTAGGTTGGCCTGTGGGAATATTGTCCTGATGAAGGTAATTGATATAGGACAGTCCAGCTCAGTGGGGATGGCACCATCCCATGGGGTTAGGGCTGGCCTGTGTAAGAGTCAGGGAAGTGATGTAAGTGACATGCATGCATTTATTCTTTTTCTGCCCTAGACTGTACATGTGACAAGCTCTTTTAAACTTCTGCCACTATGCCAGTTGTGTTATTATGGACTATAACCTGAACTGTGAGCTAGAATCAACTCTCCACTAAGTTGCTTTTTACCAGGGTATTTTTTCACAACAAAAGAAACAAAACCAGAGCAGCTGGTCATCTGGTGGATGTGAGACTTGGCGAGTTTCCATATTTTCCCATTTGTTAGCAGAATGGTGTTGTTCATTGGCACCCTAAACCATTTTGGAATAATACACGGTATATTTGAGCATGTATGTAAAACACATATCTGCTTTGTTTCCTTCTTGGCAGCAACAGCTTTCTGGCTTGCTGCTGAGTGAGCCTAGGAAGGAGGCTTGGGTTCAGTGGTATTACCTTTTGTTCTTTATAACTTCATCTGATTTGTGAGTGGTAGTCTGCAACCCTGGCAGATCTTCTGGATTGCTTTAGGGACAGTCACTGGGTCCTACTACGGACTTGCTGGGAGGATAGGGTACAGGCATTTATGTTCTAATAAAGTCTCTGAGAAGCTTTGACTAAATTCCTAGAAGCTCTAGGAAAGGGCAGGTGGGCTCAAGACACTTCACTGAGTGATTGGAGTTACTTATGGGATGTGGCATGTGTATGCAGATGTGGGAAGGGAGAGGAATAGGAAGGAGCTAGACAGTTGTGGGGTATAGAGAAGGGATGTCAACATTTCTCCCACCAAAGTGCTTACCAGGCCTGACTTCACTTAGCTTTTGAGCCCAAAAAAGATTAGGTCTGTTCGAGACAGTATGGCCATAGATTCAAGTATTTCCTTTAGAAAATGCTCATTTTAGAAATTCCTTGATTCTGGACTTGGTCTCAAGGAATGGAAACCAAACTAATGGTCATTGAATGCTGACTACACACTTGACACTGTGCTGGAAATAGGAGTTTATTCACTCACACATTCACCATCAAGAATATTAAGCACTCTGCTGAATATTATGTATTTTATTAAGGTTCTAAAGTCAAAGCATCTATCTTAATTCCAAGGGGCTCATAGATAATTACTGTACACAAAAATATGCTACATGAAGGATGCTTTGGGAGACATTTGAAAGGGTTCTCAGCACAGGCTAAGGAGGCTAAGGGAGAGATTCTAGGGCAGTGTTCACTGAAATCACAAATAATAACAGCTCATATTTGCTGCTGCAAACATCAGTGTGGTTGCAATAAATACATTAAGGGAAAAGGGGATCAAGGTAGAGATAGAAAGGATTCGGGGCAGGGAGGACAGAGCCAGGAAGGAGACTGGCGAGGGTAAGTGTGCTGGAGCCAGGTAACATGCCTTGGTATCCCCTAGGTTCCTGAAGGAATGAGGACAGGACATTGTGGGGTAGAAACTGCGGTTGAGATATTAGGACAGACTGAGACTAGAGTGGGAGCTGTAGCCTGAGATGAAGCAATACTTGTTAGAGGAAACAGAAAGCAATTGACTGGACCTGGTCACTGGCTGTTTCAGGAAGAGGAGGAAGGGAAAATTAAGAATAACAACTGGGTTTCTTTTTGGCAGCTGGATGGATCATAGTGACATTTATTATTCATTATTCATATGTATGTATAAATGTATATGAATATATATTATATATGTGCATATATAAAACATGTATTTGAAGCAGGTACTGGAGATTGAACATAGGATCTCTTGAATGCATGGCCTTCTAACACAACTCTCATTATGTTTTAATAAGGTGTTTCTGCCTGCATGATAATCTTACATAATTTAAAGTAGATTAGATAAGAAACCTCCAAGAGAACGAATAGAAGGAAGAATGTCCAAGCACTTTGCCTTGAAAGTTGGGATTCAAAGAGAGTGCTGATACCATACTTTCACGCAATTTTCCAGGAAAAAAAATGCAAAAAGTGAAAGGCTAAAAAGTGGAATGCCAGGTGGTGGTGGCACATGCCTTTAATCCCAACACCTGGGAAGCAAAGGCAGGTGGATCTCTGTGAGTTCGAGGCCAGCCTGGTCTACAGAGCTAGATACAGGAAAGGCACAAAGCTACACAGAGAAACTCTGTCTTGAGAAACAAAACAAAACAAAAAACGTAGGAATGTGGCTTTGAGTAGGATGCACACATGATAGGGACAATGTGAGCTAAGACCTGTGAAGCAGAACCTGGCCCTTGAAATGGCTTCTTGACTGCAGTCATGATGATGAGGGTGATCTCCTTTTGCCACGGCTGTGCCATCACAGGCTTTCTCTATCTCACTAATGGGAAAAAGGTAGAAGAAAGGTTTGTAAAGGCAGAAAACATCCGTGATTTAAAGAAACAAATGAAGCGAAGCATCCCTAATCTTGTTTCAGAGGTGTTGCTTATATTGCCTTTAGAAGTAATTTGTTAAAGACAATCATCATCTTCCTAAGAAATTTTAACAACAGTTCAAAAGTTTTAATGGAAAAGAGTTTTACCCAGAACCCTATAATATTCTGTATAATGGGGGTTTCTGTTTCAAGAAGTTATGGAAAACAAGTAGGGCGGTGGTGGTGCACTCATTTAATGCCAGCACTTGGGAGGCAGAGGCAGGTGGACCTCTGTGAGTTCCAGGACAGCCAGGGATCCACAGAAAAACCCTGTCTGGAAAAACAAATGAACAAAAGAAGTTAGAGAAAACAAACAAACAGAAGGCCCATGATTCTCGGGCACTTACAGAAATTTCACCATCCAAAAAGAGGTGGATGATGCCTGTAGAAATGAGGTCTACATTTGGCTCTTCCAGTGTGACTGGTCTGACTTTACCCTGGGCTATTTCTTTGGCTGAAATTGCATTTTGTCTACATATCTAATATCTTTGGAACTATTCTTGTCTTTCAGATTTTTTATAAGTAGTTTCTTTACTAGTGAAATGTGCCAGGGAACATTTGTGATATTCCTAGAATCCTCTGATGTGTGCTTTGAATTGGCTGCATACTAAAGGTAGTTTTAATTTTGATTACCTCTTCTTCTTTTTCTTTCTTTCTCCTTTCTCCCTTTCTTCCTTCCTTACTCCCTCCCTCCCTCCCCCCTCCTTCCCTCCCTCCCTTCCTTTCTTTTTGAGACAGTATTTCTCTGGTAGCCCTGGCCATCTTGGAACTCGCTCTGTAGACCAGGCTGGCCTTGAATTCAGAGATCTGCCTGCCTCTGCCTCCTGAGTGCTGGGATTAAAGATGTGTGTCACTACCAATCCCCTCTTATTTTTATTGCTTCTCTATACTTACCTTCCTAACTATAATTTTCTGCTTCTACTCAAAAAAATTTCATAGCCCTCATTTAGGAGTTATATTTGTTGAATAAATTTTGTAGGTTTGTTTCTCCACTTCTTGGGAGTTAGCTTGATGGGGCCTGCTCTGAGCTTCCCCACACTTTAGTTTACCCATATGTTGGATTATCTTCACTCACTTTGAAAGATTTCTATGAGGCATACATAGCTCATAAATGTCATCATAAACTATGCTACAAAAATGCATTTCAATGATTATAATGCTCAATTCAAAAGAACTCAGTTGTGTGTGTCTGGTCAACTGAGGAGAGGTGGCTTCTTGAGGCTTGGTAGTGTGGCATGGAGCTGCCAGGCTTCAAGTTGTCAGGGGTGGATTGCATTTCCTCCAACTGTCCATGAAAACAGTAAGGTGTTTAGAATCCTCTCCCACTAGCAGTACTCAGCAGGCTTGCACGTCAGTATTTCTCCTTTATATTAGTTAGTTGGCAGGGCCCTATTTCCCCAGTTTTTAAGAGCAGGGATTTTGAGATGGGAACTCCACCCTTTCCTAGCAGGTCATATAAAATGCCTGGATTCCACTGTCCCGCCGTGTGCTGCAGGCCTGCTTATGCAAGAGAACAATAAGGAGATGGTTCCTTTGCTTCTGTTTCTTTGGCAATGCAAGAGAAGGAGGTGGCTGAAGCCAGACACATTGGCTCCACACACATGCCCAAGCCTTTTTCAAAGTCTCACCCTGTTGAGCAATAAGAAGGCACTGTCTCCATACTAGCGTCGCCAGGGACAATGCTGTAACTGGATGGGTTAGTTTTTTTCATTGAAACCTTGGCTTAAAGGGTGTGTCTATGTATCTACAAAAGTGTAAGTGGAAAGAATCAAAAGGGAAGAGAGGCAAGAGTGAAATCATTCCCTTCTTGGCAAGAAAAAAAGAAAATTCCATTTTAGAATGAAGGTAATTAACATGGGAGTTGAACAAAGAGTTAGTTTGAGATACCAAGGGATCTCATAAACATAGGGATCTTCTAGTCTGTGAAAACCAGTCAAGTATAAACTGAACTATCTAGGTAACTGTTAATTATCATTCAGGCCAAATGTATGTTCTTCCATCATTTCTAGACTCTTCCTAGGAACTAGAATGTTGCCACATCTACTACTGAAAACACATTTCTCTTTGCCCCTTTGGTCGTCTGCTCTCTCTACTAGGAAAGCCCCTCCAGTCTTCTCATACTCTAGCCACTCTCTACTGTGGTACTCATTTCCAACATTCCATCTCAAATGTCTTCCCCACTCCTCTGGTGTCCCTCGGAAGAACTGGTATCTCAGAAGCCATTCTGTTTAAGACATCCAGCACTGGCACCTTTCTTATCCCATGGGACTGTGACTTTCTTCAATTTGGGGACCATTTCTTGTTGGTTTCTGAATCCTCTATGTAGCGTATGATTCTGTACATTAGTAGATGTAGACTTAAATTCACACTAACTACAGAGGTGAAAAATGGGCTAGTGGCTCACATTTTAATTATAGGTCTGGAAGTTTGACTTCACACAGTGTTTCATGTTTGTACACACTCTAAGACTGAGTGCAAGGTATCTATATATGCTTTCAAAAGAATATTGAAGGTCAGCAATATCTCTTTCTTTCTGCACCAGCATCTTTTGGGGCAGAATATAAGACTTTGGGCATGTTTTTATGTAGCTGAATCAACAGACCTGTTCAGAAATGATTGAGAAAAGCAGAGGAGACTAAGAAAGCCAGAAAGGACAAACAAGACAAACTGTTGTCTTCAGTACAATATGATGGTCTCAAAATGAAGTGTGTGGAACAGTTACCATCAGTCAGGTTCTGTCTACAAAGCCAGTATAGGTTTGGAATATAGAACACTGACCACCTGTAGTTTCAGAGTCAGATATTTTATTCTGATGAACTCTTTCATCCATTTAATGAGTCTCTTCTCAAGATTCCAGGTTCACTTTCCTTTCTGCATTTCTCTTAGGTGCAATTAGGACTTTCAGTTCATCTAATTGTTCTTAGTCTCTGCATTTAAAAATAATTTCTTAAAATTAATGACTATTGGGGCTGGAGAGATGGCTCAGTGGTTAAGAGCACTGACTACTCTTCCAGAGGACCTGGGTTCAACTTTCAGCACTCACATGGCAGCTCACAACTGTCTGTAACTCCAGTTCCAGGGCATCTGGCACTCCCACACAGATATGCAGGCAAAACACCAATGTACATAAAATTTTAAAAAATGATTGACTATTGATGACAATTCTCCTCCTAAAGCACATACAGATAGGATATCTATCTAACCCCCTCCTTAATTCAGAGAACATTGCAGAATCAGGAGATGAAAAGAATGTAAGAATGTAGGAAGGAGTGGAGTGTTGTGGAATGCTGTCCTCTGGGCCTGATATAAATGCTGCATTCTTGAGTTCTTCACAGCAGCTGTGAGTTCATAAGACCTCGCTTCTGCATGAGGTTGGGCCTGTCAGCATCCTGTTATAAGGTGGCATCTCAAAGGCCTCATCTCTCCCTGAGGATTACTTGGATGGTTTGGGAGAGAGAAACATTTTCTTTGGTGCTATAGCCACCAGTCAAGAGCCTATGCTCTTGTAAATAATCCCTTACTCATGTCCTGTAAGTAATTCTAATGGAACTCACTGGTTCATGAAAATAGGAGAGCCAGTTGGCAAGAGGAAGGGCATCGGTGGAAGTGGGAAGAGGATAAAAGGTGAAGGGACTGGACGTGATCAAAGTACATTATGTGCAGGTATGAAACAGTCATGATGAAGCCCATTACTATGCATAATTAATATGTGCTAACAAAAACACAAAAATGAAGCTTTTCTTGAACCCAGGCTCAATCAATAGATAAGTGGAAAAAGAAAAGATGGTGTATGTACCCAATGGAGTTTCACTTAGCCTTAAGAGAATGAAGCTATATGTCTTGTAGGGTAGAAATGGAGTAGAAAGGAGATCATGGATAGAAATAGAGATCATCATGTTAAGACAAGCCAGACTCAGAAAGGTAAAAATATGTTTTTTAATACACGTGGAATCCGAGTTTAAATATTTTTAAATGTTTATGTATATAGGATATAAAAGTGAAAGGGTGATATGTGGAGAGGAAAATCACTAAAGGCAGGGAGAGTGGGGAGTGAGGGAGGATAATGGGGTAAGAACGATAATGTATAACATGTTTTCCCCCATATGTGGAATCTAAATTTAGCCATATGTATAGTAGGGAGAGGAGACAGTTGAGATAACAATCTAATAAAGGTAAGGTACAATTGTGTATTATGAGATGCCATGAAATCCATTATTATATACATGATGTTTTTATTAAATCATATCATTATTATAAAATTTCAAACAGGTACCATCACAGTACAATATAAGAAAACATACCCCTTTCCCTTTTGAAAGCTTTCAAAATTAGAATGTTAATCCATGACCTAAGTGTGATATTTTTTTAAAGATTTATTTATTTACTATGTATACAGGAGATGGTTGCCAGATCTCATTACAGATGGTTGTGAGCCACCATGTGGCTGCTGGGAATTGAACTCAGGACCTCTGGAAGAGCAGTCAGCACTCTTAACCTCTGAGCCATCTCTCCAACCCCTAAGTGTGATATTTCTAAATTCCCATAAAATCATAATCTTTAGTAAATGGGAAGGAAAGCCCCAAATCCCCGCAAATTCTCAGAAATTACTGAAATCATAAGTTTCTTTTGTCTTTGAACTACTTCTAATGTTGTTTATTTTCTTTATATATTTTATGGGCATGTTTAATAAATAACCATTACATTTAAGAGTATTTATAAGTAACTTTTTGTATATAGCCAATATTTAAGTGTTACAAAGATGTCAGCAAGCATTATTGGGTAGTACTCAAACAATGTCCCATCTCTCACCATCACTGAGAATCACACTTTTGAAGTGTCTATTTTGAAGTGACACCCCCCAACCATAAAGTTATTTGTGTTACTACTTCATAACTGTAATTTTGCTACTGTTATGAATCATAATGTAAATATTTGTTTTCTGATAGTCTTAGGTGACCCTGTGAAAGGTTCATGACCCACCCAAAGGGGGTCATGACCCATGGGTTGAGAACCTCTGCTGTAAGATGGCTGAATCCTTTTTTCCTCTAGTTGTTTTTGGTCAGTGTTGTATCTCTGACACAGAGATACAAACTAGGTTATTTACATTGCTTCCTGACTTATTTCATGTAACACTACTCATAAGATTCATTTTAGTATTCCATGTTTATAAACACACTATGATGCATTTATTTATATGCTTGACTCACTGTTAGCCCCTCCCAAAGCCATGAACACTCAGTTGTTACTTAGCGATCAAGAGACGCAATCTCTTGTGAATCTCAGAGCTGTTGGCCAACCCTGACCTTGGTTGGTTCCATATACTTACAGCTTCTGCTTTGCTGTCATGGCAGATCTATACTGACATCTGTGTCTGAATTCTTTCAAGAAAGTTAGAGCATTCTTTTCCAATTTTGTGGTAATATATTGTGTCCCCCCAATACATTGTGTACCCTAATAAAACTTATCTGGGATCAGAGAACAGAACAACCACTAGATTAGACATAGAGGCCAGACAGTGGTGGCACACACTTTTAATCCTAGCATTATGGAGGCAGAGATCCATCCAGATCTCTGTGAGTTCAAGGTCACACTGGAAACAGCCAGGCATAGTGACACACAACTTTAAACCAAGCATTTGAGATCTCATGTCTTGCTTGGGAAAGACATATGCCTTTAATCCCAGGAAGTGATGGCAGGAAGCAGAAAGGTATATAAGGTATGAAGATCAGGAACTAAAGGCCTTTACGCTTTCATGCTTTTAGCCTCAGTTCAGCTGAGATCCACTTCAGGTGAGGACTTAGAAGCTTTCGGTATGAGGATTCGTTGAAACAGGACCGGATGAGGAATTGTTGAGGTGAGTGAGGTTCTCTGTGGCTTGTTCTGTCTCTCTGATCTTTCAGCAATTACTCCAATACCTGGCTCTGGGTTTTTTCTATTAATAAGACCTTTTAAGATTCGTGTTACACAATTGTGCTGATTTATTGATAGATTTTTTTTTCTTAAGATTTAGAAATACACCCCAGTTTCCTGAGATGTGCAAGTGAGACATTCCCACATGGAAGCCTCCCCTAAGCCCTAGAATTCAGGTTTGAGCAGAACTGTTCCTTGCAGACTCAGGTAGTGTGACATACCAGGGCCAATGAGAAATCAGGAACTTTACTGCTTCACGGACTAGCATTGTCAAAGCATGAGTCAGCAGTATCCTGACTTCTCAAGGCTTCCACTCACGTGAGTTTAAAATGAAGGGCTCTCATTTGCTTGTGAGAAGCCAATGTTATTTCACCATGTTTTATACTAGCCAGTGTAGCAATCTTGGTTAAGGTTATTTTCTTCAATCACACTTAGCCCCGAGTGCTATAGCCATTCTGATGTTACTGCAAATGGGATATTTTTCCTAATTCCTTTTTGGGGGGAGTTTCCTTGTTAGTATATAGATGCACATCTTATTTTACATCTGTTGATTTTATATCCTGTAACTTTACTGGATTAATTGATTGAGTCTAACAGTTTCATTGTGAAGTTGCTAGATTTTCTGCAAGTAAGATTATATCACTTGAAAACCAAGGTGCTTTTGCTTCTCCTTGTCTGATCTGGAAGCTTCTTATTCATTGTATTTTATGTTAATTGCAAGGACTTCCAGTACTATGCTGAGAAGTGGTGAAAAGTATCCTTACCTTGTTACAGATTTAAAGGGGAAATCTTTCAACCTTTCAGCACTGAATCTGATGGTGAGTGTGTGTTATGTTTGGTTATATGTTTGTTGACTTATTTGACAATTGTTGTATGCAGAGAAGCTCCTTTCTAATACCCAAAGTGTTAAGAGATTTTATTATGAAAGGAAGTTGAATTCTGTCAAACACTTGCTCTGAACTGATTGAAATTCTCATGTGTAATTTTAACCACTTATTTTGATATTGTAACCCAGCTAGGAGAACTCTAAAACTGTGAAACTCACAGAGACGGAGAGAAGACTCACAGTTTCTAGTAGAGGAGCAAGGAACAGGGAGTTATTTATCAATGAATACCAAGTTTTAATTACATAAAATGAATAAATCTGGACTCTTCTGGACCACATCATGTCTATAGTAAATAATCTAAACAATCTAAAATCTGCTAAATGTTACTCAACAATGAATTACTGAATAATTATTTAATTACTTCATTTAAGTAATGGTCCATTGCAAGTAAATTTACCTCAGCAATTGAAGGACATGACTGAACTCAAGGAGCATGTTCTTGAGGGACAAGGTTATACTTTAGCATTCTGTCATAGCCAATCATCCCTGCAAAAAGGTGAAATGCTTGTTTCTTTGTTTTTTTTTTTTAATTTTTAGACGATTTATTTTAATTTATTTTATTTTATGTATATTAATGTTTTACTTATATACCACTTGCATGTCTGGTGCCCATGGAGGCCAGATGAGGGCACTGAATCCCTTGGAACTGTGGTTACAGATGGTTATGAATCACTATGTGGGTTCTAGAAATCAAACTCAGGTCCTTTGCAAGAACAAGTGCTCTTAACTATGGAATCATCTCTCCAGCCTTTTTCTTTGGTTTTAAGGAGGTACTTACAGGGATTGTCTTGTATATGGAAATCTTTCATATATTTCCTCTGGGTTGGGTAATCATAGCCTTTAAACTTTTGTGAAAAAAATTTCAAGTAGATTGTGGTAGTTTAAATGTAATTAGCCCCCCATAAGCTCATAGGGAGTGGCACTATTAGGAGGTGTGGCTTTGTTGGAGTAGATATGGCCTTGTTGGAGGAAGTGTGTCACTGTGGAGGCAGGCTTTGAGGTCTCATATATGTTCAAGCCATGCTTAGTGACTCAGTTCATTTCCTGTTGCCTCAAGATGTAGAACCCTCAGCTCCTTCTCCAGCACCATGTCTACCTGCACATTGCCATGTTCTGCCATGATGATAATGGACTAAACCACCCAATTAAATGTTTTCCTTTATAAGAGTTGCTGTGGTTATGGTGTCTCTTCATAGCAATGGAGACCCTAACTAAGACAGAAGTATATCTTTGTTGGTTCAAATCCCATTCCTGCTACCAACTTCTCTCTTAAAGTCTCTATTGCTGTGAAGAGACACCATGACCACAGCAGCTCTTATAAAGGAAAACATTTAATTGAGTGGCTTACAATTTCAAAGGTTTAGTCCATTATCATCATGGCGGGGATCATGATGGCATGCAGGCAGACATGGTGTTGGCTATATCTTGATCAGAAAGCAAGAGGAAATGGTCTCAAACACTGGGCAATATCTTGAGTATAGGAAACCTCAAAGCATACCCCACAGTGACACACTTCATCTAACAAAGGCCATATCTACTCCAACAAAGCCACACCTCCTAATAGTGCCACTCCCTATGAGTTTACGGGGGCCAATTACATTCAAACTACCACATAAATGCCCATAGTTTTGGGCCTGGACAATTGCTTGACTGTTTAAATTTCATTGACAAAAAATTTTCTTATCACTATTATCTTTAGATTTTGATTTTATCAAAAGTTGGTCAAACCAACTTAAAGTAACCAACCTAGAATAGCCAAATTTGTTAAATTCCACTAAAAAAAAAAAGAATGCTTAAGCTGGGCAGTGGTGGCACACGCCTTTAATCCCAGCACTTGGTAGGCAGAGCCAGCTGGATCTCTGTGAGTTCGAGGCCAGCCTGGTCTACAGAGTGAGATCCAGGACAGGCACTAAAACTACACAGAGAAACCTTGTCTTGAAAAACAAAACAAAAATACCTAGTCACCACATTAGTAACTGAATAATTGTTTAATGATAGCTTTTTGCAGGAGCAGCTGTAACTAAATTGTAATGACATAATTAATTACATAACAATGAAAACATCAACATTTTGGAAAGGGTTTCTCTTTAAGGTTTTTTTGTTCTTCCAGTGATGACTTATCTATTCTTTTATTACACCCCTTTCTACTGGAAACACCTGGAATGATTCTTGTGTCCTGCATTAGATCCAGAGATAAAGGTTCTCGTGTGTGTGTGTGTGTGTGTGTGTGTGTGTGTGTGTGTGTGTGTGTAGTTGTATGCATGTGTATAGCCCAGGCGTAAACACTGGATGTCTTCCTCTGCCATTCTCAATCCTATATTTTTGAGACAGGGTCTCTCGCTGAATCTAGAGTCCACCATTGGGGCTGGATTAGCTGATTAGAGAACCCCCGGTGTCTACCTGTCTGTACTCTCCCAGCTCTGGAGTTACCTTGATGCATCCCTAAAGTTGGCTTTTGCATGTGTGCTGGGCATAAGAACCCAGGCCCTCATGTTTGCACAAGCACTCTACCCACTGAAGTGTCTTCCCAGACCCCTCAAAAGTACCTTTACTCTACAGATAGATAGCCCTGAAGGTCCTTCAATCGGTTGGTTACAAGCGTAACTCCTTTTGTTTACAAACAGAAGTGAGTTTTTCTTTGCGTTTCCACCCATTGTGGATTTCTGTAATGGTCTCCATTTGCTTAAAAAAAGGAAGAAAAAAAAAGCTTTTTGGATGAGGGGCAAGAGCTGCACTTCTCTGAGGGGATAAGGATCAAGCCTTCAGAATGCAGTTAGGAATAATATTGGCTTAGCAAAGTGACAGTACTAGGTGCTTCTCTAAGATCCACTACCTTGACAGCCACAGGCAGTTGGCTGGGTTTACAGTACCAGGCTTGGATTTCCTCCTGTTGGGGGAGGGGGAGGCTTATGTCTAATTAGACAGCTGTTGGTTACTGCTAAGATTTAAGTCCCGCTATTGTAAACCTTGGGTGTATCTAACCAGGCCAGCCCTCGTGGATCTCAGGCTTTACAACTGGGTAGGACTATTGATTGTTTTTCTTCCTTGGCAGCTGGCACAGCCCTTTCCAGTGCTATGAGAGCTATCTAAGAGAGTGCCAGCTCGATTCCTCTAAGTCCTATGTCTGAAGTATGTGGTGTCTTCGGCAATAGGCTACCTTCAAGTTGTTGGGAGGCAACCAAGGGCAGCAGCAACAGCCTAGATTGTTTGGGAAATCTCTTTGATCCCGATGGCCAACAACTCAAATAGAGATTTCCCATGTCTGGCACTGTGGTTTTTGTTAGATAGTCTATGACTCTTAGGGGAGAATTGTCACACCAAGTGGTGTAAATTCATTTCAATTATATATAATTGAATATATATAAGTGATGTATGGGGATAACATATATTATCAAATATATGTATATATATATATGTATGTATGTATATATATATATATATATATATATATATATATATATATACCACACACACACATATATATCTATATATATTTTATATTTTCATGCACAAAGGAATGCAAGCTGGAATATTGTAAACACCAAAGAGTTAACATTCAAAGAGAGAGTAAAACCAAGCCACAGAAATTCCTCTCAGCTCTTTCTTTCTAATATTCTCCTCACACAATTTCCTGTTAGTCTTTCTGACTTTCCTGAGAGATATTATTTTCCTTTCCAGTACCAATTTCAGCAGTGATGGCCTAAAAGGTTCTGGTGCCCCAAGTGAGACTAGATTATAGGACTCCATATGGGGTCAAAGATAGGAGGGTTCTTAAGGATTTTTACCAACAAAATAAAAGCGGTGGGGTTTCACTTCACTTCAAAGTAAAGACACCAATACAAGCAAAATCTCTTCTTGTCATATGGATAAAGAAGTGAAAAGATCCACCTTGTCAGACAGTGGAAGCTGTCATTCTGAGTAGGAAGTTGAACTATGTGTTTATGAAAATCTGACATGTATCAGCTATGTGCATGTATATACAAGTAGAGGATGTGTATATGTGTGTTATATGCATACACAGACACAGAGACAAACACAGTATTTGAAGATGAAGATTTTCATGTATTCAGAAATCCATCTTTCCATTTGGTGGGTGTTTTTCTTTTCTTTTCTTTTCCTACATAATTTCTTTATTGATTCTTTGGGAATTTCATGTTATGCACCCTAGTTCCACTCATCTCCAAGTCCCCCCTCATCTGTCCCTCACTCATGTAGCATGCCCTGAAAAGAAAATAAAAAAAAAAAAAAATTAAAACCAACCAAGCCGAAAAGCAAAACAAACCACAAACCCTCTTCTCTCCTCCATCTTTCCTGCCTCTGCAATACTTCTTCATTTGTCTGAGAGGCATTGGGAGCCGAGGTCTGTCACACAACCAGCCTTACTTTCACATGTTCATTGCAAAGAGCCATTGGTCTGGTTCAAAGTCTCTGGCCTTGGGCGCACCATCATCACTGTACACTCACCAAAAACTCCTCTCAGATCACCTGCGACTGCCCTGAGTCATGGAGATCCTGTGGGTATCATGCCACAGGACCAGTCTCTTCACAGGCTCCAACAGGTCATAGATGGGGTGGATGTTAGGGTGGGTCAACCCAAGGCCCTGGATGTGGGCCTAGGTGGCCACTGAGCTGGTCAGTTTGGGCTACTGGGGCCACCCCCCTCAGAAGAATGGTGGAGCCTACTCCTCTATGCCCATGCCATCAGGGCCAGTTCTCCCATGCCTGTGTTGAGGGGTAGGGACACCTATCCTGAGTGCAGGCAGGGGTGAGAAGTGGGGCCATGTTAAGGGGCTAGCTCTCACGTGAGGGTGAGGGCCAACTCACTGTTGTCCAGCAAGGGGCAGAGCCAGCTTTCCCAGGGCCAGCAAAGGGTGAGGCGGCTCAGCATGGCTCTCTGATTTCATCACACATGGTTCTTATGGTCCCTGGTGATAACATGGGCCACGGACATCAACACAAATCCCAGCTGCAGCAGGATCATGGACCCAGACATGGCCCTTGGCAGCAGCTTGGGGCCACATTATACCATGGCTGTGGGTGGCAGCACAGGCCATTCAGATCAGCATGTTCTCCAAGGCAGCATGGCCCTCAGACACCAACATGGCCCCAGGTGGTGGCCTGTGGTGGGTGTTTCTTTAACACCTTACATATCCAGGTCTTTGAGAGGTGTATTGCAAGCAGGAGATTTTTGTACACAGTACACCTTGAGTTTCTCATTGTGCAGAGATCAAGAGCAAACAGAAACACATTAGGTTCTGAGCCTATTTCTTCATGCAAAGTCATGCTCTCTGAGAGTCCTGTATTTTGTTGCCCAGGACTAGTGAGCAAAGGACTAGTGGACTTCTTGCAACTTCACTTATGAAGAACAGGAATTTCTTACAATGCCAGCATCTAGGAAAATCCAGGCTTGGGGGTCTAGTCATGGTCCTATCTCTATGTCTATGAAGGCATCTTGGGATAGAATCCTCTTCAAGGGGTGAATGTTACACCCACACCTGGCAGAAGGGAGAAAAGGATGCCAGTGCTCTGTTGGTTCCTTTGCAGCCCCATTATAACCACTCATCAGTATTGAGCTCTCATGACTTAGTCCTCAAATGCCCTACTTCTTAATGCTGATACAACAGAGATTTCAGTTTGCACTCAAGACTTTTAGGGGACATTTAGATTGTTTCATTTTCCTGTGTAGTTTTTACAAATAAGGAAAGAGGTCAGCCAGGCAAGTTAGTTATCTTTCTACTAAGTAGTCAGTGCAAGGGGATAATATGAAAAAATTTTATTACAATATTCTTATTCTGGGACCATTAAGGAATGCCAATTAATTATTAATTAATACTTCTATAGTCTTTTGCATTAATTAAAACAGACTTGTATATTCAGGACTAAGATTTGCATATGTGCATGATTTAAAGACTATCATAATACATCTTTTTCTGTTTATTTGTGTCTAATGCCGGTGGTGACTAGAATCTGTGGAAGCTAAAGATGTCAGACTCACCAGGGAGATGAGTCCTTTGTAAGCTGACACACAGCCTCTTTTTAGGAATAGCTGCAGTTTCTCACAAGAGAGAAACAGTGCCAGACTCCACTTCCTAATCCTGTGGATTTCTAATTAGCTGTAGAATTCTTTCCATTCCAAACGGCCCCAGGCACTCAACGACAGCAGCAATCCAAACTGGTTTTTAATTTTTGCAGCGTTATCTCAATATAACAAGTTGAATTCTCATTATATTGTAAACCTTTGTCCAGCTGTTTGCCAGAGACACATAAGTACTGCCTGTTACTTTGTGGGTGGTTAGTACCTGAGGCAAAACGAAGGAAAAAAACATGAAAATTCTTGTATTAGTTCAGGCTAGTGACCTGTGTCCTGAGGCTTCCTGTTCAGTTTTGATGGATCTGATCATCTCATCCAGGTGGGTGTAACCTGAATGGAAGTGCTGTTACTGTCAGTGGTACTTTTGGACATCGACTTCTATGACTATGTACAGATGAATGTGAGTTCAGTTTATGATTTAATTTATTTAATAACACAGCAGTCAAGAAGTAGAACAGAGCCAGCAAAATCACATGTAGGTGAGAAAATCTTGAACTACCCTCTTAGTATGGTTAGGGTAATTTCCATGTCTCTGAAAATAAAAGTCTAAATCAATATTTTCTTAATATTGCTAATGTCTTATATTCAAGGAAACTATGGAAAAAACAACCACAATTTAAAGAGACTTGGCTCATAGTTCTTATAGGAGATATTTCTGTTTGGGGGGAATAACACTTCATAATTTTAAAATCAAAATAGCTACATACTGGCTTTAGTATTGGGCCCAGAGTAAATAAATATACAGCTGGGTGTCTATGCAATCAATTTAAGATAACTTACCATGTTGCAGATAATTATGAAACCAATAGATATTTTCATAAAGCAGATAGAGCTTATATTATCCTGTAGAGAGGGAAGCATCATCAGGAAGGTTCTGAGCCATCTATTTGGACATTATTAACCCTATCAGCCCAGAAATGCCCAGTCTGCTCTCCTGTTAGGATGAGAACTGAAACAGGCAGATGGTCACAGACTCTTGCCTCCCTGAGCGGATGGTCTACAGATAGAATAGCATTCAAATGAAAGCTACTAAGAGTGATAGTGGTTCTTCAGGTCTTACACCTTTGCTGGAACTCAGTCAGTTTAGAGTAAAATGGCTCAGCTATTGACTTCTTGAGGAAGTAAGCCACAGCAACAGAATAGATGGTAATTTGGATTATACTGAGCCTTTAGCATTTGAAGGTTTGCAACAGGTGCGGGTCACTTCCTTGGTTGGGTTTGCACGCTATCTGAGCTGGATTTCACATGTGCATCTTGAGTGTTCAGAATCTTCTTTAGTCTCCATGTAGGTCGTGAGGATACCTCTGATTTGAACCCCAGGCAGGTGAGTAGCAAGACTGGAGGCTGGTGCTGTAACTGCACCATCTTTCCATGTTTATTGCACATGTGAGCACTAGCCTCCTTTCTAAGTATGTGGGAAGATGGAGATCATTTCCAGGACACCCTGCTGCTCATCTCTGTGGACACTGGCATCGACAGAACATCACAGTGCCGTCAAAGCCACTGGGAAAACTGGCTGGTGCTGCATAGGGACAGTAGGCACAGGAGAGTGTAATTGAATCTGTCCTTTGGTCTTCTGAAATCTCAGCTACCTGAGATCCTCAGCGCTCACTTTTCCCATTTCCTCTCTCAAGAAATCAAACCTGAGAGCCAATTTAAAGATGTTCCTGTTAGTACCAATTCCTTTGGTGAAATGTGTAAGTTTTTTTAGAGATAGAAGGCTGCCCAGCATGGAATTGGGTGGTGGGGTAGGAAAGGGCAGAGAAATTATAAGGTATGTCTTCACCCTTCCTGAGTATTGTGGATAGTCATTTGGGTAGAAAATAGTGACAGGTGAATCTAGCAGAAACCCTGACTGAATCAAAAATTATACAGGAAAATACACAGGACCAGAATCAATTGTTTTTCTAACATTTGTGAAAAAGATGTGAAGTGAGACATCACCCAGCTTGACTATTAAACAACAGCAAACACAAGAAAATCCACCTAAACCCATCCTTAAAAGTGAACTAAAAGCAAAATACAGGAGGAACCCCACACATGAGTACAGATTCTTCTCCTTTCCTTCTCTAAGCCTGTCCCAGCTTCCAGAAAAATCAGAGTAGCTTGTCTGTCAGTCCTACAGCCAAGCTTACAACCTGGTCCACTCCACAAGAGGAAAGCCCCTCTGGTATGCAGTGTCAGCATTTTAATCCCCTAAATTTAATTTAGAGGTGGAGCACAGGAGAGCCGACCATTTGGCAAATTAACCATCATCATTTGGTAGAGCTTTCTGAATAATGTCTGTCTGTCTATCCATTGAGACTCTATCGAGACTTTGGGAAAAGTCACCCTTCTGAAGATCTTTTGCTGTGGAGTAGGGATGCTGAGTATGTTGCTTCTAGAAAGTGAACTTTGAGTAGGAATGTACCATCAACTCAATCCCTTCTGCCCAGTTTGTCCCACTGGGGGCTTATGGTTGCCATTCTGCCCTACAGTTAGACTCTGTCCCAGATCTGCTTAGGTTCTAAAACAAATGAATCTCTTGATCTTAAGATTCCTCTGAAGTCCTTGTTAAAAAATATGGATTCCTTGGTTCTCCCAGCCCTCTGGAGTTTCTCCCTCAGACACCAGGTCTAGTTGGAGCCCAGTTATCTGCAGTTTTCTGTGCCTCATTGGTTCCTTTTGGCTCAGTCATTTGTTTAGAATATATTTCTTAAGCAGGTGATATTTACTGGTCACAGATCTAAATGCTGAGGTCCCATTAGCAAACACAACAGACAGGATTTTCTGTCAGTAGGCATCAGGTCAGTTTGAGAAGCCTTTCACTGTACCAGAACAATGGTTCTATTTATTAAGTTAAAATTCAGATCAACCGTGTTCTCTTCCATCCTTCTACTAAAGTTAGCTAGAGGCATGTGGACACAGGAAAGCAGTTTCAGGACATTCGCTCTTGAGGAGAAGCCAGAATGTTTAGAATACAGAGTACAGAATTTTCTTCCAGGCATAAAATGCCATGGAATCCCCCCCTCATTCTCACTGAGAAAATGGCAGTGCCCTGAGAGCCTCAGAGAGAGAAAGATCCTCCTGGAAATGCTACATACCTGCGTATTACTCACATACCAGAGCTGGCAGAGGTCTGCTCAGATGGGGCTTCAGTCTCACTGCTAGAGGGCTAGTCAGCCCTCCCCCAATCCCCTGAGAGATTTCTTGGGTCCCCTTTTGAAGACTAGTTTCTATTTAATTGCATTCAGATATATTATCAAGACAATATAATATTTTAATTATCTATAATCCTCCTACAAATCATTTATTTCAGTTTTTTTTAAACTATTGTGCAAAGGGTCTTGGTTACTATCGTTTCACACACATTGGCCTCTTTTGTTTTAAAAACATGAGTAGAAATTTCAGGCATGTGAAGGAAGGGGCAAAATGATTCCTGTGCTTTCAAGTGTCTGCTGCTTTAAAAACCTGTCTTTGCTTAAATAAGGAACCTGCATAATTGTTGTATTTTTAGTCTTTAAAAACCTGTTTTTGCAATTGAAATCTTCATGCAATCAGGATAATCAATTGCAAAATTAATAAGCTGGGGTGTTCTTCAACACAGCTTTTTTCTGCTTTGAGAAATGTGGGGAAAAGTACCTCCATGTGTGGTTCAGTCCTGAAAGACTTGGGTAACAAATTCTGAATTGTGTGGCCTCACTTTGAAGTTGCTGATGACGCTCATTTTTCTGCCATTTTCTTAAATGTTTTCTGTGCCAAATTCAGCATTTAAGATGGGCAGAGGGAGTAACTCAGGAAACTCTTTGGGAGGGAAAACAATTTCTGAAGAAATTTGCATAAAATTTCAGTATAAACTCTTCCCTCCTTAAAAAAAAAAAAAGAAAGAAAGAAAAAGAAAAAGAAGAGCCAATGATGAGTTCAGGAAACACGAGGAGACTCAAGATGCTCACCCTTTACAAAAGAGACATGTTTCCTTTGTTCTAATATTGGAAAAAGGTAAAAGAGTTGTACAACAGTATAGGAAATTCTGATCATCAAGGATTATAGCTTCCTGTGTATTGTGTGAGCATGGGTACTGGCAGCTGGATTGATGGAAGAAATGCAATTAGTTGTATCTGGGAAATGACTGTTTTGATCTTTTCCAGAATAATATGCGACAGGGAATGTCATGAAAGGGACAAGAGAGGATTTTAGCCCTTTCTAGCAATGGCTTGAATATTTAACTTCTTTTTTATCATGTGATGTAAAGTGAGCCAATATCCCTTCCTGGATATTCAACAGCCTTAACTCCCAGCATTTAGCTGGCATGCCCATTGTAGGTGAGATCTCCCTGTCTGCAGTCATCCCAGGACTGAAGCCAGAGTCTACAGTGGAGAGGGTGTGTGTATACGATGCACACCCAGTCAGGGTGCACAATGTGCTTTGAAAGGTCTTTCTTATGAAGACAGCAAAAACGACAGTATCAGATGGGACTTCCATGTTGCTATCAAAGAAGAACTGTTTACTTCCTTCTTTCTTTACATCAAAGCAACAGAACTTAAAATAGGTCAGGGGCACACTTTCTGTTCCCCCTCAGTCTTCTTTTGCTGTTCAAATCACTGACCTGATTGGGGTTAGATGGTTACAGGTAGAACAGTTTATAAAGGCAAATAGTACTGAACCGTGGAAAACCCAAGTCAAAACCAGGCATGCCTAGAAAAGCTAACTTTCATTTCTTCTTTGTTAGAAAAAGAAAGAGAGAAAAAAATCAACCTCAAGCTCAGTTTTTGTTAATGCAGACAATATAAAAATGTTAATTATCTAGGTAAATATTTGCAACAAATACGTCTAGTTATGTTTCATATAGTTGAAATCTAATATAAAATTATTTCTGTTTAATACCAAAGAAAACCTACCAATGGATAACACCTTTTAAGAAAATAGCCCTGTTCTTTTTTTGTTCAGACTTAATTTTTTTTTATTCAACAGTGTATACTTATTGTCTTTTTTTGATCTACAAATCTCTCAAGTTTTCCTGATAAAATAGTAAATCTGAGTATGCCTGCAGAGTGTAATTTTGCATTTTTAAAATACTGAACATTAAGTAAGACAGTGATAAAGGAAGGTCATCAGGCAGCTGATACTTCCTGGGAATCCATAACATCCAAAATAGCTTTAGTAAATGCCTAAGCAGTCAGTTATTTAGCAAAATGGTAAATTTCTGGTCACTATTCTTCTGTCGAGAAATACCTACTTTTATTATTTTTTAAACTGAGCAAAACAAATATTGAAACAGTTTTCACAGGGAGAAGGGTTGATATTGTATTACCAACCAAAAACTATCTTTTGATGTCTTTCAAACTTATACACTTTATACCTCTTTAGTGAGTTTCTTTCCTGAATTTGTTAACAAGGAAAACTATAACTATTTAGTCTTCAGCTCCCTCAGAGACCCGAGAAGGAAATAATATTTACTGAGAAAGCAGGAAGTATAAACAAGTAACTTCCAAAAAATGTGAGAAATGACAGAAAGCTGGCTGCCTGAACGGTCACCCAAAGTTCCTCTGCAACATTGGGGCATCTATCTTCAGCCTACATGCCTAGCATATCTAACAGACTTATCTGTGAAGCAGAATTTTCTGAAGGGCCTTCCTACCTTGTCTTGGCAAAGTTTGGCAGTCTTTCTTTTATGTCTTGTTTGTCTGTTTGGACAACATACTGTCAGCAGTCAAGGCACTTTCTTTACTTTTGCCACAAAGAAAGTAAATTCCATATGGAGTTTTTTTTCAATGCCCTCCATCTTCTCTGAAGTAGATTGGAGCAGACATGTCTCATTGTCATTAAAAAAAAGGAATCTATGATATTAAAACATCTTAAGTGCCATATTCTGTAGATCTCTGAAGTGTTTGAAGATGACCTGTCTATCTAAAATATTTCTCTGTTTGACCTGGAAAACATACCAAACCTGACTACAAGTTTGATTGTAATAGATGACTAACTATTAACCTGCATTTCTTTTTATTCTAATTAGTTGGTAATAATAACTTTCAAGGGCTAGAAATTTGCATTACATCATTAAATGAACTGTATAGGTATAATACCTTGAACAAGATTAGAAATGTTTGTACAGTATGTTTTAACAAAAATAATCTCAAATTTGCATCAGTATACAAAATCTGTGTACAATATATAAAAATCCAATCAAATATAAAATATTTTAAACTAGTAGTTGCTTTTTAAAAGTAGATTCAATAATCTACCTTTTTATCTTATCATATCTATATTCTCCCTTTCTTCTTTTCAGAGTAGATTCAATAATCTCCCTTTTATCCTATTATTTTTATATCTTTTTTCAGAGTAGATTCAGTCATCTACCCTTTTGTTCTATCATTTCTATATAATACATTTCTATATCATATCCCCTTTTTTTCTTTTAGAAAGAGATTGACTATGACCAATAACAATTTTTAACCAACCCTTAAACAAAGACAAACATCCATTATCCCTTTTTTTGGGGGGAATGTGGGCATAGTTTTCTAGGTTATTTCCTACTGATTAGTGGCATTGATAGTCTTATGAGGACACAAAGAAAATTTAGGATTATGGTCAAGTCCTGATTGGAGTAGTCTGTGAGGCTGTATCATCTCAGCTAGCCATCTTGATATTGTCCTGAGCAGTTTGTAATGCAAAGTAAATCGTTAGGTGTTGTTTGTCAGCTTAATGGCATTATCATTGTCCTGTTGCCTGACTCATTGTTGCTACCAGTATGTTCTAAGACTTTACATAAGTGAACTACTGACAGATGCCACAGAGTACTCAAAGCCATCCAAACTGTTTGTGACTACCTGAATTCATAAGGCTATGCAGTATAGACCCCATTTTGAATCTTTTACTAGATTTAGTTATTAACTTGCACTACGAACAAAAGAATTTTTGCTGTCTTTTCAAAGTCATCAACACACTGTTATTCTTTTTAATCTGTCCATTTAAGAGTTTCCTGTTTATTCCTCTGAAAACATCTGAGTAAAAATAAGATTTTTCCCTTTCTATTTCCTTTCACATCCACAAGGCAGAATTGTTTTTTGTGAGCAGTGAAGACATAGTATACAATGAAATCTAAGCACCGTGTAGACAGATATCCAAGTTTAACAACTAGCTGCTATAAAAAAAAATTATACTGTATGACTCAGGGAAGTGGTTAATAATTCTACCTTGTTTACATTATGCTTAGAAAGCAGCCGAGCTTAATGAGATCAGATATTAAGTTGACGGTGTATCTTGGAATCATAATGTTTTTGAGCTCTGCCAAAACTGTGGGCAGGTTGAATGTGGGATAGCGTGTTCAATAGAGGAAGTGAAGAGGGCCTTATGTGGTATAGAAGTTATGCTTTTGTTACCTAAAAAGTAGTATTAGGTAGTAGTAAGTTCTTGAGCTGCCTCTGAGAGCACATAAGCTCAATGTAAGTGAGGAGAGAATCTGCATCCATTGAGGTATATTTAAGAACTAGGAATAATAATAATAATCAATAAGCATCCAGGCCTATATTAACAAGTGACCAGATTTTTAAAAAAAAATATTGTCACTTCCTCAAGGCAAGGAACCATGTTTAGCATTCTAATTTTCTGTACAGTGAAGTTTGTTCCTACTTCCTGAACTCTTTAGATAGACTAGTTACAATGAATTAGGACACTTGGGATTTTACTAAATGACTCACAAGCATTAAACTTTCTAACTTTGCAATTTTTCATAGTCACAGTGAAAGCTACAAAACTGATAGTTATTGGCTGATCTTAGTTGCTACCAACCTAGATGTTGCTAACAACAAAGAGCATTTAATGAGCACCATTACCTCAGCACAACAGAATCTCTAATAGAAGATTCATTGTAGAAACCTTTGCAGATTCAAAAAACTAACCACTTGGAAGGCAGAGGCAGGCAGATCTCTGTGAGCCTGAGGCCAGCCTGGTCTACAAAGAGAGTTCCAGGACAACTAGGGCTCTTACACAAAGAAAACCTTGGCTCTTACACAAAGAAAACCTGTCTTGAAAAACAAAAGCAAAAATAAAAAACCAAAACTTACTTCATGCTGGATATGATGGTGAACAACTTTAATCCCAGCACCTGGAAGGCAGGGGCAAGCAGATCTCCATGAGTGTAGGGCCAGCCCAGTACTAGGGCAGTCAGAGCTACACAGTGAGACCCTATCTTAAAAAAACAAAGCAAAAAATTGATCTCATATTGCTTCCTCTTTTATCCTATACCTAATGTTTGTAAAGTGCTACATGCAAAAGAAGCAGGAGGGGGAGGGGAAGTGTAGGGAGAGGGAGGGGGATAAAGAGGAGGAGCAGCAGAAGCCAAATCAGTTAGAAGGCAGAATTCATGAAGTAGAAAAATTGCCCATCTTACACTAGGAGAACAGGACACTTGAGTACATTGTGTACATGCTGCTGCCATGTCAGACATGGATACGGTTTTAAGTGGAAAGACACAGCATGCATCAAGCATATCCAGCTTCACCAAAGAGAAGCAGATTGTACATAAATAAGACAATGACAACCAAAAAAGCATATTTTGCAAAGATTATTACTTGTTAATGAGAGACAACATGAGGCTGTTTGGCTCTCACTTCCAGAGGGTGACAGTATGTCTACAGCTGAAGGGAGTGAATTTAGACAAATTCTGGATCCAGCATTGAAAAAAAGGTTCATGCCTCGAGCATGATGCTGTTCATTGAGTATAACCCAACAAGACCTGATGCTACACGAAGCCTTGTGGGTTAGTATCCCAGTTCTTTCCATGAGACAGATTCAAGTAAAAAAAGCAAAACAAAGCAGTGTCTTAGTGATCAGTTTATTATTCCTTCAGTTCTTACTATCATTGACCATAGAGGTTTCAAAGAAACAGGGCCAACGATTATTTGACTCAGTGGCACTTACTGACAAGCCTGCCCACCTGAGTTTAAGCCCCAGATCCCCATGGTAGGAGGAGAGAACCAACTCCTGCAGCTTCTCTGGCCTACATATATGCATCATGACACACCCCTACTCATACACTATGTCATACACAATAAATAGATACATTAATTTTTAAACTTTGTAAAAAAAGTATCAGACAAATAATGTCACAGGCTGTTTTTTCTATAATTTAGGAACAATGTTTGGGTTATTGTAAAATTATGAATCACACCAAGATTTAGTGGCTTAAAACAAAGATCCTTATGGTTTCTGAGGGTCATGAATTGTGGGGACAGGCTCAGCTAGGTGATCTGTCTTTGTGTCTTACATGGCTATTGAGAAATACAGTGGCTTGGGACATCTGGGAAGCAATCAGTCTCTTTTCTTTTTTCCCTCCTTTCTTCCTTTCCCCTCCTTTCCTCTCCCCTTTCCTTACTTCCTTCCTCCCATCAGTTTTTAGATTTATTTCATTTATGTGTATGAATGTTTACCTGCTTGGCTTTCAGACAGCAGAAGAAGACATTGGATCTCCTGGAACTCGAGTTACAGATGACTGTGAGCCACCATGTAGGTGCTGGGAGCTGTACCAGGGTCCTCTGGAAAGAGCAAGCAGTAAGTCCCTAACTGAGACATCTCTTCAGTCTCTAGGTTTGCTTCATATATGTATAGTATGGTTTAGAAAACTGTACAGGATCAATGGATGGGCATCTCTGAAAAATATTGCCAAAATCTTTTACTATAAAATAGTTTTCTTTGTTAAATTGGTGATAGGATATTTTAAGTAAAAAAAAAAAATGCATCTTATTAGTATATGACAAAGGTGAGTTACTATGGCAAAATTCATCAAATAATGCAAGAAATCTAGTAGATGTTTGACCATTTGAGGCAAGATGTCTTATTTATTAGTAATATCTTCCCCCATGGAAGTTCCAATAAGTACCTTATCCTCAGAAGGCCTTTGTGTTTTCCTCTGTTTTAGGCTTGTTAGGTCTACATTCTACACCTCTAGCTGAAATGGATTCATTATTACTATGGAAGTCTAAAGAGATAAAAATAGAAGCATTTATGCCATTTCATCCAAAAGGACCAGGAAAAGGGTGAAAACTCATGTCAACATTGGTAGACAGAAGGAGATGTCTTATGCCAGCCCAATGAAATAAAGAGGGATATTTCTCCCAGTTTTACAGAGCTGTAGTGAAGCAAAGCTAAGAAAAAGATTTGGGAAGCAATTTCTTTCTCTTACTTTTTCTTTCTTTCTTCCTTTCTCTCTCTCTCTCTCTCTCTCTCTCTCTCTCTCTCTCTCTCTCTCTCTCTCTCTCTCTGTCTCTCTGTCTCTCTCTCTGTCTCTCTCTCTCTCTCTCTCTTTCTTTCTTTCTTTCTTTCTTATTTTCTATTATCAGCTTGATACAGTATAAATTCTTATCCTAATAGTAAAATGTTTCACTGAGGCTTGCCCAGTGATTGAGTAAAACCAAAATTTATTATAAGCCACAGTCATCCTAGGGCTATGTAGCCTCCCTGGTTCTGTGGGTTGCAGTCTGATTGTTCTTTGCTTTATATCTAGAATCCACTTATGAGTGAGTATATACCATGTTTGTCCCTCTGGGTTTGAGTTACCTCATTCAGGATGATATTTTCTAGTTCTATCCATTTGCCTGCAAACCTCAGGATGTCATTGTTTTTCTCTGCTGAGTAGTAGTACTCCATTGTGTATATGTACCACATTCTCTTTATCCATTCTTCAGTTGACGGGCATCTGGGTTGTTTCCAGGTTCTGGCTATTACAAATAATGCTGTTATGAACATAGTTGAGCAAGTGTCCTTGTGATATGATTGAGCATTCCTTGGGTATATGCCCAAGAATGGTATTGCTGGGTCTTGGGGTAGATTGATTCCCAGTTTTCTGAGAAACCGCCATACTGATTTCCACAGTGTTTGTACAAGTTTGCACTCCTACCAACAGAGCAGTAATGAAGCACAGCTAAGAAAAAATTTGGGGGAGCCATTTCAAGATACATATTTCTGTGTGTATGCCAAGCGGCAGATGTAATTATGGCGCATAGATTGCCTTGTCCATGTGTCCGAATGTGGCCTTTGTTCTTGGAAGGAGAGGGCATAAGCATTCATCAGACACTCTCTTTAAGTGTGTTTGCTCTCTAGTTGTATGGGGATGACTCCTACTGAGCTCCTGCATTCCTACTGGTCCTCTTCTCCAGTGGTGGAATACATTTTCTTGGCGGCTAGCAAAGTCAGCTAAACCTCCACAAGAGACAAGCTACAGCAGCTTTTGTGATCATTTTGACTATTAAGAAACATTTTATAAGCAAGTGTGAAAAACAGCTCTGAATATAGGGGACTTCAAACCTTGTAGGCAAATGCTTCCGGGAGTCTGATGCAAATTCTCCGAAATATGCAGTGGATAGGCAGTGCACACTGGAAAACGAATGAGCGAATGTGACAGAGCAAGCAGGCACAGGGCATAGCGAGAGAACAATGATTTTCACAGGGATGTAGGGAAGCTGGTTATTCACAGATGGGTTCCCTGCTCAATGGAGGTGGGGGGGGGCTCCTATTGCACAGCACTGCACAGCATTTAAGTTGAAAATCATTTCTCTAAGATTAGTAAGGCTGACAGACTGGAGCTTTTAATTGAAGAGGGGCACTACTTTGAAACTTCAAATCTGTGGCACATTTAAGGATTGTTTATTGTAAAGCCTTGGGGACACGTCACAACTAGAGACCACAAAGTGGGACTAGTAATACTTCTTGGTCCGACCATTTCCTGCCCACACTCTAACCTGCCTTTTCATTCCCATTAAATAAATCCTGACTTTGAAGACACTGTGGAGGAACCAAACTCCAACTGGTTTTTTAAAAGCAGATTAGAAATCTAGCAATTATTGCCCAGATAAAGAGATAAGAAAAGTTTCTAACAATCCCTTAAGTCAAATTATTTGCTTGGGAAGAGGCTCACCTGTAAGGCAAGCACAGCATGATACTTTTGTAAAGTCCTCCAACTCCCTGCTAAAAGAAGCTGCATTTAAGCAATTATCCATTTATACCATTTCCACTGGCGGATAACTGCACACCCAGCAACACTGGTACTTCTTGGAAAAAAATTTGAAAGAAACAGATTTTCCTAAAATGGATCTCAGTGATATTTTGGGTTAAACACAGTGCTTCCATTGTTTCTGTAATTTAGAGTCGTTACTACCAGTGAGCAAAGAAAAGCAATGATTTCAGAGCCTTCTGTAAGGCAGATGATGTAGATGGCGTTTCACATTCTCTCATTGTTCCTGGCCAATGACTTCCGCTGAGTTAATCAGCCTCGGAAAGAATCCCCACTCTGCCTATGTACTGGGCATCACAACTGTGGCATGAGTTGAAAACTTAGATATGAGAAGAAGCAAGCTACCCTTTGAATAAATAATGTTTCATGGATTCTGGTACATCAGGGAGATAAAGCCCTAGATGGAAAGAATGAATTGCTCAAGAGAAAAAAAAAAAAAAGATAAAATGCAGGACTTTGAAACCTGTCTGACTTCACATGCCTGACTTTACATGCCATTTCTCACTGTGAGCTCTCCACTCAAGAAGGACTTTGTTTTCCAACTGTTTCCAAACAGCCCCGAAACTAAAGAATTAAGTCTGGCTTCTTCTGCCCATGTCTCAAACCCAGTGGGCTCGTCCTTCGGCTCAACACCTGCTGTTGTAAATCCACAAGTGGCCTCCATCTTCTGTGCCAGCAGATGTGGAGAAGCAGAGAAGCGCCTCAGATGTTTGTGCTTCTGGGTCTCTTATGGGGGCACCAGGAAGGGGAGAGAAAATGATCCTGGAATTCTAAAGGTCACTGCTGCACCAAAATAATGAAAATTGCCCACATGTTGAAAAAAAAAAAAAAAAAAAAACACCAAAAACCTTCAGATGTGATCACTGGAAAGTCTGGCAATCAGACAAAGAACTAACCAGGCTAGAGTTTCATTCAGACTTTAAAAGAAGAAAGATAAATAAAAGGAAGGTGTGTCAGAGTAAGACAGAGATAATTATTATGTTTCCCTGCCTCCAGGCTACCACAGCTAACAAGTTTAAGCATAAAATGAAAGAAATATTTACCAGTACCAACAGTGGTGAGTCTTATCTCACCTATACAGGGATTCAGTTCTGAAAACAAACTTTGGGATTTGTTGACTAAAAAAAGTAATATATATAGAGAGAATAGTATATAGGGAGTAATATAGAGAGTATATATATATATATAGAGAGAGAGAGGAGATAAGAGTAGTATATAGAGAGCAATATATACATAGAGTAGTATGTATATATGTGTACACACATATTTCAGTATATATAATTATATTATATTACATATGTATGTAAATATATATCTTTACAACAAAGGAAGAGTGGGATATATACTTGAAGTTTATTTGAAAGTATTGATTATATTTGAGCTCTATTTTTTCATGACCCTTTTCTTTTAAGGGCACCTTAACATTCTATTTATTTTTATTTAATCTTCCTTTTATGTTCATGAAGACTCATTGTACACAGTCACAGGTTTCAAACTGATGTTTTCGATAACACATCAAATGTACTTGATCCCCAATCACTCCCTACTTCTCTCTCCTGTCCCCACCTCTGTCCCCGCTTCCTTTCATGGTCTCCCTTTTGTTTTCATGTCACCCACAGGTGTGTATGTGTGATTTCAGATATGAGAGAAAACATTCAATGTTTGTCTTCCATGTATGGCTTTCTTTGCTTGCTCTGATGACCTCCATTTTTTTTTCCATTTTCCTGAAAATAACATACTTTCACTCTTCTTCATGGCAAAACTCGACTCTACTGTGTATGTCTAACACCTTTGCTTTGTACACTCATCTGTTGATAGACACCTTGTTGGATCCCATATAGGGCTATAGTGTCACCATAAGCATGGATGAGCAGGTGTCTCTGTAGTGTGCTGCTTAGATTCCGTTCAGTGTTTTTTCAGGAGCAGTGTGACTGGGTCATATGGAAGTTTTATTTTTTGGAGGAAGCCCTGTATTGGGTTCTATAGTGGTCATGCCATTTACATTCCCACCACCCAATGTATGAGGCTTCATCTTTCTCTCTGTCCTCACCAGCATTTTTTGGGTTTTTTTCTTTTTCCTTAAAATGAAATTCTGAAAATATCTATTTATTATGTATGCAGTGTTCTGCCTGCATGTGTCCTTGCAAGCCAGAAGAGGGCACCAGCTCTCATTACAGGTAGTTGTGAGCCACCACATGGTTGCTGGGAATTGAACCCAGGTCCTCTGGAAGAGCAGTCAATGCTCTTAGCTGCTGAACCATCTCTCCAGACCTGTTGTTTCTTAAATAACATTCTAACAAGGGGGAGAGGAACTGTCAGCATTATTTGGTTTTGCCCTTTTGCTAAGGATGTTGAGTATTTTTTTCATGTATCCATTGGCCATCTCTACTTTATCTTTTGAGAGATGTCTGTTTATTTCATTTGCTAATTGATTGCCAGGGTTTGGGTGGTCTCTTTGTTTGTTTGTTTTGAGTTCTTTATATATTGTAGACTCCCTTCCCTACTGTATGTGTAGATAACAAAGATTCTTTTCCATTCCCTGGGCTGTCTCTGAATTCTGCTTATTTTTTCTGTTGTTGTGTGGAGACTTTAATTTCTTGCACCCTCTTGTGTCAATTCTTTCAGTTATTTACTGTGAAGCTATTATCTAGGGCTCTATCTTGAGGTATTTTCCTCAAGCAGTTTCAGGGCTTCAAGCCTTACATTAAGGTCTTTGACCCATTTGAGTTGATATTTCTATAGGGTGAGAGACACAAATACGGCGTCATTCATGGACTAGTGGGTATCCACTTGCCCTGGAACCATTTATTGATAAGGCTTTCGCTCTGGTATATATTTTTCCATCTATGGAAAATAAAAACAAACAAACAAAAATCAAAACTATTGACTACAGTTCTGTGAGTTTATCCCTGAGTCCTCTTTTCTTTCATCATCATCATTAGCAGCAGCAGCATTATTATTGTTGTTTTGGTTTTTGATACAGGGTTTCTCTGTGTAACAGTCCTGGCTGTCCTGGAACTTACTATGTAAACCAGGCTGTCCTGGAGCTCATGGAGATCTGACCACCTTTGCTTCTGAAGTGCTGGGATTAAAGATGTGTGCCGCCACGCCTGGCTGAGTCCTGTTTTCTATTCCATTGGTGTATGTGTCTGTCCATGCCAGTACCATGCTGTATTTGTGGCCCTGGATTTGTAATATAATTGAAATCAGGCATTGCAATACTGCTTGCTCTGTTGATTTTTGCTGAGGAACCACTTGACTATTTGGGATTTTTGTACTTTAAGAATATATTTTCATTCTGATGTCTGCTCCCTACTTTTCACTGGAAAGTTCTAGAATTTTCTGTACAGTGATGCTAAATTGTAAGATACACAAAAGTGATCTTACACATAAAATGCATTTAAAAAGTTTTGTTTTCCATATAAAATGTATCTGGAAGGAAAAGTCACAACCTCTACTTTATAATCTTTTATTTTGGGGTGTTTCACAGGAGAGCTGGAGGCAGCATAGGATAGTAGGGAACCCAAAGCAGGGGAAGACTGAGTAAAAACTGGGATGTACCAGTGCTATAGGCCTTGGGATTGGTTATTTTGCTTACTTATGCATTCACTCAACTAGTCATATAGGCACCTGGAACCACCAGGTTGTGTCTCTGTGCCATAGTTACAAGGGAGACCATTAGCAGCCCACATTTACAGGGCTTTCAGGCAGTTTCATACTGGTGTATTTGGTTCTGGGAGAGCAGAAGTACAGCCAGATCTAAGGGCTCCCAGAGAGGTCTCTGGCTAGGATGACATCATGGAATCTCCCCAGATAGGAAGATAAGGCTCAGAGGCTCTTGAAGGGTCAGCCAAGGAGCTGTGAGGGGCTGACAAAAGATTACTTTAGACAGAAACAGCTCTGTGTATGAAGAACTAGAGAGAAGTGACTCTCTGTATATAGAGTGTATATGTACATGCATATGTATATGCATGTGTATATGTATATGTGACAAAGAATGATATTGAGTTTAGGACTAGAATCTTCAATGAGAATCTGCAGAGGTGATTTACTATGGATTATATGGGAGACAGTTTTCTCATTTAACTATCCTCCCTTTAGTCCAAAATGTTCATGGAAGAGAACATAGGTGACGCCCCAAGACTCTACTTAGAGTAACAGGGTGGCTTTCTTAGATTAAATCAGCTTGCTAGGGGCTATTTAGATTGCACATCTGGGCTTCCCCAGCCTCAGTTGCATCTTAGAAAATATGCATATGTTTGAGTGTGGTGATTAGAGAAGTTTGTCTGTGCATAAAAAAAAAATCCCCTGGGGATTTTATGGAAATGCTGGTTCTGATTCAGCCGGTCTGAGTGGGCCTGCAATTCTGTATTTAAAGGACTTAGGTGACTGCGGTTCCTCTGTTTCAAGAGCCCCACTTCAAATATAGGGGTTCATTTGTTAGAAACAATGTCATGCAGTACAGGCTAGCCTCAAACTCACTCTGTAGTTGAATGTTACCACAAGCTCCTAATCCTCCTGTGTTCATCTTGTGAGTGCTAGGGCACAGGTGTGCACCACCACAGAATAATAAGGACTTTATGCATGGACGGAAGGCACAACTCAGAGCCACCAATTTACCCATGGTCAGTATTGGAATTACTTAAAATACATTCTTGTGTGTGTGTCCAATGGCCTGTCCTCTCTCTCTCTGTGTGTGTCTCTCTGTGTCTCTCTGTGTCTCTGTGTCTCTCTGTCTCTGTCTCTGTCTCTGTCTGTCTCTCTCTCTCTCACACACACACACAGACACACAAAGGTGTACTTAATTTGAGCTTATCCTGCTGGCTGTGCACAAATGACTGACAGCTTATCAAGCACCAGATCAACTCCTCTTGTCAGTTTCCCAGCAGGTCAGAAAACCTGTCATGCCATCACCACCCTTTCTTAGGAGCTCCTGTGCTTCTCTTTTCTCTTAGCTATGCCCTAGAGTACTATAGAAATGTCAGAGCAGGACACTTAGACATCTGGTAACTTTAAAGTCCAAGAGACCCATCTGATGCCTTAGTTCTTTCTTCATGCCGTGAGGCCTAAGGTGTAGTAAGGTTTCTTTTAGTACCAGGGTGGTCTAGTATATTCCAGAGCATTTGACTCAGAACCTTCCAGTAGACCAGGCTCCTGAATGTTCATGGAGGTTTCTCTGGCACATGTGCATTGCTAATGCATTTGAGGTCCTTTTATTTTCTTTCCCTCTTTCATAAGATACAACTGGTTCATTGTCATCAACTAATGGACTTCAGTGATGATCCCTGCTGAAATAAATCAGAGACTTCTTGAGCTGTAAAACTGCCAGCCTTGCTCTCTCAGCTATTCTCCCTTAATGATCAGAGCTAGAATCATTTCCAACTGGTCTCTCATCTTCATAAGAGCCTGGTAGTCTAGTATTCTTCAATGGAACAACTCCTGTAATTATCACCAAATCGTTGCCAGAATCTCAGCTACATTCACTGTACAGCCAGGCATGGTAAGGAAATCTGAAAGGCACCACAGAGGACTTGTAGTTACCAATAGTGTTGCCAGCTGATAAGCCAAGACTTCATGCTTATTTTCTTTGTTAGATCTACTTTCCAGGGTTTCCACTGTAGCATCTTAGTGACCACAGCAATTAAGAGTCACAGCCCATTTTATCTGCAGTGCCTCAAAGTCTCCCTCAATCAATGCTTTCGCAAGTGACAGTGTGAGTGATGGTGAAAACATGGCATGGCCAAGATGACCAGTGCTCATTTTCCTTCTGGTGTGGGCTTTTCTATGGAGTCTTCAAATACAGCATTCTAATAACCAAATTCCATTGGGGGTCCTGTTGGTCATATATCATACCTTGTATTGATTACCATCTTGGTCAAAGTTCAATAGATATTGGGACATACTCATAGTTCTAAAGATGGTTTAAGAAGGACTAATCCAGTCATCTTAAGAGATTCCTATCAATCCATGCATTCTGGAAAGAACCTTTAATTTTTTTCTATTAATCATGTCATATCTCCTTTCACAGGTATGTTTTATAAGTCACTTGGATTTCCCCCTTGTAGATCATATAGAGTTATTTCCATAGAAGAAACCAGTTTACTCTCAACTTTGATGAAAATCTATTACTTCCTGACTAACTTGTCATATAGCAAACACACACACACACACACACACACACACACACACACACACAGGATACACATATACCACTGTCTGTTTCTACATAATAACATATGTTTTAAGCTTTGGTAGGTGATTTTCATACTTTATGTTGATCCACACATGTTAAATTCTGTTTATTAAATTCATTAAACAACCCAGCACACACAATTACTAATAGATTATTTTAAACTGCCACCTAGAAGGGTTAGTCTGAGTGTCTTTAGGGATTCTGTTTTATTAAACAAGGTCAACAAGTCAAAGACAGACTGGACTCATTTCTTACCTGTAATTTTCTTTCTCTACTTCCCCTCCCCCCACAAACTCTCCAGCACTCATCTCAACAAATATTGGCCAGTGTTGTTGACTGAATGGTACCACCTCCCAATTCATGTCTTGCTGTCCTATCACTGCCTCATGTGATTGGAGTTGAAGAGGGGGCCTTTAAAGAGATAACAAAGTTGAAAATGAGGTCATCAGGGTAGGCTCTAAGCCAATATGATTATGAACATAAAATTTGAACAGAGAATATACAGAGGCAACACCCTGTGAAGACTCAAAAAACAAAAACAAAAACAAACAACAAAACCAGCAACCTATCAGCCAAGGAGAGAGGCCTCAAAAAACTAACACCTTGATTTGGGGAATTATACCTACAGGATTTGAGAATTGTGAGGAAATAAATTTCTGTTATTTCAGCCACCCAATCTGTGACAGTTAGTGATGGCGAGTTATCAAATTAACACAACTAGTTATTAAAAGAATAATAGACCGGGATATAGGTCACTGGCAGAGTACTTGCCTAGCATGTATAAGGACTTGGATTCAATATCCAGTAACTGAAGAATATTAAAATTGACTTAAAAGTGTGTCATGGCTAATCTTCATTGTCAACTCGACAGGGTTTGGAAGCACTCAGTGACACACCTCTAGGTATGTCTGTGAATGTTTCCAGAGAAGTTTAAGGGAGGGAGAGGGCTTACTCACCTTGACTATGAATGGACCATCCCACACGCTATGGGTCTATATGGAATAAAAAGATGAAATGGAGGAACTGAGCAATTGTAGGTGGACTTTCTCTGTCCCACCAGTCAGCTCCGCCCCTCTAGCTGGCTCTCAAATAACCACACAGAGACTTATTATTATAAGTGCTTGACCAATAGCTTAGACTTATTACTAATTGGCTCTTTCAACTTGAATTAACCCATATTTCTTATCTATGCTCTACCATGCAGAGGTTCCTTTTTTCAAGATGGCATACTCCCATCTCCATCCATCTTTTCCCAGCATCCTCTCTGCCCCCCAAATTCTGCCTATCTGTTGGCCAGTCAGCTCCTTATTAGAAATAAGAACAACACATCTTCACAGTGTACAAAAGGATTATTTCACAGCAAGCAATAAGCCATCACTCATCTGTCTCTGATTCCTGACCTCAGACCCAATATAACCTGCTTCCTGTCTCCACTTCTGCATCTTTCCATAATGGACTTTATCCTGACAGTTTTAGCCAAGACAGATCCTCCCCCTTAATTTGTTTCTTATCATTTATTTAATCATGTGACAGAAAAGTAATTAATACAAGAAGTAACTAAATTTTAGCCTGAGTTTCACACCCAGGCACCTTAATCTGGCGTTTCCTTTTTCTCTTGCTTTATTATTATTATTATTTTTAGATTTATTTATTTAGTATGTATACAGTGTTCTGCCTGCATGCCAGAAGAGGGCACCAGATTGCATTATAGATGGTTGTGAGCCACCATGTGATTGCTGGGAATTGAATTCAGGACTTCTGGAAGAGCAGCCAGTGCTCTTAACCTTTGAGACATCTCTCCAGCCCCCTTCTTTTGCTTTATTAATAAATTAATTTTTTCCAGCTCAATTGCATTTTACCTTCCCTACTCCTTGTCCTCCCAGTCTCTCCCCCAAACCTCCCCACTCCCCACATCCACTCCTCCTCCTTTCTCTTCAGTAAAGGGCAGGCCTCCCACGTGTATCAGCTAGCCATGACATAGCAAGTTCCAATGAGACTCGGCACCTCCTCTCCTATTAAGGCTGGATATGAGGCAACTCAGTAGGAGGAAAGGGTCCCAAAAGCAGGTAACAGAGTCAGAGACAGCCCCTGCTCCCAACATTAGGAGTCCCACAGGAGACTAAGCTACACAACTGTAACATATATGCAGAAGGCTTAGGTCAGTGCCACAAAAGCTCTCTGGTTTGTGGTTCAGTCTCTGTGAACCCCAAGGAGCCCATGTTTGTTGATTCTGTGGGTTTTCTTTCAATGTCCTTCCTCCTCTGGCTCCCATAATCCTTCCTCCCTCTCTTCCCTGAATTCCGTCTAATATTTGGCTGTGGGTCTCTGCATTTGTTTCCATTAGTTGCAGGGTGAAGCCTCTCTGATGACTACTGTGCTAGGCAATGATTTATGAATATAGCAAAATGTCATTAGGAATCATTTCATTGACTTTTTATTTTTTGCCAGTCATATTTGGCTCTATCCCAGGTCTCTGGGCCATTCAGCTTCTGGGTCCTGGTGCTCCAGGCAGTGTCAAGGGTGGGCTCTCTTTCATGGTATGGGTGTTAAGCTGGACGAATCATTGGTTGGCCACTTCCATAATTTGTGGGCTACCTTAACCCCAACATATCTTATAGGCAGGGAAAATTGTAGGTCAAAAGTTATATGACTGGGTTGGGGCCCCAGTCTCTCCCCTGGAAGTCTTGCCTGGTTATAGGAGATGTCTGATTCAGGTTCTGTATCCCTCATTGCTAGGAGTCTTATCTAGGGTAACACTCATAATTCCTGGGAGTTTCCATTGCTCTAGGTTTCTAGCTCATCCCAGAGATGTCCCTGATTCCAGCTGTCTTTCTCAGTACTCACTCCTTAAATCCTGTCCCCTCCTGTTCCCACTCCCCATCTCCCCATCCAGACCCCTCCCCCATCACCTGTGATATCTATTCTATTTCCCCTTCACAGTAAGATTTCATGTGCCACTCCCCCACCCTCCACCCCTGTTGAGACTTCCTTGTTATTTAGTTTCTTTGGGTCTGTGGGTTGTAGCATGGTTATCCTTTACTTTTCAGCTAATAACCACTTATAAGTGGGTACATACTATGTTTGTCTTTATGGGTCTGGGTTACTTACTCAGGATGATATTTTCTAGTTAAATCCATTTGTCAGCAAATTTCATGATGTCATTGTTTTTAACAGCTGAGTTATACTCCAGTGTGTAAATGTACCATGCTTTCTTTATCCATTCTTTGGTTGAGGAGTGTCTAGATTTTTTCCAGTTTCTGTCTATTATGAACAAAGCTGCTATGAACATAGTTGAGCAAGTGTCCTTGTGGTATGGTAGAGCATCCTTTGGGTATATGCCCAGGAGTGGTATAGCTGGGTCTTGAGGTTTCCAATCTTTGGAGGAACTGCCACACTGATTTCCACAGTGGCTGTAGAAGTTTGCACTCGCACCAGCAGTGGAGGAGCGTTCCTTTTACTCCAAATCCTCGTTAATACAGCCCTTTCAATTATATGGATTCACTTTTATCTTCTTATTTGCTTCTGAGGATTGCTGTTCTGATTGTCACATGAGTTTTGATTCTTTTATGGCTATTCATCTATCACCTGGGGCTCCAATGCTCCAAACTAAGACATGCCTTCTTCTTTTTAAATTCTGCTAGTATTCTGTTGTATTTATGTTGCATAGTGGCCATGGAGAGACCCAACAGTCACTCTAGACCTCCGTCTCCCAACCTCATGCATCCCAAATATAGATCAATAATGTCATTTTATCCTGGCCAGTCTCTGATTCCCACCCCAGTCATCACCTGCTTGGCTCAAACTCTAGTGTTCTTACCTTGGCCACGCTAAAGACTTCTAATAAATATTCTAAATTTCATCTCTTAACTCATTCAGAGTCTACCCTGATTATCATCTAAAAATGCATGATTATATAACTTAAGTCTCTAATGGTTTCATTATTTAAATAATAAAGCTCTAATAGTTTTGCAAGATATTCAAGGCCCTTCACAATCTAGACTAATTTACTATCTCTATATCTTCACAAACACACTTCTCTCTTGCCTTTTATCCTGTCAACCAATTCACATCTTTTATAATGGGAAACATATTTTCACCCCTTCATGATTTGGGTGATATTAATTCTCATCTATAATGTTCTTTACTCATGTTTTACTAATTAAAACTATATATTTTACAGGGCCACATGAACTATTTTTTTCATGAAACTTTCATTGGTACTTATAATTAAAAGTGATAGTCTCATACTTTGTGGCCCACCAACCCACATGTGGAACTTTCTAAGTTTCCTTTGAATTTGTTGTATTTTGTTCTAGTTTTACATCACTGAATTTTTCCAGCAAGTGGTAAGCTGTGATGGTTCACTTTCTATTCCAACCCACTGTATTGGATAAGCATACTTACTAAAGGTCACTTATAAACATCCACTGTATTTGATAAGGATATTGCTATAGGTGGCTTATAAACATCCAGATGAATGAAAAGAATTTTCCAAGTATTAATTCTACAAGAGTTATGGTTTTAAAAGCATGTTGTCAATTTGAGTCTGTTCCTTTTGTGTAAAGTATGGCTTACATTTCTTCACATGTTATAAAGTAGCTCTTAGAATATGTTATGTGAAATCCAAATTAATCAAAGGCATGACAATTACATTTCTCTTTGAATATCCTCAGAATAAAAATTCAGACAAATCATTTAAAAAGAAAAATTTTGATTGCATTTGCCAAATCCAAAATATTTTTAGAGATATTTTATGGAGAGTGCCAATTGTCTTGCAGCTCAGCCCAGGATTATGGGGACGGCAGAATCCATTTTCTGAACTCAGAGGAGGAGCTGTTTGGACTTGATAGTGACCTTACCATTTAGCATTTCAGAAGTGTCCAACACTAAAACACTAAACCCTTCCCCATCTTCATCTTCTTTCCCAGGTATCTTGAAAGTCAAGGATGGTATAAGCACTGCTGGTTGGTTGGACAGGATTCTGTGTTATGATGAATGGTCTAACCATTCCATACTCCCAATTTGAGAATCCTTTCATTGTAGAGTTTATCATGGTGTTTTGTTTTGTTTTGTTTTGCTTTTCAAGACAGGGTTTCTCTGTGCAGCTTTCCTGGAACTCATTCTGTAGCCCAGGCTGGTCTCAAACTCACAGAAATCAGCCTGCCTCTGCCTCCCGAGTGCTGGGATTAAAGGTGTGCCCCACCACCGCCTGGCAACAATGCCATGGTGTTTTGTTTCACTTTTGTGTGTTGGTTTCTGATCCAACTTGGTTACAGAAAATAAAGACCCTTACAATTTAAATATCTAATATGACTACTCTGGTTGTTTTTTTGAGGACTCCCTGGAAGTACTTTGGAAAGTCTTCACTCTTCAGAGACTACAAGTTGACAATTTCTAATTTAGTAACACTAATTCATTCAGCGTCATGGTCAAGGCAGATTTACTTTGCTCTCACAGTACAAAGACTGAAGGTTTCTACTTCGTAGCATTTCACAAGGCACTTCCATAGCATTCCTGAATGTTGACAAGGAGGACCTTTCTTAGTCATGGTAAATGGAATTCAACAAGAAGATTTGACAGGAGCTCCACTGTTTGGCATCCTCTACTTACTCGTTGCCAGAGGATTCAATTTCTCTACTCCAACCTCAACCACAGAATGAATAAAGAAAAATTTGCAATGACAATTCAAATTATGTTATTTTCTCCCACAATCCTTACAACATCACTGCAGAGTAGATATTATTATTAAGCCAAACCACATGTAATTGCCATGAAATAGGTAAAACAGAGTTGGTAGTTGCACTTTTATAGGTTTAAATTCTATTATTAATATCTCCATTATATAGAAGATAATGATGACATTTAGAGGAGGTCAGATAATTTGTGTGGGTTATAGAGCTAGGTGGCAAAGGCAGACCCACCATTAAAGACCTAGGTATACCTTTTTGTAATGTCTGACTGCTCTCTGCCAAGCTGCCATGCTGAACCATCAGGTGAAGCACATAACTAGACCAAGAGAAAAAGAAGCAGACCTTTTCCCCCCATCCTCATTGATAGAGGACAGAAAGAGACAGGTAGCAATTCTTTGCTGTAGTCATATTTGTGACTCATGAAAACAGATCCAGACTTGTGCAAGCATATACAGTCGAGTTTCCTCCCTACAAGCCTTAGCTATTCTCACTAAACAATGGTATTACATTTCTTGAGTTGTGGATAGACACGATAGTGATGGTTTTAAAACATGTATTACATTAATCCAACAAGGCTGTGTGTGACTAGCTAGAAGATCCTTGCTCTGGCTTTGTGTTGTCATCTATGTTTTAGCTGTTAGGCTGTAAGACACTTGGGCACAGACATCTTTGTCATTTCCCTACCAGTCAATGTCAGTGTGCTCACTGACATTTAGAGTAGTAATGTCAGCCTAGAAGACTGACCTAGAAGTTGGACCTACAATGGTCTAACTACAGATAAAAACATTACAGTCCAAAAGAAAACAAACATAGCAGTGCAAACAAAGTTATATACACAGAGTCTAATAATGCCCCTGTTGGGAGTTGGGCCCACTGTACCTCATATTACTCCTTCTACTATTCTCCATGGAGGGCTGCTTTTCATTTCTTGCTTTACCAGCCTGGCATCTTGGGAGCTGCGATCAGCCTCTCTACCCCTGCCCCAGCTGTACAAGAATAGAGCAGTTGATTTATGCATAAGAAATTTAACAGAATATAGAAGGTCATTCATGGAAAAACTAAGGAGCTGTTTAAACAGTGGTGGTCATGCAAATTAATGTGATTGCTGGCCCAGGTCCTGAAAGAAATTATGTTGAGCTGAATAGCAACCAAGCTATGAGAGAGTTGGATTTTTAATAAAGTTTGAAAGCATACATTTCACTCTGGTACCTATTATTTTTCATATTATTATTGGGAGTCTGTACTAGTTGCATGAAATTAATAATGTATATAATAGGTCCATAAATATTGGTTCATAAGGGAGAGGGTGGATATAGTAGTAAGTAGCATGGTTTGGTGGAGGTGAATATTTATCTTCACTGTATGAGTAGACAATGTGAAATAACATTAATAACATTGGAATAAATATATTTTTTAAGTTAGGCAATGGATGGAAGTGTTCTCTGGGGCTAGGATCTTTATCTATCTCTCTCTCTCTCTCTCTCTCTCTCTCTCTCTCTCTCTCTCTCTCTCTCTCTCTTTCTCTCTCTCTCACATTGCTAACAGTTGATTTTGAAGGTGCCAGTGGATCAACTGTCTTGAAGCTGATGTTTCTCTGCCCTTGGCAGTTCTGCCCCACCTATTCCAACAATGAGTTACTTGGGCAATTGATCTGGTGAAGTTCAGGAATTTCTGGACTTGGATAATGAAAAACAGGAAGTGGTGCAAGCTGCCTTTAGCTAATCCCTCTGAAGTCTCGCCCTCCTTCCCCCATCCATTAATTCCCTTGTCCCATTTCTTCCTACTACTGAGAGATGGCTTCCACAAGAGATGGCAATTGGGTACCAGTAAGACTTCGAAATCTCAGTAAGCTGCTGCTATAGTTAAAATCTTCTGGTTTTATTACCACTTATATTTATTCTTTGTACACACAGAGTAAAACTAATCAATAATACAAAGACAATCTTTGTGTTGGATCAACCATAAAGATAAAAAGCAAACCAGACATGATGTTCCTACTGAAATTCAAACACCTTCCATAAGGTGACTTTTTGAAAAATGTAGGAAAGTAAACATATACCGTGTGGGAGAAATATAAAATGAAGAATCATAGACCCACCTTCCTGCTTAAGAAATAGAACACAGTATAGTCTCAGAATCTTTCTTTGGTGTGGGTCCTTTCCAGTTCCAATAACTCTTGCCTCTCAGCAGTAACCATAACCCTGAATAGTATATTATTAATTTCTTTACTTTCTTTTATGGTTGTATAATATATATGCATAGATAAGAAATAAATTATTTCATTTCATAAGTTCATGATCTTCACATAAATGTAATCATATCTATGTATGTGTGTCTACCTTTATGTTTTTGTAATTTAGTTTTTTAAAACATAATTTTCTTGAGACCAGTCTGTGCTGTTGTATATATCTAAGGCTTTCTTATTCTTAAGTGTCACATAGTATTCTCTCATTTGTAGTTATTCTTCTGTTGATGGCACCTGGACCAGTCCCATTTGTTCCCATAACGCAAACAATGATACTCTAAACGTTCATGCTCTTTGTATTTTTGGAGCACACACATAGTTTTGCAAGTGTATACTGCCAAGGATAGAAACCCCAGGTTATAGAGGATACCCTAATTCAGTGTGCTGGGTGATGTCAGATTCTTCCTAAAAGGCTTGCATGAATCTACATCCCCAGTTGCTTATGCGATGTGTTATTAGCCATGAATATTCTGGTTCTTGTAAATATGTTAAGCATGAACTAATATTTTCTATAACTTTCCTCAGACATAATGAAAATTATTTCCTTCATGTTTTTATGAGTCATCCACATTTATTGTTTGGGGATCCTAGTAAGATGTTTTTCTCATTGTTTTGTTGGGAGGTTAATTTTATTTTATTTAATATATTTGGAAAATTATTCTTTGAGAATTTCATACATGTATACCATGTATTTTGATCATATTCTCTTCTTATTTCTCTAATATCCTCCCCAATGCTCCCCTTCCAACTTTATATCCTCTTTTTTAAAAAGTTAACCAAGTTAACTTAGTGTATATTGTCCTTTGTTGATTACATTTGATAAAAATTCAGTGTGTTATAATAAATAAATATAGTAGGTGACTATGTCAAAGGTTACTATACAAGTCAGGAGTATATAGTATTTAGTCATTCTGATGTTTGGAAATATAATGAAACTTAATCCCCCTTTAAATTTGTTTAATGGGCTGCTTTTTAGTGTATATGTTTATTATTGCAGTTTTGGTTGTTTTTCATATGTTCAGACACATGAGAAAATAACTTGTATAATTAAATATGTAAGTTTATTATAGGCCAATCATACTCCAATAAAGTTGTTTTGAAACTCCTCAAATATTTGCATTTCTATGTAACAATTCTCTCTATATGTATCTATACACACATACACAGGTATCAATCAAGGATGTTTCTGTCACACACAGGTGTATTATGGACACACATATGTATATATATATACATGTATATATATGTATATATATGTACATAAGCATATAAAATATATAATCTAACACAACAAATAGTCTAAAATTTGGGGAGTTGTCTCATCTTAGTGAATAATGCATTTGATAATTTTTCTCACATCATTTGTTTTATGTCTGTTTTGTCATCTAGTTTTGCTAACCTGGACACCTAAAATAGTGGTGAATAGAAACACTACTAGCTGATAACTTATTTTGTAGCTGATTTTTTTTGTTTGTTTGTTTATAGAGACAAGTCTCCTTACATAGCCCTGGCTAGCTTGAAGCTTACTATGTAGACTAGGCTTTCCTCAAGTTCAGAGAGATCTGCTTGCCTCTGCCTTTGTTTACTAAGACTTTTTAAAATTAAGTGTGTTATTTTACAATTATTAAAATACTATTTTTCTCTAAATTCACTTTGGTGATGATGAAATGTATTACTACATTTTTATCATGTCAAAGTGAACTTGCATTCCTGGAATGAATCCAAATTGTTTATTTTGTATCATCTTTTTAATTTTCACAACTTCTTTATTTTATGTATACTAAGAAGTTTTTTGTATCGTGGTAATAAGTTTCTCCAGCAACACAATAAGCCAGATCAAGGCAAACTGAAAAAGTAAAAGAACAGGTTTATTTGAGCAAAGCAACTCCCAGGTAAGTTCTCCAGTCCCAGAGATCGAGGCTAAAGAAGTCACATGCTCAAACTAAAGCAGGGAGCTTATACATCCTACAGGGGAAGGTGATAATGTGTCTGCCACAAGCTGGGTTTGTACCTAAGTGTGGTCAAAAACCCAACACTTTAGGTGGGGACTTAAGCTGCTGGCAACTTCAGGGGAGAAGCTGAATGCAGAACTGGGCTTTTTGGCACCTTCTCGTTGTTGGAGATTCTCTGAGGAAGCAGCATTTGGAGAGAGAGAGAGAGAGAGAGAGAGAGAGAGAGAGAGAGAGAGAGAGAGAGGGAGAGGAGAGGGAGAGGGAGAGGGAGAGGGAGAGGAGAGGGAGAGGGAGAGGGAGAGGGAGGGAGGGAGGGAGAGAGAGAGAGAGAGAGAGAGAGAGAGAGAGAGATAGATATGGGGCTTCTCAGACCATGCAGGAGTGAGCTGGAGGTTTCAACCAAACATGTATGAGTGTTTTGCTTTTATGTATGTATATGCAACACATATCTGCCTGCTGCTTGCTACCTGCTACCTGCTGCCTGATGCCTGTGGAAGCCAGAAGAGAGCATCAGATCGGTCACCTGGAACCGAAGTTATAGAAGGTTATGAGCCACCATGTGGTTGCTAGGAATTGAACCCAGATCCTTCTTGACCATTATCACCAACAAACTTCATATAATTTAATGATAAAAACTTAATTTTTTTTACAATATTATTTAAAGAATCTAATCACTGCTCATTTTCTTTCTTTGGAAAATATAATATTAAAGATTTTGCTATTTTGTGGAACTGCAAAGACAATTCTAATGGAAATTTAATTTGTGGGCTGTGCAGGCATTATGGTTAGCAGTCACTTTGAAGAGATGTGGGAATGTGCTATTAAATGGGCAGACATTCCCTCTGCAATGGGTTCATAAGTATCTCTCCAAATCCACAGCCCCTAGGACCTCAAGATTTGACTTTGGTTAAAAACAGTACATTTGCCTACAGAGTCAAGATCAAGTTATATTGGATTATAGTGGGTTCTACATCCTAGCACTGAATGACATGTATAGAGGCTATGTGATGATGGAGACAGAGAGACTGCAAGCCAAAGGAAGCCAAGGATTGCTGGAGACCTCCAAAAGCTTAGAAGAAGCAATGAAGGATTCATCCCCCAAAGACTTTAACATGGGCATTATTTACCCACTGATACTACAATCTAGAGTTCTCACCCCTAGAACCATTAGACAAAATTTCTGTTGTTTAAGTCACACAGTCTGTGATAATTTGCAGTGTTAGTCCTAAGAAACCAGACACCTCCCCTGAGTGAGAACAGATAACTATATGTCCCATAAAGCTTTGTGTTCAGGAGGCCCTGCCATTTCCTCAGCCTCCACACCCTCTAACCATGACAAATTAGTTTGCATGCCATGCTTCCACAGAACCAAGATAATAATGTCAGATGGCAGTGATGTCTGCTATGGTCAGTCTACAGGTAGCTGATGTGTGTACCTGTGTACAACTGCTCTGGTAGTCTTCCTTCCTTCCTTCCTTCCTTCCTTCCTTCCTTCCTTCCTTCCATCCTTCCTTCCTTCCTTCCTTCCTTCCTTCCTCCTTCCCTCCCTCCCTCCCTCCCTCCCTCCCTCCCTTCCTTCCTTTCTTTCTTCATCAAAGTGGATTTCTGCTCCCTCATTCAAACCTGGACTTCCTTACCTTTTCCATAAATTAGAAAATTTAGGATTATTTTATCTAGCTTATTTCTTTGTTTTGCACTGAAGGTTTCTGTAGGAACACTTTAGGAAAATGGAGTGAGGCTGGCTTCTGTGTTTATGTTCACTTGGTCTCTGTGTGCTCCTGTGCCTTGAGGATAGACCTGCTGCTGAGATCTACTTATGGAGCACACTGCAAGCTTTTCCCCCAGGCTAACCAGAACTTACAATGACTATGCTGGGAGAGTTTTCAGTCAGGACACATGGTGGCCAAGTATGATTATGTATTTACATAATCTTTAAAATTTAAACTAGCATTAGGTTCACTTGGGTTCAGATCTCTGCCTGCCACTACTTCTTAGTAGTATGACATGAACAAGTTATTTATGTTCTTCACCTTCAAAATCTTCATTTGTAAAATAACATTGCCTTCTATCACTGAGCCATGGTGAGTGTTAGATGAAGTAATCCAAATTAGGGACTTGGTCCATTTCCATGTGCTTGATAAATGTTTGGCATTGCTGTTGCTACTGTTGTTAACTAGCACGAGCCTTAGGAAGAGAAGCTAGGTTGCTCTCTCTGATCAGATCTGAGTCCTGCTCCACAGGAGAAAAATCTATGTCTGTTACTATAAGTCCCATAACAAACACATGGCTGAGGAAGTCATGGGTCCTAGAGAGGAATTTAATATTGTAGTTCAATTGACATATTATTTAACTGCTAATTAATTGTGTTTGTATTTATAGGCAAATTCTACTCTCAGAATTAATCAGATAAGTCTCTCTTTGCAGTGAGTATCAGTGAATTCAGGGACCCATGCATTTTCAAGTGATGACTGACTGCTCAGTCTTAAACAATATATTTATATCACCTCTTCCATGGCTGTGGGAATGTCATGGAAGAGAGGGTAGTAAGAATTTGGGAGAATGCAGTCTTCTGGGTATGACACAGTCATTACATCAATGGACTCAGAATGGCTTATCTGTTGGGTGATACTTTGTGTTCTGACAAATAAAGCTTGCCTGGAAATCAGAGGGCAGAGCTAGCCCCTAGTTAACCATAGCACCTGGGTGGTGGTGGCTCACACCTTTAATCTCAGTACTTGGGAGGCAGAAACAGGAAGTGGGAGGGAGGAGACAGAATCTTGGCCCTTTTGGTTGGAGGAACCAGAGAGGTAAGAAGTCACTGGTGCTGCTCCTCTGTTTCTCTGATCTTTTAGGTTATTACTCCTATATCTGATTCCTGTTTGTTTTTTTTTTTTAATTTTTTAAAGTTTTATTTATTTATTATGTACACAGAAGAGGGTGTCAGATCTCATTACAGATGGTTGTGAGCCACCATGTGGGTGCTGGGAATTGAACTCAGGACCTCTGGAAGAACAGTCAGTGCTCTTAACCTCTGAGCCATCGCTCCAGCCCCCCTATTTTTTTATTGATAAGATTAACTAGACTTACACTTTAGTCATCTGCAGTGGAACAACACAAGACTGGTAGAATCAATGATTAGTCATGAATGGGGAGGAACCAAAGGGGCTCTACCCCTCCCTGGTGAACTCTTGCTACCAATGGATTCTGGGAGAGGGGTAGTCATTGACATTTGATGTGTGTTCACTGTTGAGTCCACCAAGCTCCAGTGGATAGTTCCAAGTCCATGGCCACACAGAAGGACTTGTTTAAATTTAGTGGGTCACAAAACAATAAAGACATGAATGTGAAGAAGGGGTTTGTATTGAGGAAGAGGAATTGACAAGGGTGGGAGAAAGCTAAAGGGTGGAGGATAAGAGTAACCATGAATGAAATTATTGAAGAATGAATTTAATTAATGAAAAGGTCCTTCTCTGCTGCTTTATTTTGCATGTCCCTTCTCTTGGAGTTTTCATGGCTTTTCAATAGAGCCTAACTCCTGGCACTCCCCTTCCCACAATGGGTAGGGTTTGAATATTTATTATTTTGCTCCATTTTTTCATACACTGCATAAAATATAAGTGGGGAACAATTTCTTCATTCCAGAAGGACAGTGCTCTGGCAATAGTGTTCATCAGGTTCTCACAGGAGGGTAGCCAGTCCTCAGTAAGGTCTGTGTACCTGCGATCCTTATGAATGTTGCTATAAAAGGGATCATCAGGCTCCATTGGAGGCAGCGGGTGGGGGAACCATCTTAAGATCTTTAACATTGCCTCACTATGCTTAGCAGCAGTTTCTGCTTTATTGAGACTAGTCAGACCCCCATAGTGTTGCTCATTGAGGCACCAGGTCCTGACTACTGGCAGCCACATTTGGTCAATGGCATCCAGGACTGTCCAGAGGGTCAGGATTGCTCTCTTCTGCACAGAGGTGAAGCAGATGTCAAATTCATAGCCAGCATCTCCCAACACCTTTGCCTCACTGTGCCTCACCTCCCTGTGGCCTGCTGGGCTCAGGTTGGAGTCATACCAGCCTTTGAAGTGGTTCTCTAGGTTTCAGGTTCTCTTGCTGTGCTGGATCAGCATTAGATTGTAGGTGGCCATGGCAACAGGGGGGGGGGGGGATGCAGCAGGGCAAGGATATCTTTAGTGTCATGAAGACATAATCCACAAGACAATAAGCAAAAAATAAGTAAGGATATGAGATAGTGAATAGATATTATTGTTGTTACCATTTTACACAAGAAGAAACACACAGGCATACTTCTCATTGGTCACATATGTATATATTTTTCACACACACATATATGTATATGTACACACACACACACACACACACACACACACACACACACACACACACATATGTGTGTGTGTTTGGTTTTTTTGAGACATGGTTTCTCTGTGTAGCCCTGGCTGTCCTGGAACTCACTCTATAGAGCAGACTGGCCTTGAGCTCACAGAGATCCACTTGCCTCTGCCTCCCAAGTGATAGGATTAAAGGTGTGTACCACCACCTCCCAGCAGTCATATAGATATTTGGTAAGAAGATTTGTACCAGCTTTCTAAATACAAAACTTTGACTCTTATATGAAATTGTCCTGAGCATCAGTTAGTGAGTAAGGTGTGCCTGGGAACCTGAACCCAGCACACAGCACAATACAAAGAGTAGAGGAACAATGACAATTACAATAGAAACCATGAACGATAGAAAATGGGCTGCAAGAAATCAGGGGGTATTTAAGAAGTCATTTATTAATATGCTCTCAGCAAGTAATATTTTACTATGGCAGGACTCTGTAATCCAAGAATAATACAAAAGAAGTTACATACAATAATACAAAAGAAGTAACCACTGAGCTCCTGAGCCTCCCAGGGAGGCTAGTAGAATTTATCTGTCTCTTGCATGGAGGTACTCACGGTTAACTAAGAGTCACCTCTTTTTGAAAACACACACACACACACACACACACAGACACACACACACACACACACACACACACACACACACACAGAGAGAGAGAGAGAGAGAGAGAGAGAGAGAGAGAGAGAGAGAGAGAGAGAGATTGATTTTGAGAGTTCTGGCTGGCCATAATCATTTTTTAACTCAGTAATCACTTGTGCCAATAGGCCCACGTTCAAGATACTGTTATGAATGCAAAGGTGATTGGAATTGGGCTTACATATAGCAGACCATATATAAATCAGAGATTTGGTAATTTTGTTTATAGTTTACCACTGACATCATTCTGTGAATTGATTTCTTTGGTTACAAGTTCCCTTCTCCTTCCATTCCCATCTATCTTACTTCCCAACTTTTAATAAAAGAAATTTTCAGCTACTGATAAAGGAGAAACATTTAGAATTGCCTCTGGATTTACTTGATCTTGGGGGCTTACCCATGAACTGCTATGCCAGTTACAAGGTATCTGTTACAGGGAAGGTTTCTGCTTCAAGTACAGAAGGTAACCTAATTTTATGTAGGTTTCCTTTCTCCATCATAGGGAATGTAGTTGATGGTTCTCATATTACTTCTAAATATTATCAAAGGCTATTTGTAATGTGGTATAGCAATATTCAGTACCCCAACAATAGAGAATACATACCTTCACAGAAATTAGGGTTGGTGGGGTGGGTTCCTTAGGGAAGGCAGAGGAAGCTAAATACAGAAGAAAGGAGATTAAAATAACAATAAGGATGTCTAAAAAAGCCACAAGAAATCATAATATTAACTATTTACCAAACACTAAACCCCAAACCATAACAAACCAAATCAAACCAAAACCAAAAATCTCCTCAAGCCTATATATAATACATGTAACTCTGAGTATACACACACACACACACACACACACACACACACATATATATACACATATACATATACATATATTTCAATATACTGTTTGTATCTGGGCTGATGGTGCTTCCTCCAAGAGTCAAAGACCTCTTAACAAAAATCCCAATACAAGATGTGAGAAGCATTCTTCTGAGTTGTTGGCTAGGGATATATAAGAGACTTCTAAAGCATACAGCCTATTGCTGTTGCCTTTAGTTACCTTCCTACCCCCACCCCACCCAGAGATGGAAAGTAAAGTCCCTATAGCTGAAGACACCAAGCACTTCAGAAACAAGTTCTTAGAGACCCCTAAGCTGGAACTGACCTTAACATGCCCTTCCTGAGGACTAGTTTTCATGGTATCAGAGGATGCCATGTAAGCTTCCAAAAGCAGGAAGCAAATAACAGTTCTATCTAGGTATGATGCCTTTGAACTACATCAATGGCCAGCATGGCACGATAACCCTAAGGGTACAGTAATGGCAAGCATATATGTTGGTAGTAGCCAACAGCTTTCTAATTGGACTTAAGACTCACTCAACAAGAAGGATACTATGATTGGTACTGGAGACCTAGCTAACTACTCAGTGCTGGTGAAATCATGGTTATTGGAGGAGAATCTACAACCACTAATTTACTAAACCATCACAATCCCTAACAATTGTCTTAGTTAATGTTCTATTGTTATGAAGAGACACCATAACCACTGCATAAAGGAAAGCATTTAATTGGAGTTTGCTTACAGGTTCAGAGGTTTAGTCCATTGATAAATACGGCAGGAATCATGGTGACAAGTAGGCAGACATGGTGCTAGAGAGGTAGATGAGAGTTCTACATTTAGATTGGCAGATATCAGGAATAGAGAAAGAAAGAGAGATCGGTCCTGGTTTGAACACTGGAAACCCCGAAGTCCACTTCTAGTGACACACACTTCCTCCAACAAGACCATACCTACTCCAACAAGGCCACACCTCTTAATAGTGCCACTCCCTGGTGACCAAGCATTAACATCTATGAGCTTATGGAACTCATTTTTATTCAAACCACCACAACAATTTACAAATATTTATCCTTATACCCACAGGTAAGTCTTGATGCCTCATCAAGGAAACTTCTGTTGGCAACAGATGGAGACCACTACAGAAAACCATCCATCAAATTGAAGAGGAGTGGAGCCCAGTCCCAGTGGATACACATACAAAGCACTGCTATGCCTAAGGTTCAGGAAACATGGCACAAGAGAGGACAGAAAGATTGTGAGAACCAGGGGATCAGGGAGTTTGTTGTGAGATTGTGTCTCCTAGCAACATCAGAAGCTGCACCCATAAGGTCTCACTATCATGACTGAACAAAGGTGATTTGAACAAGGACAACTCAAACTAACATGTCAAACTGGTTGGGGAAAAGCCCATGAGGCCTCAACCCTACACAAAGAATTGTAATAACTGAGTAAAGCTGGGAATGGGAGAGGTGGCCTTCCCCAAGAAAGAGCACACCCATTGATTGTCCATTGCCAAATGGACAGCTCTGAAAATATGCATCCAGGTAACATTATACAGACTGAACAGGTTGTATTTGGGAATACATATGAATATATACATGCACAGTCAATAACAATTAGTAAAATGGAGAGGCCATGAATTTGAAGGCAATTGGAGATACATGGAAGGGTTTGGAGATATATTATAATTAAATTATACTCTCAAAATAAATAAATAACAATCATACAAAATAATATGTTTAACTAACAAAATAGTCAGAATTTCATGCCAAAAAAATAAAGGAGGAAGTGAGGGATAAGTTGAGATTCTGATTTCATTAACTTGAAGAGCTGACTTGGCAAAAGAGGAAGGCAGGCTTCCTTTCTTCCCTTTATTACAGCTCTTTAAGTTCAGCAATTAACAAGCCACTCCTTGGCTGTAAGTCCTCGCTTCAGGCTCAGGAGCTATTATTCTTGAGTCCACAGCACCGCTTTTAATCCTTTAAACGCCTTTAAGTTCCTCAAGTTTAAAAGTGGGTACAATTGTAGGTTTTATACAGTTAAAGATTTATTATGGTTAAGGGAAAAAGCATAAAGGTGACTAATGTGTGACCTCACAGTAGCTAAGTATTAGATAAATGTTGATAAAAATCTGTGACCATATGAACCAGTTTCTATCACTGCAACAATAAAATAAATGGTCTGGGTTTTAAAAGTTTCCATATTATCAGGCTCTTTATTTACATCTAATAGTTCCTTGAAGAGCAGACACAGACTTTAGCAATGTTTCCTAGGAATCCCTTTGCCCTAACACTCACTCAGTTGAGTACCCTCTGAAAACTCCCCTTATTTTTCCACTGCAGCTCCAGATAGCCCCTGTTATCCCCTCTTCTCCTAATTATGAACCACAAAATCACATGGAACATTTAGGAAAGAAATCCAGGAAGCATCATTGAATGGTGTAAAATGCACAACCCATCATGTTCCTCCACAGTGCCATGCTATTAACTGTGGTGCCCATTACAGATGATCAATCATTTATACATTGTTGTCAGATTCTTTGGTCAGAAAATTGAGTCATGAATTGATCAAACTCAAGGGAACTTCAGTTAGGATAGTCTGAAGGACAAGCTGTTTTTCATGAAAGTTCCTATAGCATCACAGTACCACTTAAATCATGATATAGATTTGTATTTCCCCTTAAAATTTCTTGGGGGATTACATGTTATTTCATCTGATTCTCAACAAAACAAAGCAATAGCAACATCAACAAAAAAGCAAAAATGTGTAAGAAAGTTAAGACAGGGAAATTTCCTTTTAATGAATGAGGAGACAGGAAATGAGGAGGCCATGTCTTAGTTACTTTTCTGGTTCCTGTGCTAAGATACCATGGCCCAGGCAACTTGTAGAAGAAGGAATTTATTGATACTTACAGTTTCAAAGTCCATGACCATCATGGTTGGAGTAGCAGCTGAGAGCTCACATCTTAATCCACAAGCACAGGTTAGAGAGAGCTAACTGGGAATGACACAGACTTTTGAAATGTCAAAGCCTTCTCCTAGTGATACACTGCCTCCAGCATGGCCATGCCTCCTAATCCTTCCCAACTGGGCCCCAAGCATTCAGACATATGAGCCCATGGGGCCTTTCTTATTAAGAAGTTTTTTTTATTTATTTTACATTACCAATCAAAGATCCTCCTCTCCTCCCACCCCTCCAGCCTCCACCTCCCAACCCATCCCTCATTCCCTGCTACAAGAAGGGAAGGCCTCCCATGGGGAGGTACATTTAGTATAAACATGTCCAAGCCCCTCCCCTGCTGTGGATATCTCTCTGTATGCTATGAATGTGTTGTTCTGATTTGGTTGATAAATAAAATGCAGATTGGCCAGTAGCCAGGCAGGAAGTATAGTATAGGTGAGATAAGCAGAAAGGAGGATTCTGTGAACTGGAAAGGTGAGTCAGGAGATGCCAGGGAACAGCATGTAGTGGCATACAGGTAAAGCCATGGGACATGTAGCAATACATAGATTAACAGAAATGGACTGAATTTAAGTGTAAGAGCTAGTCAGTGGTAGGCCTGAGCTAAATGGCCAAGTAGTTTTAATTAATATAAGCTTCTTTGTGTTTACTTGGGTCTGAGTGGCTGCGGGACTGAGGGGCTTCAGGGCCCAGGCAGGACTGGAGAAACTTCAGCTACACCCCCCCTGCCTCAAGGCTGTGCAAGGTGTCCCAACATAGGTAGTGAGAACATAAGGGAACAGGATGGCCAAGCTGGATCAGGGTTGAGTGGGAGAGCAATGAAAGAGATACCATGATAGAAGGAGACATCATGGGAATAGGGAGCCATTCTTATTCAAACCACCACAGACCAATAGTGCTATGACAGGTGCTATGTTGAGGAATCATGCCTCAGGTTCTCAGAGAACTGTTCAGGATTCCCCATCATCTATTGGAGATACACCAATAATAGGTGTCAAAGGTCATATAAAGGTAGGGATATTTTTACTCTTCCCTGCTACTGTCTCTAGGTAGGTCACTTCAGTTGGTATTGATTATTGTTGTCCTAGTTTGTAGGTCCTTTCAGTATTCCTTGCAGTCACTTTGTGGACATATTGTGATGGTAACACATGGCAGAACCTTTCTACAAGACTCATCATTAGTCTAAGACGATTTTATGCCTATGTAACCTATAAAACACACACACACACACACACACACACACACACATCTCGTTGTTTCATTAATTTTTTTTTCTTTTTTTGTGCATCACACTTAATGTTTCCCTTCTTTGGAGAAAGAAGTTCCATTACAGGTGCATCTTGGTCCCATTGTTTGAAACAGGTTTAATTTCTCCTCTGCACTCTCATGCACTGCTCTGTGTCCTATGTGTCTGTTAGTGTGGCAGGCTCCTCTCTCTCTCTCTCTCTCTCTCTCTCTCTCTCTCTCTCTCTCTCTCTCTCTCTCTGTGTGTGTGTGTGTGTGTCCCTCTGTCTGTGTCTGTCTCTCTGTGTCTCTCTCTCTCCCCCCCTCTCATTGAAAATAGATTCTGTCATTCAATCATCCTGGCTGCACTTTCCCCTCCCTCCACTCCTCCCAGCTCCCCTCCAAGTTCCCCAGATCCTCCTCCCTGTTTCCCTTCAGAAAAGAGTAGGCTTCCAAGAGCTAACAACCAAATATGACAAAACAAGATTTTCTTAGGTTGACTCCTCATAACAAAGAATTGTTAAATATATCTGTTGTAGTTTTAGAACACATGGATGCCACAGTCAAGAAAGACCTTTTATCCCAAAGGAAAAACCAATGATAAGTTTATTCAGTCTACTCAACTCCATAGACACCAGGCACGACATGTCAATTCAGCTTCACAGGGAATGAACAGACATGAAATTTAAGGATGTCAAAGGTCAAGAGTATTCTCCCATTGTTTTAGTTTGTAAAAACATATGATAAGTTCTGAAGATCTCATGAGATTCCTACCTTCAAGCACTGGGTCAGAGCCCCAGGACCTGGCACAGAGCTTAGCACACAGTATACGCTACAAAATTGATGTCGTTTTGGGGGGATGACTAGGCCTTGGCTTTAACTTCATTAGAATTTGTTCAATATTCTAAATAACTGATTTAGATAACTTGGCTTTTGGACCATCAACATTTCCATACCTTTGACAGACCAATCTTGATTCTGTGTCCTTTATTTAGTAGGGAAAACTGATAAAGTGAATTATATACTCCATTTAAAAGATGAGCATGGAATGTTTGAAAATCTTGGTTCAGTACCTCATCATTCACTCTCAATAGTTAAGAAATTTCCCAGACAGGATGGACGTTGTCTTGCTTAACTCCAAACCATAGCATTAGGACAGAGCTTAGCTTCAGTCATGAATAACAGTCAGAAGAAAATCTGAGCTAAAGTCCAGAAGATGTTAGTCCTTGAGAACCTATGAACCACATGCCCCAACTAGGATTCACTTGGATGCTCTTGGTTTATCAATATGCCCATTTTATGTAGGGCATATTTTTTTAATCAGTCAACACATATATTTACTAAGTCTCCTTTATGTATTTAGAAGTTCGCATAGCTTGATTATTTTTCATACACTTAAAAATCAAAGATGCATTTGGCCTTTGAGTTATTTCCAACCCCCCTGTGACCACTGTTACAAACAGATGCAAGAGAGTGGAGAGAAGTGAGAATTTGCTTGTATGTACCTACACGTGATGGAGACTCATCATTTCTAGTTTTCAATCCAAATTTCTTAACCAATTCCTTTTGAATTGAATCTGCGGTATAGCCAGGCCAATCCTACAGCTTCAAAACAAAGTCATTTTTAAGCTATTTGAACATGGAAAAAAATCTGAACAATTTCTGAAAGCACAAAGCAGGTATTTTCTTCAAACTCAAGTAACTGAAATAACTGAAGAGATTTAGTTCAAATTGCGAATAAATTCGCCTTTGGATTGAGACCAGGCAAGAGAAATATCAGACTCGAAGGTCAAAAGGAACATTTTGGGGAAAGTTATAAACAGAAAATAGGGATTTAGAATGGAAAAGCTGGACTCAACAATAAGATGGGGTCATGACACCTCGGCAGGCAACTTTTAGTATTTTTTAAATCACTGTGTTAACCCAGAACTTTATTTTCACTGACTCTAATTGAGAGTAGTCTATTTCTTCTTCTTCTTCTTCTTCTTCTTCTTCTTCTTCTTCTTCTTCTTCTTCTTCTTCTTCTTCTTCTTCTTCTTCTCTGTGTGTACATATATATATTTAAAGGATGAAGAAGTGGTACTTTTTACTTTTCTATTTCTTGTTTCAGATGAATTTAAAGCATATAGAAATCTTGAAGCCAGTCTGATCCATATTTATTGTTTTTCACTACGTGCACATCCCTAAAATTACCATTTCTTTGTGGGATTAGCATGTAGGTCGTATGGTCACAAATTCTCATGGGTAAATAAGTGTTCAGAAGAACACTAATCTTCCAAGTGTTAAATTTCCACAGCCTTAACCAACTTTGCTATAAATAAACCATAATTGGAAGCAAAAACAAACCAACAAACAAAAAACAAACAAAGAAACAAAAAACAAACCAACAAACGTCAGGTAGATTATGTAGCATGTATTCATAAGTATGAGGTATAAACACATTTAAAATTTATAAGAAAGCAGGACAATTGGAATAACATTTATTATCCATGAATTGGAATTTAAGTTTTTGTTTCTTAGAGCAGTCCTGGAGCATGGTAGCTGTCATTGTTTATTACATGTTTAACAAGTGGGAGATCTCTGGGAATTCATTTCATGTCCATTGACACTGGAGTCTTTGTCTATCTGAGCTGCTGTAACACAATTCCTTAGATTAGGTAATGCTTGAGCAACTGAAATTTGTTGCTCACACTTCTGAGACAGAGAAGTTTAAGATCAAAGGGTCTGCAGGGTCAATGTCCTTCAAGGGCCCATTCCCTATAGATGTCAGCATCCGTGTTCTGTGATTACATGAAGGGTACGTAGGTTTTATCAGTCCTCTTCTGAAAGATTCTAAATGCCAGGCAAATGGCTCACTTCTTAATATTCTTCCATTAGAGATTAGGTTTCAATGTATGAATTCCAGGGAAACTGTATCAGCAGGGTTAAAATTAGCATTTGTACCAGCTACAAAAACATGTCTCTAAAGTAGTTTGGTAACATGGACACAATTTAGAAGAACATAAAAAGATTTCTTCACTAAGTAAATGGATGAAGACATATGATAAGTTTTCTCAATTTGATGGGCCTATACTATGTCATGACTCTATTTTGTCATCCCTTAGTGAGAATGGGGGAGCTTTATCAGACCACACTACTGATCACCAATCTTGCCTAATTGGTCAGTTTCATTTCCTGACAGTCTCTCAATATCATTAGCTTCCACCAAGGCCAGTGACTTGCCTCTTTGCAGCTTGTCTCCATGATTGTACCTTCTATGCTGCATCTTCCCAAAATGTCTTACTCATGAGTTTCCTGGGGCCATCTAGTTTTCACATCAGGACTCTTGTCATTTCTTGGGTGTCCTGGGTAACACTATCCTATTACCTGTCAACAAAGGCAATGACTCTCATTTCTTCTTGTAGTCACAGCTGGCTTGCATGTCTTAGACCTCACTGGGTTGAAACTCCACTGAGAATGGGTACACTGCACTTTTGGAACCCTGATAATTGGCATAGTGTTATAAATATGATATGTGTTCTTGATATATTTAATGCATAAATGAGAATGTCATCTAGTATAAGCCATAAAGCAATATTGTGCCTAGCCACACATCTTGTTATATTTCTTGTATCTATTCTTTTCAGGTATAATGGTCTTAAAAAGGTTTTAATGTTAAAATTTTATTTGGATGTAATATTTTACTAATTCTTTGAGAATTTCACACATATATTTTGATTATATTCACCCTCTACACCTTTTCCCCTGAATCCTCCCCTTGACTCCTGCCTGATTCTTGGTGTACCTTCACTCCTTCCCAACTTCTGCCTCACCCACATTTTTAAAAATCTACCTTGTTCAGTTTTTGCAGCCTGTATACTCAAGGGTGTTGGGCTATTCACTAAATCACAGTCAACCTATCAGGGACTATACCCTTAAAAAGCTGGCTTTCTATTCCCTTAGCTGTCGGAAGCTCCTTATCTAAGGGTGAAGGCTCATGAGCATCCACCTCCCCACCAACACTATCCAGGAAGTTTGGTTGGCTGGACTTCATGCAGGTCTTGTACAGTTGCTATGACTTCATGTGTGCAGCAGTCTTGGCATGTTGTCATGTTCAGAACGCATGGTTTTGCTCTGGTTCTTCCTGACTTCTGGATTTAAAATGTTTGCACCCTCCACAGTGACCTCTGATCTAACACGAGTATTATATAGATGTCCCATTTATGACCAAGGACTCCAACGACACTTGGTCTCTGCACTTTGACCAGTTTTGAATTTCTGTATGAACTGCTGTTCACTGCACAAAGAAACATCTCTGATGAGGTCTGATTGCTGTTGATATATAGATAGGAGATACAAATTTAGAAAGTAGTTTAACATGATGTCTATTTGAAAAGATAATAGTAAAAGCTTTCTCTCTATAGCCTATGAGCTACAACATCCACTCTTGTTTGTACTAGCACTTCCCCTGGCAGCTATGAGAGCTGTCGTGATTTCTATCTGCTCTCAAATGCATCCTGGTTCTTTCTGGCTGAAACAAAACATAGATCTCTGTGGGTGATGTCACAGAACTTGCCAGAGGTCCTGGTAGGCCTTAGATGTTGCTAGAGTGAGAGGCTGGGGCCAGATTGCTGGGCATTCACTACTAGTTGAGCATTTATCTGACATTCCCAGAGTGGAGAACATTTCTTTTGGAAGACAAATCTTAGGAAAGAGATCTTGGGTCAGACTGTAACACTGCTGGTGCTTGTAGTGAAGGAAAGGCCATTAGACCACAACAGAACAAGCCATGTGTCAGGGTTGGTCTTAGTTTTGGTCATTCTGTTTATTTTTATCATGAATCCTTTGATTGGATTTATGTTCTAAAAACATTGCATTTATTAGTCACATATTGAAAAAATAACTGCAGTTTTCCAACTTGATGGTATTTCCTAATGTGTTTACATGTAGTATCCTTGTTCAACCTTTATAATGAACCCTTTATGTAAATAACTATATAAACACCCATTTTGCTTTATGAATTCCTAAAACAAAAACCTAGGAGAATTTATCCTAGTTCTATGGTAGTTATGTTTGAGTCAACATTTCTATTAGAAAATCTACTCTGTCTTGCCGGGCATGGTGGTATATTCCTTTAATCCCAGAGTTCAGGAGGCAGAAGTAGGCAGATTTCTATGAGTTTGAGGCCAGCCTGGTCTAGAAAGCAAGTTCCAGAACAGCCAGGGTTGCTACACAGAGAAACCCTGTCTAGAAAAACCAAACCAAACCAAACAAACTCACTGTCTTAATTAGGGTTTCTAATGCTATGATGAAACACCATGACCAAAAAGTAAGTTGAGGAGGAAAGGGATTGTTTGGTATATGCTTCCACATCGCTGTTGTCACTGAAGGAAGTCAGGACAGGAACTCAAACAAGGCAGGACCATGGAGGCAGGAGCTGATAGAGAGTCAGAGGAGTGCTACTTCCTCCTAGCTTGCTCAGCCTGCTGCCTTATAGAACCCAGGACCACCAGCCCAGGGCTGGCACCACCCGAAATGGGCTGAGCCCTGCCCCATCAATCACTAATTTAAAACATGCCCTACAGGCTTGCCTATAGCCAGATCTTATGGGGGTATTTTCTTATTTGAGGTTCCCTCCTCTCAGATGACTTAGCTGTGTTGACATAAAACTATCCAGCATGATTGACTCTTTGTCAAATTGACACACAAACAAATCATTAAGCTACAACCTTTCCTGAAACACATCTCCAAGATCTTACATTAAAAACATAAAAACTTTTTTGTTTTTTGAGACAGGGTTTTTTTTTTTTTTTGTGGAGCTAAGGATCTAAGCCAGGGCCTTGTGCTTGCTAGGCAAGCATTCTGCCACTGAGCTAAATCCCCAACCCGAGACAGGGTTTTTCTGTGTAACAGTTCTGGCTGTCCTGGAACTCTCTTTGTAGGCCAGGCTGGCCTCAAACACAGAGATCCAACTTCCTCTGCCTCCTGAGTGATGGGATTAAAGGCGTGTACCACCACGTCCAGCATAAATAATTTAAAAAGTCCTCAGTCTCACAAATCCAAGCACATTAAAAGACCAGTCTCAGGCTGGAGAGATGGCTCAGCCGTTAAAGGCTAGGCTCACAACCAAAAATATAAGTAAAAGACCAGTCTCATTAAAACAGCTAATCACTTTAAACATGCAAATTCTTATTTAAAAGTTCAAAGTTTTTTCAGTTGTGGACTCCTGTAAAAATCAACATTAAGCTAAGTACTTTCTTCAAGAGGAAAGGACCATGGCACAATCCCTATCTGAACAAAGCAAAACCAAATTCCCACAGTGTAAATAACTCAACTTCCAATTATTTGGGATTTGCTTACGATCTTCTGGACTCCTCCAAGGGGTTTGGGTCACTTCTCCATTTTGGCCCTGCCTTCTGTAACACACAGAGTTTGTCTTCTAGGTTCCTGGTGGCTCCACTTCACTGCTGCTGCTGGTCTTGGTGGGCATATGATGGTACTGGCATCTCTGAAATGCTGAGGTCTTTTGGTGCAAATGGACTGCACATTTATAAATAGCCTCTCCTGGTCTCTCACAGTGCCAAGCCTCAGCTGCTCCCCATAACTCCTTTATGCCTTCAAAACCCGTACCATCTGGGTGACTCTTATCCTAGCAAGTTTGGCTACCAGCATGAGGTACAACCTTGGCTGCCTCTGGAACATAGCTTATTTGTGTTGACTCTCAGGAAACACTTCTCAGAAGATTTCACTTATATAATACTGGTCTCTTCTTAATCACCACTAATTTCTCAGCTCTGGCTGACCAGCATCAAATATCCCAGCAAAGCATAGGTTTAGTAGCTCTGGTCTCTTGTTAACCACAGCTGATTCTTCAGCCCCAACTAACCAGAAACACAGAACCTTAATTCAAAACAAAAAGTGACCTCAATAATGTCTTTAAAATTCCCTCTGAAACTTCACAAGCTAGGCTTCCATATTCCACATTGCCCTCAACATTCTTACCTTCTGAGCTCCTACAGAACAGCTCACCAAGCATTGAACTCAATGGCTCTTCTTGCAAAAAATCCAAAGTCCTTCCACAATCTTCCCTAAAACATGGTCAAGATTGTCCCAGCAATACCCAACTCCCAGTACCAACTTGTCTTGTTAGGTTTTCTATTGCTTCAATGAAACACTATGACCATAAAGTAAGTTGGGGAGCAAAGGGTTTATTTGGCTTACACTTCCACATCACTGTCCATCAGGAAGTTAGGACAGGAACTCAAGCAGGATGGTAACTTGGAGGCAGGAGCTGATGCAGAGGCCATGGAGGGATGCTTACTGGTTTGCTCCTTATGGGTTTTCTTATAGAACCCAGGACCACCAGCCTAGGGACGGAATCACCCACAATGGACTAAGCCCTCCCCCATCAATCACTAATTAAGAAAATGGCCTACAGGCTACCCATAGCCAGATCTTAGAGAAGCATTTTATCAACTGAGGACCCCTCCTCTCAGGTGACTTTAGCTTGTGTCAAGTTGATATAAATTATCCAGCACACATTCCAATTCAGCAACAAAACTAAAGTTCTACAGGTTTAAACTTGACTGAAATTTACTTTAGTTCCAAAGGAACAAAACTAAAATTATACTGTTTTTCATCTTGACAAAAATAAAAATTTATTAGAGTAAGATTATTCTGAATCTCAAGAGAGTAATTGGCTTCCACGTCTTGTCAGTTAGATGATGCTTAGCTCTGAGAACAGCAGTTGAAGAGAGGTGAGCTCTTGTTAGTCAACCAAAGAACTCCCTGTCTGAACTGAAGTTTTAACATGTGAAATGCTCTCTGGCTCATGACTAAAGAGAAGAGGAATCCTATTTTTGAATTTGACCTAAGAGATCTGTTTGTCCTTTGACAAATAGAGGAAGAAAGCGTTAAAAAAGAAATGTGTTCAAGCTCACAGATGAAAGTGAGACTTGAATCACTCTGTTTGCATTTGATGTTGGCAGATGAAGCTAATATTTTTATTTTGCTAACTTCAGTGAATCCTCCACAAACTCATTAGAGCAGTCTGAGCTTCATGGTTTGCTTATATTGTAACAATATTTTTCTGGGACAGAAAACTCCTGCTGGTATGGAAAGTGCTTGCCTTAAGTGAGATCAATCCTCATTTCCACGTTATCAGTACCTTTCCTTTTCTGATGTTGCCAAGTTCTTTGAGTCTAGTTTTCATTGTATATACATTCATATATGTGTGTGTTTGATTTTATATACATTCCTATACAAATATGGCTATATGTGCCGAGTCAGCATTTGTGAGGCGAAACTTAAAGAAGTGGGTGGTGTTAATCGTTCTATGAAGATTGCCCTGCACACAAGAACCCCAATGGAGAAAGGTACAAGGACATAGAAGCGTTCACCACCTTACAAGCGTGTTGTCAGCAGAATGTCCTCTTCCCTGTAAAGCTGTACATCTGTGTGAGCATTCTGCAGCACAGGGAAACTGTTAGATAGACAGCCGTGGGGCAGGATGAGGACTATCCTGTTGGCTTTCCTGTCTTTCCCTCAACAGAAGTCCTACTCACTGTGCCAACTGTTTCTGAGGTGCGCTTGCTATTGCAGACACTGCCATGGCCTCCATTCAGCTCATCAGAAGTTAGGTTTAACTAGTGATTAAACTAGACTTAGCTTCCTAACTGGTTTACTGCGTTCCCCTAATCCACTCCTTACCCCAGCGGGGTGTGGCCTTTAGATAATGCAAACACTGTGATGTTTCTCAACTTCTTACGACCCAAGGATAAAGCCCACATTCTTTCAAATGGCGTTGAAGGCTGAATCCCACATCTCTGTCCTGCTATTGCTACTCTCTGTGCCCGGTGCTCCTGGGTCCTAAGCTCATACATGGCTCCCGTTTAAATGTCTGCATTCACCAGCAAAGCCTTCCTGTCCTCCGCTTTGCTGTATGGCAAATAACAGTTTTTCCCTTTCATCTCTCGATCCTGACCCACTTTTTCCTCATTACTTTGAAAAGTTCTATAAACATTTATCAATAAACGTCTAGGTGTTAGTTAATGAACAAACCAGACAAAGGTCTGCTAAGGTAGATCCTGACCTTGTACGTTTGTTTGTGTACAGTGTGCACGTGTAGGTACACACATTGGGGATGACAGAAACGAAACATGATTCACAGTGCTTTGGTCTGACCACATCACATGTTGAAGTGACATGATGGTGTTAAGAGGTGTCAATGTAGGAGACTTAGATACCAGCACAGAACTGTCAAGAATGGTCTTCGTGATCTCATAAAAATGATGTAAGTTACCAGGTGCCTTTTCTGCCTTCCAACATGTGAGGACCATTTTCTTCCTTCAGTGCTGTGTGGAAACTGGGCCATCATCAGACACCACATGCTAGCTAGTCCCTTGATCTTAGACATCCCAGCTGCCAGAATGGTCAGAAGTAAATTTCTGTTGTTAATGAATTATCCACTTTCAGTGTTTTTGTCTTTATTTTGACTAATTGATTACAGAGCAGTGGTTTGTGTAAACTACTTGGATGTAGCACTATTTATTTCTAAAGAAAGTGACACATAAAAGTGAAAAACCAAAACATCAATGGCCTTGCAAGTGCCTGGATAGAAGCAGTTTCTAAAAGTGTCAGGATGTATGCCATTATTTTGTGTGTGTGTGTTTGTGTTCCTCTTCTTCCTTCTTTTAAAAGGATGCTACATTGGGATTTACTGAAGTGGGAAGGTTTGTAGAGAGTTTTTGTGGCACCACTATCTGTACAATCACCACCCATTTAAATCAAGTGCCATTATAGATAAAAAATAATTAGTAAAATGATATGGGACATAAATTCCCAAGGTGAAAACATGCAAAGCTAGGTTCACACATGGCTAGCTGTACTACGCTCCTTTGAGATTCAAAATGAATGATTTTACACAAAGCTTCAAGAAAAATGAATTTAATAATATTATTGTTAGTGCCTTGAAAATAATTTAGCAATTTAATAGTTATAGAACTTTTTTATTCTTTTATTTTCTTTCTAAAAATTCTAGTTTTATTTTTGGTTACATGGATATAAAAGGAGTTTATATTTCCTCTGATTTCTCTAACTTACAATTATCTAGAATTCATATCTATATTTAGCATTACTTACTTGTTAGAGTTTTGAGTCAAGGGCACATTATACTAAAACCTGCTAGGTAGCCCAGGCTCACTTCAAAATCACTACTCTCCTTCAAAATCACAGGAGGCTCTTCCCTGCAATCGTAAGTATGGGCCTGACTATCTTTATTTTCAAAAAAGAAATATAGATATTCTCTAATGTTTCTCAGTTTTATTAATCTTATCTTTCCCCTTACAAATGGACGAAGCAGGTATAACTTCAATAAATTTTTTAAGGTTTCTATTAGAAACCAGGACTCAGTAGTAGAGACAGGAATGGCTGTCTTGATTAATCAGAGTTTGATAGTAGGAGTGAGTCCAGATTCACTTCTGAGACAATGTCAACCAAATGTGACTATCCATAGGTTGAAAAGTCTTTTGCTTAAAGCTCCAATTGCTAGGTTCTCTCTTAATATACATTGTGCTCATTTCTGGTTGAAAGGTCACTATGAATTCTCCAGCATTAAAGACCTACAAAGGACCTCCTAACTCCATAGTAAAGCAACGCCCTGTTAAAGGAGACCCTTTACTAGGGAATTAGGTATAACAAGAGAGACCTTGGGATAGTGGGCAGAGCAGTGGGCTCCTGTAGGACACAAGGGCCTTCAGAGAGCTCTAGAAAGATTCAGAAAGCACAGAGTGAGCAATAGAGGCTGAGTGAGCACAGAATTCCTCCTGTGCTTCTCTTGGAACTAGTTAATGAAGCAGAATGTGGCAACTAGCCTTTTTAAATGCATGTAGAACATCTCCAGAGGGGGGAAAAACTAAAAAATTCTTCATAACTGAAACTTTTAAAGCATCAGCATGATGCCATGAGGGGAAAATTCCACACCCAACCTCATTTCCTTGGCTGTAGTTAAAATATGATTGCACTAAAAACACTGTACAAAATGACCTTCATGCTATGTGCATCAGTTATTTGTGAAACATAACTTTTATTTTTAGACTTCAATTCCACCCTTAGGATGTTTCTCACTATGTGTATAAAGATTTCAAAATCTGAAAAAAAAAATCCAGATTCTAAAACATATATTATCACAAATATTTTGGATAAGAGATATACACTCTATGTAGATAAACTACAGAGTGTTAAGAGGAAACAGCAACTTGGCCAAGGGTTTGTAAGTAGCTTCTGAAAAAAGTACAGCATGTTGGGCACATTCATTTGAATGGGCACATTCATTTGAAAGGGAAAAGTGGAAATGAAGCACATGTTTTTTAACATATGCAAGAATGTTAAACATGAGCTCTTCCTTCCTTCCTTCCTTCCTTCCTTCCTTCCTTCCTTCCTTCCTTCCTCCTTCCCTCCCTTCTCTCTCTCTCTCTCTCTCTCTCTCTCTCTCTCTCTCTCTCTCTCTCTCTCAAGACAGGGTTTCTCTGTGTAATAGCAATAGATGTCCTGGAACTAGCTCTGTAGATCAGGCTGGCCTTGAACTCACAGAGATCCTTCTGCCTCTGCCTCCCAAGTGCTGGCACTAAAGGAGAGCACCACCACCCCCTGGCTAACATGAAGCTTTTCTATGAGGCATTAATGGGAAATCACAAAAGATAAGATCTTTGAAAACAATTCTCTTCTAGAATCCAGGACAGAAAAAATCATTGCTCCACAATTATATCAGCAAAACTAGAAATTGAACACTCAGTATTGCATATTCTACACACACATAAGATGAAGCATATACATGTTTGGCTCAAGTCAAAACAACCCACTTGAATGAATAGGCCTTGTGTTGAAAAAAAAAAAAAAGTACAGTGTAGAGGGAGGAAAATACCTCCTCATCCAAGAAGTTGACTTTAAATTGCAGAAAGATGCACAGAAAGTAAGGTGGTGAAGTCAAGAGCCAAGTGTACGCACATACTAGTACAAAGGAGTTTGTCAATATGTACTGGTGTAGTGGACGGGATTAAGTCAGTGGATCATGAATCTGGCAGTCTTCATCTTGTCTTTGGATATTAAAGTTCCTCTACTTTTTCTGTAACCCGTGCAGTCTTGAAATGTTTATTGTAGATGAGAAGTTATTGTTTGTGTTGCCATATTCTTATATTCATTCAGATATTCTTAATATTCTTTCTTCTCATTCTAGAAAGCATAGTTTTCACTGGGGTCTTGTTGACTCCTTCAGAGAATCTGCATTCTGAAGGCTTACCTAATTATGAAACCAGGGACTCATTCCTTGTCCCTCATTTTCCCTGTCTCTCTTTTGAAGATGAGATTTGCATTCTAGTTTGACTCTCTTGTTTCAGTCCTGTGCTTGCTCATCTCCCTTTCAGATACTTGCTAAATTTCTCTTGCAGTTTTTAAGGGCTGTATCACATACAGAGGGAGTGGGTGTACTTTATAGTATTTCAAACTGTTCCCAATACTTTGGCTATGCTGGAGAAACAAAATGTGTTTATGAAAGGTAACAAAACCAAACTATAGGGGTGTGTGTGTGTGTGTGTATGTGTGTGTGTGTGTGTGTGTGTGTGTGTGTGTGTGTGTGTTTGTGTGTACAAACTAAAATGTACAAACTCTGTGTAAACTAAAATGAAGGTAAAGAAGCAGGAGGAAGTAAAGCAGCGTGAAATCCACATGCACTGAGTGCTCCCAGGAAGGGCAGGAGAAGTCTGTTCACTATACAGATGAGAGATCCTTGTAAAATCACATAAGTAAGGCAAAAATGCGTTCTCAAGCCCTGTTGCCTCTGTGAAAGTACGTGGGAAAGCAACACTAATCACCTATGGCAGTTTCTAAGGCAGGGAAAGTTGAGAAAGACGAATAAAGCACAGTGAAATTGCAGAAGTAAATTCTAGAAACGGAGCAACAAACGCATTAAAGAAATGATCCTGACTGGCGTGTCAATCAGATCAGAAATAGCTAAACAAGTGCAGAATGGGACCATAAGAAAATCACAAGAGAAAAGCTGAAAATCAAAAGGTTTTGAAAACCCTCCAGGATGCCTTAGAAAGGAAAAGATATCAATACAGACGGCCACAAAGGATGCGTCAGTAATGCTGACCAAGGTTACAAAGAAAAACCTCTCTAGAGTGATAATGGTGAACAAGGGACACAAAAATATGAGCATGCAGGCTCAGGGGATATAGTCAGGGGACCTGGAGCCAGCATACCACATGCAGGGACTTAAAGAGATTGTGGTTGACAGAAAAGAATAAAATGTTATTAGGAAATGTGTCTCTTTGTGCTGAGTGCTATCTTCTGAATCTAAACAAGTGGATGAGTGAAGGGAAGGTGTCCCGTTGGCTGAAGAGCCTTTCAAAGACACATCCTGAATTCCAGAAATCAGAGTCTGGCAAATGCCTGGTGGGTTACAAGTTCACCCTGTATCTCAGTGCGTGGTTGCTCTCAGCAGGCGGCTGGCAGATGCTGCGTCCAGTTGGGTGCCAGGCTAGCGGAATCTTGTGCACAGCAGGCAACTTTCAATTACTAGATAACAATCAAGACGTTAATACTCCTGTAGTAACCCTTTCTGACAGACAGAATAGGAGTTTAGAGCCTTTGGAATAGCAATAGAAAGTCTCTAGGGAAAGAACTCAAGGGGAACAGTGTGCGTTCACTACAACTGCGAGTGAAAACAAATAGAAGGTTCAGAGCTGGGGAGCAGAGCAGGGTGTTGGAGGGAATGGCCTGAAGTACAGCACAGACAGTCTCATTGCTACCTTGGGGGAACTATAAGCAAGTGACCAGAAACTGTTCCCTCACCACTGACTAAACAAATGAAATGCAGTCAAAGCTGGGCTGCTGCTGCTGCTGCTGCGCTCACTCTCCCTGCTAGAACTTCATGCATCATCAATCTTGTTAAAGAGGAACGTCCTATCTACAATGGTGAGGCTGAATATGCATTTATGGGGTTCTGGTTTTGTTCTAGGAATCACCAACTTCTGTTTTGCATGGGAAGCATATAGAAGGACCTGGATGTAGTATTGCCCAGAGAAGCAAGTCAAACAAATGGAACAGGCCTTCCCAGTCTGTTATGTAACTAGGGGCAGGATTTTTCTCCTCAGGAAGTTTGGAAGAAGCAAACATCCTTTAAAATGCTATTAATAGATAATCCTTGCTTCAAGGGAAGTTTGAGCAACTACAGATTCAATGGTAGAAAACCCACCAGCAGTCACAAGAGCACTGATTTAAAAAAAAAAAATAAGAAGAAGAAGAAAAAAAGAAAGATCATCAAGTCCCAGAAGAAAAGAGACCTCAGATCTCAGAGTATCCTCTTAACCACATGTAGTTAAGAGCATCACCACTTCCGTGGCAGCCAAGAGCTCTGGGATGCTCAGAGTCTGGATTGAAGTCAAGGGCTTGAATATGTTATTCATAACCCTGTTAGGATGGCACATGACGTAAAGTGCCCTAGACCCAGGATGAGAACTTGCTACCCTCATGACGAAGTCATCTACTTTTGGAATCAAAGCTGGAAGTGGGCAGACTCAGATCATGGCAGTCAAGATTCTAACATGTTGCAGTGGAAAAGCTTACGTATTGGGAAGCTATGAGTTATGCCATGAAAAACCATGACTAAACTCAGAATAGTGCCAGCAGGAACGTTTATAAGTAAAGAAAGGCAGGGTTTCTTGAGGTTTTATTTTCATTTTTTTTAATCAAAAATAATTTGAGAATAGTTTTGGTGTAAATTTTTTTCCCAATCAGTGTAGAGCATGGAAGAGAATTATTTGGTTGGCCTTACTGATGTATTTACACTGTCAAATAGCCATTTTTTGGCTGCACCTTTTACACAGACAGTGGCCCGAGCCAATTTTCTTGAGTTATATGAATGCAGGCCTTATCCTTGGTTTTTCTTCACATTCGCTATGTAATGGATGAAAGTGTGTCTAATGTATACATTCATTTATGTATTTGGTCACTAGATAGAAGGACATAAATCCCTCCTATGTTTGTGTGATGCAGTGAAGACCAACTGGGAAGCCTAAAAAGCTACATGTGGTTAAGAGGATACTCTGAGAGCTGAGGGCTCTTTGCTTCTGGGACTTGCTGATCTTTCTTTCTTTCTTCTTCTTATTTTTTAAATCAGGGCTCTTGTGACTGCTAGTGGGTTTTCTACCATTGAATTGCTCAAAAAATAAAAGTTTTGACACACAACTACCATCATGGCAGAAAACCCAGCAAGGTACCCAAATAAATCAAAACCCTAAACTACTGTAATGTTGTGGTTTCTAAAACTACAATGGAGAGAAACTTTTCTGTTTTGTGTTTACTATCATTGAAACATTCTTCATGGAAGTTTCTACTTGTTGCTTTTGAAGTGAAGAACTGTTGATGTTTCTCCAGAAGACTGTCATCTAATTTGTTGGCTAAAGATTTTGCTACACTATTATATTAGAAACAATAACTAAAACATATTCAAGTAGATCCTGCCAAGTTAAGTGATTCTATGCCCATTTTTGAGTATTCTTCGAGATCCCTCCAAAACTAATTGACTTAGAATCTCATCACAAATTCCTGAAATTTACCTAGTCTATTTAACATTTTTGTCAATGTGATAAACACTGTTGATATAATTTATCAAAATGTAATGAAGGCATCATGATGTGTTGTTTTTTATTCTTATATAGTGTTTATCAACTTTAGGCTTTTAGGTAGTTATATACATTCATAACACTCTGAATATTATACAATAGTTAAGATAGAATCCAACTAGCTTCCCTGAATGTTAAATCCATCCTCAATCTGAATGTACAATCTAACACTATCAATGGTATTAAAGGTCCTCATATGGCCTGATTAGTTGATAATTCTTTTCTTCTAAAGGGATTTTTTATTAACTATTATTATCAGAGTGTATGTATATATGTGCACTCATTGTGTGTCTATGTGTGGGTATACCTGACACAGTGCATGCTGAATTCATAGAACAAGTTTGTGAAATCATTTCTCTCTTTCCACTTTCATGTGGTTTCTGGGAATTGAACCTAGGTCCCCAGGCTGGCCCAGCAAGCATCTGTACATGCACACCAAGCCATCTTTCTGGCCCAATAATTCTCTTCTTGGACATTTCATCACATTAAACCATGGTAGTATTCATGTTCATTAAACAATATTTGCATTTTATTAGGGTTCTTATTAATAGTCCTTTGACATAGGGAAAATGGTGACAGGGAAAAATGGGTTTTTACAAGAAACTAAACTTAAATGAATGTTTTTCTATTGCTTTTAGATGACTTGAGGGACATAAAGGTAGTTACAGCTAGACAATACAATTTAATAAGAAACAGAATGAAAAAAAGAGAAGGAGGAGGAGGAGACAAGAGAAAAATAAATGACTCCCACATGAGCCAGCAGCCAAAGCAGGCAAGTGTTGGACTCTGTCTTTGGGAACTATGGGTTCCGAATTAAGTTTCATGCTTTTTGGCAGTCCCTGTGAAGACAAATACATCATCAGTTCCATTGCCTCAGGATTGTTATGGTGGGTGTGGCTATACTAAAGAAGTATAATGCATTCAGCTACTAAGGCTAAAAAGAAGTTCCTCGAAGTGCACAGATGGAACTTGTCTTGAACAACATGCTTACATCAATTCTGAGGATAAGTTTCACAGAGCTATTCCTTAACACTTCAAATTGGAACTATTTTAGTGAAAGGAGTGTTACAGAGAAGATGAGGCATGAGGGCTCCCTAGGATCGACCACCTCAGTGCTATGAAGATTCACACAGTTAACGGCTATAAGAATGTAAGGATGTGAACTTCGTTGAGTTCGTCGACAAACTTCGAAAGAGTTATATTTAACATTCATTTAAGAATACTTAATTGCATGTATTTCATTAAGAAGTCCTAATACTTAAGTAATTCCAACAGTTACTATTGTTGAAAAGATCACATATGAGATTAGATTTTTAATATATTATTGGGCTTTAAAGACTTATTTATAAGTACCTTTAAAACATGAGTTTTGTGAATTTCCTTGATTAAAAGGCATCCTCTTAAGTGGAAAGAGAGAAAAGTGAGGTTAAATAATTTTAAAGGATTCTTTTATTTCAATGGTTTCAGTATATTGTCATGATTCTATTTTTTTAGAGGAAAATTACTTTTTCTATAGTCTAAGAAGCCACAAAGGCAAAGAAAAAGCAAGTGTGTGGACTGTTCCATGGAATCCAATATTCTTCTAGCTTTAGCAGGTGTCCAGTTACAGAGAGACATTTTAGTAATCATAAAGTTCAGACAAACCTCATGTGACCCTATCCATTTCTGACCAGCAAATAGTTTTTGTTTAACTTCGAGAGAAAGCAGACAAACCCTGCAAGGTTACTTATAATCATGACACCATTTTTAGAATTGCCATGTGCTGGGAACATGCCTTCTCGCTTCCTCCTTGTAGCCACAGTATAAATCTGAAAGACTTTGTTATGGCTCTTACACTTGGCACATCTTAGGCCTATTTAGAACATCAACACCATCAATCACATACTATGAGGCCGACCAGCTGGATGAACCCTGGCTGTCCACGCAGGGGTTATTTGTCATCTGGGCATGTCTGCTTGGTATATAACACTCCTTCAGTCCCAGAACAATTTTCCTGCTCCAAAAATATTCTCTTTGATTCAGGAAACATGTGATTAATAAAGGACCAGGGTTTAAAGCAGGAGGTCAAGGCTGAAAGTCTTAACCAAACAAGTGCATTGCTTACTAAGGTCTGCATCAGCAGGCAAAAATTCCCTCGAAGAGCACCCGCAGGGAAGAGACACATATCTAGATGCTGTGGATGTCGAGGGGACTCCAACAACTGTGCTCACTTTAAGATATTTATTTAAAATAATGTTGTTCATTGGAGAAATATTTTGCCATAGAATAATAGCTCTGTATCAGACATTTAAAAGACCCATTATAAACATTTACGATTTAATATAGAAAATTAAAGTTAAGAAGACATAGTTTAAGCAATATGATATGTAAAGGAAATTTGTTCTATCACATTAGAACAATTTGCATTAAAAATAAATTGTATCCTAAGAAGTCTATTGACACTAAAATGGATTTAAAAGCAACACTCCATTCCTCATATTTTTATTTTATTTACATGCCAATCTCCAATACTTTATAGCACTTTTCCATTAAATAGTTTCTTCACTTATCTCTGTTTTCCTCCTTCCACCAAAAGACCCTTTTCCCACATTTATAGAATGCTGTTTTCTTCTTTCTAGGCAATGCTAACATTCTAGCTCCTAATGGTATTCATAGTATTTGATGTTTATAAGTTGTTTTTCACTTGATGATAGAAAACAAGTAATTCTTAGCAAAATAAATATCAAAAGCCCAATTGTTGGTCAGGGTTTTGTTTCCTAACGTTGTCTTAACTGGGATGATTCTATTTCTTGATCTAAAAATATGGCTTTAACAATGTTTATTTTACTGGACTTATGAAAGGAATCATAAGCTCCTATGACATTCTATACAGACTCTCTCGGGATATGATACATAGACTCAGTTATAGTGCCGATGATTGGGAGACTGGGGGACGCCTGTCAGTCACCACTGTATTAGTGTCTACAGATTTCTGAGTTTCTGAACACAGTGCACTTTCGGTAACCAGACTTGTTGTAATTGACCTATCTTTACCTCCCACCTCTTTGTTAAGGAAAAAGAGTAAAAATAGCGCCACAGCAGAAACACCACATTAAAATCAGTTGCCATTGAAGTTCATGCTGGCAATGCATTAGTACTGTAGATTCCCTTAGAATCACAGCTTTCCAGCCATCAAGGGGGTTTTGATGTCACCTGGCTTAGGCTTATCATCCTATTGCTGTGGAAAGTGACCTTTAGTTAAGACTTGGCAAAGATGAAGTTGGAACTTTGGTCTCTCAGGTCCCATACTCTCTGTACCATGACTCAAAGCCTTCCAATGGTTCAACTTTGAATGCAGAATCTCTATTTGTCTGACTTGCTTACAGTCTGGACATCTGTTGCTCTACTATGTATGCTAATATGGCTAACATTATATGTGACTGCTGATGGGGTCTTCTCAGCACTGCACATGCATAATGCTCTCAGTTAATTCGGCTGACCCTGTTAAACAATGACAATGTGTGTGAGGCCCCAGTTTGTTAGCATTCCTTCTTACAAAAACAGGGTTACTGACCTTGTCATATTTAACAGTGTTGAGCAGAACAGCAATGTGAATCCTGAGGGCAAATAAAAAAATTTCCATTGGTGATGTAAGAAATATGCTAATCAGTCTCCCCCTCCATTCTATTTCTAGGGACTAAATAAGTGTATTTATTGTTCAGCTAGAAGGCCCACCATACCCTGCATTAATAAAACCCAAGACTTTTTATAAATTGTTATAAAAACTGTGTTATCACATGCCATCTCCTCTAAGAAGAAGAATACCTTTTGTGGAGTAGTGTGAATGGGGTGGGGGCAGTGGCCACTTTACATTTGCTGTTGCATCCTTTCTTTATAGAATTGAAAGAACAATAGAAAAAAAAAACCATGAAAATAATCACCTTTTAAATCTATGTTCTTTATAACCATTGTCTCAACCTGAATTTTAAAAGTGTTTCCACATTGTGACTAAGACGGGAACTGTATGTGGGGCCTGGTTCACATGTCCAAGCACTGGATATCCATTCTTGCCTTAGCACAGCCACAAGCTAAAGTTAATGTTTAGCAATTAACATTACCTTGGTGCATCTTGCTCTCTCTTTCCCTCAGGGTCTTAAAGGAATGAATCAGAAAATTGCTCCCTCCTGTTAAGCTAGCATCTGCACCTGTGTTAAATTCTCATATAAATGGAATTGAAGGTTTGGGGGTAGGGATAAATGTCAGCAATACTAATAGGATGATATATTGGAGTTTAAATTCTCAAATGGACCAGCATCTTATGCAGAAAGCATCAACAGGAGTGTTTTTTATAGGTACATTAGTTCACAACTAGCACTGAAATTAAGGATATAATCATGCTGGCAAACTGTCCTCAAGTTTATGATTAGAAGCATCTGGCTGCAGATACTAGGAAACTCGGATGATGAGATATTCGAAAAATGTTGACAGGCCAAAATTTGTATTTGGCCTGTTTTGAGTATCCTGTATCAACTTTCAAGTCCTGCAGCAAAGTCTGCATGGTTCAGATGTCTTGAGAGAGTTCATGAAAGCAAGGATGCTATTGGAACAAATACAGCACCACAAAGAGCTGAGAGAACAGAAGAGGTAACAGGCCTTGAGATCTGCAGAAGTGTAGCATGAATCTTTAAAAGTCTTATTAATAAGAACAAACCTGGAGCCAGGTATTGGGGTGAACGCTGGAAGATCAGAGAAGCAGAACAAGCCACAGCTTCCTCACCTCACCAGTTCCTCAGCTGATCCTGTTTCCTCAAACTGGAAGCATCTCAGTCCTTATACAAATGGGTCTCAGCTGAACTGCTTCTCGAAAGCCTAAAAGCTTAACCAGGCCAAAAGCTTCTAGTTCCTGGTTTTCATGCCTTATATACCTTTCTGCTTTCTACCATTACTTCCTGGGATAAAGGCGTGAGTCGCCATGCCTGGCTGTTTCCAATGTGGCTTTAAACTCACAGAGATATGGATGGATCTCTGCTTCCCAAGTGATAGGATTAAAGGCATGTGTGCCACCATTTCTGGCCTCTATATCTAGTGGCTGTTTTATTCTCTGACCCCAGGTAAGTTTATTAGGGTGCACAATATTTTGGGGAACACAGTATCACCACAACAGAAGCAAGCAGATTTTGTGATGCCCTGGACAGGTGGGTGGATAGAAGTGTAGGGAGGATGCACCAATAAAAGACAGTGAGCAGGTTTAAATGAGGGAACATAGGCAAATAGAGCTTGCTTTGTTTTGTTTCTTTTTCATGCATGGATGAAAATCCTCAAGACAAATCAGTCAGATCCACAGAGAGGCAAACTCATTAATGAAATAATCCCATCTGCTTGATTCACATTGCTCAAGGGCATTCATCATTTTAGGCAATCCTGGACATTGTAGGAGACGTATTCTAGATGAAGACTTCTATCTATTCAAAAGATTTTGCTACCAGAAAAAAAAAAGAGGAAATGACAGAGAACTTAGGGATGAGAATAAGATACCCCTGCAGCACAAACTGAGGTGGACAATTATTGCATATTGCAATGGAGGCTGCTCAAAATCTAATCAATTGACTCCAGATGTTAGTTTCTTGTGAGTTTTTTTTTTTTTTTTTTTTTAGAAAGAGAGACATGCCAAAACTTCACAGGAGCAGAAATCTTAAGCAAGCATAAGCTAAAGGAATCACAAACTACAAATAACTTTTTTTTACTTAGAAGAAATCCTGCCTCTTTAATCCTAGTGACTGAAATAACAAAACAAAGTGATTTATGGTAAATTAGTTCAGGGATATTTACAGATGGCTGGCCCTTATCTAAACAAAATATTCTCTAAACAACTCTACAGAAAAATGTTCCTGTGATAGTGTCCAAACACACACTTAGAGTGCAGCTCCAAGACTTATTTATGGTCTTTTGTTAGGAAGTAAACTCCAGGAAAAAATTCATGAGACTCCATCCCCAGGTACATGGGAGTTATGAGTAGAATTTATAGAAAATTCAAATATTGGACCAGGGAGGCCAAAGTTCTAAGCTCATCTTTGCCAGGTTTTAAGGAGGTGTTGATGTCCATAAAATTTTTAGTCCTTTTAAGAAATTAACAGGGAAGTTCTCAATTTTAGAAAATGATGAGTTGGGAACTGGGAAAGTGGCTCAGTGGGTAAGTGCTTGGCATGCAAGCATGGGTTCAGAGCCCCAGCACCCATGTAATTGCTGGTCTGGCAGGGCAGCCTACCTGTAATTCCAGCATTCAGGGTTGGAGACTGATCACCAGAGCAAACTGCCTAGTTAGACTAGATGAATTGGTTACTTCTAGATTCAAGCAAAAGACCTTGCCTTAATAAAGGATGAATTAAAGCATATTAAGAAATCTGTGTGTAGAAAAATATTGCTGTTCTGTGTTTTTTAGTTGAATAATTCTAACAGAGCAAACATAGCCTTCATCTTGGAACCAGAGTTCTTAAAACACCTTTCTTAAAACTATGGTAAATGCCATATAACTAGAAACATTTTGTTTTATGTATTTTTTAAAAAAAAACTTTTTTAAATTTTACAATTCTTTTTTAAAAGATTTATTTATTATGTATACAGTATTCTGCCTACACACCAGAAGAAGGCACCAGACCAAATTACAGATGGTTGTGAGCCACCATGTGGTTGCTGGGAATTGAACTCTGGATCTCAGGAAGAGTGGCCTGTGCTCTTAACCTCTGAGCCATCTCTCTAGCCCTGTTTTATGTATTTCTTAAATATTGAGTGCTAAAGAGTAGCTGAAAGGACTCATTTTTCCATAACCTTGCCACCATAGAAAACCAACCTATTTTCATGTTTCCAGGTCCTCATCCAGTCTGTACCTGTGCATATATCTTTACATAAAGTTGCAGGTATGCTAAATTAATGCTTTTTCTTAAATGATAACTTAATGAGAGCCTTAGCGTTGAAACACTAAAACATCATTCAATGCTCTAGAATCACCAAGTTGAATTTATATACCTATCTTGCTAATTTTTATCTAATGTTTTTCTGATTAATTATTATTAAACATTTTGTTTGTGTTGGACTAGATTTCCCCTAAAATAGTAAACAAGACCCTGATCCACAAACTCTAATACTGTGAAAGGCTTTTACTCTGGATCTAACATATTGTGGTTGCTGTCTTGAAATTTAAAAAAAAGTTTTTATTTATTATTATTGTTTTCCTGTATATGCATGTTTTGCCTACATATACATCTGTGCACTACTTGCATACCTGGTACCTGCAGAGGTCAGAAGAAGCCATTGAACTTCTGGAACTGGAGTTGCAGTTATGAGCTGCCATGTGGGTGCTGGGACTTGAACTTAGGTCCTCTGGAAGAGCAGTTGGTGCTCCAGCATGGACCCCTCCTCCCCCAATGTGGCTATTAGGAAGTAGTAAGGAGAAAGCTGGAAGCACTCTAAGTGTGATTGCTGACTGGCCAGGACCATTTTCACAGCTTTGAATCAGATGGCATGGTCCTCACAGGGCAGAGCTTGCTGTTGTCCCAAAGCTTGCTCACTTGAGTGGGTTGGAGATTTGACTTCATTGTCCTGGCCCTTGCTCCACATTTACTCTACAAGTCAAGGAGCCAGCCCTGACCTTGAGTCAGGGTAGATCTTAGAACAGAGCCCCACCCTAAAGCCTGCCCCTTTCCACCTTACAGTTGAGAGTCATGTCTCCTGAGCATTAGCTGTGTGAGTGAGGGATACCGCTCAATGCTTGGCTTTTGTGTGTGCTCTCTTCTCTGGAGTAGCCTGTAGGTGACCTGGAGACCTTTTTTTTAAATGTAGTTATTATGTTTACTTACTTATGGTTTCATGCTCGCATGTTCACAGACTGAAAAAAACATGGTAGAGGTGTGGCATCAGAGGACAGCTTTTGGGAATGGGTTTTCTCCTTCCACCATGTGACTCCTGGTTGGCAAGTGCCTTTACCTATCAAGCCATCTCACCAGTCCATGGAACTCTTTATTAACAGTGTGAACCTGTGTTTAACCAGCTACAGATTTCTACCATTTCTTCTGGTGAGCGTGTAACCTTTTAAAGAAAAATGTATACCTTAAGCTCATGCCATGGTTGAATTTTGGCTCATCCAAACTCATAGCTTAAAACCTTAATTCCTTCTATCTCAGAATGTGATTGTATGGTTGTACTTAGACAACCCTTATGGAGGCAGTCAAATTAAACTAAAACCACCAGGATGGACCCTAGTCCAATCAGCCCAGCGCCATCATAAGAAGAAGAAATGGGAAGAAGAAAGAGGCCATGTGACATGTATCCTGAGAGAAAAGACAGGCAAGGACATACAGGAGACAGTCACATTCATCTGTAAGAAAGGATAGAGGCCTCAGAAGAGACCAACTGTGTAACAGTTTGATCATGGGTGGACTTCTAGCCTCAAATGCAGAGAGAACAGATTTCTTTGTTTCAGCCATGCAGTCTGTTGCATTTTCTTTTGGTAGTCTTAGAAAACTAGCATATCTACACTCTGCTATAAATCTGGTGCTCTTTTGTTGGCCTCAATCATATAGTACTAGAATTATACTAGGCACTTTAAAGTTAAAGATAAGTGAAGGCTATTGAATAAGACGTGATATGTCTATAGGACAGAAATCATGTAAGTTTGGAAAGTAAGAGAGCAAATGGGACAGAGCAAGACAAAAGAATTAAGATACCACAGATAAGGAACTATTTAACTGCTGCCAATAATCTTCACTTTGGGTACAAGTAAGCAATAGAGAATAATGCATGTTCATTGTTTTTTCCCTAGATTTATTTATTTTATGTTATGTATGTGAGTGTTTTCCTCGTGTATCTACGAGTACTTGTGCATGTCTGAAGGCTACAGAAGTCAAAAGGGGGTATTGGATGCCCTGGAACTGGAGTAATGGATCATTATGAATCACCACATGCGTGTTAGGAACTGAACCTTGGTCCTCTGCAAGAGTTACATGTGCACTTAATGACTGAGCCATCTCTCTAGCCCATGCTGGTTATTTTTTAAGCCACTATAGCAGCAGAACTAAACAGAATTTTTCTGTAACCCTCCATCCATCTCTTTCTGCCTCAGAGGTAACCAGGTGTAAGTAACATTCTTTTAGACCATTTCTAAAATGCATACTCATGTCTACAATAATTAATTTTGATGATCTCAATTGTAATTATTTAGAAAAATGTGACTACACAGTGTGTGTTTCATCATTTGTTTGCCATTTAACTATGTGTGTTAGGGGTTTTCTATATCTGCTATGTCTACTTCTCTTACAATTTATTACAAAACATATGCAACTCCGAGTATAGAGTCTTTATAATTGAATTAACTATTGCCTTACTGGTAGACATTTAGGTTATTTTCCATAGTTTCCAGTCCTGGTGATGAAACTTAGAGTCTTGCATGTGCTAGACAAACACTGTCCTGGTCCCCCACAAACACACCCTTTCATTTTTCTTTCTCATTTTAAGCCCAGGTTGGGCCAAACTCATGATCCTGTTGCTACAGCTTCCACAATTCTGGGATTTCAGGTCTGTGCTATCATACCTGGCTTTCTAACTTTTAATGACTAAAGTATTTCAAACAATTTTTTTTTTGAGACTGGGTTTTACTATGGCTTGGAACTTGCTGTATAGACCAGATTGCCCTTAAACTCACAGAGATCTACCTGCTTCTTCTTCCCAAGAACTGAGATAAAGATATACACCACCACTCCTAGCAAATAACCTTTTGTTCTGTGTATATACACATCTGTGGTGTTTGGATTTCTGTCACCATGTGTCTCAGGCATATCGATGGCTCAAGCCTTACTTCTGGCTTCTTTTGGGGGGAAATTAAGCCTAACACTGTCTTTTCTAATCTGAATCATGTATATGAAAACAGGATAAGATGACTTTTATTTATTATCCATGTAACAGGGCTGTGTAGGGTTTCCAGTGTGCTGGTAGAACACAATAGGGCCATGTAGCAAGTTGAACCTACAATGGGAGTTTGCAGTGTTTTCATAGAAGGAAGTAAAAGTTCTTGAGTTTAGCATGTAACCTCTCTATGGTTTGAGGTGGAGAGATAATAGAGCTGTAGAGTAAGGTATCTTTATATCTTAGCAGCAGACATCTATATCCCAGGAGAATGGTACCAACTCAGATGACTGAGGATCATCTCTGAAAAGAATGTGAGAGGCATAATCTTCTATTCCAAGATGAAGTCATAACCTGAGTGAGGCTAAGCATTTTCCTCTCATTTCTATGTTTCATATCAGGCTTTAAGTGAATGATGGCACTCATTTATGTGAGCAACTACATACCTATGCTCAATGACTTATGAGAAGTTATATCCTGATAAACCTGTTGTAACCCAAAATTGCACTTAGCCCACTTGTCCTGCCTAAGGTGCCAGCTTAACAATGCAGTGTATCACAGTGTTGGCTGTTTCCCCTCGCAACTGTCTAAGCTGGGAAAGCTGTGGCTTGCTGCCACTGCACAGCATCAGAGGTGGCATTGTCCCACCTACCAGGAGACCAGGAAACGGTACAAATTCAAAACTCCAAGCATGGTTTCCATTGAATCTGATTCATTCTTGTGGCATTATAAAGCTGAATATCAGAGGGAATCAGGGACGATTCGTGACAGTGGTTGTTTTGGGTGTTTTGTTTGTTTGGTTTTCATTTAAGAAGCTAATACCTAAAATGATTTATCCCAATAGCTTAATGAACAAAGAGGAGAGCACACTAAACCACCACATTTAAAGCCAGTGAGCAGTTAAAGATAAATCTCGCCATGTCCAGCCTCCCTTTTCTCCTCCACACAGCAGTAACCCTGCATCCTTTCTCCGTGTCTGCAATCTTCCAGTTTCGGTTCTCTTTGGCAGAGCTTCATGATTCTCTGCTGCAGGCAGGCAATTTGTCAGAAAGGTCTGGCATTTTGGCTTGCCTCACCTTTATTGCTCTTTTTCTTCATCCATTCAGGCTTCAAAAGCCTCTAATTAGCTATTTGCCTTAATTACTCCAGCTAGGGCTTCATCTGGTGGCCGATTCTCCTACTGCTTAGGACTCCAGCGGCTGCACCTTCTCAAGAGGAAAGGTCTCCTTCCTGGAAATTCGTTCCTTCATCTCCACTCTGTCTTGTCACTTCCCTAGTGGTAGTATGAGGGTAGAGGTGGTAAATTTATATGTCTGATCTGAGCCACATTTATTCTAAGTTTGAGAATTATTCTAAGTTTGCCAAGTTGAACAAAGGATTTCAGCTTAGGTCAAAACTGACTGGCCAGCTAATAAGCTGAGGATCTCAGCACTCAACACTTAGCTCATTTTTACCATCGGCGAGATATCAGATGATAGTGAATTGGAGTCCCTGTCTTTCATTTTAAATGATATTTATTTATCTTGTGTGCATGTGGAGGTCAGGGGGTGACAACCTTTCTGGGTCCTAAGGTTCGAACTCAGGTCATCAGGCTAAGCATCAAGCACTTCTACCCACTGAGCCAACTGGCCTCTCTTGGTGTCCTTTATCTTTAGCAGACACCCTTGTTTGTCATGTATTTTAGTTTAATTCAAATTAAGACATCACATGCCTTGAAGACAATGTCTACTAGTTGTGAAACTGAGTAGGTCACAGCATGATTGGCCTATGAAGACTAGGTAGAGATTCCATGGGTAACACCGCATATTTAAACACACAATTTGGAGTTTCTCTAGGCTATCCCCAGAAATAAAACATTATCTTACAGAGATGTTTTTTGATGACTAATAAGTTAGCTCTCTCAGCACCTTGGTAAGTAGCATTCTTCATACTTGATATTTTACTTGTGGAAATAGGTTGACAAGTAAAATCATCTCTCATTTCAGCCATGAATAGCCCTACGCCTATCTTTTTTATGGCTGTTGCTGTGAGAGTTTAGATAGCCTTGCCACACTGTGATTGGAATGTGATGGAAACAGATGTGTCTGCCATGAAACTTCTGGGTATTTAGATATTACCTTTGAACTTGGAGCTGACTAGGTCCTGGACTTTCCAAACCCCTTAAGATAGAGTGTGAGATCTATCAGTTAGAGCCCAGGCAGCATGGATGAACAGTCCTGTTTGCTGCCTTTAAGACAGAGTACCTCCTTGGTCCATGGTGAGACTGCTTGGCTGGAGGAAGGCTGTCTGTCAGTCACACACACCAACTGAAGACTCCTGCAGTCTTTAAGCATGATGATTTGTTGTACTTGGAATTTTTGCACCATTAAGTTCTCTAAAAATCCTCATATATTTTTAAATTTATTTAAAATTCAGATTCTCTATTTCTCATTTTATCACTGCTTTAATTAGGCATAACAGATTGAAATTAGGTATCATAGAATAACTTTGCATGTTGAGACTAACAATACCACAATTTATTCCACATGATGATACCCCCTCCCATACCTGTCTGAGTCACTAAGCAAACATGAATATGCAAAGAACAAACCTTCATACTTCTGGGTTCTCAGATTCTGCAAGGAAAAAAAATCATTAATTTACAAGACTCCCAAACTAATCCTAAGAGTAGAATACTTTATTTGGGGTCTCATGGCAGAATGGCAAGTTTGGTGTGCCATAGGAGAACCTCCATAACATAACAGGTTCACATAAAAAGTAAGTAAATAAATAAAAGAGGAAATAAGCCACAAACTATTTGCATATGATAATTTCATAAGACATTCCCCTTGGGAAATACATGAGTGAAATTAATGCACAATCAGTAGGAACCCAGTGGGAATGTGTTCGTTGAAATAAATAATCCAAAATTATTCTTGAGCTATGAAGTTTGTTTACTGCCTTAACTGAAGTGTATATCAAACATAGTGCATTAACATTGGCTGTGGGATGGAGAAGCCAGGCATCTGGTATGTTTTTGTCCATTCTGCTGTTAATGTTTCTTGGCCAATGTTCCAAACCACAAGTAAGATTTGTCACGATGGTTGAATTCTTGAAAGCTACTTAACAGTTTGCTAATTCAAAAAATTATTTTAAACACATCTCCACAGACCAAGAACAATGAGGATTCTTGGAGAAATAGAGAGTCTCTCCCCACTTGGAATCCCCAGGGCTGCATGTTATTCCTTGGACTGTCTACTTCTGTCTAGCCTCCTGCTGTAGCCTTTTAACAATCTAGCAGCTGTTGCTGCTGATGTTATTTTAATGGTTTCAGTGAAGGAACACATTGTAAACTTAGTATAATTCTGGACATCATTTGTCAAACTGTTAGGATCTTTATCAACAAGGTTGTGTGAGCTCAGGAAAGGGCTCAAAGGCTAAGGCATTGGCCCCATGTTCATCATCCTTGGGAGTAATCTCATAGGGGATGGGAAGATACTGGTAAGTAAGAGAAGTCTGTGGCTCTACTCACGAAACTCCTATTTCGTGTGAACTCTAGTGAAATGAGAGGGTAACAGAGCACATGTTCATTTTGATCTTATCAGAGCAAACCCTCCCTGTCCCTAATCCTGGCAGGTGCATGATTGTTTACCAGTCACTTTCCCCAGGCATGCTGCTGAAGTCATTGGTTCAGATTTTGGAGATGTGGAGGTAAGTGGATACTTTAGGAGCTAACAAACTTTGTTGAGGACAGAGAACATCAGGAATTAGAAGAAAAACATGCTGACTATAATTTGTGTCTATTTCTAATAATCAATGGTCATTCTGCATGCTGCCACTTGGTACCGACCTAAGTGTAAGTATATTTTGTTTATTAAGCATACTGTGCCTGGCGTTAGGCTGCAAAGAACTTGACGGGTATGGTTTTGCAAAGGTCTTACAGATGTGAAGCAACAAAGCATGATTTGAACTGGAGTCTAGCTGGATTTCAGAAGGTGTTTACAACAGCAAGGTGTTCTTTTTCTCCTCTCCCTCTTCCTAGACTCGATCTCTTGGCAGAATATTTCTCTGTTGGCTGTCCCTTCCCCCATGAGGGCTACCCTCAGTATCCATGCAACCCCTACCCTCACATGTAAAAACTGTGGCTTTGTAGAAGTTGTACTGATACTGAGAAGCATGTGTTTTAGAGCCAGGAGAATGGGTAGATGGACTGATTCGTGGATAGATGGTCACAGTCACTTGCTTGGAACAGTGTCTTAGGAGTTGGGTGGGAGTGATGCAAGGTTGACAAAATACACTAGCTAAGAAAAGGGATAATCAGAGCAGATTAAACAAATAGCTCCTTTAGGGTGTCAAAAAGGAAAAACTGTGGGTGGCCCCATGTAATGATACTAAGCTAGATGAAATCAACCTCCAAATTAGTGGTGTTTTGCAGGGATGGAAATGGAAATTATCTCTGAGAGAGAAAACAGATCCAGAAAGGCAAATGTCACACACTGACTTTTATTTGTGGATCCTGGCTCACAATCTCTGGATTTGATCACATGACCTAGTAAAACTACAGAAGCCAGGATTGTAGAAGGAGATCATGGCAGTGCTGAGGAAGAAACTCTAGAGAGGAGGCTAATGTAATGTGTTTACAAGCGCTGTGAATGAGAAAAGGAGAAAGAGGGGGAAGGCTTTAATGGGAGAGGGAGGAGAGAGGGTAATACAGAGCGTGAGGGAGGACAGGGCAAGTAACACTAAGCATGCTTGATGTTGCCATAGGGAAACATATTATTTAATAAGATCACTTAAAAATACAGTGTGTGTGTGTGTGTGTGTGTGTGTGTGTGTGTGTGTGTGTGTGTGGTTTAAATGGAGTTATGCCACATGGGGTGATAACATCCCTACCAGAAGAGACATAGACTGTTTAGCAAAAACTCAATGCCAGGCATGGCATTTAGGTTCTTGGTCAGAGGACAAGAGCTTTTCAAAATAATAAGATCCAACATCTGAAGAGACTGCACAGTTTGGGTACAGGACTGGGAGGAAACAAGATGGAGCTGACTTGGAATCCTCCCTGAGGACTAGCACTCGTAATATCAGAAGATGCTGCATAAGCTGCCAAGAAAGAAAAGGAACCAGTAGTCCCACAAAGCTGTAAAGTCTGTACATTGCAATAACAACCAACGCAAGAAGAACTCTCCAATGGTACGGTGTGATCATGGGGCTTTGGTAGTAACCAACAGCTGTCTAATTGGACCGAAGGCCAGCTAAATAGTCGGGAATTCATGCCTGATACTGCAAACCTAGCCAAGTACACACATATGGAGAGGTCACAGACTCTAGAGGGGAACCTACTACTGCCATTTTCCTAAACCAATGTAATTTCTAACTGTATCCAAGTTTCTGCAGCAGCCTTTACTATAAGCTGCTCAGAGACATGCATCATTTGTAAGCTGAGTTTAGCTGAGGGTTGCCGTGATGATACCCTCCTAGTTAGTGAAAGAATCTGAAGGAGGAATCGTCTCCCTCTGATGCAATACTCTAGTCTTTCTCCTTTGTTATTGCTAGGAGGTTCTTCCTCCAAATCCCAAACTTCTATTCAACTCCGAGAGAGACCTGGAAATTGTATTGAATAAACCCAACTTCCCTATTTGAAGGAGCTATCAGAGTTAGTATGGGAGCCTTGATAGCATCAGAAAATCTCCTTCTTTTGCTTTACTGTCATTGTCATTGAATTAAATCATATACACTGAGTTTCTAAAGAAACTATTCATATAGTTTTTGCAGATATGGTTGTTTATGTACACCATCAATGGAAATCTACATTTAGAACAACTTCAGTCAATGGCCCTCTTTTGACTAGTGCTCTAAGAAATGAAAGCCGCAGAAATTGGGGAGGGGATGAAGGAATAAATAGTTTCTTTTAAGACAGTTGCATGACTAGACTTTACACTAGATTTCTGCAAGACCACACAAAGAAGCCTTCTAGGTTAACCCATGCTCTGTATTGTCAGTTCGCTCAGTCATGTCAAGAAGCAGCATCATTGATTACTCAAGTGGAGGGAAGCACACAAAAAGAATGTGTCCTTTCATTAACTTACAAAAATACAATTAGTAATTATTAGTGATTTCCTGGAGAAAGTCCAGAGCTGAATTAAAAATATCACTAACCACAGAGATCTTCATTCGTTCCTCAGAGGGGGAAAAAAGCACACTGAGAAGGCTTGTCCATTGTACTTACTTTTAAAGGATTAATTTAGAAAGAAACCACACGGCATTTGTAATGCTTTTTATTTTCTTTTTCACTCCCTGGGAAATGTGAAGAATGTTCCCTTTTCTAAATAAAATGCCCTATAGCATTTAGTCTAGGACGAGGATGATTGGTTATTCCTTCACTTGGAATTAATGGATATTCTGCCAAAAATCAGAGTTTTCTAAAAAGGCACAGTTTTTGATTTGAACATATTCTTTCTTAGTAGGAAACACGTTTCTATGCCAATTCCAGAAAGGAAAAAAAAAAAAAAAAACCCTGTAAAATAACAACCTCTGGGGCCAGTGTTCCTCCTTTTATCATCTAATATTCAGGATCTTACACTTAAATATGTTAAAGTGATTGAAAAGGAGGCTGCTGCTCTCCGCTTGCAGCAACAGCTCACAGCAGCTGTGGGAACAGGCTTCTGGATGCTTACCTGCCGATGCTTTGAGTCTCTTTGTGTGCTTAATTGAAGAGATGCACAGTGCAGACTTTCCCCTAGCTAGAGCGAGGGACAAACTCTGCTTCCAAGCATATGGCTCTTTGAAGACAGGTGTGTTTTGACTGGAAAGACCCAGGGTCAGCAGAGCTCTCCACTGGCACAGGGAAGAAGGAAAAGGAGGCCCAGTTCTGGGAGCATTCGGAGCAGGACCCCAGAGGATTCTCCTGCTATGTTCATCTGCTTGCTATTTGTGCGAAATTTCAGCCTATTTGATGATCACTCTTCTTTTTCTCTCTTGTCTTTTGTTAAAATGGTATGTGGTGTTGAGAATCTGTGGCACAGGCTGTAAAATCCAGTCATTTCTCGATTTTTCAGAATGCAGATGACCTCATTTGCTAAGTTAGTCTGAGGGATGGATAGGAAGCTAAATTTGCTTCTTATGATAAAAAAAAGAAAAGAAAAGAAGAAAAGAGAGGCATCCTCCTTATGCTGCAACTCACCACATCCTCCACTCTGTGGGAGGGGTTACATAGTTTTATATCACATGTCCCTTATGAGAGTCCCTCATTGTTACAAAGGAAACTCCATCTTATACTTTTCAATCAGGAAATTTTAAAAAAGATTTATTTATTTTTGTGTTTATATTTGTGCATCTGTAATATATGTGTGAGCTGATCTTGGAGGCCAGAAAAGGGTAATACGGGTCCTTTTTTAGCTGTAATTCTAAGTGATGAAGAGGCGATGGATGTGGGTGGTGTAACTGAACTTGAGTCCCGCAGAAGAGCAGCAAGTATTCTTACCTACTAAGCTATCCTATTTGTCCCTTACTTAGGAATTTCGAGGTTACAGGTCCACTGCCTACAAGGGTAGATGCTATCATCATCCTTTTCTGGGAAGCACTTACAGGACCTCTGTGCTTATGCATGTGAGGTGGCTTCAGGAAGGAGTCATGGTGCTAGCCCAGTTATGGTCCAAGGTGAGGAATAAGAAGAACAGAAAGGATGGGATCCTGGAAACCTATTGACTGCCAATTTAGTCAGATGCAACAATGAAGAGATGTCCTTTGTTCACTTGGGACTGGGTGGGGGAGCCCAGGGTTCAAAGTAATAGACAAGTAGTTGAATAGCTTTATTTTTTTTATTTATTATTATTATTATTATTATTATTATTATTATTTTTTTTTTTTTTTTTTTTTGCTTGTCTCCACTGGCAGAAACTCTAAGGATCAAAAGTTAGATCTATGCTGTGACACATTGTATATACATTAAATAAAAATGTAGCAGTCCATGGAGTAGTTGTGGGTGGGATTTTAGAGCCTCAACTATAAACCCACCAGGAGGAGGGAGGAGAAGCCTCCTCAAGGCTAGATACAGCTGGGAAACCAATGGGAGGAAAGAGCTGCCAATTGCCTTTAGAACAAAGACCTTTCTGAAGCGGCAAGACTCCTTGTCTTTAATGCTAGGGCCAAAATTAAGGCTTCCTTAGAGCAGTTTTACAATTCTGAGAGAACTGGGTGTTCTAAAGCCACACCTTGGTTACTCCCCAGCAATAATTACAATGAAAGATCATTGTCAGATGCATCTCCAGGAGGAGGAAAGATAGGAGATTGCAATTTGCTTGGCTTCCATGGGAGGGGCAGATGGGAACAGCCCTGGGGCATTGAATCTCCTACAGACTTGGCACAGTCATTCAGGCAGGCCTGTAACACTACCGGGTAGCCAGAGCAAACGGACCTTAGACGCATAGGCAAAGAGCCTGCCAGTTTCAGAAATGGGAGAGTAGGCCTGGTGTGTTTGGACATTTCTCTCTCAATCTTTCTCTCTCCTTCCCTCTCCCCTTACAGATTCCCAGTTGCTTTTAGTGGCAAAAAACCATTTTGTGTTTTATTGAGTAACTATGGCCAAAATGTTCTCAACCCATTACAAACTTTATAGAGAGATGTAGCCCTGCTCCAAAAGCATCTCTTCTTCCTGGTCCCCGGTGTAGGTAAGTGCACACAAGAGTCCTTAAGATGCTGTGATGCTGATGCAAGCCTGTACTTGGAACAAATCTCAGCTTTGAAGAAATGGAAAAAAATACTACAAAAGAAAGCAACTTCAAGTTTTCCTATGGACTTTTATTTTAAAAATTGCCTAAAGAGGACATACCTATTCTCAATGATAAGAGAGTTCTCTTCAAGTTACAGCCCCGTAATGAAGAGATACTTCAAAAAATATTCAGCCAACTATTTCTTTATCTGTAAAATGGGCATCAGTAATCATTTGACGACTTTAGGAAATTGTTATATGGATTAAATGCAGAACACTGCACAAGGAACATGAAAAAGACGCAAGCGTACAAATCACCTAGGGCAAAATACAAGCAAGTTGCCTGTGACCAGTCGTACCTAAATACTGGATGAAAACTGCCAAAAAATGAAAACCAGTGATTGTTCTGTGGCCGTTCTATAAAGCCTTCTACACATGTATTGCTGTATGAGGAGCATTTTACGTCTTAAGATAAACCGTTGGTGACGCCTTCTCAGCCTGGAATGGTGGTGTGGGCACTCTCAGTCAGAAGGACCACAAGTTCAAGGCCAGCCTGGAACCCACAGTGAGTCCTGCCTCAGAAAATAAATGGATTAATAAAAGAGATCACTAAGAGCCCTTCCAACAACCTGGGTCATGTCTGAAACTAGTCTCCAAAACTCTTGAAACCTGCAGCTCTTTTTCTGTGTCACTGATCACCTAATGAAATGATTTTGTTCCTGAATTCTATAATTCTGACATATGATGATCCTTGCAGGCTCTTCGGAAAAAACGTGTACTTTTGATTCAAGGTTCTGGTCCACGATAGATATGCCCTCTGAAGTCAGGGAATCAAGCTTTATACCCTCAGTGCTGACCAGTCTCCAGGTGTGCTGCCACCAAGAAATGGGGCATGTTTGGGGTAAAACAGCTTTCTGTGTAAAGGAAAATTCTGGAAGAGGGATGCAGTTGTGACCCTCTGGCAGCTGAATGAATGATGTTTCAGAATCCTGGGATATAACTCAGAGAACCCCTTATCGACCATTTTTTAAAGGTTAGATTTCTGTTCAGTAGTTTATGGCAGCATACATTGGCAGATTATTTTCTTTAAGGATTTGCACTTCTATCAGAAATGTATAAAATGGATGTTTTCCCAAATACTCATCAGCCCTTAGTATTAGCACATTTTCAAATATTAACAATTGTGTAAATTGTTATTTGAAGTTACACATCTTTTTTGTTGTTGTTGTTTTTCGAGACAAGGTTTCTCTGTGTAGCTTTGTGCCTTTCCTGGATCTTGCTCTGTAGACCAGGCTGGCCTTGAACTCACAGAGATCTGCCTGGCTCTGCCTCCCAAGTGCTGGGATTAAAGGCGTGCGCCACCATCGCCTGGCCATACATCTCTTAAGTGGTGATGTGCTTGCCTCGCCTGGTAAGATCATATATACATATGTATGTATACACACACACACACACACACACACACACACACACACACATATATATATATGGATGTGTATTTGTGTACATATAAAGATGTTATATACAATATATACATAAATAAATATATACACCTACATATATATACATGTTCTTCACTCATCTTGTTGCATTTGTTTCTTTGTATATAAATTATATTAATGTATTGTGAAGTATAACTTTCAAATGTCTCTTAAACTCTATTTTCTATCTTTTTGCTTGGGATGAAGTCTAGAGAACACTCTTCGAGCTCCTCTGCAGTCAAGTGTGATGGTGTGACTATGTTCAGAACAGTGGATTATGAGCTGAAATGTCTTTGTTATGTCTACTCACTTTTTGATCTTCCTCTTCTGGGTAGACAGAAAGCAAGGGTGGATCTGTGAAATAGAAGGAGCACTGGCCGCTCAGGCATCATTTGGAGGAGCTGATTGGTCATGAACTCTCACTATGGACTATTCAAGGGGAGGACGTAAGTCTCTATCATATTTGCATTACTATATATTTTTAGAAAGAATTGGTTTAGTTTATTTTAATATGGATGTATTGTCTAACTTTTCTTGGGTATCATTGTATCTGATCACATATGAATGGTGTCTTTAGGAAAGAACAGAACAGTTTGATATCATGGAAGTCAAAGGAAATAAGTATTTTGGGGAAACAAGGAATGCCAGGCCATGTATTGTGCTATTAGAGCCTCTTGGAGACATGTTCCACAAACATTAGAAATTGATCCTGTGTTAATGACACCTTACCTAGAAGACATTTGTGCTAAATGTGCATATTCTACCAAAGAGTGGGTCAGGTCTGAACATGTCTGAAAAGTACCCATGACTCAGCCTGAAAGTTTCAATCCACACATCTCCATAGCCTGACCATCTGGGTGATGGCTGAGCAAGATCATCTGAAGGAAGGCTCTGACAGTCACTTTTAGAGAGCTCAGTGGAATTCTCTCAAGGGCAGAACTCTAAAAATCAAGATTTTGCCTCCTGGTCCCTGAGGTCAGAGACATAGCAACTTCCCACCTTTCCCTCATAACTGTTAACTGTCTCTCGCTTTTCTCAGGTGAGCCTGTAGACATGACTTCTATGGATGGATCTTTCTGGATTACAGAATCATGGAGCAGAAATAAATGATCTGATTTATGACAATTAGCATGGTAACATTCAATTGCACAATCTGATACTTTTGCCTGCTCTTGAGGTTGTTTTCTTCCTACTAAGTGGCCTCATTCAGCCTTGATATGAGGGTTTGTGACTTGTCTTACTGATCTGTGATGCTGTGTTCAGTTGGTATCACTGGGAGGCCTGCTCTTTTCTGAAGGGAAATGGAGGAGGAGTGGATCTGGGGGAGAGAGGAGATGGGAGTGGGGTAGGAGGAGTGGAAGGAGGGGAGGCTGCTGTTGGGATGTATTGTATGAGAGAAGAATGAATTTTTAAAAAAGAAAAGAGAAATGAAAGAAGAGGAAATGAATTTCAATAAATCCTTTAAGTCAAATGGCCATGGAAATACTTGGCCCACTATAAAAGTAAAAGGACAGAGATATTCTGACATGTTGAAAGACATCAATAAGTGTGCTCATTAAAAGTATATAGTGCTGGATTTGAATAACCTGGAACTGAAGGTGACTCTTCTAATTACCTATGACATGTGAAGTCAATTGTCCCTAATACTTTCAGAATGACACATTACGAATGAATAGATATTACAGCTTTCTGCTCCGCTGCTCAAAGAAACATCTGATGAAGGACCAGCACTTGGGTATGTCACTTTATGTCACAGAAAAAGAAAAGAATGAAAAGATGACAAGAAGAGAAGACAGAGTCATTCTTTCTCACACTTCTAGAAGTTTTGATCATGGTAGAATTCTTCAAAGAAAAATTTGTGTTTTAAAAGCTAAAATATGTAGTAAGTTTAAACTACAGAATTTAAAACCTTCAATCTTACACAATTCAAAATGCTTATTACTTCCTGGCAATTAAACAGCATACATGCTATCCATTTAAAAGTCATTTATCTCTAGTTTATTCCTATGAACCTATTTAGAAAACCATATAGAATTTAGATGTAAGAATAAAACCAGTCAATTTTCATACTGCTGCCTGCCCACTATATACTAGCATACACTATTAAAAGTTTAAAACATATATTTTTCATGATTAAATTTACAAATTATTCCTTTTCATATCACCAAATGAAGCAGGGGAATATTCACATATTGAACAATGGAAATTCTCCAAAACGCTATGACATTCATATATACCTTAATATTTTAAATGGGTTTCATACAAAATTATTTTGTTTTTTTATCCACACCCTGAAACATGAGCATCATTTTTCCAAGAATATCTTTAACTTGAAATATATAAGTTATGTTTCTAGACTTGAGATTATCATACACATTTTGGTTAATTTTTTCATATTGGGTGAAATGTCATGGAAGGTAAAAGTAGTCTGATGAGCCTGGATCTGACAGCCATAGTTGATAGTGAACACCTTGACCTTTGAAGGCCACTGTGCCTTTCTTGTCTTTTTCTTTTTTAAATACTGTATTTATTTTCATTTTATGGAGATGGGTGTTTTGCTGAATGTATGTCTGTGTCAGGATGTTGAATCCCCTGAAAGAGGAGGTGAGCTGCCATGTGGGTGCTGGGAATTGAACCTGGGTCCTCTGGAAGAGCAGCCAGTGCTCTTAACCACTGAGCCATCTCTCCAGCCCTGCTCTTCTTTCCTTAGAGGGCTTGCCACCTTCTGTTTTGTATTCTTATAATTCCTGAGTGTTTTCTTTTTCTCTGGATGCATTAGCTCTTTCAGAAAACACACATTTCACACCTTGCTGGGTCTCCAGGAATTTGGTATATTGTCTGCTCTTAAAAACATTTTAAACTGAATTAAATGACCTTGAACAGGTCTTAAAGATGTTCTATTTTGCTTTTTCTTTTTAAAGTTAACAAGATGAAATTGGTTTTATATGAAAATAACTTCTAATGATTTGTCTAGCAGAAATATTCAAATGGGGCTGTTAGTCCTTATAAATTGCACTAGGAGCAATGGGGGATAACTAGGCTCTATAAGCTTTGACATGGTGGAGTAGAGTTCACATAGGATTGCAGGGGACTTAGCCAATGAAGACACTTTTTGTTATCTCATGCCCAAATTGGTCTTTAGAGAAAATCACAGCCAAGCTTGTACAGGAGAAGAGCTGCTCAGACTTGTGCTACTCTCCTGGAGTTCTAGGCTAAGATATAATTAGTATCAAATACAAATGCACCGAAATATAATTATTTTATTATATATACACATATATGTATATATATAATTTAGCATGAAGGGATTGCATTTTATGTTCTTATTTTGCTCAGAATGTATCTATTTATGCCTATCCTCACATTCAACTTTATGAGCCTTCTTCATCCCACATCCAACATCTACCCACATCCCTGTATGTTCTCAAGGTTCTCATAAATATTGCAACTAGTTCACCAAGCTTGCAAAAGCTATGCAGATGGTAATAGTATAAAATCTCCCTCTCCTTGTGCTCTTGTGTGCTCATTTAACACATCCTTTTCTAAGACTAGTGTTTTGAGGAACACATACTCTAACAAGGTTTCTTTCTAGATTTTCATACAAATATAGGTCATTGGGTGGATCCCAATGTAGACAGATGTCTGCTGTGGATATCGCTCTGTGTAAATAAAGATCTGATTGGCCAGTGGCCAGGCAGGAAGTATAGGCGGGAGAAGAGAGAAGAGAATTCTGGGAAGTAGAAGGCTGGGGGGAGACACCGCCAGCCGCCGCCATGAGAAGCAACATGTAAAGACACCGGTAAGCCACGAGCCATGTGGCAAAGTATAGACTAACAGAAATGGGTTAATTTAAGATAGAAGAAGCAGATAACAAGCAGCCTGCCACGGCCGGCCATACAGTTTCTAAACAATGTAAGTTTCTGTGTGCTTTCTTGGTTGGGTCTGAGCGACTGTGGGACTGGCGGGTAAGAGAGATTTGTCCTGACTGGGCCAGGCAGGAAAACTCTAACTACAGATGTCCCAAACTTATACTTTATTCAGTAACAATTTATGCTATGATAAAGCTTTGACTTGTCTTCAAACAGTCCCTGGGATTTTTTCTATATGACTCGGAAATTGTTGTGAGTGGATATTATTTGTTAGCTCTAAGAACACCTAATGGGAATCAAGAGTTGAGCCTTGAGGAAGATACTGGACTACCAGTGTCTGCAAACCCTTCTTGTACAGATCATCCCAAAACTTCATAGAGTTTCAGGTCTGAATGGAACTCTGAAGGTTACAATCACCTCTAACTCAGACTTAAATAATCCAATTTTCACATCACAGTTGCACCTGTCAAATACGAAAGACATCATCCTGTCACCCTTTTGCTCCTTAGAAAACCCCTCAACTCAGGATAACTTAAAAATCAAGTTAAAACGTTTTCCCTCATGTGAGATAGATCTTTTAAAGATTTATTTTGTTTTCAATTGTGTTTATGGTGTGTGTGTGTGTGTGTGTGTGTGTGTGTGTGTGTGTGTGTACTATGCAAGTGAATCCAGGAAGCCAGGGAGACTAGAAGAGGATGTTGGATCCCCTGGAGCTGGAGTTTCAGGCAGCTGAGGGCCACTGGGCATGGGTGCTGGGAATCGAACTCTTGTCCTCTGTAAGAACAGTGTGAGCTCTTAACTGATGACCCATCTTTCCAACCCCCACAGAGTAGTTGCTAAACCTTTTCATCTGTCTGGCTTTCTGTCCCTGGGAAGTCATGTGATTCAAGTAAACTCGTGTAAGAAGTTGGATGGTTTTTAGTGCCCTCTCTTCTCCTTTACCCCATTCTGGTCAGAGTACAAACAGCCTGTGTTGTATTAGGTGTGGTACTGAGCAAAACAGCCACACAGGCAAGCACAAGACACAAGTCTGCCTTAGAGAAACTGCCACTATATCTAAGGAGTCTGCCAACAGTAGGAGTAGCAGAATTTGGCCACAACTCTGAGGTAGTTGTGGATTGTGTATTAGATGTAGCAAGCAGGAAACAAAATGCAAGCCTTGAGGTCAGGCAGATCTGGATTTGAATGCTAGCTCTGTAAGTTCCTATCTATAAAAGATAGATAGATAGATAGATAGATAGATAGAAAGACAGATAGAAAGACAGATAGATGATAGATGATAGACAGATAGAAAAATAGATACATAGATAGATAAATAGATGATAGGTGGATGGATAGATAAATAGATAATAGATGGTAGAAAGATAGGTGATAGATAGATAAATAGATAGATAGATAGACAGATAGATATAGGGAAATGAATGATTTACACTTCAATATTTTAATGTATAAGACAAGAATAATAGCATTCACCTCTTGAGTTTGTTATTGTAGTTAGTTGCTACTTACAATTCATCATTTTTCTACATTTTTCCTAGTGATTTGTGCCATGGAGAAAAATATAATTAAATTAATTGAAAAAATGAATAGAGCTGCGCACAATGACTTAGGTTTCTATTTGATGACAGGACTTTTCAAGCTCTGAGCATGCTAAGAAGCTTTGTGAGTCTCTAAGGGCATCACTGTTGCAGTGTTCCCCAGATTTCTTTGACCACTGAACTGTCATTGGGTAGCACACCAAACACTAGCTCACGTTCTCTTTAAAAGTGAAGTGAGAGGCGCTGTCCTAGCAGGATCTTTGGGCATGCTGCATTGTCCCCTGGGCATGTCTAAGTGAGACTGCCCCTGTGGGGTCCCAGGAGTGGCCCATGCAGGAAAATTTACTTCAGATGAACACAAAGATGGTCAATGCTTTCCCTAGCTTCAAGCAGGAAAATTGAGTCAGAAATGAAACAAAAGCTTAAGTCTGGAAAATTCTGTTCATTCTGATGTTGAGGTGAGTTCTCAGGTTTGGAGAATATGAAAGGATTACTATAAAGAAATCACTATGAGAAATGAGTTATAAGAAAGAAGAAAAACCTAAAGATATTATGTGGTAGGTGAACAGAGTCAAGCATGAACCCGTTCATGAAATTAAATATTTCTGTTTATATGATGGAAAATCTGTACTGATTCATTAAAGCCCTAGCAAGTTCATCAGAAAAACTTTATAGAGAGACCTTGGGGAAAACTCAGCAGGGGGGGATTTCCTGTTGGGGGCTGGAGGTGGGGAGAGAGTGTTTTCTCTTTATTGGGGTTTGCTTTGTTAATTGGTGTTTGAAGAAACCCCATTTCTTTCATAGTTGAAGTGAAGCAGAATTAATGTTAATTAAAAAATCATGTTAGTGTTCCCAGAGCACACTCAAGCTCCTATTTGAGAAAAGGCTTACTTCAGACACCTATAGATGGTGGCTTTGTTTGTGTGGGGAATGACAGAGAGTAAGGAATTCCATCAAGGCAGGAGAAAGAACTACAACTGATTTCCTAAACAAAGGAAGATGCATTTCATGAGACACTAAAAATAAAAAGCACATTATCTAAGACTTAAATTGCTTTTTATCCTCGAAGAGTCAAGTTGGAGACCCATAGCCAAGATGCTGTGTGGACTGTGTGAGTGGGTAAAGAGTTGATGTGGAAGAGTTTCCTGTGTATCTGACTGCCACTGTTCTAGAGCACGTAAGGTTTACAACTACGTTTGAAGTAGACTGTGGTTTCCTGTGCCTGTATAAATTTATGCTGGGGTCTTTCCATTTAATATTCTTTAAGGACTATTTTATTCCACACACAGAGGACTTCAATAAATAGATACATTGCCGTCAAATCTCTTGAGGTCTATGTACCTCCTTTGGGTATAATTAACTCAGATGGCTCACTACATCTAAACAACTACTTTAGTACAAGAGGAAAATGGAAATGCTGTATATTTTTTCCTGCCAATTTTAGGGCCCTCTGATTATTTTTAAAGGTATTAGCTACATATGATAGAGTAAGAATGTCTAAAATTAAGTTACATTTAGTTAGAAGTAGGCTGTCACTAACAAATTCTGAAACGTCTTTCAAATGCAATGAAAATAATGTGATCATTCATTCAGGTATTATTCATTTCTTTCTTAAAATGCCTGAAGTGGAATATTAGCCAAGACTGAATATAAATGGGTTTGATCACATGAACCCAGCCACTGGAAATGTGATCTGTGGTATGAGGTGGGAATGAACCTGTTAATATCATAGACTGTGCCTGGTGTTTCTGGATAAGCATCTATTTTCAGCCTTCATTTCCTGAAAGGCCAGAATTAAATATAAAACATCTTGAATTATTTTTATTAAAAGTGAGGAAGAATACAGACAAATTCTTCTTGGGGGCATTTGGTTTCTCTTTTTTGTTTTTCTTCCCCCCCCCCCACAGGGTCTTATCTAGCCCAGGCTGGCCTTGAACTCATTATGCAGCAAAAGCAGACTTTGAATACTGATACTCTTGCCTCTGCCTCCTGCATGTTGAGATGATAGACACGAACTACCATGTCCAATGAAAGCATATTTTTTTTTCCCTAGCACCAAATTGTAAAGGAAAAATAAGTTCTTTTCATGTGGCTTCCTTTGGCATATGACTTAGCTCTTGGAAACTAAGTTTCAAAAACACAGTTGATTCACAAACACATTTAAGCCACACAGAGACAGATCAGAAATTTAAATTCCCCTCTACCCTTTCAGGCTCACCTTCCTCCTGATGTCTGCCCCTGACTTCTTTCTAAGCCCCCTTTCTTGCCCCATGGACATAATACAGCAAGATCATTTATCTGGGACCATTTTTTTTTTTTTTGGTCTTATTTGTATTCAGCTACATCTCTAAGATTACCTATTCAATGTAAATAATTCTCTTCTATAAGAGCTGCTGCAGGATCTTCTAAACTTTACCAAAACATTCTCCTATGCTTGAGTTTTTATATTTCTTAGAAATAATAACTGATTCTATGATAAATATCATAGCCGGGCAGTGGTGGCGCACGCCTTTAATCCTAGCACTTGGGAAGCAGAGGCAGGCGGATCTCTGTGAGTTCAAGGCCAGCCTGGTCTCCAAAGCGAGTTCCAGGAAAGGCACAAAGCTACACAGAGAAACCCTGTCTCAGAAAAAATTAAAAAAAACAAACAAACAAAAACAAAAACAAAAACAAAATATCATATATGTCTAAATATATCTGTGTAGTTGCTAAGATAGAAAGATAAAGCTACATAGATACAAGATAGATAGATAGATAGATAGATAGATAGATAGATAGATAGATAGATAGATGGATGGATGATAGGAAAATTAGTTGTGTATACAACGAAAAGCCATGGAGGTACTTTGTAATTAAGAATAAACCTTTAAAATTAGCAATTATCTACCTTTTAGAATTGGTATTTTCTTGTAGGAGCTGATCTCCATGGGACAACATTCTGGAGTTTGCTAACAATGACACTGTCATAGGACTATTTATCACCCAATGTGACATTTTATGCAGGCATATAACAGCACACCAAAATCTCATATCTCAAAGAAGTCAAGTCGTTACTTGATATTGGCTGCTCCTGAAGATTTTTTCCCCAGTATTTTGTGACTGTTCATTTTTTGATGATTAACATTCTCAAATAGATAAATTAAGAAAATCAATGGACTTTTTTCTTTCAAAACTTAAAGATTCCTATTTCTGTATTTTATCAGTAGGAAAAAAAAAATCTTAGATTATTTTGTTCTGAGAGAAAAGAGCTTAATAACCAATGTTCTAGATTAAGTCAATGGCAATATCAAGAAAGTCTTTGTTATATACACACCACCACGGCGAGCCAAAGGCTAAAGTTTAGCCAGTAGTTCTTTGAAAAGATACACTGCAAAAAACAACTTTCCAACAGTTTTTGGTGCACCCCAAGCTGGTAATATTTTATTCTCTTCTTAATTATTTATTTAGTTCTGGATTTACTCCATCCTTCCAAATCAGTTCATTTCTATATACAAGGAGGTTTTAGTTATGCTTAGGAAATGTCAGCTTTGGCTGATATTTCTGACTCTTCTGACAGGGTTTGAGAAACAGAGTGACCCCCTCAAGCCCACGGTTCAAACAACTTGGAAGAATGACTTAGTGAAGGCAGAGCCCCCGAACCCTGTATAGCATGCTTTGAAGTCCTGTGGTTGTCCTCAAGGGCAACTTGAGCATAAAGCAGGAGAACTTCACCCCTAAGGTGAACAGGAGCATTTTCCTCCCTTCTCTGACTCTGATGTCTCTGCAGGAGCTTTACAGCACACTGTGTTCTATATAGACCTTGGGGAGCTAAGATTAGACAACTGTACTCATCACGTCCTTTCTTATAACCTCTTCTTTTCTCAGCTCGTTAAGTTTGCTTCAGTCACTAGTGATTTCACTCAGACTTTGAACAAAGTAGGAGAGATTGCAACCACAGCCATTTCAAAAGGATAACCATTAAAAAGAGGAAAGACTTGGATCTCTGCATCTGCTTCCATCAGTTATTGGATGAGAGTTCCAGCACGACAGTTAGGGTGTTTGGCCATCCGATCACCAGACTAGGTCAGTTTGGGCTTTCTCTCCACCATTGCCAGTAGTCTATTGTGGAGGTATCATTGTGGATTTCTGGGGACCTCTCTTGTACTTTGCTTCTTCCTATTCCCATGGGGTCTTCATTTATCATGGTCTCTTATTCCTTATTCTCCCTCTCTGTTCTTAATCCAGCTGGGATCTCCCATTCCCCTAAGCTCTCTCCCCCCCCATCCTTGCCCTTCATTACCCCCCCCACACACACGTCCAGTTTGCTTATGTAGATCTCATCCATTTCTCTGTCATTGGGTGATCCCTGTGTCTTTCTTAGGGTCCCATTTTCTAGGTAGCCTCCCAGGAGTTATGAGTAGCAGTCTAGTCATCCTTTGTTTACATCTAGTATCCTCCTATGAGTGAGTACATACCATGTTTGTCTTTCTGAGTCTGGGTTACCTCACTCAGGATGATTTTTCTAGATCCATCCATTTGCCTGCAAACCTCATGATGTCATTGTTTTTCTCTGCTGAGTAGTACTCCATTATGTATACGTATCACATTTTATTTATCCATTCTTCAGTTGAAGGGCATCTAGGCTGTTTCCAGGTTCTGGCTAATGCCCCAGGTGAAGCTCCAGGATTCCAATCAGTGAGAAAGAGGAGGGATTGTATGAACGAGAATTGTAGAGAACATGATTGGAAAAAGCACAGGGATAAATAGCCAAATTAGTGGAAACGCATGAACTATGGACCAATAGCTAAGAAGCCCCCAACTGGATCATGCCCTCTGTATAAGCAAGACAGTTGATTAACTTGAATGGTTTGGGAGGCCCCCAGGCAGTGGGACAGGGACCTGTCCTTAGTGCATGAGCTGGCTGTTTGGAACCTGGGGCCTATACAGGGACACTCAGCCTGGGTGAAGGGAGGAGGGGACTGGACCTGCCTTGATTGAATCTACCAGGCTGAGCTGAATCCCCAGGGGAGTCCTTGCCCAGGAGGAGATGGGAATGGGGAGTGAACTTGGGGGAAGGCGGGGGCGGGGCTGGAGGAGGGAGGACAGGGGAATCTGTGGCTAATATGTAAAATTAAATTGAATTATAAAATAAATTTAATTTAAAAAAAAATAGGAAAGCAGGGAGCGCAGCAGGAGTGGATTTGTTCACAGTACCCACAACCACAGAATGCCTTTAGAAATAGGCTCTTGGTCATTTTGTTTTCAAAACAGGCATTCAGTTGATTGGATGTGTTAAAAGATTTTGACTTTTGATGAAATAAATGTACACATCCTCCATCCTTTACCCTAGCCACACCTCCACACAATGGTCTCAGAGATTGATATGTCTATTGTGGGAAGTTAATGTCCTGACGACAGCCCCTGAAATGACCACACAGGCCACACAGTACTTTAATTGCTAGATCTTGTATTTTTAAAGTAAGAGTTTTTCCCTCCTATTAATTTTTTTAGGGGAGAGGAAACAGAGATGATCATCTTCTTGAATTTGAATCCCAGCTTTGTAAGTTAAACCTGATGACATAGTGTTGGTAATCCTGAACATGTCTATTCTGTCTACATGCCTTTTACTATTACCTATGCACTCTCCAGGTCAATTGGACCCATCTACATGAGCAGTGTGGGTCTGGGATATTATTCTGGATGCACTATAAAGTATAGGCCATGTTCTCCACCACAATCATGCATGACATTGGGAATCACGTGAATCCTATCAGGTCACATATATCTCCTGCAGAAACAAATCAACAACTGACTAGTGGATTGCAAAGTTTTGTTATGTACAAAGTGGGGACACTAATGACAGATTCTCAATATGTAATGTGAGAGTTAAGTGAGTTAATATACATAAAATGCTTATCAGAGTCCCTTAAGCCAGCGAAAAGTCTAACAAAAGGTATCTAGGGGAAAGTTAAACCAGACACAACACAATTACCAAAGTTAATTGAGATCTTCAATGAAGTCTCCTTTGTCCTTCTCTCTCCTGTCCCAGGTTTGGATTGTACACTCCTTCACTGTTGGTGAGAATGCAAACTTGTACAACCACTGTGAAAATCAGTATGGCAGTTTCTCAGAAAATTGGGAATCAATCTACCTCAAGACCCAGCCATATCACTCTTGGGCATATACCCAAGGAATGCTCAATCACACCACAAAGATACATGCTCAACTATGTTCATAGCAGCACTGTTTGTAAAAGCCAGGACCTGGAAATAACCTAGATGCCCATCAACTGAAGAATGGATTAAGAAAATGTGGTACATATACACAATGGAGCACTACTCAGCAGAGAAAAACAATGACAGCATGAAATCTGCAGGCAAATGGATGGAACTAGAAAAAAATCGTCCTGAGTGAGATAACCAAAACTCAGAAGGACAAATATGGTATGTATTCACTCATAAGTGGTTCTAGATATAAAACAAAGAACAATCAGACTGCAACCCACAGAACCATGGAGGGGGGGGACCCTAGGATGACTGTGGCTTATAATAAGTTTTGGTTTTACTCAATTGCTGAGCAAGCCTCAATGAAACATTTCACTATTAAGAATTTATACTGTATCAAGCTGATAATAGAAAAATAAATAAATTAATTAATTTTTAAAAAGGGGCAAATGAGAGTACATAGACACTACAAGTTCTCAACAGCATAATATGCCAGCTTTTAAAATGAGTAATGCTGTAAGACTAAGCACCTTGCCTGTGTTAAGGCTGAGCAAGGCAACCCAGTTCATACTTGTTTAGTGGTTAGTCTGGCTACAACTGGAAATGCCATGTTTTGTCAATATCCATGGGAGGCCTGTCCTTCTCTGAATAGAAACAGAGGAGGAGTGGGTGGGGGTGGTCAGAGGGGAGGTGGGAGGGAGGTACTGGGAGGAAAGGAGGAAGAGGAAACTGTGGTTGAGATGTAAAATAAACTAATCAAAAAATAAAACCAGTAGTGCACATTAACATTAACTACTTTGTATCCAAAGTGTTCAGGAAGGCAAGGGTGCCTCCAGGCCCCACAGTCACTAAGAGTGGAACACCTCTAGGGATGCTTCATGCACAGGACTGACTCTAGCACTTCGCTATTGTGTTGAGTTACAGTACCTGGCCCAATGGGCTATGCATGTTTGCAAAGATTGGCAAACAGCACCAGTGCACACAGCACAAAATAGACTGGATAGTGTTTACTTAGTCAGGCACAAGTGTGTTTTCCAGGACCTCACAACCTCAGTCTGCTGACCATATAAATATACCTCACAAGATTATTTCCTCCCACAACTTAAGGGTTAAGAATCCATCCAGCCTGTCCCAGCATGAGGAACAGCATGATTTTTCTTGGTAGACCAAGTTCTAGGACTTCTGAAGACCTGAAAGAATTTTGAAAACCTTTGCTTCTGCCTGATTGCTTCACGGGGACCTACAGTGTGTCTTCCTAGGAAAATTGAGAATTTTGATGCAGCATTAAAAAACAAAACAAACAAAATACTGTCTAGCTAGCTGAGTTTCAACTTTCTTGTAATTTTTCCCTATCACACATCTTTGAGGAATAGAAAAATACAGCAGAAAAAGATGTTCTTGGCAGCAAAGATCCTATTGGAAGCCTGTTATACTCCAGCTCACTGAACAGCTGGATTGATGAATGTGCTGTTTGCTCACCTTCACCTGATTCCATTTTAAGATTCTGTGCAGCTCGAGCTTGTAGGACCAAGAGTTTCTCATCCTTAAGCTCCACATCTGGTCTGATGGGAGTAGGAAAAACTAGGCAGAGAGTGGAGACAGGATTTCAAGGATTTCCTGGGATTGTTCGGGATCCTTAGAATCCATTACAGGAGAAAGTTAGGAAGGGTTGGACTATTTCATTAACACTGTGTGTCTTTGCTCAGCCACTTCTTTCTTAAGCCTATCCTGTGCAAAGTCACAAAAGCATATGAAGAGACAGAGTCCAGTTGCAGCACCATGATCTGTTACTGAAGAATAAAGCACAAGGAACAGTTGAAACAGGACACACCAGAAAGAAGGAGGGGTGGTCACAGTTATCTTCGGTTGCCAACTTGATACACGTGGGGAAAGGAAACCTCAGCTGAGCAATTGCCTCCATCAGATTGGCCTGTGGGCCTGTCTGTGGGGCAACTCTATTATTATTACTATTATTATTATTATTATTATTATTATTAGTAGTAGTAGTAGTAGTAGTAGTAGTAGTAGTATTGCTAATTGATGTAGAAAAGCCTACCCTACTATGGGAGGTACCATTGAGAACAAGTCAGTCAGCAGCATTCCCCATGATGTCTCCTTTAGTTCTTGATTCCAGGTTCCTGCCCTCACTTCCCTCAGTAATGGAGTGAGACCTGAGTTGTAAGATGAAATAAGCCATTTTCCCCGCAAGTTTGTTTTGGTCATTGTTTTATCACAGTTACAGGAAAGCGAAGTAGAATTGGGAGCAAGGGCCTGATTTCCGGGAGTCCAAGTAATCAGACACCAATGACTCTGAAGATAAAAGAGGGTCACCAGAGGGGTTTTAGCAGGAAAGTAACACAAGGACATTTATGTTTTCTTTCTTTTAACCAAAACATCTGACAGTTTTATTTTCACATTTCACAATCTAAGTGAAGACTCCATTTTCTAAACCCCATTCTCCCCTCCAAAACTATTCTCTCTGTGAGGAAAGGGGACTCTTCCTGGTCAATAGCTAGAAAACACACAGGCCCAGTATGGTGATCTCCTGGTGAACAGAACAGGTAATAAAAAAGAGACAGGTTGGGGATTTAGCTCAGTGGTAGAGCGCTTGCCTAGCAACCGCAAGGCCCTGGGTTCAATCCTCAGCTAAAAAAAAAAAAAAAAAAAAAAGACAAAGAGCCCTGCTGTTCCTATCTGTCTGGCCAGTCATGCCAGGCCCAGTGGGCACCATCATGAAGCGAGTGGGAGGCCCCGGCACCACGGGCATGTGGTCTCCCATAGGTGTCCTCATAGCAGGGGCAGTTCCCACAGGCATCATCTCAGGAGGAGGGCCCATCACTGGCATCAAGGGAACCTCCCATGTTCGTTGGGCATCCCAACAGGGAAAGGAGCACCTGGAAGAGTTGGGGAGGCTGCATTATGGCCTCTGCAGGAAGAGGTCCAGAGAATGGAGCTGCAGGCATCTTTCTTTGTTGAAATGCAGCAGCTGTGTCATCGACCAGGCTCTGGGCCTGCTCTTCCGTGGACTTCTAGTAGGGGTCTTTCACAGTCTCTTTGTGTTTCCTATCCGTGTAGTGTGTCTTTCTCACAGATGGAGAATCGTGGGTAAGATACATATCCCAACGGCCACACTAGAACTTAAGCAAGTTGATCTGCAGGACGTTGGCTACCAGGTTCTGCACCACCAGGAAATGATAACATTTGTGTTTTTAAATGAACATGGTCTTAGACAATGTGGAATAAACAGGGAATTTTGGAGACTAGAGGAAGGAGGCCTGGTCAGGATGCCATGTTCCTAGTTGGGATGCCATGTACAAATCCAGGCAGACGTGGTCAGCCTGAGCTCGTACAACGGTCAAATAAATTCAAAATAGGGTACGCTTGGGATGCATTTAAAGAAAGAGTCAGGGTAAGTTGGTAAGTGATTGGATGTAAAATTGCCCTTGACTTTGGAGCAAAGGTGGATATACTATTTCTAAGACAGAATAGCTTTCAGAGAAGCCTGAGTGTCAGAATGAGTGCCTTTGGAATGCTAGGATTAAAGGTGTGTGTGCCACCCTTTTCTGGCCTCTATATCTTGTGGCTGTTCTGTTCTCTGACCCCAGATAAGTTTATTAGGGTGCACAATATATTGGGAAACATAATATCACCACACTTCTGGGTTTATCTGCATGCCCAAGTTTCACTATTTTTCTAAGGATGCCTTACAAACCCATCTAATCCATTGTGATAGCATCTTAAATTGGCAAAATCAGCAAAGCCCTTACTAGGCCACCTTCACAGCTACTTGGAAATAGGACTTGATTATATAATTCTGGGGGACAGGATTCAACTCAGCATCACAAGGACTACCTGTGTTGAATAAGTCCATCCTGCCTCTAAGTAAATCATGCTTAGTTCTTTGTTGTTGTGTTTAAGGTACTGGATACTGAACCTTCTACTACCCAACTATAACCCTAGTCTAACTTTTCTCCTCTGCTTGCCACCTGCCTTCCTTGGCATCTTCATATCTCAGATTAGCAGAGCCACAGAACTTTAAAAGTGGAAATAATTTCACAAAGGATGCCTTCTGTATCTTCACATAACATACATTTACAAATACAGAGAAGCCCATGGCTCTTCACCTCCTTGTCTCTCTCATCCAAAATGAAATCTCACCGGACGGTGGTGGTGCACACCTTTGATCCCAGCACACATAACGTAGAGGCAGGTGGATCTCTGAGTTTGAGGCCAGCCTGGTCTAGAGTGAGTTTCAGGACAGCCATGGCTACACAGAGAAACCTTGTCTTGAAAAACTTGGAAAAAATAATAATGAAATCTCTGAGTTTGCATGTGAGTTTGTCAGTGGGCCATTGAAGTGCACACAGGGGCCACTGAAGGATGTCAGGTGGCTTGCTCTATCATTCTCTGCCTCATGCCTTCCAGACAGGTTATCTTACTGAATCTGGGACAAGGCTGACAGCCATCCAAGCATTCCACAGCACTGGAGTCTCAGGCATGCAGCCACACCCAATTTTTTCCTTGAGTGCTGGAGATTTGAACATAGATCACACTTGAATAGCAAGTGTTCTTAGTGATAAGCCATCTCCTCAAACCAGAAATCTCCGACTTTAAAAACGTACTCTTTTTAAAATAATTGTTTAATTTTGTGAAATTAAATTAAATATATAGTTTCCTTCTCCTTTTCTTCTTCCTTCCCTTCCCATGTTCCTAACCCTTACTCTTTTTCTCTTTTCTCTCTCTCTCTCTTTCACACACACACACACACATACACACACACACACACACACACACACATCTCATGACATTAGTGTACATATATGATTGAGCACTTTTTTGTTTGTTTGTTTTGTTTTTATGACCAATGGGAGGGCTCTTCCCTGGGGAAGACTATTCTGTTCTTAGCACTCCTTAGTTTCTTTTAGTTCTGTCTAGGGCTGGTCTGGTCTCAGTTAGGTTTCTATTGCTGCAAAGAGAGAGCATGAACATGACCACTACAACTCTTATAAATGAAAACATTTAATTGAAACTCACTTATAGTTTCTGAGGTTCAGTCCATTATCATCATGATGGGGAGCATGGCAGCATGCAGGCAGAGGTGATGCTGGAGCTGAAAGTGTTACATCTTGACTCAGAGGCAACAGGAAGTTGATTGACTGTCACACTGAGGGAAGCTTGAGCAAAAGAAACCTCAAAGCCCTCAGTGACATACTTCTTCCAACAAGGCCACACCTCCTAATAGGTTGTGAAATGCTGTGGAACATTTGTTTAATGATGCAAAAGATGTGTTTCATTTCTTTATGTTGCATTTGTTTAACTCTGTGAAGCTGTGTTACTTTGCCTATCTAAAATAGCTGATGGTCCAATAAAGAGCTGATTGGCCAATAGCAAAGCAAGAGAAAGGATATGAGGGTGGGCAGGCAGAGAGAATAAATAGAAGGAGAAATCTGGGAAGAAAAGAAGAAGGAGCAAGAGAACAAGGAGAGGAGGATGCCAGAGGCCAGCCACACAGCCACACAGCCAGTCATGGAGTAAAAGTGAAGTAAGATATACAGAAATAAGAGAAAGGCAAAAGTCCAGAGGCAAAAGGTAGATGGGATAATTTAAGAAAAGCTGGCTAGCAACAAGCCAAGCTAAGGTCAGGCATTCATAAGAAATAATAACTCTCCATGTGTGGTTTATTTGGGAGCTAGGTGGTGGGCCCTCAGAAGACCAAAGAGCAAAAGGGTAGAAAAATAACCAGCAATACCACTCCATTTGGGGGCTATTTTCTTTCAATCTACCACAAGGCCCTGCCTTAGTTAGGGTTTCTATTGCTACCATGAAACACCATGACCTTGGCAAGTCTTATAAAAGAAAACATCTAATTGGGGTGGCTTGCTTACAATTCAGAGGTTTAGTCCATTATCATCATGGTGGGAATCAAGGCAGACATGGTGCTGGAGAAGAAGCTGAGAGTTCTTATATGTTGACTTGACGTCAACAGGAAGTGACCTGTCTCACTGGGGGTGACCTCAAAGCCTGCCTGCACGGTGACACACTTCCTCCAACAAGACCACACTAACTCCAACAAGTCTGTACCTCCTAATAGTACTACTCCCTTTGGGGGCCATTTTCTTTTAAACCACCACAGGACCCATAAGAAGAAATTTCCCACTTTATTCTTCCTATAGCTTTAGCTGGGGCATAACATAGCTATCTATCTTGCCCTTGAATTGGCCCTGCTACTCTGCCTGCCCATCTTTTCTACTTTACCATCTTCACACCCCTCCTCCATCACAACTAGAGATCATGATACCCATGCTTTTAACCAACAAAATAGCTTTACTTTTTATACTTATTGGCAAAATGTATTAATTCCCAAAGTAGAATATCTTAGTACTGCTGAGACTTTGGCTTAACCTCCAATTCCTACAATCAATTTAAGGGAGGGAAAGAACCACCAAAGATAAAATACAAATCAGATGCCCCTTCCTACTGAGTAACTATGCTCAACTTATTTTTCTGCACACTTGAAAAAACATGGCTCCCTACCAAGGTTTGTGTAGTTCATTCCCTTGAACTCAGGCTTCTGCCAAGCCAAACCCACTCCCTTCTGATCAGAGACCCACCATTCTGGTTGCTGCCTAGTATCTCAATAGACAGTCTGGGACCAGTGACATGAAAGGCACTCTGCTATTTTTATGTTTTTCCTTTTGCATTTGAAATCCTAAGGGATGGTGTTTTCATGCCTCAGTGGACCCATCACTGAAATGCTACTAGGAGCTTTCCCTGTGTAACCTGACTTAGCTTAACTGCTGTCTATTTCTAGCTCTGAAATATTTTTTTTTCAGTGAACTTAAAGAACTAACTTAACCTCTCTTTCCCTTTCTTTATAAAATAATATGCCTATGGATACTAATAGGCTTTATAAGGCTGTTGCCAAGTGATTGCATATCAACATAAACTGTGAAACGTCAATGCTTGTTTTGTTTAGTTGTGCTACAACACACTTCAATCCAAGAAGCATTTGTTTGTTCGAAACTACAAGGCACCTATCTTCATACTGCATGCTATTTGTAAACCGTAGCTTGTTGGGAAAGTAGTAAGTATCCAATGTAGATCTGATTGATTAATGAATAAGAAATGGAGTCTGCTTTCAAGGAACTTAGAACTTGCATGGTTAAGAGTATTTTGCATATTTCGAAGAAAAGCAATTTACTTACATGATCTCTGGCAAATCTTGTTCTTAGCAAAGTTAAGAGCTTAGAAAGAAGAAAGGACTAATTGTTACTAAGTCCTTAATGTACATGCTGAACATTTACCAACATACATTATACTTTGGCCTTAGCACAGACCTGAAGGCCTGGTTTTATCCCATTTCCAGGGGGAGAAACTGAGGGTCAGAGAAGCTTGGAGACTTGCCCACGTTTACACCTAGTAAGTGGAGAGTGAGGCTTTGCTGGCAAATGTGCTGAATGAAGGTTTGTTTCCCTACAAAGATGCTGCTGTTGTTGCTGCTCTAGTTCACTAAGCCTGCATGCCAAGCCCTGGGGCATGCTCCCATTGTTCAGTCCGAGTTCTTGCTGCCGGATTTGAGTGCTCAGATTCTCCTGCCAATACATGACCAGCCTGGAGGAGGAACAGCTCAGTGTGATGATCTAACTCTTCCGTGTTGTAGCATCATATTCTTTTCCTACTTTGTACACCATGTCATCCATTCCAGTTATTATCTTTATAATCCCACACCTCTCTTCTGGGCACTCCTACCTCGAGAGACTTCTAATTCAGCACATTCCAAATCAAACTCGTTTGTCCCTCTCTTCCGTATGCTCAAGGTTGAGGGGTAAACAACTGGCTTCTTTTTCCCCTGCTATTACCCTTTCTAGGTTAATGTCATCCTTAGTAGTGGACGTTCATAGATTGAAAGAAAGCTGTTTTTGCTTCCCTGCTTTACTTCACTCACTTACTGAAAGAGCCACCAAGTCCTGTAGAGTCCACCCGAGGCAACCATTACTCCCTTTCTCCCACATCTCCACTGTCACACCATAGGCTTTTATGGCCTCCAACTTCAGTAATTCTGTGAGCTTCCTAGAGGATTTCATCAGCTCAAGTTTCTTTGTGTTTCACTTCAACCCCTTCATGCCTTCAGTCACACACGCACACACACACGCACACGCACCTGCCACTCCGGCTTTAATTGCAGTTCACCCAAGTCAATCCCAGTCTATTTTGTCCACTTTCCTCACCCCCTTCCTCTGACTGCAACAGCTCCAAGGTCCAGTGAGGCAAAATCTTGCCATCAGTTGAAGACATCAAACACATCTGTACCTCAAACTATCTTTGTATTGTTTTCTCCTCAGAGAAAGAACTTAAGTGTTAGCAGCTAGTGAGGTCTTCCTCGACATCTGCTGACTCTGAAATGGTGTTACTTCCATGTTCCTGGCTGTTTGCTTTCCCGCTTAGCACATACCTTACATTTTAATGGTCTTAATGATCAACCATTGTGTGTTGATTATACCGTTCTAATCTAAGTATTCTTTAACATCAGAGATATTAAATATTCATTCTTTAACAATGAACTGTTTTGAGTTCATTGTTATACCAAAAAAGTATAATTAATAATTTAATGATGTCAATGGACCTACTTCCCAGCTTTGCATTAAAATTTCTTTCAATCCAAAAAGCAGAAGTTTCAGATACATTGTAGGATTCTGTGTGTCTCTCATTTCCTCTCTTGCCAAAGATATCTGCTACCTGCACTGTGGTGAGTTTCCAGAAACTACATGTCCTCACATTTGCTATATGCAGGTATTTCCATAACCAATAACTTCACAGTTTTTCTTAAGGTTTTAAAAATATGATAATGCCACCCTTGCCTGCATCATGTCACAACAGAAGTTTACTTTTTGCTCACTACTACTGTGTTTGGGAGATTTAGCCACACTGGTCACATTAGGGCCCATCAGGGCACTCATTTGTTAAAATGCAGTTGTCCTCTCTTCATGGTAGTTTTGCTTTTTATAGTTTCAGTTATCCTCATGGTCAACTATATCCCAAAAAATGTTATGTAGGAAATCCCAAAAACAATTTATCAGTTTAAATTATGCATTTTTTAAGGTGTAATGAGACTTTTTTACCATCTAGATCCGTCCTGTCTAGGTGTCTTCGGGTTTCTATCACTGTGAAGAAACACCATGACCACAGCAACTCTTATAAAGTAAATATTTACTTGGGGTGGCTCACTTAGTTTCAGAAGTTCAGTCCATTATCATCATGACAGGAGCATGGTGGTGTGCAGGCAGATGTGGTCCTGGAACTGGGAGTGCTACATCTTGCAGCCAACAGGAAGTCAACTGAGATACTGGGCAGTATCCTGAGCTTCCCCCACAGTGGCATACTTCCTCCAACAAGGCCATACCCACACCAACAAGCCACACCTCCTAATAGCGCCACTCCCTATCAGATTATGGGGGCTAACTACATTCAAACTACCACACTAGGACATCAGTCATCCATTGTGTAATGTGTCCAAACTATATAGCTACCCACCTATTAGTCCTCCAGTGTCCATCTTAGCAGACTCTCTGTTGTAGTCTTATAGTGCTTATATAGGGGATTCAAGAAGATCTCAATTTCAAGCATTGACTGGGACTTTGGGAAATATCCCCTGTGGATAAGGGACAATTAGACAATAGATCTTTATCTTTGTCTTTTTTTCTCTTTCTCACCACAGTCCTCAAGGACCCAATACTTTCATAGTATCTTCTAGATTCACAAAATTTCCTCATTCCATGCTTTCTTGGGCTGGAATCCATAATTTGTGAATCTCCACGTGATTTTTTAAATTATTTTTTTCAATTTTTGGTGCATTATCTGTAACATAAAACTAACAATTTGAACTATTACTATTTTAAATGTGTAGTGGTATTAAATACATCTCCACTGCTGTGCAACCATCACCCCCTTCCATCTCCAGAATTATCATCTTCCAACCCCAAATTCTGTATGCTTTAGACTCTAACCATGCATCCTCCCTCCAGCATCTTTCAACCACTGTTCTTTTTCCTGTCTTTATGAATTTGATTATTCGAAATATCTTATGGAAGTAGACACACAAGACTGTCCCATAGGGCTTGGTGTGACGTCATCAAGGTTCAGTCATGTTATGTCTTGTGTCAGAATTGCATTCCTCCTGAAGGGTGAGTAATAGTCCATGGCATGCGTATACCACTTCCCCTCTGATTTCTTTTGTTTCATGCCAGTGTACCAGATGAGCGGCTGCCTCGCTAAACCAAATAAACAAACAAAATTCTACATGATGAGCAGATAGAGATTTTCCAGGATGGTCCCCAGGCACAATACTATGACAGGACGTGCTTGAAAAGGCAACAGGTTAGGCCAGGCTGTTTTAGTGTGCTTCAGCTGGGTGGCCCTAGAAACCGCCCTTGACTTTTCTAGTTCCCTCATCTAATCTAAAACAATAAAGCTGTTCTGCCATTCTAAGCCTGTCGTTTTAGGAGTGTTTTAATTAATTGTCCTAAAGTTAATATTGAAAGTAGATGCAAAGGCACTGTAGCAAAATAAGGGAACTATTTGGGGAAGACTCAGCAGTCCCCTCAACACAGAGGCAGCTCCCACTACGAGTAAAGCTATAATGCATTAGATACTTCAACCTCCAATGGCTGTTAGTCTAGAGTTGAAGACTGAACCTAGAAAAATTCCTATCATTTATGTTGTAGCTTTCTTCTTGGGCCCTGAGATCATCCAAATCTAGTTAGATTTGTTGGTTTGTTTCATTTTTCTTTGAAACCTAATTACATAGAATATTTCAATAGAGGAACTAAATTCAGTATTTTTGTATATTGTAGATTTTCTTCTTTACTGCTATAATTATCTAGATCTTTTTTCTTTCTCTGCTTTGAAGTGTTTCTCTCAACTTACCCTTGATTTATGTAGTTGTTCCCAACAGCACCTAAGATTATCCTCAGACAGTGAATGCAGATGTAGAGATGTGGGGAAAAGAGAGAGTTATGGTGAGGCTTCCTTGCATCCCTCTGGATCCTGTCTGAAGAATGATCTAGAAAGGAGGGAAGAACTTTGGAGACCCCACCCTTCCCAAACTGTATCCTTCATCATATCTGTGCTGCTGTTGTTCTTGCTTCTAACTGCTTCTTCCGTGGACTTGATGCAGAATAAAACAGTGCATATTTTTTTATTGTGAACACTTTCTTCATGTATGTGCTTTGAAAATTGAGCCAGCTGGACACATGTGGTACTAATTCATTAATTTTAACTGCAGCACACATTATGTTTTATGAATGGGGCATGAGTTACTTAATCTGTTCTTTTGTTAACAACCTGTTTTTAATTTGTCGCTCCAACATTTCTCTATGAACATATGTGAGTTTCTCAAAGCCTTATTATTTGATTCCTGTTTTAGAAATCTGCTTTATTTATTTATTCAAAAAAGAATTTCTATGAATTCCAAAGAGTTCCTTCATTCAGTAGAAATAATTTAAATGTTTGCTGAGTACAGAAAAACCAGAAAAATTTCTGTTTTCTAGGAGTTAAGACAGCAGTCAAATCATAATGCAAAGCAGTCAAATCACAATGCAAATAAACATAAATTGCAAGCGTAATGAATGAATTGAAGAAAAGTTGTGTCACTGTGTCAGAATCCACTTGGCTCAGGGCATCAGTGATCATTTTTCTAATGGTGGGTCTGAAAGAGGGAAGAGGCGTGAGTCAATCAGCATGGTGAAGGGTTTGAGATTTGAGCTGGGCAAAGGGTGAGGAAATGCCAGAAGCAGAGGAACTTCAGATCCACAGGTCTAGGACAGAGAAAGTGGACAATGAAGAAAGAAGGCCTCTGTGTCTGGGACAAGTTAGGGATGTATAAGAATAGGTGAGAGAAGCCAAGCAGATGGCTGCAGTCACAGAAGACATTTGACTGCTGCTCTAAAGTGGTGGAATTAGTGTAAGGCAAGGCAGAAATACGGTATTATTTAATACAAAGGACTAACACTATATGTGAGTTTCCAAACCACAAGTTCGCTGGGTCCTGTGTGGTAGTCTTTGATGGAACCTTTGCATCAGTTTAGCTAAGCCTCCAGGCTAATGCTAGCTACCTTGCAGTAGTCACTGGCAGGACTCCCTCCTCTTCTAGATGACTGACCAGAGGAAATGCTTGGAAGTTAGAGCTTGTGCTTTTACAGCAGGATGCACAGCAGAACCAGTTCAAAGTGAATAGCTTCCGCAGAGCATTGAGAGTTCTTGGAGATGGCAAACAGAAAAGAAGAGTGGTAATAAGGAAAGGTGTGTCGACAGAAAAGAAAGGGATGGGAAGAGAGGAAGGATGGGATCCTAGAAGTCTCCTGGTCCAGTGTGTACAGAAACCAGGATGGACAAAGGCAACACAAGGATAAAGTATTAGGAGAAATATAAGTTAAAATTTAGAGGGAAAATGTAGCTCGTAAGCTGTCCAAATGGACGGAACAGTCCACGAAATGGACAACCCGTCTAGCCACAAAAATTATGTGGTCTCCAGATCTAAGCATCCTTAGACACAGCCCATAAGCAATTTCCTTCCTTGGAAAATCAAAGTCATGATCTGTCACCTATGGTACCATCATTTAGTAGTTCTCTCGGTAACTCAACTTGTTACATGTCCTACTCCCTGGACTTCATGGCTGTCTTGGCTCAAAACACACTCAGCACTACTATGGATCCTAAAGAACCAGCCTTCACTGCCCCACCAGTTAGCAATGTGTGTCCCTCTCCACAGGGTTTTAGTTGTATGTTCAGTTTCTAAGGTGGGAGTGGGTGGGTAGGGGTGGGTGGGAATGGGTAAAGGTGGAGTGGGAGTGGGTGGGTGGGGGTAAGTGAGAGTGGGTGGGGGTGGAGTGGGAGTGGGTGGGGGGGAATGGGTAGGGGTAGAATGGGAGTGGTTGGGTGAGGGTGGGTGGGAATGGGTAGGGGTGGAGTGGGAGTGGGTGGGTGGGGATGTGACCTGTCATAGAGGACACAGGGAGCAGATTCTGAAATTCAATTTGTAACAAGGAAAAATGGTTTACTATGGAATGGAGACAGACCTTTTCTGAAAAAAACAATTTTATTTGGCTTTTTCAAAAAGTATTTATTACTACAAGAAAGTCTTAGACACTAACAAAAACATAGCCTCCGAGAAGCGCTGGCCTGAAGTGTAACTGATTATGTTGGACTGTTACAAATGCCCTTATTAAATAATTGCATTTAAACTGCATGATAGCCTTATAATTGATTGATAAAAACAAAATTGTGAAAGTTTAAGTGACATAATTGTTCTCAGTATCACTACAATTTTCAAATGAGGCAATTTCGCCGTAGAAGCAATTTTGCTTTTCACTGGGATGTTATTTTGGTGTCAGGCTGCCAGCTTTTGTTCCACTCCTGAGTTTCAGGGGTGATGCTAACCCCTTCCTCTCCTTGGCGGAGGCTAGGGTGCATCTTTCTAACATCGAACCCAGTGTTATAAAAAGAATGGTTTGTAGCCTCCTTGTAGTTCACAATTTCCATTTAAGGAGATGTAGTAGCTGCTGCATGTGGAGGGGGAAATGTAAATCATTTTAGATTACTTGTTAATGTCAGGAACAAAGTGTCTTACACGTGAAGATATTGATAAATAATGGTAAGACTACATTTTTTTTTCTTAAAATTACATCCTTACCAGAAATAATCCAACTTGATTTCTCAGGCATATCTCCATAGAATGTTAATCTAAGGTATATGAAGAAGAGATCTGTATTTCCATGGTTTTGAATAAAAGAATCTTAGAGCATTGAGCAAATACAGATAAAGGCAACACCATTAACATTCCCTTTATTTTTTGTTTTGTTTTGTTTCTGGGAATTAAATAGTTTTGTACAAATAATGTCCCTGTATCACGCACAGAATGGTCAAGGCATATTCTACATTGGTAATAAGAGCTAGCCCTGATGGATTTCATTTTAGTCTTGCTGATAGCATTTATCAGCAAAATCTGGCTAAAAGCAGAATATGCAACTTAAGCCTGATCATAACTGGGCTGCAGAGGAAGAAAGTGGGGGATTAGCTTGAGACCAAGAGCACAGATATAAGATTGTATTGTCATTGTGTGCTATAGGCCTTTTGGCAAACGGTAGTGTAAGCCCCAGCTGACAGGCCTTTTCACAACTGACAGAAGAAAATATGAAACTTAAATTCTTCATGACAGATAAATCTGCTGAATGAATGGAAAAACCAGTAGGATAACAGTGAGATCAAAAAAAAAAAAAAAAATGGCTGGGTAACTCTCTCCCAGCTACTTCTTTTGTAAATATACAAAGTAGGTATTCACTAAATATCTCCTAAACTCCTACCCATCAACTTTGCTAAGCAAGCTGTTAAATTGGAATGATAAAATAAGCATCTTTTCTCTAGCACAGGAATACGAAGTCTTATAAAGCACGGGACAGATTAAATTTAATATGGAGGCATGAAAGACGCTTCCTGGATGACTATCAACTGGAGTGGATTTCGGGAACCAAAGTTGACATGTTACTATTGTAGAAGGCTTATTAATTGGGATATTAAATGTACCTAATCCACCATGATTGGGATCTTTGTCAAATTAAAAAAAATATGACCATAAGTAATTGCTCTCTTCTGTCAGTGAGCCCGAGTCTAAGAAATGTAACCAGAGACTGTGTCTTGGAGCAAAATGGCACTGGTCTTTTCACTGGGGATGCATACTGTCTGCCTTGTCAAGGGTACTGGGGCCTCCAGGGTCTGGGGTCTTTGATTTTTCCCATGCTTGTTTGGTACTGACATTTTTAAAATTTCATCCTGGTTGACTACACTGAATCTTTCCAATCCCAGTGACAGCCTTTGAGAAATTACCTTAAATCATAAGAAGCCAGAATAAACTGGGGAGAAAAAAAGAAGAAAAAAAAGTTCCTTTATTGTCTTAAATCCTGGGTGCTGCACATGGTTCCACCTCTCTGCTTACAGCATCTCCTGAAGGGGCCCTGAGAGAAGCCCGTCCACAAGAGGAAAGGAGAGATTCCCACAGCCTCCTTCAACAGGCCTTCCTTTAATAGGGAATGCCTGGCACTCGGGCAAATCCCGGGTCAAGTTGATAGACAATGTCTTGTTGACAAAGCCTGAGGCAAGTTTCAGGACCTAAGAGCCAATCTTCCTCAAACTGTCACTTTCCCCGGTTGCCATGACAATGCATGGCTAATCTCCAGCAAGAAAAGTCAGAATAAGAAAGAATGAATGGGAGAAAGGAAAGATGAAGCAGATAAGAGTTCTGAGGGTCGGTTTTCGCTCAGACTTCATGGCCTGAAGAGTGTGAGTTCCTCTCCTCAGCCAGACAGCCCTGGAATGTCTGGTAGCAGGGTTAGGCCAGAATTGTAGGCCATGAGAATCACCAGGGCCTCAGGAGGAGGAAGAAAGACAGAGAGGGTTAGAGAGACTAAGAAAGGAGGAGGAGGAGGAGGAGGAGGAGGAGGAGGAGGAGGAGGAGGAGGAGGAGGAGGAGCAGGGGAGCCAGCCAGGAGGCTGAAAAGAATCCAGGCGCCACTGTGTAACAGCTGCCTCAGGTATGCTAGCCAGTCTCAGCTCGTTCCCAGCTCTTGTCTGCAAGCCCCGGACTCCATCACACACACACACACACACACACACAGAAGAGAGACAGACACATACAGACATAAACACACACACACAAACATACACTCACAAACACATACACACATAGATACAGACACACGCACACACAGAAAGAGAAAGACAGATACATACATACATAAACACACAAACATACACACAGAGAAAGAGAGACAGACATATACCCACAAACACACACATATACTCATAAACACACACACACACACAAACATACACTCACAAACACATATACACATAGATACAGACACAGAGAGAGAGAGAAAGACAGACACATACACACATAGATACACATACACTCACAAACACATACACACAGAGAAAGAGAAACAGACATATACACACAAACACACACATACATTCATAAACACACACACACACACACACACACACACCAAGTGATGTTTGTTTTGCAGAAGTTGTTGTCCTGTATACAAAACTGTTTTCCAGATCCTCAGTGAGAGAGTGGAGCTTGTTGGGTACCATTTTTCATAATTGTGGTGAAATTGCCTAAGACCTTGGTAAATAACAAAATCTACTCAAATACAATCTAAAGATGATTATTTTTTGCATGTAGGATAAAAATTACTTCCAAAGTCATTAAAGAAAAATCAACATTAGTGCTTGTCTAACAAAAAAGCAAACTACACATTCACAAAGGTGCAGCATTATATGGTAATTACCTAAAACGCTACTGCTTGGAATAATAAGGATGCTGGATGTTTTCATAGCATCTTTCTTTTTCAAAGAATTCAATTATCTACACTTCCCATACCCATCATCCCTGTCACCAGTCCTCCATGAGCTATGCAGGAGGCAAGGATAATTAATTACAAGATAGGGCAACAGAGAGGCTTGCAAAATCACACGGTAAGGAAATAGCAATTCTAGATTTACTATATAAAACATGGCCTCTATAAAGTGTTACTATTTAAATAAAGTATATGTTCCCCATCCTTTTCTCGATTCTCTGAAAACAGTTGTCAAGACTGTCTTTCTTTCAGGACCTCTCTTCTGAACTTTGGGAAGAGTCCTTGTCTCAGCACTGGGTCATTGTGTTGTATATTGCATTTATAGTCCTGAATCTTTTCTCATATGTTCTTCCTGAGGCCCGGGTCTTATTCAGCTTGGTATCTGCCATGCCAGTTGGTACTTCTTAAATGACTACGGGCTGAATGAATGAGAAGCAAAAGAATGAATAAATGAATGAATGAATCATCTTTTAAGAAGAATTTATGATAAAGTAACAATAAGTGCAAATTTAGACTTTAAATATGTCTCATCTGATTTTTATCTTTGCTATGACAAACATGTCCACCTCAAGCTTTCTTGTAAGAATTCACTGAATACGTTTAGAGCTAATTCTTTCCCTACCTGGGCTGTTGGGCTTATTGTTTGGAACAATAAACTTAGACTTGTGGAAATACTAGTGCTCTAAATGGTCTATTGTAATTATTTTCTTCCTAGCCTTCTCTTTTTGATATTTAAAGGAAAGCAGTTAGGTGTGGAGGTTGGGGGAAGTGTTAATATATAGTTATTATGCTGTCCCAAAAACCTTTTCCTCACGTATTGAATTTTCATGCCAGACTGTTATTTGGGGGGAGGAGGTATAAACCCCAAAATAACAATAGGAACAATGATTGCTCTTCAAGGAGACTACAAATTTAACTCTCTTCTGTACATTTTCAGTGATCGATACAAAAAGCAAGGTAATATATGTTAATCTTTACCAGCTGTACTTTATGTATCCCGTTCCGTTGGAGGCTTGGCAGGAGTAAGATGTCACAACAGACATTTACTGAAATACCTGGGGAAATGTAACAAAAAGTGTTAGAGGAAAATGGTCTTTCAGCTAAATTACCTAATATATTTGCTAATGGTATCTGATTTAAAAGCCATAAAAATACCAAGTTAAAAGCACATTAGAAGATGTGTTATATTTATAAGTGTTTGTCACCTTGGCAACAAAAGCTATATTCCAAATCTCACACTAGCTATGATGGGCCAAGACCTTTTAATATTGGTAAATACTTCTTCCTGGCAATGATCTGCTTTCAGCTATTGAGTATTAGTGCTAGAAAAGGCAAGTTCTCCATTACGTAGTGGGTTTTCGGGCTACTGTGGGTAAGCCTTTTCTTTTTGTTAGTTACTATAGTTCATTTTTAACAGAAAAAGCAATGCATTTTCAAAGGAAGCATCAGTCTCAATTATTCCCTTTTTGTATTTAGAAATGCAGATATAATAGCTAGCAGACTCCCAGAGATGGAATTTATTTATTAACCTTCACTTCAGTTTGCCACAGATGGATGTTATAAAATCAGCTGTATGCTAAAAATACCTACACTTCTAACAGGTCTGTTTTGGTAGGGTCAGACACAAGGGAAGTTTCAATATACTTTTACATGAGAGATGGAAATTACTGTTCACTATGTCTCCATAAGATTTTGCTTTATTTTTCTGTTATATCTAACAAAATCAGATAGATGACTTGGGGGTAGGAATCCATGTTTGAAAAGGTAGATATCAAAGAGGTTTAGATGAGAACTCTTACTTACCTTCCTTCATTTTGGAAGCTTCAGTCTGATCTCTAAATCCTATACAAACTCATTTGGGGTTTGTACCAGTCAAAGATTATAATTCCAGGAGTCTAACTCGATTCCCATGTGGTTGAACCAATTTTCAGAAGTAAACCATGGAAAAGGTCCGGGTAAACACACATTCTGTGGGCTGTGGCTGTTTGTGGGGAGCCTAGACAAGTTGTCTCTGTAGCCAGCTTGGGAAAACTCAAACTCAACTTGTGACCTGTAATCATGCTCATCAGGCTCTCTGCTTGATGGACAACTTGAGGGTCATAGTATCAACCTCAAGGATTGGTACCTCACACAAGGAGAGTAATCACATCCCTTTGTCCTGGAGAAACTAGTGCATATCCCAACCATGTCAGTCCGTGGTAGATATTGTTAGAATCCTTAATGCCTCTTCTAGTTCTAAGAAATAAAGTATCTCTCCTGCACAAGCAACAATGTTCAGTCTAAGAGACAAACAATAAGGATCCTAGTCTAGAAAAACACCAGGATAGCTTTCTGCTCAGAACTGATAAATCAACATAACATCTTCCAGTTCTAATATAACCCATGCAATGAAGCAGGAAAAGTATATACAAACTTAAACCATGCTTACTTTCCAGTGATTGGAAGGAAAAAATCCCAGGGATTGACAAGTATTGTAGTACTCAGATGCACACTTTTCATGTGATGGACAAATGTGAATCCCCTCAAGAATTCTCTATTTACACAGCCTTTGCCACTAAGCTCTTGTTTACTTCCTAACAAGTCAATTATCAAGCCACAGTGTGTTGGCAAATGAAAAAGTTCTTGTTTGTTTTTCTCGATATGAAGTTTACCTTTTATTTGTTTACATTATTATTATTATCTGTGGTACCAGAGATTGAAAACAGGGCTAAGTATACTTTCTACATTACATTATACTTTTAATCCTTCAATATGAATTTTAAAGAACCTAGATAAAAAATTATAACACTATTTTTAAAAAAACACTATATACCACATGTTTAAAGTATAAACTGCACATTTACTGTCCAGAAAGTACAAGCAAAAGGCTGCCTATGGCATGATTCTCAGCAAATATCAAGACATAATAGAACCATACACAACACTCACCTAGCTGAGTACCAAATAAAACAGACAGCGTGGCTCAGATTTCTTCCTAAGGGAATAATAGGCTTATGAAGGGAAATTCTTGCTCAACTTTCTATCTTCTGCCAGTAGACAAGCAATACATGTTTGTAGAAACTGAAAATAAATATTACATAGACAGGCTTTAGTAAACCTCTTTATTTCTTCCTCTTTCACTAACCCAAGGGAAGGAATGCTCTCTTGTGTGGATGTATAGAAAAGATATTCGAGAGTAAAGTAAAATACTAGAGTTCACTGCCATTTTCGTGATATGTGGGGCTACAATTGTTTATAAGTCTAAAGGATGGTTACAGATTATATTTTAAATAGTTGGGGCTACAGTAATTTAGCCCAAGGCAGAAGTGAGAATTAGCAGGACCAGAGACCCATCTTTCAGGACTGAAGAATGGAGAGCCAAAAGGGAGTAGGAAATTTGCATCAGCAGACTCAGTGGGGCTAAGTTGTAGACCTACCAGGAAATGATCATTTGCTAAGTGCCATGCCTTGCACTCAGGAGAGTACCTTTCCTTTATTCTGTGTGACACAAAGGTGAAGTGTGATTATCCTTATTTATAGATTGAAGAGAGCCTTGGAAAGCTCCAGTGGCCATGACTTTCTGCAAGCATGTGGTAAAGATGAGACATAACCCAACATTCTTTTCACAACATGATATTGTATTGAAAACTTATCACAAGCATAAAGATTAACTCATGTAGAAAATACCAGCCAGGTTGAGAAAAGTGAAATCTACATAAACAACTTAAAAATGCAAGTGGCTTAATAGGACCCCTGTCTGCTCTGAGGTTTTTCCATGTGTAAAACGAGCAACATTATCACATCATCAAGTTCTTAGCCTGAACAGGGGCACCTAGATAATTCTCAGTTACACATTTATTTCAAAGTCGTGCTGAACAGGATTTTGCAGCTTAAGATAGTAGTCCAGAAACCCTGGGTTGGATTTGGAAAGCAGAATGCTCTAGAGGCAGGTCTAGTGAGGGAAACAGACATTGTCTTCTGTTGGCACCCTGACAAGCCTGCTGCTCCGCTCTGGGCTGTGGTTGTCAAGCTGTTTCCATACATGACATTGGCATCCAATTTGGAAGCTGATTGTTGTGTTTGGGTTTATGTTCATATAACAACTGCCTTGAGCCACTTCCAAGAGAGGATAATAATGACAAATTCAAAAATTTTCTCCCCAGGAAAGGAGGCTGTGGTGAATACAAGAGATGGTGTTTAAGCAACTACCATTAAAGGCATTTTAATTTTCTGTTGACAAACATGGTTTTCTAAATGATTTGCATTGAGGTTTCTGGGATGACAGCCATAAATCCCATCCAGGACAATGTTTTCAGCTTCCACAGACATGCTAATGAAATCTTCATCCTTGTGTGAGTTACTTATAGTGAGAAAATCTCTCTCTCTCTCTCTCTCTCTCTCTCTCTCTCTCTCTCTCTCTCTCTCTCCTTCATAAACCCTAGGTTGTCCTTGAGCTGCCCATGTAGTTTAGGATGACCTTGAAATTCTGATCTTCCTGTCTCTAGTACCCTAGTGCTGGGATTCAAGCATGCACTATGTCCAGTTTTATGCAGTGCTTGGGTTCTAGCCCAGGGCTATCTGAATATGAGGCAAACATTCTCCCAGTAAGCTACAACCCCAGTGCATGAGTCATAATCTCTTAAAAACTATGGCATACTTTAGGTGGTGGATTCTTGGCCTGTGCTCCAGTGCTTCTACAGATTCCTGCCCCATTCCTTGGACCATGCTCATCTGATCTCAAACATCAGTCAGCACAGCATTTGAGACAGGAGTGTTGAAAAGTGCTCCATGTTTGAAGGAAGATCTAGTACATATACTCATCCCTGTCATGGGTAATGTGTTCCCTGATTGACACAGAGATGCCTGAAACCATAGGTAGAACAGTCCCTGGATACAATGCTTTATCCTATATGTCCTGATGATAAATCTTAATTAAGAAATCAGGAATGGTAGAAGATTAACAGCAATAACAAATAATAAATAGAAAATGATAATAATGTGTCATAATAGAATTATGGAAAACATATGAATCACCCCTTTCGGAATGTTCATTTAGTATTTTGGTGGTAGGTAAATAAAGATTCAAAACGAACAGACTCCTGAGTAGGAAGCTGCTGCAGAGCCCTTTAGAGAACACAGTCTTGCTTTAGGTCTTGGGTCTACAGAATGGATTTTCTCTTTCTTAGGAGGCTCATCCTCCACCAGTTTTACTTTAGCAAATGTAGTTCTGCCTCAGATGCCATTTAGACCTTTAGCACATTATGCATCAGATAATATACAGCCTCTCTAAACATGAAACCCCACTATACTCTTGTTTATGGCTTCCTGTTTCACCCAGGGTCTAGAATTTTTCTGGTGCTCTATGCCTGCTTTTCTCGCTGTCCAGCATTTCAGCTGACTTTAAACATTATTTTAGACGATGCCCTCATATTATAAACAAGAATATCAGAGTACAGGAAAGCTGGAGATTTACCCAAGGTTTCAATTCTAATTATTCAACTCTGTCTACTAACTTGGAGAAGGATCTACTTTATACCGTCGGTCGGATATTAGATGCCTTCTTTAGGAGAATATTCCCTGGGTGGGTGATAGTGTCCTCAGTATTCTGGGTTTCTCCTCAGACAGCTGGGCATATAAGCATAACCCCTACAGCAGCTGTGTAGAATATAATTACATTGTCAGCCAGTGGAAGAAACATGTTTTGTGTGTTTTTCTCTACAGTAATATAACTTTTGTTTTAAATAAAATAATTTATTAGAAAGAGTACTTGTAGCCAAAAAAGAAACATTTTTTTTTTTTTTTTTTAGAAATGGCCCTACCATTTCTAAATGAGTACCAGGGACTTAGTTGAGGGAATGAAGAACTCTATTTACTTAGTGCCCTGTCATTTGCCTCAGTCTGTTCACAGGATTCCATCCTAGCATGTCACTTCTTGAGATGTAAATCAGCAGGAATGAAAGTCTCATTTTCCTAATTAGGGTCAAATTATCTCATGTGAATCGATGACAGGGCTTCCTGGTTGTCAGTTCTTGCCTATGTCCAAAAAGTAGTAGATACTGGAAGAGTCCCAGGTAGACGAAAGATGCCTGGCATCTGTTCTGAAATGCTGTTCTGATCCCAATATTGTCCAGATGTCATGGACCTGTTGGAATAGATTCCTATACCACCAAGCTTTTATAAAACCCTGAGGATAAAATATATTAGTTTCATCAGAATTCTAAACTTTATATCTCAGGATAGCTCTTCAGGTTCCACAGGTAAGTTTTGCTGTATGACTAAATATCTTACTTTTCAGGTATAGAAAACAAGATTCTTCATGGAATGCAAAGTCAGGCAAATAGATACAGAAGCAGGTAGAGAACTGATGTTCTAAACTCTCCCTGATTTGAGCATGTTTGGTATTTCACCAGAACTGTCATATAGGAGGCATATTTTGGATCCTCATCCATATATAGCACTTGAGTACAGAACAGTTCAAACAGCATCCTGTCTTACACCTACCTCCCTTATCTGATGTTTGCTCTAAAAGGCCGCTGAGCTGTCATGATGACAGCACCATTCAAGATTCATGACAAATGGAAATTCACAGGCCTCCAGAAAGAGACTTTTTCTTATGTCACTCAGATGAAAAAGCCTCTATATTGAAATAGAAGCTGGGAAAAAGTTGTTTCTATCATGGAACTCCGACCTACAAATATCTGGAGAATGGATTTTCCAAAGTCAGCACATTACTAGTAACGTTCAAGATGAAGCTCCACTGTTGAAACAGGTGCTCCTTGGAAGGCTGAAACACCTTCCAAAACATGCTCAGCCATGAACCAAGGAAGAGCTCAAAGGCACTGTTAGTGTCTAGTACTGTTTGTTGTATCTTCCTTGCTCGCACATCTGGTTCCCCCATCTTCTCCCAGGACAATAGACTTCTTTCCCATTGTTCTTTCTTGGATTCGTGCACACACATCTGCCAGTCTTACATATAGCTCTGTCTCATTAATGCTAGGTCATATGACTCTCTTTGACAAATGGGATATTACAGACACCACATTGGTGAATCTTGATCCAGGCAGCTACCTAATCAAAAAATGTAGAGAACCGAGCCCAGGAGGTCCCAGCCAGCTCAGGGAAGTGGCCTCAAGTTTCTCTGCCTATGAATGAACAAACACAGAAGAAATCAGCAGGCTGACCCAGGGATGCATATCAACATAGTGCCTGTTTATGGCTATGTGCCACTCACAGTAACTGTTTATAATTGTTACTTGATGTGATTGCAAAACTGACTGGTGGATTTCTGTTTTGTTTGTTTTCTTGCTTAATCCTGAGACTAGGTCTTACTATGTAGTTCAGACCAGCCTTCAATTTATGATTCTCCTGTTTCTGCCACCCCAGTCCTAGGATTCCTACTGTGGGACATGGCACAAAGTCCCAGGTTCACTCAATTTCTTTTCTTCTCTCTTTCCCTCCTCCATCCCCCTGTTTTACATATTTCCCCATAAGAAATATCCCTCTTCTGGTGCACTTGGTCCCTTAAGTTCATTAGCTGTTTAAATACTGTTAAATTATAACATCCAGTCCAAATAATCTACTTTTATACAAAGTAGATTATGAATGTTCATTGCAAGAAAGGAAAAGAGTCCATGCAAAAGAACATGAGTAGGCAATGCTTGTTAGCAATACCTTATATAGAAGAAGCATTTCTAAAATGTGTTTATTAGTCATGGAATATGGTATTACCATTTCAAGTCATTTCTACAGTGACACCAGGTATTACAAAATGAGGCATAGTATAACAAAATTAGTGTGGAGGATGCCCGTGACACACAAACTATTCTTCAGGAAGTCATCAAGAGTTAAAGGAGGCTCAATACCCTTCCGTCTCCATCTCCACAAATATAGAGCATATCCTCTTGAGTCCTGTTTGCCCTTTTCTTTCTTTCTTTTCTTTCTACCCAGCTTGTCTATAATGAAATGGTATGCTAAGCAAAGACTTACTTCCTTTCCCCCTCTACCATGTAAACGTCAGCTTACATATTTACCATGTAAATATGCTAAGTTCCAGATACATTGTAATCATAATGCTACCACTGTGTTTCTGTATTAATTAATTGTGATTAATGAAATTTCTCTTGAGTTTGTGTGCCAAGTCTGGAAGCATAATTCAATTTCATCTTTGACTTCTGCTGCCTGAAGCAGCCATTTAAAGTCAGCTGTCATAAAACTTTTGGAAGGAGATCAAAAAACGTCAATAGAAAAAAAAAAGAAAAGAAAAGAGAGACCCATCTTGGGGAAGCAGAAAAAAAATCTTTAAATACAACAAGTGAAGGACATATTCTCCTGTGTACAAAAGAAGGGCACAATATAAAAGTATTTGAATGTCTGAAAATACTGTGATGACACCACTTTCTAATCAATCTCCATGTTGTTTTAAATTCTAAACAATTTCCTCTTGAACCACTTGGAAATAGTGTGATGTTAGACACAGAGAAACACCCAGTGAAATGATGAATGGTAACATTTGAAGTCCTGAGGAAAACTAAGTTAAGCTGAACTCTATTGGCCCTTGTTTGCACATTTGGAGACAGTAACTCATTATGGTAAACACCAAGTTACTGCTCCAGGAAATAAACAAGCCCAACACTGTCTTTTGCTTTGTTTGCTGGTCTTCTATGTAAATCCCAGTGAGAGCCCTTTATATAGGAGGCCAAGTTGCTTATGGTGTAAGCTACAATATGTAACATTTGGTGTCTCAGTTCACTATAAAAATAAAGATGACTGTAAGGAAAAATATAAAAATCCCTTTGCAATCCAAGCACTTAGAGAGATTTTAAGCTGTTATTTTAATGTGTCTAATTTCACTTTGCTCCATGTGTTTCTGTGTGTATCTGATGGGGGTACAATAAAACAGGGCTATATTTTACATACTGTATATCCATATAACAAGATAACAGGAGTCTCCTCGATGTTAAGTACTCTTCCGTTAATGACTATTTCAGGGATTTTTATAAAATTCAGTATGGAGTTTAGACCCACGAAGACCATATATATGATAATTATGTGCATCTAGCAAAGAATGGAACCTGGAATGGCTTCAGATGTGAGCTGGGTTTGTGCTTTGATTTTGACTGAGGATATAGCCTGGGTAGCCAATAGAATTTCAAGTTCATTAAATTTCAAGTTAATTAGATTTCAAGTTCATTTATCAGGATTGTGAGAAGCGCCTCGTATTTCTGAGAAAATGGTTACTCTTCTTGGAGGCATTTTACTTTACACTCTGGTGAGAGCTTCTTTGCCATTTTTTTTTTTTTCTGAGACAAGTTAGGCACAGCCTTCTGCACCACTCAAAGCATCCACTCCATCCCAGGCATCCTTACCTCTGTGGCACGACAGGAGCCTAGCAGTTTAATGAGCATCTTTGTGTTCCTTAGTGGCAAAGAACTGCAGAGAAGCAGTAAGAAAGCAGCTCACAGCGCACAAAAAGCAGTGAACAGTCAGCACCTTGTGTTCCCGTACAGAACCATTCACAGGTGGATTGGTAGGGAGCAGATGAGAGAGTGTAGATGCAAGTTCAAATGTGCAACAAAGGAAATGATGCCGAAGAAGCCTGAGCAAGAGGAGATGGGAATAATTATCCAATCAGAAGCATGAACTGATAACTCAGAAGCCACAGGTTTCTGTTACCCTTGAAGGTACCAAGTATAAAGGAATCAAATGAGTTACGTTACAGAAAAGAACCCCAGGCCAGAGATCAGAGGTCCTTTGGTGGTAGCTGGAGAACCCATTGAAATAAATCCACTTAATCTTTTATTACAACCTCTAGCTACAGTGAAATAGTTATATATTTAATATTAGGTTGAATGGGTTTTTGTTTGAACTCTCGTTCAGCAAGGGCATTTAGTATTTGTTCATGAAAAATAATGTCACACTTTTTGGTTTGTTGGGTTTTTTTTGTGGTGACTCTTAGGTAGTTGGCTATGTAAAGATGAAGCTGAATATCTCCTTCCCTAGCCACAGGCTGTCAGAAACTCTTTGAAATGGGTGATAGGCATAAGCTTCATATTTTCTATGAGAAGTGCATGGCCACAGAAGCAGCTGCTGCTGAGTGAAGTGTGAAAGGGTTATGTGGTCAAAATCAGTGGTGGGAATGAAAAACAGCATTTTCTCACAAAGTGAGGTGATCCATGTCAGTTTTTGCCTGCTGTTGAGAAAGTGGCATTCTGGTAGACCAGGGAGTACCAGATAGAGGGAGCACACATCTGTTCACAGACGCATTGTGGATGTTAGGCTGAGTGTTCTCAACTTGATTATTGGATGACAAAAACAAAAACCACCAAACAAACCAACAGAAAAGAAGGATATTCTTGGACTGACAGATACTACTATGCCTCAGTGGTTGGGGCCCAAAAGAGCTAGTAGAACCTCAAAGCTTTTCAATCTCTAAAGAAAATGATGTCTGCCAATATGCTGTCAGAAAGCCCTTAAACAAAGAAGATGAGAAGCCCAGAATTCAAGATTTGGTGATTTGTTGCTCCACATTCCCTGTGACACAAACACCAACATACTGATCTGAAGAAATGATGCACTAAGTATATGCTGGATTTTTAGGCAAGAGAATAAAGAAATTCAAGAAAAATCCCAGGAAGAGATTGCCAAGAGACATGGGCTGTCTGGGATGAAAGCTTCTCCTTCTCCTTCTAAGTCCAGTCAAAAAGAAGTCTTTCAGAATGATAAGTAAATGATGAGACCTGGAAGGAATGTTGGAGTCACCCCAGCATGCACAAGACCTGTGTAATCCCAAGCCTGACCAAATCCTAGCACCAAGAAGGGATCTGGGTAGGAGCTACTGTGGAGGGACTGGCAGTTGTCAACTGCTGAGACAGGAAGGTTTGGTTTTCTCTAGAAGGGTACCCCTGGTAAATCAGCCATGCTCCAGTCAAAGGCTACAGATCCAAGAATATTTGGGCAGCATAAATTGGTCTTGATTGGGAGGGGGAGCATAAAGTTGGGTTATAAAGAGTTGGGGGAAGAATTGTGACTAAAACCAACATGTTATATAAAATTCTCAAAGAACTTTGTGTGTATAAATGATGTCACCTATCCCCAAATCCATTCTCCAGAGAAGCTGTTCCAGAACACTGTTTGAAAAGTGAAACATCAGAATAGTCATAGCTACATATGTTCTTAAGTTTCTGAGAAAAAAAAAAAAAAACATTCTACTGACTGATAAATTAGGAAACAAGCACTTTAATGACATTGCCTACTCATGTATTCCCAACATGTTTTGTACTAACATTATCTACTGATCCTATAGAGTCCTAGAGAAAGCTGAAACAGATTCCCAGTGTAAGTGATGGCTTCATAAGAAAAACTAACATGTTCCCAAGGACATGTTTAAGGAATAATGATGTCTTCCACTGTCTCCAGATGAGCTGACTGAATTACCATCTGTATGCAAGTTTTTTCCTGCTATAGTACCTTTATCAATACTTCTGAGAGATGATAGTCTAACCCAGCGTAAACCTCAGGATGCTCTAAGTTGATAATAAATGCCTGGTAGCAAGCTAGATTCTGTGGTCCTATCTGAGCCCGCCACAAAGTCTCTCAACAGAAATCTATTCTAGTCTCTCATGTAGTGCCAAATGCTCCTCCTTCCCACGGAGTAAACCAACAGAGGCTTCTCTCTTTGGCATTTCAGGAAAATTGGACTGTTCACTCCATTTCATTTGAAATGGGACTTCACCTGTCTGAGGTCTTCAAGGACAAGCACTGTGGTATAGGTTTTCCAGCCACAATGGTCGGCGTGGGCTGCCTTACAATGTAGTCATTGTGATCACTCTGTAATGCTAAGACTTACATGCAATGCCTCCCATTCTGGGGAAAGAAATGCTTGTTAGATGCTAGATAAGTTGCTCTTTACTGTTTCTGTCTGGTATCATTCTCTGAGGGACAGTAATATGCTTTATGGAGATACGGTGAATTGCGCATTTCATGGCACTGATCTGAAAGCATCCTTGAGTTCAATTCAGCAGCCTGACTACCAGACAGCATGTAATAAGAAAGGAAAGAATGGGATCTTATCTGGGAAGTGCACACTGTTAAACTATGAGCAGGTCGTGCTGACTGACCCACAGCGAGGTGGATTACAGTCGAACATGCAGAGAGGACAGGCCGGTTTGGGAGAGGGCGAAAATTCCCTTGCTTTACTACACTTGCCTGCTTTCATGCTTCTGCTTTTTGCAAAACATTTTTCAACTTTGTTAATGAGATCAGTGTTTTTTCCCCTGAACAAATTTGGAAAGCTGTTGCCTTTTGCTTCTTTGCTGTCTCCTTTCCATCTGCTCCCTCTCCCATCATGCTGTTTATGGTGCTCCAGGCTCAACCTGCTCTGATTAATTACTGGGTAAGGAGAGAATCTGATACTTTCAGTCATACTGGATGTGAAACTTTTCACAAATGTGAGCTACATGAGGGCAGAGGGGGCTCATCAGCACCCAGAACAATGCCTGGCTTGGTAGATACTCAATGATTACTTATGCTAAATGATAAGGCTCAATGACTTTCTTGATTCCAGTCTAAATGAATTTTACTATTGTTGAGAGAGAGAGAGAGAGAGAGAGAGAGAGACAGAGAGACAGAGAGAGAGAGAGAGAGAGAGAGAGAGAGAGAGAGAAAGAACCTCATATGATGACAGACTGTGAAGTTCTATCAACGTGGAGAGGAGAGCCTGAGAAGCAGGTTGTATTTTTCAGCCTGAGTCCTAAAGGCTCAAAACCAGAGAAGCTACTGGTGTAACTTTCATTGTTAAGTAAAGGCCAGCTGGAGAACACAGAGAATCACTGGTATAAAACCCAAAGTTCAAAGACCAGAAAAATCCGAGTTCTGGTGTTGAAGAACAAGGAAGTATAGAGTCCCAGCTCCTGGGGGATGGAGAGTGGAGCACTTCCCTTTTCTTTCTCCCTCAGTTTTATCCAGACCCTCAGATGGGGGCCTCCCATGCAGGGAGCCTCTTCATTTACTCCACTGAATTAAATGCCCATTTCTTCTGGAAGTACACTCCCAGACATGTATCAATACTCAGAAATAATGCCTTACCAGTTGCTATGTGGCTACTCTAATCTCATCAATGAATATATAAAATAAAGAGAGAGAGAGAGACGGAGGAGACAAATATCTGTAATACCTGTCTGCCACACTAATTTCTCTCATTCTTATATCTCCTGAGGACATATGTCCTATCTGAAAATTCTAAAACTCAACTAAAATTTCATTCTACTAAACCATCACTCAACTGAACTTCCTAAGTTTCTCCTTATTTTAATGAAGGGGGGAAAAGGCAAATTTGAAAGACTACAGTTCTTGGTCTTGAGGTAAAGTAACTTCTTCACTCTACCATCTTCCTAGCCTCCCAAGGACTGCCCATGATGGAATCTCAATAAATTACTGACAGCTGTGTGAACATGCTTTCTGTTCACTCACATAACCTCTTATGCTGCCAATCATTTCTTGAAATGTTTAAATGATCATCCTCATTTTTCTTATTTTTACAGCCTTAATATATTTATTTCATTATAAAGGGAGTCCAGGCTCTGGGACGGTGGATGGCGGGAGCGGTTTCCTGGTGCTTGCTGGATATAGAAAGGACTCCTCAGAATGCGAGGTTTGCAGTCACAAGCTAACACGAGCCTCTTGGTGCTGAAATGTATTTACCCTTGGCAAAGCATTGCTTCTTGTTTTCAGAAGAAAAGTCTCTTTAAAGGGGCTCAAAAAGCTTATTTGACATCAACAGGCTTGTAAAAAAAATACCATTTTGATTATTTAAATTTATATAAATCAAAAACACATGGGTTAAATTTCCTTTAAAATACATATGGTTTTTAAAATGAGAGGGAAAGGTGCTTGGCAAAAAGCAGCTTGGGTTTTATTGAACCCAAAACTTTTCAAATATAGTTTAAACTGTCTGATGAGCTCAAACCATGGTTATTTAAAATATGATTTTTAAAAAAGGAATATTAAAAAAGATACTTCATAAAAACACTAAAATTCTAAAATTCTTTCTATAAAATATTATTAATAAGCAGTTTGACTTTAAAAGACTTCATATAATTCACTTGATGGATTCTACAGCCTCACAGAACTCCGGAATTGCAGTTCAAAATGACCACCATGGCCAACTCCCTCAGCACTTTTCTTCTCGGAGCACACATTATTGTTGCACATCTATACAGACCATTGTAGAAGCCATCATCTGCCTCTTTACAAATATTTTCTTGATTTCTTGAGAATTTTATACAGTGTATTTTGGTCACGTTCACCTCCCACTTTGTCCCCCCAACTCCATACTCCCTCTTCTTCTTTCTCCTTCTCCTCCTCTTCTTTTTCTTTAATAATCCATAGAGTCCAAGTTGTGCAGCCCATGTACATCTGTCTAGGGCCATCCACTGACCTGCCAGGGGTTACATCCTTATGAATATCTGACTTTCTGCTGGAAGCCATCAACTGTCCATAACTCCTCAGTTGGGGGGCTCATGAACCCCCCCACACACACACACACTAGAATGATGATGGGCTTGATCTTGTGCATGAAACCTCGGCTGCTGTGAGTTCATAAAAGCAGTAGGCCTGTCATATCCAAGGGACACAGTTCCCTCCAGTTCCTTCCAGTCTCTGGTCTTGAAGTCAATCTTTCTGTGCCCTCTTCCTTGAGTTTTGCCTCATGTAGCACAGTGACACACATTGTTACTGTACATATCTCTAAGACTGTTGCAGGGACCAATGAGCTGTTGGGTTTTCTTGTCTTTTACCAGGTTTGTTATTTGCTTAAAAAAAAGAAAAAAAAAAAAGGAAAAAAAAGACATTGAGTTCCTCAAAATCATTTATTTAGAATCACCCTTAACTTTCTCCTTAGCCTTTTCTACCACCCATTTGCCCATCTGTTTTCTTAATATCCTCTAAGTATTACTCTAGGAGTATGTGTGTGGTATCGGTTCCAGAAAGCCTTTACTGCAGAGGGATGAAGATGCCCTGTCCTCTCTGATCCCAACCATTACCAGCCATATCTTTGCGTAGGCATAACTAAGTATTCCCTGTTTAAGCATGAGACCAAAAGCCTATTTGTTGTTAAAAAACAAAAGCAAACAAACAAAGGAACAGTTATCTTATTCTTTACTGGGCCCAACTAACAAAATTCAAATGACCACAGGTTTCCCGGTGTCAACAGATTTAACACAGAAGTAAACTTAGCTGTTTTTTCTTCCGCTTCTCACCCCCCAGCTGTCCCTAATTCTTCTCCACCTGGTTTTTGTCTCAGGTGAGGTAACTATGGAGGAAAATAAAAGGTTGGTTTTACTTTTAAGTAAACCAACACAAGCTTCAATCTACAGAGAGCATCTTTCCATGTATGGGTGAGTGTGTGTGTGTGTGTGTGTGTGTGTGTGTGTGTGTGTGGTTTAGCTTGAGTTATGTTCCAATAGCAAGCAGCTTTAAAATCTCAATGATGATGAAGTCCAAACCATCTAAAACAAAGAAACAAAAGCCTACTTTCTTGTTTGCTTCTGTTACTCACTTTCCAGCCCACAGTCCTGGTTCTCAGGATGCAAGTGAAAGAAAAGCACCCATTCTTGATTGTACACAGCTGCATATCCAAACAGATGTTTAAATTTAAATAAGAAAAAAAAACAGGTTAAAACTTTAAAGGCTTAAAAGCTCTTGCTCACAAATGGTACATATTGTTTTCCTTTATGTTTCATTGACTAAAGTAAGTCAGTCACCTGGCCAAGCGTGTCATCAACATCCATAATCAATTTCTATAAGGAGATATTTTGAATAATGATATATGTGCAACACCACAGTTAGAGCTAATTTTTCATCACAACAAGTATCTGGCCAGTGGTATATCTTAGCTGCAGTCATTAAAATGTGGCTGGTCCATATTCTAAAATTGCATGAAAATCTCTTCTTAGGGTTAGGTGGTTGAAATGCTGCTGAGCTGCTCCCTGGATGGCCATTGCTCTAAAAGGAATGATCTCTGCTTTCCCACAAGCGTCTCAGCATTGCTGCATGAGACCTCTCGCTGCTCATCTGCAGTTGCTCATCTTAGCACCCCCATCCCCATGTAAGAATATTAAATGTGGGTTCTAGAGCAACGCTCAGAACTTCAAATGCATAATACTTTTGCAGGACCCAAATTCTATTCCCATCACCCATGTCTGGCTGTTCACAACTGCCTGTACCTCTTGCTCCAGGATTCCAACACCCTCTTCTGGCCTCCATGGGTATCCCTCCCCTGCACCACATCCTCCCCCCCCCCCTCTCTCTCTCTCTCACACACACACACACACACACACACAGAGAGAGAGAGAGAGAGAGAGAGAGAGAGAGAGAGAGAGAGAGAGAGAATCTTAAACGTATTTAGTCTATAGTCAGCAACCCCTAGACTGAAACTACTTTTCCAATCTTGCTAATTTGTATTTTCTTTTTGAGAATCATTATATCCAAACTGAACTAATTTTATGCCTATATTAATTTAGACACTTCCATCAGCTTCCTTTTCTAAAACAATGAAAACATCACACACACACACACACACACACACACACACACACACACACACACATACACACACACCCTTCTTTCCTCAAAACTTAGAAAGACAACTAATTTTGTTCATATGCCTTGTGGATAAAAAATAATAATCTTTTGGCTTAAACCAAGCATGGAAAATTTTAGCCCCAAAATACTATTCTGGAAGACAGTTACATAAACAAAAGAAAAGATTTGGATTAGAAAGGCTTTATCACATTTAAGTACAGCAATCCCAACTAATTTAAGGCCAAAGAAAATATTCAGATAATATTAGCTTATTCTTAGTAATAATAAAAGCAATAGTAACTTGCCAGACATTTATGTTTACTGTGCATTAGTACTGGGTACACTACACCATTAATGCTAACATCAACCAGATGAGGACAATACAGACAATAATATTGTTTGTATTTCACATACAGAATAGAAATGAGGCTTCACAGGGTAAGAAATACAACCAATACTAAACAGTTGGTAAGTAGCTGGGTAGGTCTAACATTATAGCCTAAAAGTAAACTATTCACATGGTTCCTGAGTGTAATACTTGGAACTCCAGCAACACCACCAAGGAACTCACCAGAAATTCACTTTTTCAGTCTCTTTCTTCAATGGGTTTTGATAGATTCAGGAACTCTAGAGCCTATGGATGTATGTTTTAACAATGCAAGTCTTCTAGGTAATTTTGAGAATTTAATGACCATCAGGTAATTCCATGCTTTCTTCTACAACCATTATTATTATTGTTGTTGTTATCATCATCATTATCATCATCATCATCATCATTTTACAAACTCTTTTGCCTTTCTTTTTACTGAGGTATACCATATGTACAGTACATCGCTTACTATATTCTGATTTGGATATGCCTAGGAACTTTTGTTTGCTTGCCTCTTGTTGGGGATGGAATGTTACTGCTGAGTTTTAGCTCCGTTCAAATGTACTGGCTGACTCTGATGCACTAGCATCTCACTTCAATCTTCATGAGACCTGTTTTGAGGGTTTTGTAGAGTGCCTGTGGCATTGCCATGACCTTGTGGCCAGTTTAGCTATGCCGAAATAAACATGGTACTACTGCAATTTCTGTTATGCGGAAACCTTTTCATTTCATGTAGTCACATCTGCTGATTCCCACGGCTGCTTTCTGTGCTGTTGGAGTTCTCAGAGAGCTGATTCCCGTACCTAAGTCTTGACATGCGTTCCCTGTTTGCAGCTTTTAAATTAAGGACTCTGATGCACTTTGAATTGATTTTTGTACAGTGTGAATGATACACACTTAATTTCCTTCTTCTTCAGGTGGCTATCCAACTTTTGCAGCACCATGTGTTGAATAGGCTCTTTTCACTGAAGGATTTTATACCCTTTAAAAAATGTGTCCATAGCTTTCTCAGTTTGCTTCTGGGTACTCTGTTCTGTTCCATGGGTCAACCTGTCAGCTTTTAGGCCAGTACCAGGCTGTGTTTGTCATTACAACTCTGCGGCATTTCCAATAAAATCAGCAACAAAGCAAGGATACCCACTCCCAGTTCTCTTTTTCACTATAGTGCTCAAGTCTTAACAAGAGAAATGAAACAAGAGAAAGACAGAAAAGACATAAAAACAACAGAAGGCCTCAAAATGCCCCTATTTGCAGATGAGATTATTCTGTACTTAAAAGAATGTGCATACTATACTGGAAAACTCTTAGCTCTAGTAAACACTTTAATAAAGTTTCAGGATGCAATTAATGTAAAAAATCATCAGGCTTCATATACATAAACCAACGAGCTTACAGTAAAGGAGGTTAGAAAGCATCCCATTAATTTTAACACCCCCAAAGGGTACTTAGTAATAAATTTAACCAACAAACTGAAAGACTTCTACAATGAAAACCTGAAACTGAACGCAATAAAGATACTAGATGGTGCAAAGACCTTCCATGCTTCTGTACTGGCCAAATTAACAGTGAAAATGGCCACACTGCCAAAACTCATCTACAGATTCAGTGAAATTCCCAACAAGCTTATGATGTCATTATTCACAGAAGTCAGGGAGAAACCCAAGAGTTCATATGGAACTAAGAATGACCAGGACTAGCCAAAGCAATCCTAAAGAGAAATAATACAGTGGGCAGTATCCCGGTACGACTTCCAATTACCTCCAGAACAATGCTAACTATGCAAAGCTCTGTTTTGTTCAGTTGCCTAACTTCTTGATTTTGTCCCTTCAACCTCCCCTACCCTATATGCTTTGAAATCTCCTCTATCTTCAGCAAGATAGCTGTTCTCTCTTTGACATCCTTTATCCAGAATTTAATGTTCTAGAATTTCAAATGTACCTGCCTCAAAGCAGCAAACTGGGCCAGTTCCCTATTGCCTTTCTCTGGGGTACCATGGTCTTGTTATATGGTAGCTGGGGGGAAAGTTAAGTTTACATCTCTTACCCAGTTTTCCACATGCTTTAAGTGATAAAATAAGTTTAATTCCTGTCACTCCATCATGGCCAAAAATGAAACCTCATCAAGTGTTTACAAAGAGCTCAATAAGAATGTTCTAGAATGCAATATGAAGGTTACAATGTGATATCAGTTCCAGAGTAGTTGACATATTCTTAGGGGAATGATACCATCTTCAAGTTGGTAGAAATTCATTATTTGAGGGGAAAAATCATATTTTGTTCGTGTATAAGGCACATATATACATATGATACATAAACAGACATACAATGTATCAAGCCCCATGCCCAGTAGTAATTGCTCAACACAAAATGGACTCCATGTTTTTTGTGTGCACTTTTGTTTTGTTCTAGTACTTTTTCTGTCTAACTGGTGCTTGTTTAGATTTTCAGTTTTTATTTTAAGACAGAGAGGAAGAGCATGGAATTGGGTGTGTAGGGAGGAGGTGAGTATCTTGGAGGAGTTGGGGAGGGGAGAGAATACAATCAAAATACGTTGTATAAAATTTTTTTAATTCATGGAGGAATTGGAAAATAGTTTTCTCAACAAATGATGCTGAAACATATTTATATGCAAAATAATTAAGTTTTTAACATCTATTTTACATGGTATTACAAAAATAGTTTATTTTGGATCCAGGACCTAGGGTTGGGGATTTAGCTCAGTGGTAGAGCATTTGCCTAGTAAGTGCAAGGCCCTAGGTTCAATCCTCAGCTCAAAAAAAAAAAAAAAATTCGTAGATCCAGGACCTAATGTTAAGACATGAAATATAAAACACCTAGAAGAAAAGACAGCACATCATAACATTGAGTTGGCAGTGATCTCTTTGACATAATATCAAAATTACATAGAATGAAAGAAAAACATATGAGTTGGACTGTGGAAATTTTTAAAATGTTTGTATCAAAAGACACTATGAATAAAATTTACACCCACAGATAAAGAGAAATTATCTATAAATCACATAACAGAGAAGTGATGTTTTCAAAGTGTGTAGATAGCTAGTTCTCAACAACCAATTCGAATTCAAAAGTCTGTCTGAAGAAGACAGACAGACGAATGATAGTCATACAAACTCTTCTCATCCTCACTAATCACTAGGGAAATAGCAGGTTAAAGCCATAATGGAGGACTAGGTCACACTCTTGGAATGGCTACTGTTTAAAGAGAAGGGGGAAGGAACAAATGTGGGCAAGGAAGTGCAGAAAGCAGAATTCTCACGTGTGTTGGTGGGAAGACAAACTGGAACCACCATTGAGGAAGAGTATAAAGTCTCCCAAAAGAGTTAAAGTTGCAATAGTCATGTGATCTAGCAATTCTAGTCCTAGATACATACTTGGAAGAAAGGAAAGCAAAGGTTTGAAAAGCTGTTTCATGATCATGTTCATGACAGCATCCTTGGAGAAAAGTCATTTGGCCATTATCAGATGGATATAAGCAATGTGAAGTCCATACATACAAAAGAATATTATTTCACCTTTAAAAGGAAGAAAATTCTTACATATGCCACAATATAGATGACCATTGAGTTCATAATGCTAACTGAAATAAGCAAACCACAAAAAGATAAATACTATATCTTCCTCTCACATAGTAAAATCAAAATAATGAAAGATGAAAAATAAAATGGTGGCTGCCAAGGGTTGGGGTGAAAAATGAATATTAATGTTTAATGTGTATAGAGTTTCAGGTTTAGCTGTTATTATTGTCATTGTGGGTATCATGTGGGTATGCAAGGTGTGATTGTTTAGTTGCTTGTGTGTTGGTGCAGATTGTGAATGGCCTTTGGATGTTAGTCCTTGCCTTTCTGTCTTGTTTGAGACAGCGTCTCTCTGCAGTTGAATGAGCCCTACTAGCTGGCTAGCAAGCTTGTGGAGAGTCTCCTGTTTTTGCCTCCCATCTCCCCACAAATGTTCAGGCTGAGAGGACAGGTACTTGTGCTAGGATGCCCGGCGTTTGTGTTGGTTCTGGAAATGCAAACTCAACATTTCAGGAGTGTTCAGCAAATGCTTTCACCTGCTTAGAACTCTCTTCAGTCCCAGAGTCTCCGTTTTGGATGATGTGATGAGTTCCATAGCTGGCTGATGATGCTGTATAGCAATATAAATGGGCATGGCACAGCTGAACTACACAGAAAAATAATGACAATGGTGGATTCTATGTGGTGTATACTTCACCATAGCGTAAAATTAGAAAAACAAAGTCCATGGGAGAAAGTTAATAAAATTATATAGAAAGGTCTTAGAGGGGCAATGATAAAAGAGTATGGTGCTAGAATAGACAATTAAAACAAACAACTGGACTTGTCAAGCCATTAACAAGGAAAATATTCTTCAGAAACAGCAATGTAACAACTGGATACTCAAAAAGAAGAAAATGAAACCTCAACTTCTATCTTATTCCATTCACAAACATATACTCACAGTGGAAAATAGTTCAAATAGGAAACCATTCAAAACTTCTGTAAGAAAACACTGGTGATTATAGCCACAAGGCATGAAAGATAAAAAACAAAGTTGTTCTTTGACTTTTAGAATTCAAAATGAAGTAGTCACTTTGTGTCTCAAGAAATATCATTGAGGAAGTTAATAAATAAGCTACCAGCTGAGAAAAGTGTTTGGAGCACATATGTCTTAGGAAACTGGAAAGTTTATAAAGAATTTCCACAAAATAGTAACGAAAAGAGCAAGTTAAAGATGAACAAAGGACTTGAAGGCACTTCATAAAGAGGAAGACATCTTGCTAATGAGCACAAAAAATACTCAGTATGATCATTCATTAATTGTTAAATTAAAATGAATGGCTGTAAGTCGAATTGTTAAAATGGAAATAATTAACAATACCAAACACAGACAAGTGTGCTGAGTAACTAGGACAGTCATACATTGCTGGAGGAAGTATAAAATGAAACACCCTCTTGGATAAACTGTTTGTCACTTCCTTAAAATGTTACTTATATTTTACACTGTGCCCAGGGAATTCCATTCTTGGGTATTACCAAGAACAATGGTTGCACATGTTCCTCTTGCAACTGCCTACAGGTGGTTTCATTGCTATAACTTATAACTTGGGGTCAAGGATGGGTGCTCCTGGCATCTGGAAGGCAAAAGCCTAGCACCTTAGAATGCACAAGATAATCCTCTCCAGCAAGGAGTTCTCCACAGTGAGAATTAACAGTAATTAGATTGAGAAACCATTGCCTACTCAGAAATGTGTAACTAGCTGGGTGCTCTCAGTGGGCTTATTCAGAGTAGCCTTCAAGTGGAAAAATCTCAATTATCCACCAATAGGTGACCGAGTGAAGAAACGATAGTATGTTCAGACAATAAAACAGAAACCAGCAAGAAAAAGAACTGCTGAAATGTGGAAAAGTAGGTATACACTTTAAAGTATTTTTCAGTAAAAGAAACAAGAGATAAAAGAATACATGTGTTTGATTCCATTCAAGTGAAAACCCAGGAAATACAAACCATAACATGTCAGAAATTTCTTGGAGCCGAGGGCTGAGGGTGGCGCCTGATTGAAAGGACAATAGGGATCTCTTTGGATGATGCTAATATTTTATATTTCGATTTTTGTAATAGATATACTGAAATGTAATTTTGCCAAAATTTGTTGAAACAGCTTTTCAAAGTGTCTGTGACATATATTTTTCCTCAATAAAACTATTTTTAAAGTTTTCTGCAGTTGTATCTTATCCAGGAAAACTGGATCATTTAACATCATGGTACCTCCTAACCTATAGAAATTGTTTATCTCTGCATTGAGTTATTTAATTTATCGCAGCCAAGTTTTATCATTTTTAAAAATTAGAAATTTTGGATATCTATGTTAGATTTACCAGCTACCCGATGTTTTAGGATGCTGTTGTAACGGCCATTGCAGATGTTAATTTTCCAAATCTATACTGCCTACCATAACTGTTAGATTTTAGCTCACAAATCTATGGAGAATTGATACAAGGGAAATGCTTTAAAAAATTAGGTATTGAAGCCCAGTTTTCAAAACACAGATGAAGAGATCTCCATTCATTTAAGGCTCCAGCTGTATAAGTAGCAGCTGTGGTGTTTAGGAGGGGCTGGTCCCGACTCCTACAAGGACACCATAGTTTGCAAACGCTCATCTCATGTGACATGGCATATTCTCCTATAACCTAGGTCTATATTTGTATACATTTTAAAGCACCTCTAGTTTACTTATAATACTTAATACAAGGCAGATATTGATTTTGCAATGGAAGAGTTATTCTGTTGTACTGATTAGGGAGGAAAAAGCAAGGAAAAATGTCTGTGCATTTCAATACAGATGTAAGTTTTAAAACACATTTTCAATCTATGGCTAATAAGACCCATGAGTGCTGAATCTGCACGTAAGAAGTGCCAACTGTTTTAGGACCTCCAAAATAGAGTGAGGTAACCTCTCCCTTTAAGAGAATTACATTTGGCTACTAGCTGCCTGCTCTGCTTTTTTTCCCTTGAAGGCCCAATTCACATTGTATTTAGGAAATGCCATTCTAACAGTCCTGGCTATGGGGCTTTCAGTATGTTCTAACTACCTTTGAATCAAGGCAATAGTCTTTCTGAGAACCTCAGCCACACAGTAAAACTAGCAGGGTGCTAACATTATTATTATTATTATTATTATTATTATTATTATTATTATTATTATTATCACTATCACTGTAGAGAATGCCCTACCTAATTATCACTGCTCTGGAGCTTCCTGTTGTTAGGCTGACTTTTTTTTTCTGACTTCTACCTTCATCTAAGGCAGCTCCTGCTGAGTTCTGCTTCTCCAAGCCCCTTTGCTTCACCACTCAAACCTAGATCTCAGCCTGCAGGATTCCCTGCTCATGGGTCTATTTCCTTCCCCCTTTCCCATTCTCAGGACACTGTTGTTCTCCCCAGACCCGAATAAGCTACTTGCCAGCCTGCCTAACATCTTCTTGAAGGGTACAACGGAAAACCCTATGAGAGATTTGCAGACACTAGGATTCTTTCCTTGGTGAGCTTGCTTTTGTGCTCACCAACTTCAATATTATGGTCACACTCCAGAGTGGCCAGCTCTTTGCAGTTGTAAGCCTTTGAGTCCAGTCTTAGCATCCTTTGGTCTGCAGGTCTCCTCTCCTTCCAGAAGAGAATCCTTGAAAGGTTCATGTACCTGGTTTACAAAGTCCTTCTACCATTTTGTCCTTTTGCGCATAGATCCTCTTTTGCAGAGTACACTGTGTTTTACCCACAAGTCACTCACAGTTGTACAACCCCCAGATTAATGGATCTGCCCATCATGCTGCAAACCACTGTTGGCTGGGAACACTGTTGAGTTTTCAATTTTTCATCATAAGACTGCTGTAAGAAAGAGAGAAAAAAAAAAAACCTGCCAATTCTATATGCTTGATTTGAGTTGTAAGGCTGATATTAGGAAAGGAAAAAAAACATAGTGTTTTTCTTTTCAAAAGTTCCTCCTTTAATGGAATATGCTGTTTGGGGGCTTTTGTCCACATCTCTGGAGTCTATACGCACTGACCCATTTCTGGATTTCTTATCTCTTGGTTTTCAGAAAATGCCGAGACCCACAGAGGCTCGCCCTTTGACTCCAACAGCACTGCCTGGAGCTCCTTCCATTTCTGTGTGGTCTTTTGAAGAAAGGAGAATGGTCCTATGGCTTCTCCACTACTACTCATTCATTCAACCAATATTTATTTAATGCTTGCAGTATGTCAGGCTTTTTAATGTGTATTTCATTTTATTAGACAAAATAAGACTAAGAAGCAAAATCAAAGCAAAGTAGAATCATCCAGTGAGTTTTGAACTTGAGTCGAGGAGCTTTGGTTTGGTTTTGTAGCCCCAGGTCAATGGAAGGGTCTATCAGTGGGTGACAAGGGAAGGGAAGTTAGTTAACTTACGGTTCTCTTAGTTCTTTAAGTTTATGATGCAGAAGTGACTCCAGTTAGCTGCACCCAACACTTTCCCCCACTGTAACTGCACTTCTAGGCACTGTCCTAAACCTCCTATCCCACACAACCCCCATTTCATTAAAACTCACCCCATTCTTCCATTTTCTCAGGTTCAAATCCGTAGAAATGGCCTCAACTTCCTTTTTCCACCCACACACAATCTGTCCTGAAATCCTATTGACGCAGCCTTCAAAACCACCCAGAATCCAAGCAAGGCTTGTGCTGTTTCCCATCACTTTCATCCAAACCACCACCATTTCTACCCTGGACTGCTCAAGTCACCGTCCTGATTTGGGTCCTAAAGTTGTCCTACTCTCGGGGTACCCAGAGTACTCCAGCATCATTTTGCTAATTGTCCCCACCCCTGCCTTTCCAATATATAAGTACAGAAAACAAATTCTCTCCAGTACTGTGGATGACTCCAGATCAGTACTTCTCGACCTATGGAAGGTCACCACTGTATTACAGGGTCGCAGCATTGGGAAGTTTAAGAACCACAGCTCTGGATGGTGTGCCCTCTTTGTCTTTCTGACCTTCTCCTGTCTTTCTTCCACTCAGTCTCTTCCCTCCTCTACACTGATTTCCTAGGTTCTGCATGTTCCAGGGTTTTAACCTCTGTTGGATACCCTTCCCTGACAGATCTCATGGCTTTCTTGCTTCACTTTTGGAATCTTTTCAGATGATTTTTTTTAATTGTAAGTAATTTGTGAGAATTGCACACATGAGTCCTGACTGTATTTATCTGTCACTTCTACTCTTTAAATTTCATTTTTGAATGATTTATTCAGTAACTTCTTTGTCCAAACTTGCACATATTCACATTGCATTTCTCCTGTAGTTTGTTTTCTCTCACATTTATCTATATACATGCTAACTCTTTTATTAATTTGTCTCAGTTTTTGATTAATATGACTGTAAGCTCCATGTACACATGAAATTTTTATCTTTTTTTTGTTGTTGTTCTATATGCCTAACATTTAGAACATTTTGTGTGTGTGTGCAAAAGTGTTTGTGAGGGAATATTTCTAAGACAATAGCAAAATATAATGGTGGAAGAATATATTTTTGCTTTTTTGGTGGAATATATTTTTGTTATTGTGGCACTAAAAATTAAAGTTATCTTTTTATTTAAAAAAAAATCAAAGTGGACACCAGGCAGTGGTGGCACACGCCTTTAATCCCAGCACTCGGGAGGCAGAGCCAGGCAGATCTCTGTGAGTTTGAGGCAAGCCTGGTCTACAGAGTGAGATCCAGGAAAGGCACAAAGCTACACAGAGAAACCCTGACTCAAAAAAAAACCAAAACCAAACAAACAAACAAAAATCAAAGTGGATGCCTTACTTTATATACATGTCACTTTAATTTACATATCCATATTTTAAACTGTCTCACTTCTATTTGCCCTATGGAGACTCATCTTTTAAAGATCTTTGCAGAAGATCCCATGTTTTTCCTCTCAGTTCTTCACTGTACTTCTCAGCATTTTAATGGTGATCTGTCTACAATTTCAGTCATTTATTTAGACCTCTTTCCTTGTGTTCATCTTTAATGAGAATGAGTAGAACCAGCACCCTTGGGAATTGCTCTCTTCTCTGAATTGAATTATAGTTCCTATAAATCTTACTCCAGTATGGGTTTCCACCTCTTCAGCTGTCAGCTCTCTGGCTCTTCTCTCAGGCATGCTCTGTACTCTTCTTCATTAGGAATTCTTCCTTGGGTGTAAGCTTTGGCCACTCAAAGACCACTTCAGTGAGACATACACAGAAACATAAAAGAATATTCTTTCCCCACCCATTCTTTTTTAAAAGATATTTCTCTTAATTCTTGGAGCATTTTATATAATGTATTTTTTATCATGTTTATCCCCCTTCCCCATTGACTCCAGATCCTCCCCAAATTCCTGCCCACCCAACTTCATGTTCCCCCTTCCCCCTTCTATCATTGAATCCAGGTTGTGTTAGCCAGCTACTTCTGGGTGTGGGTCTGCCTTGAAATTTGGCTAATATACTAGTTATCGTTCTACTAAAGAAAATTAACTTCCCCTCTCTCTGCAGCCAATTTAATGTCAATAGCTCCCCAGCTAGTAGTTGGATTTCATGCTTACCATCCCTCTTCTCCATAGTAGGATTTTGCCTGGCTTGATCTTACATTGGTCTTGAACATATTGTTATAATTGTTGTGAGTTTATGTGTGTATCTACACAGTTATATCTGAAAATTATCCGTGGCCAATGGTTCCTACAATCTTTCACGGATGACTTCAAGGAAGTCATTATTCATGAATGTCTCTTAAAATCTCTCTGCCTCTTCTTCTATATAGATCTTTGAGCCTTGAGGATGTGGGTGTGATATAGACACCCCATGTAGTGCTGAGCACTCTGAAGTCTCTTATTCTCTGTACATTGACTAGTAATGGGTCTCTGTGTTAATTACAATCTACTGCACATAGAAATGTTTCTAATGATGGTTGATATACAGGAATAGCAGTAAGACTTAGGAGTTGTATAATTTCTAGGTCAATTTAGCAGAAAAATAGCAGTAGGTTTTCCCAAGGGCCTATGATCTCCTAACTACAGGTTCTTGACCTCATTGCCAGTGCCAGGTATTGGATCTATTTTGTGGAGCAGGCCTTAAGTTCAATCAAAAGTGGTTGGTGACTTCTGGAACATTCATGTCACTATTGCACCAGTGGCCATATCTTTTGAGACAAGTTTGCCATCCATTCATATTTATAATAATGAATTTGCCATATAATTAACACAACACATACAGTATGTTTTGCATCAATTTGGAACCCCATGTAAAAAATCATGCCAAAAGGTATCACAACACATAATCAGTGATATCCACATCACCATACCTGTCCTCTTCTGTCTATTTCCTGTGGAAGCTACTCTAATAATCCCCTATAACCTCTTTAAGTTCTCAGATTGGCCCACAATCATCTCAGACAAAGATTAAATTCCTGGATGAGATGTGGGAGTACACTGTGACCTAGCTTTGCCTCCTTGTCCATCACCTAACTCATCACCTACCACTACTCCTTGTGTCCTGCACATTCTATTCCCTGACCTACATGGAGGTTCCTAAGTTACCATCACCTCACCATTCCATGTTTGTTTATGGTTTTCTCTTTGCTTAGACTGTCATTCTAAGTGATTTATCTGACTAACAGTCTTGTACATATGCTGGGAGGAGGTTCTTTAGAACATCCCCTATCTCATCTTAGTTCTGAATAGATTGAAAACTAAAATCAATAATGAGAAAATTGGAAAATCAAAACAGCATTTAGTTAATGACTGGAACCCATACAGGAAGTCATGGTTTTGGGGCTATGAACTCAAAAGGGTTGCTAATAAACAGTCCCAGAAGGGGACAACTCATCAGCCCACTGCAACAATGCATGGTGGAAAACCCAGGGTTCTTGGCATTTTTTATTTAGCAATTTGTATTTTCACTGGACAGAGTGAGAGTGGGACAGAAAAACATCAGCCATGTCCTTGTAAAATATCCTTCACATGGACACTAGAGTGAGGGAAAGCATTACCTTATTCTCTTTTGGTTCTGTCTATGGCCTTCCCTTAATGTGAACTAAGAGATTTAGAGATACTTTCCTCTTGTCACTGGTTCTTCAGGTAGGAGTGTATTTTCCTGTTGGTGACATTTGGCAGTGTCTGTAAACATTTTGAGGAATCTCAGTGGGGAAAGGGTTCTACTGATTCTGTCTGGATGCTTCTAATTGCCTTATAATGAGCATGATAGAACCAAAAGCACAGACTTATCTGCCTGGGCATGATGACATACGCCTATAATTCTAGAACTTAGGAGGCTAAGGCCAAAACATTACAAATTCAAAGCCAACTGGAACCATCTTTTTAGATATTATCTAAAAAACTAGCAAAAATCATCTGGCTCAGAATATAACAGTATAAAGGCTGACAAACTTTGTCCAAGGCACACACTTCCTCAAATTTATACTCTGCCATTCTGAAGTCCCCCAAACCCTGAAAAGCAGGGATTTTTACTTGAATTTTGCATATGCAATATCCAGTTGTTGCTCAATACACGTCTTAAACTATTTAGTGAATGAATGAAAGAAAAAATGAATGATGTCATCAACAGTAAAATACTAAGTATAATAGTCACCTAACCCTTTGGATAGCATAAAGACCACTATGGTAGTTTGAATAAGAATAACCCCCATAAGCTCATGTATTTGAATGCTTAGTCACCAGAGGGTGGAACTGTTTGATAGGATTAGAAAGATTAGGGGGTGTGGCCTTATTGGAGAACATGTGTCATTTTTGAGGTGTCAAAAGCCCATGATAGACCCAGACTTTCTCATTCTCCCTGTGGATCAGGATGTAGTTCTCAACTACTGCTCCAGCACCATGCCTATCATGTCTGCTGCCATGGTAATGGACTAAACCACTGAAACTGTAAACAAGCCCCCAATTAAATGCTTTCTAAGAGTTGCCATGGTCATGGTGTCTCTTCACAACAATAGAACAGTGGCTAAGACAGAGTTGGTACCAGAAGTGCTATGGCAAGTCTGGCCATGTTGTTTGTTGGAGGAATATAGAAGGTGTAGGGACTTTGGATTAGAAAGGTAATTTGATGCTTTAAGTGAGGCTTAGTGGGCCATCCTAGCAGGAGCATGGAAGACAATGCTTAGGGTGATTTGAACTATGGAGGTCCAGTTCAAGTAGTCTCAGAGGGGAAGAGTATTAGTAAGTAGCCTTGAAGCCACTCCTCTGATATTTTGGCAAAGAATGTGGCTGCTTTTTACTCTTTTCCCTAAAAATATGCATAAAGCTAAATTGAATAGTTTCGGATTAATGGCTTTGGCAGAGGAGATTTCAAGACATCTTATTATTGACAGTGTTATGTGATTATTAATTATCACTCTCATGCAGATCTATAATGAAAAGGAACAACTGAACAGAGAGAAATACAAAATGTACAGTTTGAGGAGAAAAGGAGCCCCAGGAAGTGTAATGGAGCTAAGTTCAGTGTTCAAGAAGACAAAAAGCTTAAAGAAAAGCCCTCTGCTAAGTGTAAAAAAGGGAGTGGTAACCTCAGAATGAGACTCCAGCTAATCTTCCAACTTGTGGGAAGTAATTAAAAGAAAGCTTTTAAGTAGTGAAGGGAATCAACAGCAGAAAGCTGATGCAAATGTAATTGAAGGAGGGGTCAAGTTCCAGCCCCATCAAGCAGCAGAACTTGGCAGTTTTGGCCCTGGGGTTCTGGATTTAGAGACAAGGATACAAGAAAGGGGCTGTGGAATCTGACTTCATGGCTAAGGAAAGATGCTGAGGCCAGAACAATGTCAGGGGTGTCCCTGTATGGAGGCTCACAGAAGGTATTGCATGAAGCTGTGAAGGTGAAGCCTGAATTGTGTTGGAGACCCCAAGATGTTGGATATGCCAGAGTTGTGCCCTACCTGCCAAGGGGAGCTATAGACCAGGTGTGGAACCAGCCCAAAAGAGGAAAGCATGTTGTAGTCAAAGCTGAAAGGACTTGGAGTTCTGAAGAATGATTTGACATCAGTCAGAGATGCCGAATTTGGAGTTTGCCCTGCTAGCTTAGACCTTATTTTGGTCTGGCATTTCCTCACTATGCTCCCTTTCCTCCCTTTTGGAATGGTACTGAAAGAATGTGGTTTTTTTTTTTTTTAATTTTTGATTGTATGGGTTGTAGGGAGAGTTGCAGTTAAAAGATTCACATAAGTCTCAGAAGAAACTTTGGACTTTTAAACAGTATTGAGATTGTGATAAACTATGAAGGCTTTTGAAGTTGGACTAAATGCTTCTTGCATTATGATATGGCTATAAGCCTATGGGAGCCAGGGAGTGGAATGTGGTGGTTTGAATAGTCTCACATATTTGAAGGCCTAGTCTCTAGGAAGTAGAACTGTTTGATAGGATTAGGTGTAGCCTTGCTGGAGGAAGTGTGTTACTGAGGGTGATTTGGGTTTCAAGAGTCCATGCTAGACCCAGTCCTGCTCTCTCTGCCTGTAGATCAGAATGTAGCTCTCAACTACATTTCCAGGACCATGCTGGCCATGCCTGCCACCACACTTCCCACCATGATAATAATGAACTAAGCCTCTGAAACTGTAAGCCAGCCCCCAACCAAATGCTTTCTCTTTTAGGAGTTGTCATGATCATGGTGTCTCTTCATAACAATAGAATACTGACTAAGACAACCGCTTACAATCAAGGTTTCTACTTTAGAGCCTAAATTCATGGAGTCAACGAACTAATAAAACTCCACAGAAAATGATGTGTTCATATTTGCATTGTTTTAGTATAGTATCTAGATTTTAGCCTGTTTTTTCAAAGTCTACTACTCCAGTGATGATTTTTTTTTTTAAATCTACGATCTTTAAGCACCAATTCCCTTTCTAGGAGACGTTTGGCCACACCTGTGATGCAGCGTCACCTCATGATTCTGACCTCTCAAGTTAAGAACCAGAAATGCTGAGACTCCTGTCTGACTTTCTTTCTGTCCAGTTACTCTTCATGGCCCTTGTCATGACATTTGCTGTGCTCGTGCAAGAATGGCCTTCAAATACTGCATACTCAGCTTCTTCTCAGTTTTATTCCGTCTTGACTCTAATTATGCATTTAATTGGCCAGGATGACATTATATTTTAGCAGAGATGGTAGATGGTATTATATCTGCCTGGTGTACTAAGGGAAAGCATATGTCCTCACTCCATATATCTACCTGCTATTAACACTTGCAATTTGGTGTCTGCTTCTTTGTCCCATTTCTGATGCATGCAAAGGATTTTCTGTGAGGAAAAAAATTTACCAAGCTGTCACTTGGCCATTTAGTGGCTATATAATTTTTGGTTAAATACTTTTTAGTCTTTAAGACTCGGTTTCTTTGTCTGAAAAATAAAAAAGGTAACAATAATGGAATCACTTCATAAGGTGCATGTAGCATGCTTAAGCATTGCATGAAACCAAATAAGTCTGTTTAGTGTTAACATTACTATCATTTCATGGGTTAGTATAGAGGTTTATAAGACTCTAGTTAACCAATTTTTTTAATTTACTTCTTGGAAAATTAATAAGAACCTGGGCTTTCTCTTTCAATAATTTCGATGAAATAACTTCTTGACATTTCTTTCTTGAGAATCTTACCACTGAGCAAGGGAGGAGCTTGGAGTTTAATTTCATGTTGGCAAACTACTAATCAAATTGCTGCTTAATCACCCCATTCTCCAATTAATCTGTGCAAAGTAGTTTCAGTACATGGAGTGGAGACATTTTCTGCTAAATTAATTTGAATGATATCTCGGTTCTGCAAGTCGCTTGTCAACACTTGATGTTATCGATCTTTTAAAGTGTAGAGGGGTAAAGCAATGGGTGGGGTGCTGACTGCTGAGAAACCTTTGTATGAGAAAAATAAAAAGCATTCAATTAGCTGAACTGCTTTCATTGGTGTGACTAGTGGTTGGTCATAAAAATAAACTCTCTGCCCAGCCTGGAGGCACATGCCTTTAAACTCAGATCTCAGAAGGCAGAAGTAGGTGGATCACTATATGTTCAAGGCCAGCTGGGTATATATAGCAAATTTCAGGCCAGCCATAGCTTGGTTGTGAAAGCTTGTCTCAATAAACAAAGAGCTCTCTCAGTAAAGTCAGAGCTAAGCTTGTCTAACTTGACTCTTCAGGGGTATGTCTGTACATGTATGAGACCACAGAGTGAATTTACATGAACAGTTAGACAAGGCACCTAGTTTGTGTGTGTGTGTGTGTGTGTGTGTGTGTGTGTGTGTGTGTGTGTGTGTATTTTTCCTTTTGAACTTTAGAGGCACAGTTGTATTTGTTGTCCTTGAATTCTGCTCTCAGTACACCTTGTGCCTCTTTTTATTTTTATTTTTCCCTTTCAACCCCATTGTTTACTCCATTTATTGACTGCCACTTTAATAACCAGTTAATTGTTTGTGTCCTTGGATAAGTATATCTCTTTAAAAACCATGTTAATGAATGCACTGTTTTGATCACTCAGCACAATGCTTTTTATGACCTATCCATACACAACTATGTATACATCTAGTGTATGACTCTAAGTGCTGCATGGAATTCTAACTAATATGTATCAGCAATATTTATGATGCAGTTTCTGAGTTATTAGATATAGATGGCCCTAAGTCGTTCCTCTCACACACCACCTCATGTGAGCATCCTCATAAGTGACTATCTACAGACCTGTAAAAACATTTTTCCAGGCTACAATTCAAAAGTGGGACTAGGCCACCATAGGGGGAAATGTAAGGAAACATCTCTTTATGTGTGTTTAATGCTTATTTCTACTGTAATTAGAATGGTCATGGATGTTTGTATCTGTGTCAGCAGAACTTTGGGATTCCTGATCCACCTGGATCTCATCAACACAGGATATTATTGTTTCTAATCACATCTCTCTGATCAGACATGACCTCTCAATGCTAACTTAGCTCTCCTATCCTTACCATGCACACTTTCACTATCAGTAAGTTTGAACATTTCTTCATATAACCATCCGTTATTTGAATTTTGCTCTCTTTTCTCCATCACTGCTATAGACATAAGAGTTTTTTCTGCTGTTGATATGGTGGTTCTATATTTTCATTTAAAAAGTTCTTGAGGGGCTGGAGAGATGGCTCAGAGGTTAAGAGCACTGGCTGTCCTTGTAGAAGTACAGAGTTCTATTCCAGCAACCACATGGTGGTTCACAACCATCTGTAATGAGATCTGACACCCTCTTCTGGCCTAAAGGCAGAACACTGTTTACATAATAAATAAATCTTGAAAATAAAGTTCTTGAATGTCTGTTCATTCTCATGTTAGAGATAGTACATATTTTTTTCCAGTGACTTCTTCACTGACCTATCATGGTGCTGCTCACTCAACAGGAATTCTTATATTTTGTACTGTTATGGCAATTGGTTGGGGAAAATGCTGTCCTCATGATGAAATCAGGAAATACTGCTTTATATTTTACTTCGTTACTTTTTCATTTTTACCTTGTACCTCTTGATCATTAAGTTACTTGGAGTATGATGTATGCAAACCAGCTTGGCTGTTATCATTTTCAATAATTTTCACTGACTTGTGATGCTTCTGCACTGAGATAACAGTTTCATATACTCAGAGTTCTGTTTACAAGTTTTCTGTCTACCACAATAGTCTATTAAGTTTTCTTTGTGTTTTCTGCTGAGTTAGCAATGTGTCTAAGTCTGTAAATCAATACATGTTGCTCTTCCATTCTCAAATTCCCTGCTGGCTATTTAAGGACTTCTATTCTTCCATATAAATCTTATATTCAAATGGTTAAGTTCCTCAAAACATCCTGCTAGGATATAAACATTCTGAGGTTAATATTAGGAAATAAAAGATGTAATGAGTAGACATTTTACCTATTTACTCAGATTTTCTTTTAGGCTCTAAAATTTAGTTTGAATAATTTCCATACTCAAGTTAGTACCTAGGTGCTATAGTTTTTATTGATACTTGAAATGGATCTTCTTTATGTTGCTTTTGATAAATACTGTTGGTAATTTTTTTTTTTCTTTTTTGGAGCTGAGGATCGAACCCAGGGTCTTGTGCTTGCTAGGCAAGCACTCTACCACTGAGCTAAATCCCCAACCCCTGTTGGTCAAAATTTTAAGCAAATTTTGAATGGATAATTAAATACTTCTAATATTAATTTTGTCTGTGAAACCCTTGACATTTAAAAAACTTTTGCAGTCATGAAAATTAATAGTTGGCTGTTGGTTTCTAATTTTCTCCCTCCCTCCTTATCCCCACTCCTTCTCTTTTTAAGATATGGTTTTGCTATATTACAGAGTAGTTTTGAACTCTGGTCTCAAGCAATCATCTCAAGTGGCTGGGGGTATATGTGTCACCATTTCTGGATTTTATTTTGTACTTTTCTGTTATTATTTGTCCAGTATTCAAAGAATCATATAAAAATAAAATCATAATTATAATGGTCTGCCTTCCAAGCATCTTTATGAAATATATTATTAGTTGTAAATTTTTAGTTGATAATCTTTATTTAGGGAAAACATCATCCTTCCAGTTCTTTTAAAACAGTTTTTATTTAAAATTTCCCTATAGCTTAAACTCCATAGTGTTTTCGCTCATATTAATTGCTTAATTACAGACTCTCTTAAACTGTCACCTTTATATTCCCAGGCTAAAATTGACTTGTCACCAAATTTCTTAATATATAGATGTCATAGTTAGAATCTTCAGTGTCTCCCAATGTTCAATAGGATGAAGGCTTGCTTCCCAGCTTGACAGTATTGAGGCAAAGTCTTTAGGGGCAGGGCCTGTTAATAAAGGTGAGAGTAGATGGTACCTGGTCTCTTCTCTTCCACTTCCCACACATGCAATGGAGATTTTGCTTCACTACACCTTCGCATTATGATGTGCTACCACAGATCAAAAGCTCTTTCATTAATAATGTACAGAAGATATGAGCTAAAACAAACAAAATTAATTGATTATCTTAGATATTTATTATAATTAAACAAAACTGTAGAATAGTCTCCAACTTAATGATAGTTCCATCAACAATTTTACAACTTTATAAGAGGCAAAATGGTATGTGGTCTGTGGGAAGTAAAGTGTGAAAAACTGGTGACATACAATGTAGCATCCCATCACAGTTGTGAGCAACAGCACTGAATGGCAGCCCAAAATCATCCACAGTAAACTTCAGACATGCTACAGCTTACCATGTAAAAACTGGATGCTTTTGTGACAGAATTAATCATTTCTTCAACTTGAGATATTTTCAACTGGCAGAAGGTTTACAAGACACCAAGGGTGAGCCGAGCTGCAACAACTACCTAACCATTTTAGACTTGTCTCATTTGTGATCATAAGTGAGGCACACCTACATGATAGTCCTTGTACTATTTTATTTTTATTAATGTATCAAGTGTACAAAATGCTGGGTTTCTGCATTGTTTCCTTGTGGGTATGAAGTCGGGGTCTTGCTAGTTTTACACACATTGCTAACACAGTTTTCCTTCTTTTTCTGCCTTCTGAAATGCTCGTACAAAGTCTAGCACTTCTTCACTAGTTCGACAAAGCAACTCGAAAGCTGAAAGTGTTTTGATTGCTATAAAAAGAGTTGCATCAGTGTATTTAGATGTATTTAAGTCACTGATACTGGTCTCACCTGACCATATCCCCTCTTATCTCCCACACCCTCTATTTATTATTTGAAAGCTTTTAGAAATTTCATTGTTGATGATTGTCTTAAATTTTAGTAATATTATACCTATGTGTGATTTTGTTTATCATCTATTTGTGCCCAATTCTGTTTTTTAATTATTATATGTATTAAATTAGGGAGGACATGTGCATACCACAGAAGGCAGAGGACAAGCTGTAGGAGCTGGTTCTCTTTTCTACCATGTGGGGGTCCCATGGATTGAAGTCAGGTTATCAGGCTTGGCCACAAGTACCTTTTTTGAAAAATTGACAATAATATTTATTTTCAAGTAGTATATTCTGATCATGTTTTCCCTTCTCACTTCTCCTCTCCGATCCTCCCCACTTCCCCAGATACTCAACTCCATGCTCCCCCTTTAGGAAACAAACAGGCCGGCTGGCTACATTTATGTCCACTTGACACAACCTAGAGTCCTCTGAGAGGAGGGGCCTCAATTGAGAAAATGCTCCATAAGATCTGGCTGTAAGACATGTTTTTAGTTAGTGATTGATGTGAAAGAGTCCAGTCCATTGTGGGTGGTGACAATCCTGGCCTGGTGGTCCTGGGTTCATAAGAAAGCAGGCTGAACAAGCCATTAGTAGCAAGCTAGTGAGCAGCACCCCTCCATGGCCTCTGCATCAGCTCCTGCATCCAGGTTCCTGCCCTGTTAGAGTTCCTGTCCTGACTGCCTTTAGTGATGAACAGCAATATGGAAATATAAACCAAATAAACCCCTTCCTCCCCGAGTTGCTTTGGTCATGACATTTCATCACAGTAATAGTAGCCCTAACTAAGATACAAGCCATTAAAAAAAAAGAATAAAACAAGACAAACATACAAAAGAAAGTAGAAAAAAACAAAAAGCATGAGAAATACATACACATGCAGAGACACACAAAAGCATACATACATATACACAAAACCCATAAAAACACAAAATCAGAAACCTTAATAGATAAACAAAAGACTAGTAAGGTAAAAAAACAAAAAAACAAAAGAAACCCAAAAAACAAAAAACAACACAATCAAAGCATTATGAGACAAAACACCTCCAAAAACCTATTGAGTTCATTTTGTGTTATCCATCTACTGGTGGGAATGGGGTCTGCCTTTGCATAAGTATGATTTGTATACCCAGTGAGACTCCACTGGGGAAAACTAATATTTTCTTTGTGAGTAGCTGTCAATTGTAGATAGTTTCTGGGTTGGTGATGAGAGCCTGTGTCCACTTGCCCTCTCACAGCTGGGCCCCCATTTGATTTGAACCTGTGCAGGCCCTGCGCATGTGGCCACAGTCTCTGGGAGTTCATAAGCCTGTCCATCCAGGTGAGTCTAGAAGGCCCTGTTTCTTCCCTGCCTGCTAACACATGTATAGACAGATGTCTTATATATTTCTCTAATTTTGAAAACTTTATAGCAAATAATATTGCTTCTTCCTCTTCCACATAGTTCCCTGAGCACTGAAGGGAATGCTTTGATGAAAAAAATCCCATATAGGACCGAATGTTCCAAGGTCTTTCACTCTCTACACATTGTCCAGTTGTGAGTCTCTGTGTTAGTTCCCATCTCCTGCAGGAGGAAGCTCCTCTGATGTGTTAGTGATACAATGATCAATGGATATACCAGAATGCCATTAGGAATCACTTTATTGCTTTGTTCCTTTAGCAAAACAATAATAATTCGTTTTTCCCTTAGGTCCATGGCCTTTCAATTCTCAGGTTCTTGGTCACCTGAGCAGTGTCAAACATGGGTTCCATCTCATGGAGTGGTCTTTAAATCCAATCAATCAGGTAGTGGCTGGTTACTCCCCCAACTTTCATGTCACTATTCAAACATGGATTCCATCTCATGGAGTGGTCTTTAAATCCAATCAATCAGGTAGTGGCTGGTTACTCCCCAACTTTCATGTCACCGTTCCACCAGCTTATCATGCAAAAGGCCACCATTATAAATCAAAGGTTTGGTAGCGGGGTTACTGTTTAGCTTTCTACTCTGGAAGTGTGCAAAGTACCTTCCAACACCACGAACACTAGTTAGCAGTGGTGAAGACTTTAGGCACCAGGTTTTTTGTTTGTTTGCTTGCTTTTGATTTGGGTTTTGGTTTTTGGTTTTAGTTTTTTGTTTGTTTGGTTTGGTTTTGGGGTTTGGGGGGGTTGAGACAGGGTTTCTCTGTGTATCTTTGTATCTTTCCTGGAACTCACTTGGTAGCCCAGGCTGGCCTCGAACTCACAGAGATCTGCCTGCCTCTGCCTCTCGAGTGCTGGGATTAAAGGCGTGCACCACCACCACCCGGCTTAGGTTTTTTTGTTTTTTTGTTTTTTTGGTTTTTCGAGACAGTGTTTCTCTGTGTAGCTCTGGAGCCTGTCCTGGAGTAGCTCTGTAGACCAGGCTGGCCACAAACTTACAAAGATCCACCAGCCTCTGCCTCCTGAGTTCTGGGATCAAAGGCGTGCACCACCACCGCCCGGCTGAAATAATTTTTTTTGGTTATTTGTTTGTCTTTGCTTTTCATTTTTCTTTTTAATTTTATTTAACTTTATTTTGTGTGCATTGGTGTGAAGGTGTCAGGCCCTCCAGAACTAGAGTTACAGACAGTTGTGGGTGCTGGGAATTGAATCCAGGTCCTCTGGAAGAGCAGCCAGTGCTCTTAACCACTGAGCCATCCCTCCGGCCTAAGCGAGGCACCAGTTTGACTTCTCTGTATTCAGTGAGCTATGTATGTGTTGTCTTTAACAATAGGGCCTTCCCATCAGTTTGTGGAGAGCATCAGTAGCTGTGGCAATAGCCTGAGTTGTTTATGGCTTCTACAGGGCCCCATGGACCAATAGCTCAGATAGGTATAACACATTCCTGGCACCAGAAGTTTCACTTGGTATCAAGAGAGGTCTAATTGGGGCTTTGCTCCCCTGTTATTTGGTTATTCCATTTAGATTTCTTTCATATCTATATATACTTTAAGACACTTCGACTGTAGTAGGTTTCCATATGATGCCTCAGGTGGCCCTTAGGGTTAGCTGTCCCTCCTTGTATTCATTCCCTTACCCACCCTCTTCTCTCCACCTCTCTGCTAATCCTGCTCTTCTAGTCTCCACCCCTCCTACATCTTTCCATAACTATGTATTATATTCCCCCTGTTTTAGAAGTTCTTTCCCTTCCCATCTAGTTCCTTAGTCTATATCTAACCTTTGTAATTACATAGATAGAAATATACCTATCAAAGGCTTAAAAGCTAACATCTGCATGTAAGGAAATACATACCATCTTTGTCTTTTTGTATCTGGATTACCTCACTTGAGATGATTTTTTTTTTCTAGCTCTACTCATTTACCTGCAAATTTCATGATTCTTGTTTGTTTTAACAGCTGAGTGATATTCTATGTAAAAGTACCACATTTTTCATTATCCATTCATCTGCTGATGGACATCTAAGCTGTTTCCAGTTTCTGGCTACTAGGAATAGAGCAACAATGAACATGGATGAGCAAGTGTCTCTGTAGTAGGATGTAGAGTCCTTCATGCATATCTTCAAGAGTGGTACAGCTGGATCTTGAAGTAGATCTAGCCCCAGTTTCCTGAGGAACTACCACACTGATTTACATAGTAGCTGTACAAGGTTACATTCTCACCCACAATCCTCTTACTCCACATCCTCACCAGCATGAACTGTCATTTGTATTATTGACCTCAGGAATTCTAACAGGGTAAGATGAGATCTCAAAGTAGTTTTGATTTGCGTTTCCCTAATGACTAAGGATGTTGAAATTTTCTTTAAGTGTTTCTTGGCCATTTGAGTTTTCTCTATTGAGAATTTTTCTGTTTAGATCTGTATCCCATTTTTAAATTAGATTATTTGTTTTCTTGACATCTAGTTTTTAGAACTCTTTAAATATTTTAGATATTAACCCTCTATTGGATATATAAATGGTAATGATATTTTCCATTTCTGTAAGCTGTCACTTTGCCTGAATGATGGTGTCCTTTGCTATACAGAGCTATTCAGTTTCATGAGGTCCCATTTATTAATTGCTGATCTCAGTGCCTGTGCTACTGTATCCTGTTTGGAAAGTCTTTTCTGGTATCCATGACTTCAAGGCTCTTCCCCACATTCCCTCCTATCATGCTCAGTGTATCTGGCTTATGTTGAGGTCCTTGATCCTCCGTTTGGACTTGAATTTTGTGCAGGGTGACAATGGGTCCATTTGTGTTCTTCCACCTCCAGTTTGACAAGCACCATTTATTGACAATGCTGTCTTTTTTCCATTGTGACCACAAGCACCTTGACCTGCTGAGCCATCTCACCAGCCTGTTGCCCATCTGTGTTTCTAATGTAAAGTCTTATATACTTCTCTAGTTTTGAAAACTTCTGCTTATTCTATCCTCAAATATTACTTTTCCTTCCTTCATTTATTCTTCCTTCCTCAGGACTCCTATTCTATGGACATTAGCTCTTTAAAAAGACCATAGAACTGCCATCTGTACCAGAGGTGAGTGCCTGGGTTATAGTCAGAGAGGCACCTGCGCCTGGCTCCTACCACTGGATACAGGCCACTCTGGGAGGACCTGACCAACTTGGCTCCAGTTTCCTGCCAATTGGCGGGCCCTGTGGGAAGGCTCCCCTTTTCCAAGACTGCAGGCAGACACTGCAGTCTCCACACCCTGCTCCCACACCCATTTGCCGAAGACCCCAGCCACTTGCTGAGAATCAGAGACCAGCCCCAAGCTTCCATTCTGCCCTGGAACTCCCAACTGGACAAGAGGAACTCCCATCTGGGCAAAATAAAGAGACCCCAGAGACTTCCCCAGACTCCAGCCCCCCAGCTCCTATCCGGCCAGCACTCTCATCTGGACCAACACTCCCATCAGGCACAGAACTTCCATCTGGACCAGAGAGAGGCTCCCTAAATCTGTCAACTCTCTCTGGACCATGTACACTGCTAAGACCAAGAACGACCCAAGAGGAGATGGGCAGACATCAAGGCAGAAGTACATACAACAAAATAAAGAGCAATACAGCATCACCAGAACCTAGCCCTTCTCCAACAGCTAGACCTGAACAATACGGAATGGAAGAAGAAGAAGAAAACAACCTTATAAGTAACATCATGAAGAGGCTAGAGCCTTATATAGAAGAAATAAAAAATAAAGTAGAGGAACAGACAAACAAAAAATGGGAAGAATGCTATAAAAAAAAAAAAACTAGAGGAAAGGACAATTAAAGCAGAAGAAAACAGTAAATACTTGAATGAAAATGATGAAAAAGCAAGGGAGACAGTCCAAGACCTGAAGAGGGAAATAGAAAAAAATGAAGAAGACACTAGCAGAAGGAATGTTGGAAATAGAAAATCTGAGTAAACAAATAGGAACTTCAGAGGCAAGTATAACCAACAGAATGCAAGAGATGGAAGAGAGGATCTCTGGTGTTGAAGATACGTTAGAAGAAATAGATTCATCAGTCAAAGAAAACACTAAAACCAACAAAGTCATGACCCAAAATGTCCAAGAAATTTGGGACACCAGGAAAAGACCAAACCTACGAATAATAAGATAGAGGAAGGAGAAGAATACCAACTCAAAGGCACAGAAAATATATTTAACAAGATCACAGAAGAAAACTTTCCCAACTTAAAGAAGGAAATGCCTATGAAGATACAAGAAGCCTATAGAACACCAAACAGACTAGACCCCTGAAAAAAGTCCCCTCGCCACATAATAATTAAACAACTAAATGTACAGAATAAAGAAAGAATATTAAGGGCAGCAAAGGAAAAAGGCCAAGTGACTTATAAAGGCAAACCCATCAGAATAACACCCGATATCTCGATGGAGACTTTGAAAGCCAGAAGGACCTGGACAGATATAATGCAGGCACTAAGAGACCATGGATGCCAGTCTAGACTAATATACCCAGCAAAACTTTCAATTATCATAGATGGAGTGAACAAGACCTTTCAAGACAAAACCAGATTTAAACAATACGTATCCACAAACCCAGCCCTACAGAAAGCACTAGAAGGAAAATTCCAACCTAAGGAAGGCAGATACACCCATGAAAACACAGGCAATAGGTAACACCACAGCAGTAAACACCAAAGAAGAGAAGTACACACACACTACCATCAAAAAATAAAAATAATAACAGGAACAAACAATCACTGGTCATTACTATCCCTTAATATCAATGGACTTAATTCACCTATAAAAAGACACAGACTAACAGAATGGATATGAAAACAGGACCCATCTTTCTGCTGCATACAAGAAACACACCTCAAATTCAAAGGCAGACACCTCCTAAGAATAAAAGGCTGGGAAAAGACTTTCCAATCAAATGGTTTTAAGAAGCAAGCTGGTGTAGCCATCCTAATATCCAGCAAAATAGACTTCAAACTAAAATCAATCAAAAGAGATGATGAAGGACATTACATACTCATAGCAGGAAAGATCCACCAAGATGAAGTTTCAATTCTGAACATTTATGCCCCAAACACAAGGGCACCCACATATGTAAAAGATACATTACTAAAGCTTAAATCACATATAAAACCCCACACATTAATAGCGGGAGACTTCAACACCCCACTTTCACCTCTGGACAGATCGGCCAAATTGAAACTTAACAGAGACATAATGGACTTAACTGATGTTATGGCTCAAATAGACTTAGTCAATATCTACAGAACATTCCACCCAAACAAAAAAGAATATACCTTCTTCTCAGCACCCCATGGAACCTTCTCTAAAATCGACCACATATTTGGCCACAATGCAAATCTCAACAGATACAAAACAATTGGAATAACCTCCTATGTTCTATCAGAACACCATGGTTTAAAGTTAGATTTCAACAACAGAAAAAACTACAGAAATCCTACAATCTCATGGAAACTGAATAATGCTCAACTGAATCACCAATGGGTTAAGGAAGAAATAAAGAAAGAAATTAAAGACTTCCTAGAGATCAATGAAAATGAATATACCACATACCCAAACTTATGGGATACTATGAAAGCACTGCTAAGAGGGAAATTCATAGCACTGAATGCCCACATAACGAAGCTGGAGAAATCTCACGCTAGTGACTTGACAGCACACCTGAAAGCCCTTGAACAGGAAAAAGCAAAGTCTCCCAGGAGGAACAGACGCCAGGAAATTATCAAATTGAGAGCTGAAATCAAGAAAATAGAAATAAAGAGAACAACACAAAGGATTAATGAAACAAAGAGTTGGTCTTTGAGAAGATCAAGAAGATAGACAAGCCCTTATCCAAACTAACCAAAAGACAGATAGAGAGCATCCAAATTAACAAAATCAGAAATGAAAAGGGGGACATAACAACAGACAATGAGGAAATCCAGAGAATCATCAGGTCATACTTCAAAAACCTCTACTCCACAAAACTGGAAAATCTAAAAGAAATGGATAATTTTCTGGATAGGTACCACATACCTAAGTTAAATCAAGACCAAATAAACCATTTAAATAGTCCAATAACCCCTAAGGAAATAGAATCAGTCATTAAAAGTATCCCAACCAATAAAAGCCCTGGACCTGATGGTTTCACTGTAGAAGTCTACCAGATCTTCAAAGAAGACTTAATACCAATACTCTTTAAATTGTTCCACATAATAGAAGCAGAAGGTATATTAGCAAACTCCTTCTATGAGGCTACAATTGCCCTGATTCATAAACCAAACAAAGATGCCGCAAAGAAAGAGAACTAGAGACCGATCTCCCTCATGAACATTTATGCAAAAATACTCAATAAAATACTGGCAAACAGACTCCAAGAACACATCAAAACAATTATCCACCATGATCAAGTAGGCTTCAGCCCAGGGATGCAAGTGTGATTCAACATACAAAAGTCTGTCAATGTAATACACCATATAAACAAACTCAAAGAAAAAAAAACCACATGATCATCTCACTAGATGCAGAAAAGGCATTTGACAAAATCCAACACCCCTTCATGATAAAGGTCTTGGAGCGATCAGGAATACAGGGAACATACCTAAACATAATAAAGGCAATCTACAGCAAGCCAACAGCCAACATCAAATTAAATGGAGAGAAACTCAAAGCAATACCACTAAAATCAGGAACAAGGCAAGGCTGTCCCCTCTCCCCCTACTTATTCAATATAATACTTGAAGTTCTAGCCAGAGCTATAAGACAACATAAAGAGATTAAGGGGATACAAATTGGAAAGGAGGAAGTCAAGCTCTCCCTATTTGCAGATGATATGTTAGTATACATGAGTGACCCCAAAAATTCAACCAAGGAACTGATACAGCTAATAAAAACCTTCAGCAACATAGCAGGATACAAGATCAACTCAAAAAAATCAGTAGCCCTTCTATATACAATAGACAAACAGGCTGAGAAGGAAATCAGAGATACATCACCCTTTACAATAGCCACAAATGATATAAAATACCTTGGGGTTATGCTAACTAAGCATGTGAAGAACCTATATGACAAGAACTTTAAGTCCCTGAAAAAAGAAATTGAAGAAGATGTCAGAAAATGGAAAGATCTCCCATGCTCATGGATAGGCAGGATTAACATAGTAAAAATGGCTATCTTACCAAAAGCAATCTACAGATTCAATACAATTCCCATCAAATTACCAACACAATTCTTCACAGATCTGGAAAGAATAGTACTTAACTTCATATGGAAAAACAAAAAATCCAGGATAGCCAAAAGAATCCTGTACAATAAAACAACCTCTGGAGACATCACAATCCCCGACCTCAAGCTCTATTATAGAGCTACTGTAATAAAAACAGCTTGGTACTGGCATAAAAATCGACATGTGGACCAATGGAATCGAATTGAAGACCCTGACATTAATGTGCACACCTATGAACACATAATTTTTGACAAAGAAGCGAAAAATGTACAATGGAAAAAAGAAAGCATCTTCAACAAATGGTGCTGGCATAAATGGATGTCAATATGTAGAAGGCTGCAAATAGATCCATATCTGTCACCATGCCAAAAACTTAAGTCCAAGTGGATCAAAGACCTCAACATAAATCTAGCTACTCTGAACCTGATAGTAGAGAAAGTAGGAAGTACTCTTGAACGCATTGGCACTGGAGATCACTTTCTAAATATAACACCAGTAGCACAGACACTGAGAGAAACACTCAATCAATGGGATCTGTTGAAATGGAGAAGCTTTTGTAGAGCAAAGGACATGGTCAACAAGACAAAGCGACAGCCTACAGAATGGGAAAAGGTCTTCACCAACCCCACATCTGACAGGGGGCTGATATCCAGAATATATAAAGAACTCAAGAAATTAGACATCAAAATGCCCAACAGTCCAATTAAGAAATGGGCTATAGAACTAAACAGAGAATTCTCCACAGAGGAAGTTCAAATGGCTGAAAGACATTTAAGGAGTTGCTCAACATCCCTACTTATCTGGGAAATGCAAATCAAAATGACTCTGAGATACCACCTTATACCTGTCAGAATGGCTAAGATCAAAAGCACAGAAGACAGCTTATGCTGGAGAGGATGTGGAGAAAGGGGAACTCTCCTCCACTGCTGGTGGGAATGCAAGCTTGTACAGCCACTTTGGAAATCAATATGGTGCTTCCTTAGAAAATTGGGAATCCATCTCCCCCAAGACCCAGCTGTAGCACTCTTGGGCATATACCCAAGGAATGCTCAATCATACCACAAGGGCATTTGCTCAGCTATGTTTGTATCAGCTTTGTTTGTAATAGCCAGAATCTGGAAACAACCTAGATGCCCTTCAACTGAAGAATGGATAAAGAAAATATGGTACATATACACAATGGAATAATACTCAGCAGAGAAAAACAATGACATCATGAGGTTTGCAGGCAAATGGATGGATCTAGAAAAAAAATCATCCTGAGTGAGGTAACCCAGACTCAGAAGGACAAACACGGTATGTACTCACTCATAGGAGGATACTAGATGTAAAACAAAGATGAGTAGACTGCTACACAACTCCAGGGAGGCTACCTAGAAAATGGGACCCTAGGAAAGACCCAAGGATCACCCAATGACAGAGAAATGGATGAGATCTACATGAACAACCTGGACAACAGTGGGAGTAATGAAGGACAAGATTTGAGGGAAAGAAAACTTAGGGGAGCAGGAGATCCCAGCTGGATCAAGAACAGAAAGGGAAAATGAGGAATAACAGACCATGATAAATGAATACCACATGAGAACAGGAATAGGCAGAGTGCTCAAGAGGTCCCCAGAAATCCACAATGATACATCCTCTATAGTCTTCTAGCAATGGTCGAGAGAAAGCCTGATCTGACCTAGTCTGGTTATCAGATGACTAAACACCCTAACAGTCATCTTGGAACTCTCATCCAATAACTGATGGAAGTGGAGGCAGAGATCCTCAGCCAGGCCCCAAATGGAGCTCTAGGTATCCAACTGTCGAGAAAGAGCAGGGTCTGCAAGAGCGTGACTTGTTGAATCCAAGTTTGCAAAAAGCACAGGGACAAATAGCCAATTGAATGGAAGCACATGAATTATGAACCAAAGGCTGTGGAGCCCCCAGCTGGATCAGGCCCTCTGGATAAGTGAGACAATTGAATAGCTTGATCTGCTTGGGAGGCACCCAGTCTGTGGGACCAGGATCTGTCCTTAGTGCATGAGCTGGCTGTTTGAAACCTTGGGCTTACACAGGGACACTTTGCTCAGTCTGGAAGGAGAGAACTGGACCTACCTGTACTGAATCTACCAGGTTTAAATGAATCCCCAGGGGTGCCTTGATCCTGGAGGACATGGGAATGGAGGGGAGGGGCTGGGGGGACGGTGGGGTTGGGGCAGGGAGGGGGGAGGACAGGGGAACCCATGGCTGATGTATAAAATTTAAAACACATAATAATAAAGAAAAAAATTAAAAAATGAAAAAAAAGACCACAAAACTTCCATATTCTGTGTCTCTTACCTTCTTTCACTAATACACTCCTGTTTGCTCTCTTGGGAAAGCAAACATCTGTGCCTTACAGCATACAGATAATGCATTCTCTAGTTCACCTCTCATCCTTCAATACCTTATCATTGATTCATTCTTACAGTGATTTATGTTTCTTCTGTGTTCTTTGTAACTTTCCTTTTCTTAAGAATTTTTATTATGCTTCAGACAGTTTTGTTCTCTCTTCTACATCATTAGTGCTTCATCCAGTACAGATTGTTCAGCTTATCTTGGTTTTTTGTACTTATATCTGGAGGAACTACATCCTTGTCTGTTTCTCAGTAAAGCAGGAGAAAGCTAGGCTCTGTTTCTGCTCATCAGAGTGCATTTGGCAATGGAGAGGGAATGTTCCTGAAGGAATAAAGACTGTGGTGCTGTAAGACACCCCCATTACTAATCCTATGTTCTCTCTGCCACCTACCAGTTACCCACTTTCAACCCTCCCTATGGCTTAAATAATGGAAGCACTTTTTATCAAGAGTGCTCTGAGCCCCTGTCATTGCTTCCATGGGGTATAGAGGAGGGGAGAGAGAAGAGAGATCAAGCTTAAGGCCTAGCCTCTCATTTGCTCTAGGGATTTCCTCCAGGGTTTCTTCTCCATGGTTTGATCCAGAGCACAACACAGCATCTGCTGTGGACTGCCATGACCCTCACTCTGCGACAATGCTTTCTGTTGCCCCTAAAGAGTCTATAAATTTCCACATCAGGGGTGCAGATCCTTGGTCTACTTTAGCTCCTGTTTGACATCTCGCTTGAGGGGAAATCAGCAACTAGTTCACTCTTTAGGGAGCACCAGCCAGGTACCTTTCGGAAAGCTCCCAAATTCATAGCCTGGTTTGCTGATAAAATGTGCTTAAGGACACATGTTAAGACTGAGACTTTCTTCCAGAAAGTTCTAGCTCTACAATGACAGAAGAGGTTGTGCAGATGATTTGAGGTGGCAGCGTTATGCCACAATTTGAGAAAGGGCTAGAATGACAAGATGAGCTTTAATAAATTTTGTTGTCATCCAGAATGAAGACAAATTTTCACTCATTCTCTCCTTCTTCCCCTTCCACCTCTTCCCCTCCCTTCATCTGTCTGTCTGTCTCTCTCTCTCTCTCTCTCTTGTGTGCACATGCAAGTGAATCTCCCCTCCTCTTTTTTCTTTTTTATCTCCTTCCCTTCCTGCATGTAAAATAATCTGGACTTATTTGGCCACAGCAGTATGCATCCACCCAGTGGGACTCAAATAAAAGAGTATTTTCAGAAGGAAGTTTGGTGGAAGGGCAGGGAGAAACTCTTTCCACCATAGCTGGAGGCTTATGTTTAGACAAGAAAGACTGATTTGACTCTGAAATAAAAATGTTGCCACGCAGTTTTCCAACAACAAAAGGTAGACTTATAAGAAAACACTATGGTTCTCTTTGTTCTTCTAATTATAATGTCCCCTCTGATTTTGTTTTATGTGCTCCTTGCCAGAGCAAGCCAGATAATTGAAGAAAGACAGCCAGATTAGTCCCTCCAAATTACCTATAGTCTACCAATGAAAAAGATCTCCAAAAATACACAGTCCGCTTTTATTTCCTACTAAACAGAAATGTGCAGGGAACTATTCAGAAAATGTTATTTTATTTGCATTCAGCGTTTATGTAAATCCACGAGAATAAGTGGTTTTCAATGACATCATCCTCCTTCCTTTCTTTGTAAGTCGATAATTAACTGTGGGGTACACTTTCCAAAAGGAGGATTTCACCAAATAAGGGGCTTTGTGAGTGCAAATCACAGAGCAAGCAGCACACGATGACTAGAGAAATAAATTCACAGCCCCAGGAAGGGGTATACCTAAGTATGTGTGCCTTAGAAATAATATGTGCTAGTTCTTTTTTATTTTCTTTTTTAGATCTTGCCAGGAGAGTCCAAAGAAAAACGGTTTTCAACTCCTGGTTCAATGGATGAATTTGCAATGAGAATGAGAGATGCTGTTAATCTTGGCTTCTGCTCAGGGCCCTGCCTGTTGTCTCTCTTCATCCTCCACCTAGACTCGTCCCTGGCCAGGCAAGACAATGAAATCATCCATCTTTAACTGATTACGTGAATCTCCCTGGGCTTCAGTGTGCACCAAACTACAGGGACAGACCCAGGAAGCAAACAGCAGATCAAGGAATTGTCTGTCAAGACAGAAGAAACACTGGGAACTGTTTATGCTAATGGGAGCAATTTTTTCCTAGACTCACACAAAACTAGACTCCAAAATTCTGTGAGCACTTGGCAGAAACGATCCATGGATTTGTCTTTCCTGTTTGCCATCACGTGTACCTGTGTCTCCTCTCTCTGGACATGACAACCAGGCCCCAGGTTGAGTCGCCTCAGCCATCCTTCCTGCTTTATCCCACTGTATTTTTATCTGAATGCACTCTTATTTCCAAACTCAAATTGTCTGCTTGTTTGACTGTTGTCTCTTTTGCCAAATGGGTGTCCTTTCTCCTTCTCCCTCTCCACACCTCCACACACATGTGTAGACTTGTGGCCACTGTACTAATTCCCTCAAAGGCCACTTAGATCCCTATGATGGAATCTAGTGAATTACTTTGCCATCGAGTACACTGGAATGATCTTGATGTTTGATAATAATACATTCTGAAATACCTTCCCTTTAGTTAGAGACAACCATATGCTGCACATGCTATGAAGCATTTTGTATGTGCAGAAGAATCTTCGCGTATTTCCGCAATGGCCACTGAATGTGCAGACTGTTATTAATACCATTTCAAAAAATACAAAATAGTGGCATGTGAATGGTTAAGTAATTTCTCATTTCTCCAGCAGGGAGGAAGGATTCAATTCTAGTTCATGTTGACTCCAAGCCCGTGCCTCCTCTCTCCTCCATGATGACACCTGTACTCTACGAGGTATGTCTTTGTCCCTCCATAGTTATGACATGTCTTCTGGATGTCCACACACACACACACACACACACACACACACACACACACACACACACGTGGACATCTTTAGGTAGGCCCAGCCTTGACGCCTTCTTCAGACTACTTCTGGCATTCCATCACTCAGCTCAGATGACTCTAGTAAACTCCCTCAGACTTAGTGGTTTACACTTGGAAATTATTCTCTCACAGTTCAGGAGATTGGAAGTTGAAGTCAGCACCCCAGAATGGTCAGAACTGAGGGCTTTGTGCATTGTAGACAGACGATTTCTCATTGTGTCCTCATGTGGCCTTTTTATGTCAGTGTAAATGCAGATCTCTGCTGTATTTTCTTCTTAGAGACCACCAGTTTAACTAGAATAGATTACCACCTTCACGGTATAATTCAACCCCAGTGATCTCTTCAGGGCCCGTTTCCAGACACAGTTACAGTGTAGGCCAAAGCTTCAGATAGGAATTGGGGCATCAGAATTGAGAACATTGTCTGTGTCCTCTAGCTCAGCCCCTTCTTACCTCTAAGTCCTTGTCACACCCATTTCCCCAGATCTTCCCACAATCACTTCAGATTCAAAATTTTGAACTCATTTCTCTGTCACATAAATGTAGCCATCCAAATTGCTTCTTGACCTTTTGGCTAAGATCAAGTATAATAAATGTAGCCATCCTTGTTTTACTTCAGACAAAAACTTGCAGTAGCTTTTGAATTTTACTCAACTCCGGTCTTGGTTACCACAAAAGAACTTTGACTTTCAAAGTATGTCTTATAACCCTCCCATCCTTTCGATCACACTACCACGTCCTAATCACCCTGTAACACTTACTATTCCTACACAACAAAACACCCCAAAAGTCAATGTTAAAATAATTATTTAGCATTTACCATGTGTTTGTGGGCTAGCTAGGGGGTTAACTGATTAAGGCTGCATTCAGCAAGGGCTTAGCTGCTCCTGGGCTTGTTGAACGTAGATTAGCCAAGTTTTCATCTCTTAGTGAGTATGGCATCCTGCCTCATCACACAACAATGTAAATGCTTCTCAAATTTTTGTTCATGTCATCCCTACTCAGACTCTAGCAACCAAAGCAAATGGCCCAGCCAAGTTACCACAAGGCTCTAGCCCAGGGTTAGAGGACAGGCCCTAAAAGGGAGAGGAGTACATATTGGAAACAGCAATGCATTCCACCACGGCTTCTCACTCATGTACTACAACACCCAGCTCTTAGTGGCTGTTAGTGACTGTAGTGTGATCACAACTCCCTGCTTCTGGTGTACATGTCCCAGGTTGCCCTTCCACCAGGGACCGCGTTTGTCCTAACAGTCATCTGTTATGAAGTGATGGGTGGGTTAATATCTCCACCCACATGTTCATTTCTTGAAGGACATTATGGCATCGGAGTGCTTCGAGGCATGAACATAAGCCACATTTGAGAGGCTGGGACTTAAGTGCTGTCTTAGAAAAACATCGTAAGATATTTGCAGGCAGAGTTGTCTATGGCGAGACCTGTATGGTGGGAGTTATTCAGGTAAAAATGCGTTATTGAGATGCGTTTCGAGTAGAAATGCTAAGACAGGAAAGAAAGCCACGGCCTTTGGAGAGCTGCTCATGATTCAGGATGGTCAAAAAATTCCATAGAAGCCAGACAGAGGAGGGAATAAAGACTAGTGAAGAATTCACCCCAAAGGAAGTGTGAAGCTGGTTATCATGTTTAAGTAGGAGCATCTCTAGTGTGAGGTAAATAGCTGTGTTACTAATTTGAGGAGAATGATGGGAGTAGACAGAAGGCAAAGGGAAGACAGTGAGGATGGTGGAAGAAAGGAAGGCAGGCACGGATTGATACTTGGTTGAGATCTTCCCCAACAAACAGGTAAGGAGCATCTTCTAGCGATCCTGCACTCACTCCATGCAGGTCAGCAGTCTCACAGAGCAGGGTGGGTTTACACTGGGGTATGCCTGGGAGGAGCACTGTGGGCCGTGTTACCCAGCTCCAGCTCAGCTTAGTTATACTTATCAGAGGTAGAACCCAAAAATAATACTATAGGCACCTGGGATCTCTTGTCACAGTGGACCTAGACAGTGACAGTAACAGCAATGTGTCAACCCACTTTGTCTATCGGGACAGTTTCTAGAAGGCATGGCACGTCTCTGCTTATGTGACAATGCCAGAAGAATAGAGATTCACTAAAAAGACATTAAAGAACTAAGAACAAAGAGGAGAGTCAGTCTTGCATTTACCAATGCTTCTGTTCTTTGAAAAGAAACCAAAGTTAATATTTGTTCATGTATCTTAAGGAATAAGATTCCCTCTGCTAAAAAAATAAGCAAAATATACACTAGGTTTTAAAAATGAAAAGCTGACTTCTGTGGTGTCCATATTGATAACAGTGATATTGGAAGATTTGTCCTAAAAGAAAATAATGCAAGTGGATTCGAATGACTGATTTTTCAGGGAGAGAATCTTACTGGATGGTTTGCAGTGGCGAGGCAAGACATCCCAGGCCTTTAACAGTGTCAAGGGCTGTTAGCTTACCTAACAGGGCCCCTGCAACTATGGTAGGCATGCTCACAGGGACTCTGTTCAGTCTAGTTTTAAAGGTCTTAGGCTTCAAAGCTTTAATCACCTCCTTTAGAAGACTCTTCCCTACTATCATAGGAAGCATGTCCTTAAGGGAAATTTGCTGATACTTAACCCATATTTTACTTGTTATAATTTCCTATTAGTCTAATTAATACCTTTCTCTGAGCCATTCCTTGTGACTCATCCTTCAAGTATCACCTTTTCCTCCGCCACACTTCTGCCGTCAGATCCCTTGCATGTGGACAGTTATTCTGGGTCTCTAGTCAATCTTAATTGTTAGGAAATGTTTAAGCCTGTAGTACTAATAAATCAGCTCAACATATAATTAGAGGCTTAACTCTGTGAGGAGAAGACACAACCTATTTGTTAATAATATCACTTAGGTCTTTTTAAACATTCTTGCCTAAAGTAACTGAGTCAAATTAGCAAGTAACCTTAAACAAAATGTCAAAATAATGGCCTTCTAGGACATGATGAGCCCAATTCTTTCACCAAAAGCAAAGAGCTAAGAATGTGCTATAATTTCCTGCCAGTTATTCCTGAGGCTAATTGACTCTACTTCTCTAAAGCCAGATAAAATTCAGATTGCATTAATATTACTAATATGCTGAATAGATTCCTTTAATCCTCCAAACCACATACATTTTACAGATGTATGTCAAAACTTAGAGAAGTTCAGTAACATGCCTGGTACCACCCTATAGAAAGTGACACATTAGAATTTTTAAAGTAACATAAATTTGCTGACCCTAAACCCTGACCTTTTAAAATGTCACCCACCTCACATGAGGTACAATGATTATGGATTACTTAGTAGGCCTGTGTCTCTCTACCACATAAGAATGTCTGCTTCCCATATTTTTTGTGTGTCATGCAGCACATGGGCATGATAATTAGAATGTTTATGAATATATGTAGATGAATCTTAAAAGGTCTTATTAATAAAAACAAACCAGGAGAGACAGGTATTGGGGTGAACGCTGAAAGATCAGAGAAACAGAACAAGCCACTTCTAACCTCACCTTGCCAACTTCTCAGCTGATCTTGTTTCTTCAAACTGAAAGCCTCTGAGTCCTCATCCAAATGGATCTCAGCTGAACTGCTGTTTCAAAAGCCTAAAAGCTTAAAAAGCCTCTAGTTCCTGGTCCTCATGCCTTATATACTTTTCTGCTTCCTGTCATCACTTCCTGGGATTAAAGGCATGTGTCACCATGCCTAGCTGTTTCCAGTGTGGCTTTGAACTCACAGAGATCCAGACAGATGCCTCTGGAATGCTAGGATTAAAGGTGTGTGTGCCACCATTTTCTGGCCTCTATGTCAATCTAGTGGCTATTTTGTTCTCTGGCCCCAGATAAGTTTATTAGGGTGCACAATACACTGGGGGATACAATATCATCACAAATATATATGTAAAATAGCCACTAAATTCAAATTTTCTACCTACTTCACTTATATTACCTCCCTGTGTGTGTGTGTGTGTGTGTGTGTGTGTGTGTGTGTGTGTGTGTGTGTGTGATGGATTGAATGTCAAATATCCCACAGGTTCATGTTTGAAAAATTGGTCCTCAGCTGGTGGCATTGTTTTGAGAGGCTGTGGGACCATGGGCACTGTGGGTTAGCTATAAGTGGGTTGTTGGGGGCAGGCCTTGAAGTTAAGTTGTGCTTGTTGTTCTGAGTTCTTTGCTCCCTGGTCTACTAGGACATGAGGAGCGGTTGCCTTGTGTCCCCACTGTGACAAATGAAGCCACCTCAGCAGCCATGACTTTCTTCCGTAACATAACAGACTATATTCTCAGATCCTCAGACCATAAGAAACCTCTCTCCTCTGTCAAGGAAGTAATCATGAAAAAAGGTAGCTAATACATCTGATTAGTTTCCCTGTTGGCTCTGTTGTAACCACTTCACTGGGAACCCCAATAATGTACCAGCCATGAAAAGGCAAGATGATGAAAACGAGGTAGGAATTAGTTGACTGCTCCAACTTGTTCTCATTTCCATCTCTGGTTCATTGCTGGTGTCAAGAGGAAGAAGAATACATACAGTTCTTCAAGCAGGACAGAAGAGCACAATTCCTACTGTCTACCCCACAGGTAACCCTCACCTTGCAGGGAACTACTCCTCTTGCTGTTGACCCAGCAGTGTGGAAATTTGTCCACCTCTACCTTGTCTACATTAACACAGAAGAAAAAGGAGAATTCCCTGGAGCTCTTTTTTTGGAACCTTTGCTAGTTAAGGTCAAGGCTCAGAGGGAGCATATTAGCACTCCCTTAACTCTTGGAGTCAGGCTTTGGGACATATACTATGTGGCACTATGTCCATAGTGATGTGTGGAGGAATTTAAGCAGATCAGAATAGGAAAACCCAGCACTAGCCTGGATACCAGGAACCAGATGGTTCTAGTGTCAGTACTAATAAAGCCATTTTTCTTACCAAATGACTGCCAAAACTAATTTTCTGGGAAAAGGTATGGTATGGATAATTTCATATTATATAATTTATAATATGTATAAACTAATAATAGAAAACAGTGGAACTGTGTCCTACATTGGGGTTAATTTATAAAGCAAAAAGGACATAGTATCAAAACTGGTCATTGGAATATCTCACATGGGAGATAAACAGCACTAATATAGACTTTGACAATTCAATTTCTTTAATATGATGTTCAGATAAAGTAGTGAACTTACACGCAGGAATCTTGCTCTATGAAAAATGAATACCTTTAAATACCATTGCTACACATGGTGTGGAAAACAGTCTGCAGTTCTGAGAGGCACAACCTGGGGGGAAACATGAGCATAGTTCTACCTAGGAATTACTCAAATGCCTACACCCAGTGAGGAAAGTGACATATAGAAATGACCTTTCTCCATCCTTTGTGGTATATATAGCCAGACCTCTGTATCCATGAGTTCTGCATCTATAGACTCAGCCAACCAAGGATCAAAGATATTTTTAAATTGCAGAGGTAGTGAGCAGGTACAGACCTCTTATCAATACTCCCTAAAATATGTGGAGTAATAACTATTTATAAAGAACTCACACTGTAGATCTAGCTCTGATAAAGTATATGGAAAGATGTGCACAGTTTATGAGCAAATATTAGGGTAGTTTATATATGAGACTTAGGGAATTTTCAGGTTTTAGTATACCTGAAAGTTCTGGAACTATTCCCACACAGATAACAAAAGATATGTGTATTTTTGGCTTGAGTGTACATAGTTGCTTTCTCTTACATAAAATGCACACATGTTGCAACTTCCCTACAATAATGCAACTTCCCTATAAAAATGTAGGTTCACATTATTATAGATCCTCAAGATACCCTGTTAAGGTAATCCTAACAATACAATGGCATTACCAATCAGTGTTCAAACCCATTACAGTCATTATAGTTTTAATGGCTTCCCCCACCCCTCTCTATTCTTAAAGTAGGAAAAAGCTATAAGTAGGGTCTGGGAGATCTAGAATTATGCCCAAACAATATAGGAGATTGCGATTATCCCATGACCATGGCGCTGGTATTCTACTAATGTCTGGATGTACACAAGGACTGTGTTTGTTTACCTCCATAAGACTGGCATTGGTTTGAAGTCAAATTTTTCTCATAAAACGTTTGGTATTTAAAAAATGAAGATTAATTTTCATGGCCCAGTGAGACGGCTCAGCAGGTATGGTGCTTGCTACCAACCCTAACAATGTAAGTTTGATCCCCAAGGCATGGTAGAAATTTGTCCTCATTCCTCCACACCCATGTATGATGGAATGCACATGTCCATGCATGTGTGCATCTACATACACATAAACACAGACACAAACAAAAATTAAAATAGCCTTTAAAAATATTAATCATCACTTTAAAAAATACCATGCATCCTGATAATCCCCAAATCTTGAACTATTCAGATGGTGTGGAAGGAGGAATGATAAAGAGAATGCCTCGTATATATTTTGGAAGTTTAGTTGAAATGTTCTATATATTATTTACACATAAGGTCTATGCTACTTATCCCTATTTTATTGATGGGAAGACCCTAAGATTATTCTAAAGGTCAGTTGACTAAACTCCTGAGCCAAATGCTAGTCTCTGACTCCAAAGTCCATCCTCACAGAGATGCTGGAAAAAAACACCCAGAGTGATTACAACATGCTTTGCAAAATCAAATACACTAAGCAAGAACTGATCATATCAGTTTCTTGCACACGAATGGTACCCAAAATGAACTTTAAAACTCACTAAACCTGTTTTCCTATCATGCAATCCCTCTTCCTAGAACTCCTAAATATGCGATGTCATCTTTAATGTATTGTAACTTGAGTGGTTCATAGCTGGTTCTAAGGGTACTACTGCTTGGATAAATGATGCTGAAAATTAAATTTAATATTCACTTAAGAGAAATATCATGCTTTATAATTAATTACAATTTCCAAAGAGCATTTAACCTTATAAACTCTAAGACAAGTGATCAAGATTAACGCTGATAGTGATGAGACATGTTGATAGTATCCTTGATATAATGGGATAAAATTGTTACTTTAACCTCATAGTCTATCTCTCCAAATACATGAGAAAAACATTATAAAATCTCAACTGGGGACATCCTACAAAATACTATGTGTATATATACTTGTGAACTATACATACTCTTGAATACCCAATGCCATAACAAATCTAGAAAGTCTAAGGCATTGTCATAGTTGTGAGGACTCTAAGGACATCTGATCATGGTGAGCAAGTGTAGTGTGTTCTCCTGGATGGGATCTTGGAGTAGAATGAAAGAAGACATTGGGTAAAAGCTAAGGAAGTCTGGGGGAGGGGGAGGCATGAACTCTAAGAATAGCATAGCAACTCTGGCTCCTCAGCCACAGAAAATTATGTGGGAGGCAGATGCAAATCTCTGTACCAGCTATACAATTTTTTTAAAAAAAATTATAGGATGCTAATTAAGATAATAAACAGAAGGGACATAAGACATAAAGACATTGCCTTTAATAAATTCCTTAAAATTTATATTCTTCTGCTCCTGTTCTGGTGTCTTGTGAAAAAAAAACTGAAGAACAGAGTCACAAAATCATTTTTTCTTATTCACAGGAAATATGTTTTCTTAGGGAAAAATGCATTAGTCACTAAGTTAGCCTTTTCCCACCTTGGATTTATAAACAGAGATTAAGACACAATCATTTTCTTTAGCTTTGTTATTGATCAGAGATAGTTAAAAGTCATCTAAAAATAAAATCAGTTAAAAGTATAGTATGTAGATTCAAAAGAAATCTGATCAATAAAGACTGGACAGGTAAATCTAATCTTATAGAAAAATTAACTTTGTAGTAAAAACATCCCTAAAATTGCCCAAAAAAGTCATCTTTCAGTTGTAAAATGAATCAAATGCTACCTTGAAGTAGGCTTCTAAAGTTTAATGAACAGATATAGATAGACAGTACATGAAAAGAATTATGGTAGGGCTGGTGTTCTAACATCAGTACTTAATCTAACATTAAATACTCTGTTCTAAATGCTGATCAGATTTGATTAGCCTGAGAGTAAAGAGGCCGATCTACTATCCCCGTCCCCCTTTAAAATCTTCTTCATATCCATGAGCACAAGCTTCAACCTTGCTCAGATACCAGAACATGCTGACACAAGCTGGGTGCAGAACTGCAAAGACAGTCCACACCCAGGCTCCTGCAGTCTTCTTAAAATCCAGGGCACAGTGTGACCCAGATGTGCAAGTCGGAGTATGATGAATCAGTCCCTCTATGCAAGAAACACATCCTTGGCAACCTGGCTATGATGTGTCAAGGTGAGAGAAGTGATTACCTAGGGAGAAGACATCCAGGCTACCACATGTACAGACTGGCTCTGCCCAGGATGTTGGGGGGTTTTGCTTTGCTTAGAATCAGGACCAGAATTTAGAATAAGCCAACTTCTCTAATGTCCTAAGAATGCACACGTTTTTTTTCTAAGATTCTAGGTGCTAGGTTTTCTGTCCATACAAGTTCTGCCCCCTACACCAGTCTGGAACCCTCTGTATTAACACACAATTGCTTGATCTCTTAAGGTAATGTGAAGTAAAGTGAGTTACTCAATTCAGAAATAAGCTTCTTATGTGTAAAAACCATTGCACATGTAAGCAGAACATGTACTCATGTACTCACAACTTAGCACGCATGATTGCAGGTTCTCAAAGGAGACAAGATTGTGTTTACACAGAAACTAGGCAGCCTGGGTAACTAATGGCCATCACTTGTGTTCTGTAATCTGTGGTTTTTGTTATTGGTTCCCGCTTCAAGAAAACAGGCTGTGGAAGGATCAGGAAACAAGAGAACCCAGTAGGTCCAATCTCTGACCCAAGGTAATATCTGAGTGTCTTTCATCTCTCAGGCAGGTCCCAGGGACTTGGATGATGAAGATCTGACTCATGATAGATACTCATGAGAATTTATGAGACAAAAATACAGTGGACTTTATATCTTCACTTCAAATACTTTATGACTTGGGGGTTATAGACCAAGTTCCACTTTCTTCAGTCCTCTTCTCTTTTATACTACCTTACTACTTCTATCCCAGAGTCCACTCTCTGCCCATCTCTATGACAGCTGTGAGTAGAGCAGAGCCACAGTCCCGATGCTCTCCTGTTAACTGTAGAGACATGCATGGCATTTCTGCTTCAGAGGTTTGAAGTTCTGTGGGAATGATGACATCAGGAAAGAATGTAATAAGTTTGGAGAAGGTTGTAAAGGCCTAACAACCTATGCAAAATTCTTTCTAGTATAGTCTGTAGCTTGCAGTTGGAGAATGACACACTTTGGCTTTTATTTCTTCTTCATAAATGTAAAGCTTAGAATAAATAATAAGAAAAACTGATTAGTTTAGTATTTGTGGGCAACATTTCAGTTTAGGGAAGTATCAGGTATGTGCTACCAAATTTGATGGGCATTTTCACGACACAGGAACCAACCCACATGGGTTCTATCACTGGGAGAATAATGCCCCCCGCCATTTCGGTAGAATGTTGAGTCAATATACTGAAAAAGAAGAAGAATATGGCATATTTCATCTCTCCAACTCGTTTCTACTGTTCTACTGTTGAGAGTCACCAGAATTCATTGAGTATATAAACACGTCTCTGAAGCACATCCATAAGGCCCTGTGGCTTGGTTTGCAATTTCATTTTCAGTGCCTTAATCTGCAATGTTGCTGGCACTCAGTATTCACCTAATTGTCCTAATTCACCTGTTCCTCAGGCCAAAAGCTCATACAGCAGAGCTTCACTGACACTGTGTTCTGCAGAGTCAGCAGAATGGTCTACTAGCTGTAATTCTGACTCTTTGCTAAGAAGGTCTGTTTTCTCTCTTCTCTAGTGGCCAGCTTCACACATAATCCCAGGACAGTGATAGGCATATGTGGAAATCAAGAAAAGAATATGTTCTTCAAATTGAGATGCCTTGCTTACAGCTCTTCTTATAATTGTGGTAACTCAGGGTTATGTCCTCCCAGAAACTCACATTTCCCTGACACAAGTCTGGATGCCTTTAGTTTGGGGACATAATGAAAAACCCTTACTGTACAATTCACACTTTTATGTATGACGTATGAATCCACACATTGAAATTTTTGTATTTTAATCCTCATTGCCACCATCTTATAACATTTTAATAATGTCTCCATTGTTTCATATTCTGTTTATCTGACTTCTGAGGGAAAGTATGTATTTATGTACATAATTTACTAATTGCTACGACTTGCAATTGGGTAGGGCTTTTCTTTTTTTACTTTTTAAAACTTATTTTTTAAATAATTTTCTTACGTTAGCTTCTCTATCAAATGAATACAATAATATATAGGAATAATCCTCCATGTTTCAAGTTTGTATTTCTAGCATAAGTTGGATAGGTTGTAACATCATAGGCAACAGTAAAATGTTATTAAATCACAGAGGAACTTCATTTAGGATAAATGCCCCTTTGTCTAGCCTTCTATAAATGTCAATGGAGAATTAATACTGAATGACATAATGTTAAGATCTTAGTACTTTGTATTATATAACAGTAAATGACAGGGTGGATTGAACAAGCCTACTTATGGTCATTCATTACTAACTTGGAGTTTTAATTCAGAAGGCATTTATTCTGTCCTAATTACAGTGATTAAAAAGATTTTCTAAGAGTATGCAACTATGTGGAGAGGGGAAATAGTATAATTTATATTAATAAAATATTAATTGAGACAGTCTTTACAGAATTCTTACCTAAAGTTTAAATGGATCTTATAATCAACAAATAATGCTAGGACAACTTGATAGCCATACAAAAATGAATGGGACTGGACTCCTATTTCACATGATGTACCACGCTTAAGTCAAAATGGATTATAGACCTTAATGTGTGAGTAACATTTTCTTAGAAAGCATAGCTATAAATCCCCATGACCTTAGGTTACACACTGGTTTTCAGATGGGAATCCATGAGCAAAAGTACTAAAAAAAAAAAAAAAAAAAAAAATTAGGCAGCTACATTTCAACAGTATTATTTTTTTCTTCAATGTACACTATCATAGAAGTGAATGACAACTCTCAGAATGAAATTATTTGTAAGTCACGTGTCTGATAAGAAACTTATATGCAGAATATATAAAGAACTTATAGAGCTGGGCATGGTAGCTCACTTCTTTGATTTCAGCACTTAAGAGGCGGAGGCAGAGCCAGGCAGTGGTGGTGCATGCCTTTAATCCAAGCACTCGGAAAGCAGAGGCAGATGGATCTCTGTGAGTTTGAGGCCAGCCTTGTCTCCAAAGCAAGTTCCAGGAAAGGCACAAAGCTACACAGAGAAACCCTGTCTCAAAAAACGAAATAATCAAACAAAAAAAAAATTATTGGGTTGGGGATTTAGCTCAGTGGTAGAGTGCTTGCCTAAAGAAGCAGGAGCAGGTTGATCTCTGAGTTCAAGGCCAGCCTGGTCTACATAGTGAGTTCCAGGACAGCCAGAGCTACATAGTGAGATCCTGTCTTCAAAACCAAAGAACCCATAGAACACAACAATAAAAGACAGCCCTATTTTTAAAACAATCAAATGATTTGACAACAAAAGTCTGCAAAAAAAAAAAATACAAATATCTAGTGAGCTAGTGAGCTCATAAAGTAGATACACAAAGTCATTAGTCACTAGTGAAAATGCAAAATTAAAACCAAAGTAAAACAACTCTTCATCCATTAGGATGGCCATTTAAAAAAAAAAAGGAAAATGCCAAGTCACAGCAAAGATGTGGAGAAAATGGAATCATCAAATATTGCTGTTGGTAATACAAAATGGCACAGCCCTTTAAAACCAATTTGACAGTTCTTTTAAAAATGTAAGCATGCTAATGTAAATGTAAGAATGTAAATGTTAGAAGTGATGGCTTCATTCTTGCTACATGTAGGGGTAAGAGTGAGAGATGTTTCCCATAGCTTCCAGTGTTCCAGCAGTTGGTCCAATGTTGGTTGTGCTGTTTGGGAAGGTTTTGGAGGTGTGGCTTTACTGGATGAAGTATGTCACTGGGTGCAGGAGTTGTGACTATTGAGCCTTCCTTGCCTTCCTTCCAGTTTGCTCTGTTTTGTGCTCCCAAGAAAAAGATGAGCACTCTCAGTTCCCTGTTCCTGCCACTTGCTGCCTCCCCAACATGACTGACACTTGTCCCTCTGGAACCACAAGCTAAAATAAACCCCCTTTTCCTTAAGTTGCCTTGGGTTATGATGTTTTACACGGCATCAGAAAAGTAAGTAGGACACTGGCCCTTCTCACAGTTATATCCCAAGAGCAATGTAAACATGTCTATAAAAATTCAAATTAGTCAAAATATAAACACTGCCCAAAATGTACATAAACTAACAAATTAACAAAATGTAGTTAGTAGACACACATAATTATATAATATTTGGCATAAAATGAAAAATTATTTTGATATAGACATACATATATAGTTAGATGAACTCTGAAAATGTGTTGGGGAAGGAAGTTAAACACAGAAGGTTAGTGTCATATAATAAGTACTGGAGTTGTTTCTGAAGTAATAGAAATGTTTTAGAATTAGTGGTGGTGGTTGCAAAAGTGCAAATGCTGTAAAAGCATGAGTTGTACACTTTAAAATGGAGAATTTGATGCCACATAAGTAGGTATTTGAACTATCTGTACTTCAAGGGGAAAAATACAGTGGTTGAGAAGGGCTACAGACTTTATTAAGAAGGAGGTAGTGCGGGGTGTTGACCAGCTCGGTGGTTCTCAAACCATGGTCTACAGCTCTGCAGTATGAGCCTTACCCAGAAGCAAGTTTAGAGATGTGCTTTTCAAGTTCCACCTAGCTACTGAGTCAGATCCCCCAGGGCTGGGTTCGGTGACCTGTTTTAGCAAGCACTCCAGGTGATTCTGAGGCTCACTCCAGTTTGAGAGCCAGGGGGTTAGTTACAGTTTCTAGAACATAATTGTTCCGCCACTCACTAGATGTGCAGCCTTTGGCAAATTTCTCGACCTTTCTACATCTTCCATTATTCATCTAGAGAAATAGCTCCTTACAGGGTTACTGTGAGGATCTGATGTTTAACACAGGGGATGTGCTTGGAAAGGGCCAGTCATTTAATGAGTAGTAAAGTCAGCAGTGACACATTGGCGCTAAGCTGATGCGAGGCACAAATACACTTCCTCCAGAAGAGCAGAAAAGGAGTCACATACACACATGTGTGTTTTCCGGTAGTCACATTTTTCTACCAAGTTAAAAGCAGAACCAATTTTAATGTAGTTTATTCCACCCAATGTATCAAAAATATCATTTCCACACTTAATCAACACAAAGTTTTGAGCTATTGCATACTCTACCTTTTCATATTAAGTCTTTAACTGGTCAAAGTCCAGTATATTTGGGGGTGTGTCTCTATTTGGAATCACCAAATTTTAGTTGCTAAGTATCCTTCCTCATGCAGCCGTGGCTACAGAATAAGCTCGATTCAAACCTCTCCTTCGGAGGTTCTTCAATATTTAGATATGTAGGCTGTGCTGAAGAAATTGGCCAGGTGGTGGCCTACCATGAGAGCAGTTTCCTACCGTCTTAACAGGAAATATTGAGTTGCACATAAGCCTGAACTGACCCATCTCTTTGGTTATATATTGCTTTACAAAAACAGCCAGCGATCTATCTGGAAAGAATGTTAATGAAGTCACATGTTTCATCCAGACTGTCATGTGTTGCACACTGTTGTATCTGCAGAGTCTAATGTATCCTGTCTGGAACACAGCAGACACTCAAACTTTTTTTTCAATTTATTAATGAGCACCAACAGTGGTTCTTCTAGCCATCTTTTAAACATCTGAAAAGTCTAACAGCTCGTTTATTATTACATCTCACAATCAAATTGATTTTGCTTTCTAATTGATGTTTAACCCCCAGCTACCTTTAAATGTTTGCCAAACCCTTAGTAAAGACAAGTTTACAAAGGTCATGAACTTATAATACAATTGCTAATATATTAGAGTTTTATTACAATAAACACACATTCTATATATGCACAAACATTAAGGATTACATGTAAATTTAGACATTTTTTTGTTGCTACTCTAAAAAAGAAAAGGAAGCAAATATTCAGAGTTCTAATACTTACGATTCTGCCAACATTGTCAACAGCAGTGACTGTAGGACATGTTGATATGGTAGCAACCCACCATGCTAGGTCATACTGACATTATTAAACATCACCCCTGGAACACTTGAACAGCCACACAGGAGCACCAGGTAAGTGGTGGGGGAGTAGCTTCCAGGGAGGCTGACATCTCACAATTCATGAATTATGAATTAGTATAGCTACTAAGCTTTTCATATTTTCAAAGCAGAAAGTTGTGGGCAATTGGCTGAGAGGAAAAGACAAGGTCCTTGCCACAGCCTAGAAAGCATCTCTGACCTCATTTCGTAGCATTCTCTCCCCAAGGTCTCCCTCTTGCTCTTCAAACACAGCAGGTTTGCCGGTTCTCCCCTCTTGGAATGTTCTTGCTCTAAAATGTCCTTAGCTGTCTCTGCATTTCCTTCTAGTCTTGCTGAAGCCCTCCCCGTATCCATGAGTTCTGTTCTCCATTGTTAAATACTCCAATTCCAATTCTTCCTCTTGCTTACCCTGCCTGTTTTAGCAGGACTGCCTCTCATTGAAGATACGGCAGATGGTGTTGATGCTTCACCGTCTCACACACCAAAATGTGAACTTGTCTGTTTTGTTTATTCAAGTGCCCAGACCTGGAGAGTGACTGACACACAGTGGGCACTCAATAAACCCTTGCACAATGAATGAACAAATTAGTTCATGGATAAAGCAGGCTCCGAACCTATGTTTCTTTTCTCTGTCACTATTTACTCTGCTACAACATTTTAATCAGGTAGGTTTTGCAAGTATGTCAAACTTTCCCAACCTGTTCGCTGGGCTTGCCTAGTTAAGGACTCTGTCTTTTGGAATTTATTCTTCTGGGCAGACTGCCAGGGTCTAAACTTGTCATCTTTAGTGTATGATGCAAGGTTTAGGGTTTTTATTTATTTTTTTTATTTTGGGGGGCGTGTTTCCATTTTGGCTGACTTCATTGTTTTGTCTGAGGTTTTGTTCTCGTGTTGAATTCTATTTGTCTGGGTTGATCAAGCAATTTAGCAACTATTCTTCACAGAACTATGGAGTAGTAGAAATTAGAGCTGGAAAAATCCTCCTGGTTGCTCCAGGCTTTCCCTCCTCCTAAGTCTTGTGTTTCACAATACAATGTCCGTGGCGTTCAGTGTGGTTTCAAATATCTTGAGAGTCCTTGAGTACCCATTCAACAAAGCTAATACTTCTGACAACTAACAAGGACCCCCAATGTGTTGCCTGAACTTTCCTTTTCTTATTTTCATGTTATTTCTCCTATTTACAGTTCAAGGTAGCAAGCTCTTTCTCCTTTGGCATTTTGCACCTCTCAAAGAGGTGCAGATTTCTATTTCTGTTCTTTTGGCGTTTGAAGCAAACCATACATGCATATTTAGCTTCGTCTCCCACCCTTCCGTTTGTTTAATTTTCTTTTGCTTACTGAACTCCTCCTCTGTCTTCACCCTGGTTTGCTGTCTGTGTAATTCCACTAGTCACCCACTGAACACATGTGACACACCGCTGCTCCTTCTGAAGCCTGAAGACAAAGCCCTGCCATTTGCCATATGCAACGGTGACGATATTCAGTTTACTGTGGAATCAACCTGGCGCGCTTTTATTTTATTCACCAGAATATGAAGCGAGCTTTGTGAGATGCCGTTCACTCAATCTTCGTGTTTTGATGGTCGCTGTGCAGAAACCTCACTCATGCCTTGTGCATCCTTGTTTCTGTAGCTGCCAAAAGAGAGACTAGCATCCACTTCATCCTCCTTCACGGCAGTCTTTTGCAAATAAATACGCGTCTCTAAGGGCTAGAAAGAGATCTTTCCGAGGTAGAAGCACCTCACTCCCTAGCTCCCAGAGTGACACACGATGAATTATTCTCAGTACTGTAAAGTTCAATGGCACTCCTTGTTTTCGGGCTAATAGTAATTTGTGTTAAGTTGGATCATCACTATTTGTAGTCAAGGGTAAAATTTAGAACTTTTCAAATGTCATGGACCTATCTTTAGAAAATCCTGAATCTCAGCATCAGATGAATGTATTGTCAAGCTGCTTTAAGGTTTTCCAAGTGTTCATGGCAACTTCCTATGGCAATCTCGGACAGGCACATCACGAAGAGCCCCTGAGAGCTAATTTCATTCTTCACCTTGGCTTGAGATGCCTTGGAAGAGATTGGGGTTTTTTTTGCCTCTAAAGACTATCATTAGTCTTGTATTTCCACTGTGTTCTACTTCAATTCAAAGTCAACTTAAAAACAGAACACTCAGAAGGATGTATATATTAACCCTGACAATAAACTACTGTGGCTTACAAAAACAAAACAAAACAAAAAACATTTGAAAAGCTGAACAATCAATTGATAATTTCTCCCCAAACCTTTGGCTACCTATTTCTCATTTATTAGTGAGGCAATTCATAATTTAGCTCATTGGCCAAAATCAGAATATAAATACTCAAAAAATTATTAATTATAACTATACATATGATAATTCAATATAGGAATACTTTTAAGAGGGTTAAAAATCACTACAATGTCATGGAACATCCATCCACCTAGCCTGGTTACAGAATGATCTCTTCAATGTTGATATCCTAGCAAATTGACTTCTTACACTGTCTGAAGTCCAATGACCCAATACCAGGACCAGGCTACAGCAGAAAGAAACCCACCGATCCTAAAGAGGCAAATACCATAGCCCAGTGCTTACTCAATCCCACATGGCACCATGCCACAAACCTGTGCCTTCTGGATTTGAGATTGTATGTTAGCAATGACTGTGATACTTATTCTAGAAACTGGCTATGGTTACGAGAGGTCATGAGCTTGCAGTTGGTATCTTTTTACAGTTTGAGTAAAACTTCAAGTTTTAGCACTCGTTTGAAATAGGTTTTTCTTCTTTTTAGTGGACTTTAATTATTTGTAGAGTGAATTGAATAAACATATAGTGAAATATCATTTTTCCAGGCAATCAAATAAAGTTTATGGGAAAACATGAAATGTGGGGGAAAATTAAATATAGTAAACTGAAAAAATGTAATACATAAGCCACACATTGGATTTTTTATGATCTACAAATCTAGTCCAAGAAAAAGAAAAATTGAAATTTGAAGACTTAGGAGCTTGTTTTTAAAAACAGTAAAAATAAGTTCCAGGTGGTGTGGGAACAAGGATAGAGTCCCAACTCACAGTCAAGGTACGACTGGGACCTAGGTAAATAATTGCAGGATGTGTGAGGTTGTAGGCAGAGGGAAACTTTCAATGCAGAACATTTTACATTGTTCACCTAAGGAATTTCTACAAAAGTAAGAAAATAGATATCTACATATCACTAGCAGATAAAGTGTATAGAAACAATGCATCACATGAAGTTTTGCTTTGTATGATTTTTTTTCCAAGAGAAAGTAACACATGGCTAGTGTGGCTTAGCCACTGATGAAAACAATAAAGGAGACACATCATTAGCTCCTAAAGCTAATTATTTTGTTTTTGTAAAAAGAAAAAAAAAAAACTTCCAATATGCCAGATGTGTTTCATTAAATTTTTTATTATTTAAAATGATCTATAAAGCAAAATGCTCAACTATTTTCCTGAGATGTTAAAATTTGAGTGTTAAAAACCGTTAACAAACAGAATTTACAGTTCAGTTAACAGTCACTGGATGTGAAAAGAGTTCTTAAAACGCTTCTCTTTAGAGCCAATCTGGTTCCCATAGAAACCAATGTGCGATCCTGGAAAACAAGGTAAGTTCTAAAATAATCACCATTATAAATACCCATTATATAAATGTAAATACAGGCAATTGAAATGATTTAGATGATTTTGAAATTGCATATCATTTCCCAAACCATAATGATTCCTTCAGAGTGGTTCTTGTCTGTCATATAAATATAGCATTTACAAAATTTTTAAAATTCTTATGATTTGCTTGTGAGACCATAATCGCCTTTTCAAACAAGTCTTGGGCATGCAAATATCGATCTTTGAACATGTATTTTGGTGCAAGATGGGTCTTTGGGGAAGTTCTTTTACTTCATGGTAGATTAAGCACTTCTCATTATTAACTTTTGGATGTATATAACATTTTCTTTATTCATTGATAATTACAATAAGGTCATATATTTTTAAATTACAATTTTTTTTCTATTTTATTTATCCAGATATCTCATTTTGCTGTGACAAAAGACATTTCCCCCCAGCCCCCCAGGAAAAAAGCTTTTTCCATTGGAATTGAAATTCTTTTCAAGGCCCAGAATTAATGATTTGGATATAAAAGACTTATAACATTATTGAATCTCTAAATTGAATTGCGTACAGACACACACACGCACACGCACACGCACACGCACACGCACACGCACACGCACACGCACACGCACACGCACGCACACACGGAAGAGCTGGTCCTTCTACTGTCTAAGGAGTAACACAGAGGAGAAGTTCCAAGAGTGAGATACAATCATCTCTAGTCCAGTTGCTATAAGAATCATATATTTTAGGACAGTCACATGGTATTGTTAGCTGGATAAATTTAAGACTCGGATATTTCCTTTACTGTGATTTAACCACACTTTTATTTTATAATGTGTGTGTTCAGATGAGCAGCCACATTACTTCAGAGCTTGTTGAAAATGTAGACTATCAGGCCCTATATACAGACTAACTCGGAATCTGAATTTTAAAAAGAGCATTAGAGATTTAAATGTACATTTAAATTTAAAAGCATAGTCAGCCCAAAATGTCCCCTCCAGAAGAAGTTAGAAATGTTATTCTACAGCAGTGGTTTTTGACCTGATGAGTTGGGACCCCCTGGGGGGGGGGGGTCAAACAACCCTTTCACAAGGGTCACTTAAGACTTTCAGAAAACACAGAGATTTGCATTATGATTCACAAAAGTGGCAAAATTACATGAAGTGGCAATGAAAATAATTTCATGGATGGGGGTCACCACTTTATCATGAAGAACTGTGTTAAAGGGTCACAGCATTAGGAAGTTTGAGAACTGCTGGTCTAGAGAAACTCATGGAATTGAATGGAAGCCACTAGCATATGAACTCTACAAGGGAAAGAACCATTTCTTCATATGACATTTACAGTGTACAGTTCAGAGCATAACCTATACACAATATTAAATAATTAATTCTCAAAACTGATACACATGCAAGGTTATGTTTTTAAAAGAAAATATTCTTAAATTTTATTTTTCACTGTCCCTACAAAATTATTAAATAACACACACACATACACACACACACACACACACACACACACACACACACACACACACAAATTCAAATGAATTTAACATAAATGTAAGACCTGACACATGAACTTCTTAGAAACACAGAAGAGCTGCATACCATTGGTATACTGGGTGATTTCTGGGTTATGACTCTGGCTTATAAGTATAAACAACAACAGCAAAAACAGACAAAAAGGACTTAAAACTCATAGGTTCCTATTCTGCAAAGTAAAGAAACTAACAAACACAATGATAAGACAGCCTAGGAAATTGGAGAAAATATTTTCTCACCAAGTATCTGGTAAGAGGTTAATATTCAACAGAAAGAACTTCTAAAATTAAATAGTAAAATTCAGAATAGCCCAATTAAAATATAGATAAATGTATTAGTCAAGATCCTCTAGAGTCACAGAACTTATGGGATATATTGGAATGACTTACAGGCTTCAGTTCAGCTAATCCAACAATGTCTAGCTGTGAACACAAAGTCTAAGAACCTAGCAATTGTTCAGTCCTGTTGTGGGATATTACTTCAACCATGTAAAGGTGTGTTGCATTTGTTTAACTATGTAAAGATGTGTTACATTTGTTTCACCTTGACTGCCTAAGGCACCTGATTGGCCTAAAAAGCTAAACAGTCAATAAATAGCAAGGCAGTCGAGGGATGGGTGTGGATAGTGAGCAGAGGGAATAAGTAGAAGGAGGAATCTAGGCTTGAGAAAAGAGAGAGAGAGAGAGAGAGAGAGAGAGAGAGAGAGAGAGAGAGAGAGATGAGAACTAGCCAGAAACAGAGGGAGATGCCTAAAGCCAGGCAACTGCTAGCCAGCCAGACCCAGGAAAGTAAGACAGCAGACAGAATAAAAGAAAGGTAAAAAGCCCCAAGGCAAGATGTAGATGAAGAGAAACAGATTAAGTTACAAGAGCTAGTGGGACAAGCTTAAGCTAAAGACCAAGCATTCATAATCAATAATAAATCTCTGTGTCATGATTTGGGGGCTGGTGGTCCTGCTACACAGTTGCACAAGTCTGGGTGTCTCAACTATTCTTCAGTATGTGCTGGAATCCAAAAGGAGTAGGATATATATATATATGTGTGTGTGTGTGTGTGTACATATATATACTTATATATACACATATATTGTATATAAATTAAATTGATATATAAATTAAATTATATATATGTATATATATATATATATATACACATATATTTAATTTAATTTTACATACCAGCCATAGATTCCCCTGTCCTCCCCGCTCCCAGCCCCCCTCCTGCCTTCGCCACAGCTCACCCCCCATTCCCATCTCCTCCAGGGCAAAGACTCCCCTGGGGATTCAGCTCAACCTGGTAGATTCAGTCCAGGCAGGTCCAGTCCCCTCCTCCCAGGCTGAGCAAAGTGTCCCTGTGTAAGCCCAAGGTTCCAATCAGCCAGCTCATGCACTAAGGACAGGTCCAGGTCCTACTGCCTGGGTGCCTCCCAAACAGTTCAAGCTAATCAACTGTCTCACTTATCCAGAGGGCCTGATCCAGTTGGGGGCTCCTCAGCTATTGGTTCATGTGTTTCCATTAGTTTGGCTATTTGTCCCTGTGCTTTTTCCAATCTTGGTCTCAACAATTCTCGCTCATACAATCCCTCCTCTTTCTTGCCAATTGGACTCCTGGAGCTCCACCTGGGGCCTGGCTGAGGATTTCTGCATCTACTTCCATCAGTTATTGGATGAGATTTCTAGCACGACAGTTAGGGTGTTTGGCCATCCGACCACCAGAGTAGGTCAGTTTGGGCTTTCTTTCCACCATTGCCAGTAGTCTACTGTGGAGGTATCTTTGTGGATTTCTGGGGGCCTCTCTAGCACTTTGCTTTTTCCTGTTCTCATGTGGTCTTCATTTATCATGGTCTCTTATTCCTTGTTCTCCCTCTCTGTTCTTGATCCAGGTGGGATCTCCCATTCCCCTAAACTCTCTTTCCTTCGATCCTTGACCTTCATCACCCCCACTCACGTCCAGGTTGTTCATGTAGATCTCATCCATTTCCAAAAGGAGTAGGTTTTAATGCCAGTGAAGAAATGGATGTGCTAGCAAGGTGAGGGTAAGCAAGCAAAGAGCAAAAGCTTCCTTTTATATAGGCTTCCATCAGAAGGTGTGGGCCCAGATTAAAGGTGTGTCATCCTGCCTCAAGATCTGGATTAAAGACTTGTGTCTCCCTATCTCATTTCTGGCTTATAGTTCATTCCAGATATAGTCAGGTTGACAACCAAGAATAGCCATCAAGCAAATGACTTCTTCAAAAAAGACATAAAAATAGGCATCACAGGAAGTTCTTCAACATTACTAATCATCAGGAAAATACAATGAACTGATACCTCATGCCCCCCCCCCCTTTTTTTTCCAAGACAGGGTTTCTCTGTGTAGTTTTGGTGCCTGTCCTGGATCTCACACTGTAGTAGATCAGGCTGGCCTTGAACTCACAGAGATCTACCTGGCTCTGCCTCGCAAGTGCTGAGATTAAAGGCTTGTGTCACAGCTTCCCGGCTCATGCCTTTTAAGAACAGCTATTCTCCAAAAGCACAGATAGTAAATGTTGATGAAGATATGAAGAAACTGGAGACTTTTGTATACTACTGGTGGGAGTGAGAAATGAAACAGCCTCTGTGGGAAACATGGTGGATGGTCTTCAGAAAAATTAGAGATAGAATTACACATGATCCTATTGTCTTACTTCTGAGTATATATCCAAAAAAAATGAAATGAGGATCTTGACGACATAGCTGTATTTGCATGTTCACATGTTTACTGCAACATAATTCATAATAGTCAAGATATAGAAACAAACAATATTTATCAACTGGGGAATTAAGAAAATTGGTATATAGGAGGATTTGATCTTACAAAAAAGGAAATCCTGCCATGTGTAATTCATGCTTCTTAAAAGAGCTGTGGGGAGGACATTATTCTAAGTGAAATAAGCCTGCCATAGAAGTCCAAATCCTACTTGACCCAAGTATTAGATGAAGTGTGTCATTCAGATTTGTGTACCACTGAGAAATGTACTTAAAAGGAGAAAATTAACTTAAAAAAAGAAAAATTTATTTGGGTTCCTGATTCTAAAGATTTCAGTCCATGGCTGCTTGGCTTCTGCAATTTGGGGAGCTGTGGTGAGGTGGAACAGTGTGGGGAGGAACGTGTAGAGCAAAGCTGCTTACCTACATTCCCTTCAAGGACACCCCCCCACCAAGACCTGACTTCCTGCACTAGACTCCAAGTCTCCATCACATCACAGTGCTACAGGCTGCTGAGCAAACCTTCAGTTTATGGGCCACTAGAGACCTGTAAGACCTCATAGAAACATGGAATACAGTGATGGCTGCCAGAAGCAAAGAAAATGGGGGGTCACAAGTAAACTTTGGATACTTGAGGCTGACTCTAAACTGTACTGTGGTATTTTATTATTATTGTTGTTGTTGTTGTAAGAAAACAACATAAGATCTGACCTCTTCAATTATTTACATTTGGTGGTGCACACCTTTAATCCCAGCACTTGAAAGGCAGGCAGCTCTCTGAGTTCAAGGCCAGTCTGGTCTACAGAGTGAGTTCCAGGACAGCTAGGGTTCCACAGAAAAAACACTGTCTCAAAAAACAAAAAGCTAGTAAACAAAAATTATTTGCATTTGAGAAAAATTTTTGCAACTTAATTTTTAAAAAGTATTAATTCTTTGAAAAATTTATATAATGAGTAATTTCTGGAAAATTGTACAGTCCTGTATTCTTCAAGTTTTAAGAGTGCTAGACATAGTGGCACATACCTTTAATCCCAGTACTTGGGAAGCAAGGCAGGTGGAGCTCTGAAGCAAGCATTGCAGTCTAGTCTACACAGTGAGTTCGAGGCCAGGTATGGTTACATAGTAAGACCCCCATCTAAAAATAAACAAGCACCTTCCTCTTTTCAGAGAGGTTCATGTGCTTTCAAATTATATTAGTGGTTCATCAATTAAGAATAAAAGTTCAGCTATAAAATTAAGGTGCCATTGGTCACAAGATGTGGAGAAATCAAGTCAGTACTGACCCCAGAAGCATCCTCCCTGCTGACTAGCTTTCATAGTACTGGAAGGTTTTGTGCAAACTGCTAGGTGGAGAAAATCATCACCAGTCTTACCCAGCTGCAAATGCTGTGAACTTCAATAGTGTTATAAGATATGCCTGTGGGCACAAGAGTGGCACAAATGTTATGGAATAACCACCTTCTTTCTGGTTGTATTCAAGATTTGGTCAACAGGAGAAAACACAGCCTGACATTGCCAATCTAGCCAAGAACCCCAAGGTGGGGACCGATTTTGAACTCATATTGTAGCCAAAGATCCCTTCTGCCTCAGCCTCCTGAGTAGTAGGGATTAGACCTGGTTCAATTTCCTGATTATCTAGTAGAATTCTGCTTGCATTTATAAATATGCATGTTAATATGCATAATCTTAACTGTGGTGCTGCAAATAAATATACAACATAGAAATTAAATAACTCATATAAGACCCTTTTTAGAAGCAATAGAGCATAGATCTAGAAGCTCTGCAAATACACATTACTTTGTGCTTAATTTAGGTACTAAATCTTCTCACATCTGTCATTGTCTGTTTTTTCCATGTGCCACAACAATTAAAAAGAAGAAAAGGGAACCCAAATTATATCTTTTGAACAACAATAAAATGTTACATCATTTTTTTTAACTCGTTTATTTTTACAACAATCTGTCAACTAGTTACAACACAAAGCCCCTACCACAAACAATTCTAAGACCAAAAAGCACTGCATAATGGAAAAGCTGGAGGACAGGCAGGAGTCTAGCATATGTGAGTGACTTTGGCTGCCCTGGTCCTGAGTTTCCTGGGATGTGGAGATGTTTAGCAGCATGCCCAAGGAATTGGTTTGAGTAGTGGGATAATGTATGGTAAGGGCCTGTCACTGAAATGTTAAGTTACTTCATCTAGATTTCTTTTCTTGGTTGTAAGCTAAGTAATGGTCTCTAGTAATTTTATATACTGTTACTCTTTCACAGTCAGGCAACCTACATGGATGAAAAAACGAACCAGCTATAAAACAAAACAGCCCACTGTTCTAAGCCAGGGGACCTGCTACACCCGCAGGAAGCGCTGGGCGGACCTGCGATGTCCCAGCATTCCTCGCGCTGCCCGTAACACTTCCTGGCTCGTCTCTATGGTTGCGCCGGCGTTGGCGGTATCGGCGGCTGACGGGTACTGAAGCTTCCAACTTTGCGGCGGCTCTGAGCGTTGTGGGGCTCGGCGCAGCGCGATGTCCGAGAAGAAGCAGCCTGTCGACCTGGGTCTCCTGGAAGAGGACGACGAGTTCGAGGAGTTTCCCGCGGAAGGTAACTGCCAGGCCGCGCGCTGGGCCCCGGGGCTCAGGTGGGGCGGCGCCGGGCCTGCTCGCTGCGTCTGCGGCGATGAGCTGCGCCCAGCGGCGCGGTCCCGGCGCGGCCTCCGGCTGTCCGGGCCTCGGGCTCGGAGTCCCCGGAGCCGTCGCTTCCTGGCGCGGCCCAGTGTTCTGTGCCCCGGCGCTGAGAGGGTCCCGGTGCAGGCTGGGCCGCACGCTGTAGCGTGGTTGTGGTCTTTTATCTTCAGCCCGGGACTCTTGTTTTGCTTCGGTTTCACAGACTTCCTTTGGTCGTAAACTTCTTAAAATTCCACTGTTGGCCTAAGGCAGCCAGTGCTGCCTACTCTTGGGACGGCGTGAATGGGCCCTGGGAAGTAGGATGGCAGAGTCATGTGCCTTAACTCCTGTTCCTCACCCTTTACGGCCACTTGAATTAACATAACCCAAGCTTTATAAAACCTCTTAAACGTCTGCATTCTGAATTAACTTCAAAACTAGAGATGCTTTAGTTCTCTCATTGTAGGTAATAATACAGCTAATGTTGGAGCAGGTTGCTGTGATCTTGGGAATGTAAGTCTGCGCTTATATTAAAACAATTCCATTTCCACAAGTATAGGAAATGGATATTGCTGTATCTATCTACCATTATTCGGATAAGGAAACAGAAGTTTGGAACAATCTAGAAACGGGTCCAGTGTCAACACTGTGGAAATGATGAAACTGGAACAGGGACATACAGATTCACACCACAGCCCTTGACTTCTGTTTGCTACATCTTCAGTTTGCTACATCTCTTTGCCACCAGAGGTTTTCATAATTGGCTGCTTTATTGGCTAATTGTTGTGAGTAGGATTCCCAAATATTTACCTTGTTTTGAAAAATGTGAGTTACTGTTGCCTTTCTGAAGATGGTAGGAAGAAAAATTGTGGTTAGTGGTGTTGCACATATGTGGTGGCATCAAGCAATTATCACTTGACAAAAATTGTGCTAAGTTGCCCCATCATGATCTCATTGTGCATAAAACCACATCACTGGAACATTTAGTCTGTTTACTTATAATGCAGTGTTTTAGTTTTAGTGAAAGAGAGCTTAGTGTACATATTACACAGCCTCGTAAACCAATTCAGAACACATTGCCTTCCATTTGGGGGTCTACAGTATATTATGCGATAGTTTGCCCTTTGTTTTGGTGATGATTTTGTCTGTTCAACCTGGGTTTTGTTTTCAGGTTCATTAATAATCCTCTGACAGAGCTTGGTGGTAGAATTGGCTAAGTGGGGGCAGGATCCCATTCTACTCCAACTGCTTATTCCAGTTGCCCTTTATTCCTCCTTACACACAAGCTCCATTGTTAGACACTTGATTTACATTGTGTAGTCTAACATCCCATCCTGAAGCAGTAGAGGTTCACATATTAGAAAACCAACAAACCTGTGCCATTAACTGGCCAACTCAGGATCTAAAGTCTTTCGGACCAATGTTCCCACCCAGATTTTATCCCTTACATTTAGTGCATGAATCTATTTAAAATAACTAGAGTTGAGAATTGAAAAAACGGATTTAGAGGTACTGTCTCCTTGATGGTGTACTGGGGTTTTCACAGCACCCTTCATCTATTTGTGTAGTTTCTGTTCTTCAGAATCTGTGTTTGGAGCAGCAGTCTGCTCAGTGTTGACAGTTGTATTGTGTTTAGACAGTTCATTAAAGTTAAGGAAAAGCAAAGATTCTAAAGACAAAAGAATGCACAAGAGACTTCTACTGGTGTGTGTGCGATGTCATTTATCCATCTTAGGAATTTGTTGTCTCTGGATGTAGACGATCTAGTGTTCGTTGAGTTATCTTTATGGTTAGGATGAGAAATAACCTTGAAATGCATTTGTTATGCAAGTGTATGTTTCTTCTCTAGTTACCAGTTAAATAACCTTTCCTTAATTTAGGTTAGGGAGATTTTGCTGTATACAAAGTTAGCCCACTGGACGAAACCACTAAATATTTACAAATGAAAACTTTTGATTACAAATTAAAAGTAAACAATAAACCTGAAAAAAGATCACTGAAGAACTTTGTTTCTTTGAGACTGAACATGTTCTTTCACACTTTTACTGTTGTCATGATACAGATTCTCTGTTGATGTTGAAATGTGGTACGTGGACCACCAGTCTTGGCATTGGCTTGTTTGGGAGAATGTTAGAACACTTACTAGAATTTGAATTTTTCAGTATTTGAGTTTTTTGTTCAGTTATTAGTACCCTGATTTACTTTCAAGTAGTTTCCTTTTGGAAAATTTAGTTTTTCATGTGATTGCCCTTTGTCACAAATACACCATTGACAAACGCAATAATAGAATAAATAAGCCAATCTGGAGTTACTTATCTCTGCTGTCTATAGGACATTTTACTTCCAAGAGCTTTATTAGTCTGAGAGTGCTCCAGAATGGGGCTGACCAGTCTCTGGATTAACTTGTGTGTAGACTGTACACAGTAGACCCTGTCACAAGTAAGTCATTGAATTATATACTCATGGTTCGTCTGTTGGGAGTGTTGTTGCTACAGCTTTTCCTGGTAAGAACCTGCTGGTTGAAATTTCAATTTAGTGATCTTAAAGAAAGATAAATTTTATTTTCAAAAGAAAAGTTAATGATTGGATGGAGGCCTCATTGTTTCATCTGAATAGCTCTTCTTCAGTGTGAAGTAAAACATCTGGAATGAATCTCTGAAGGTACAAAGGAACAAAAGTTCCATTTATCCCCCAGTTCCCTTGTTTAGTCTGAATCTGTTACATTGGCAATTTCTTACAATTATTCTAATTGGTGGGTATGAACTATAATGGTCATTAAATAGGAGCTGTTACAAAATCATGTTTAGAATCTTTGTGGAATGCAGTCTACACAGTTTCTAGTTGTTTATGCTCAGTGAGAATAGGCTTTATAAGGAAGCCATTCAAATTCAAAGTTCTGGTAAGACTCATTTTAATATATTTCTGGAGGTCTTCACAAGGTTGAAGTTTTAGACCCAGTTAACAACTTTGTCCAGAGAATATTTCAAATTTCATCCATCATACACTTAGGTTGGTGGTTATAGAGTGGGTTATAAAATTAAAGTTATTACATGATTGAAACCTCTAACTACTTTTTTCTTATCAGATAGATGGTGAAAGGATTTAGAAGTGGATACTAAAAGTGGAAAGAAACAGTTGCCCTGTAGATTTCTTTATTTTCTTTTTCCTTTTCCAGAGCTAAGATGGTTTAGTTTATTTTGCCTTGCTTTTTTAGAACATTTAAGTGAAACTGAGTTTGCCTCATAGAGCAACAGGATTTGCAAGAGTTCTACTTTTTCTATAATCAGTGATACTCATGTATACACCAAAATATCAGGAGTACACTACTACCCACCTCTTCATCCTGTCAAATTAAATTCCTGGGTATGATAGAGAATGTTGAGAATCTGCCGAGTCAGATAGTGGGCTGGTGATCCCTGAAGCTTCTACTGGGTCACTAAGGCCCTCTCACTGGTGTCTGACAAAGTAGGGCATCTTGTAGAGGTCTAAACATCTGGTGGATGTTTTAGTGTATCACATTCACATGACTCATAGAGGTAAAAATGACCAGCATTTTGTGAGTGGGAGCCAAGGAATTTAAATGTATGTTATACATAGATGTGTATAGGGAAGAATTGTCATAAGAATATACCATTAAAATATTAACATGAACAATGGGTACTAACTGTACTAAGCAATTATCAGAAAGATTTTTCATATAAATGAAGAAGAAAGACAGAACCATTGTTGACTACTTTCCATACTGTGCTAGTTTGTTTACATAGTACCAAAGGGGGCTTTGCTGTTAACAGTTATTAAATATAGTATAGTAGTCATATAAACAAGATCATCCAACATGTAAGTTAGTTACATGGTACTGGTATGAAATAAGGTATTTGTGTCACTAAAACTTTGAAGATACCTAATCTACATTGGAAGGAACCTATTGAATATCTGTTGTTAGAAATTGTATCCAAGGAAGTAAGTTTTTGAATTGCAGTTAGTAGCTGTTTGTGGAGAGGGGCATTAAAACCATGTAAATATTAATTCCAGTCGCTAAGCCTTTAATGCATTTATTTTCTGATTTTTTCATTTATTACTGTGTGCTGACAGACTCTTAATTCAATGCATTATAATTTATTACTTTTATTCTTACCCTCTAGTTGTGCTATATTTGAATATGGAAAACTCCTTCAAGCTTGTTTTTGTGTGTGATTTTTGACACGTCCCCATCATTTTCTCTGCACTTGCTAGTATTTGAAGCTTATCTGGTATTTCCTGATTTTGGTTGGAGTGGAGAACAGGATCTTGATTCCACTTATGCTTATTGCTTTTGGGTGATATGTGTGTGTGTGTGTGTGTGTGTGTGTGTGTGTGTGTGTGTGTGTAAAACTTCAAATTCGCACCTATCCCTCCACTTGGAATTCAGAACCACAGATTCCTTGTTGCTTTTTATCCTTTTCAATATTTGTAATTCTCTAGTAACTCAACATCTGGCTACCATATCTTAAATATATTGTCTATTTATCTTAAATGTGTTGTCTATTTGTTTATCCTCTTTTTTGCTAGCCTGTAAAGTTCTGCTCACCTTACTTGGGCTTAGCATTCTATATGCCAGGGCTCGCTCTCTCCTCCTCACTCCAATATAGATGACTTCTTCATTCTCTTCAGGCTGTGATACACTAACCACACACCTTGCCCCTTCACAGAAATGTTGTCTTTCATCAGCTAGGGCACCTCATCTAAAATCGGGTGTGCTTTAAATTTAAACATATATTCTCAAATTTCCTTTGAGAAGAGTTATATGATATATAATTCCATTTGCTCTTCACCTTTTCTCTATTAAGCTTTCTTGCACTAGATACTAAACATTTTAGTCTGTTGGCAATCTGATGCATGAAAAATGAGATCATATCATTTTATTTTGGGTCAGTTTCATTCTTTGTGTGTGGTGTGTGCATGTGTACATGTTCATGTGTGTATATGCATATGGAGGCCTGAAGTTGATGTCTGGGGCTGCCTTCTCCATCTTACATTTGAAGCAGGGTCTGTCAGTGAACTCAGAACTCCCCAGTTTGGCAAGTCTAGCCCTCAGGATCTTCTCTGCTTCTCCCATACCCAGCTTTCTACATTGGTACTGAGGAGCCAAATTCATATCTTCATGATTGCACCACAGGCATTTTACCCAACTGAGCTAAGTCCCTTTTTTTCCTTTGGTTTATTTGAGTGAGATTAACCATTATGCCGTTCCTTGAATTGCTAGCCTTTAACCCTTAGTTTCTTTGCCCATGATTTGTGGGTAATTTTTTTTTTTTTTTTTTTTTTTTTGAGTTATGAAAGATTTTCCTAACTGTATGAGATGAGCCTGCTTGGGCTGCCAGAAGAAAGTACTATAGACTAAGTGGTTTAAACAATATAAATTTTATTTTCTTACTCAGTCTGGTGAGACGGGTGTGCACAGATTCATTCCTGGTGAAGAGGAGAGCTGCCTTATCTTTTTGTACTGTAACTGACTCAGGTCCACACCTTCATGATCTCATTCAGTCTGAATTACCTCCACTCCCACACTAGTGTGCTATTCATATAAAATTTAAAGACACACGAGATGTATATCTATATATACATAACATACTTTGCATTTACATAGTATATGTTGTTTAGGGATTGTGAAGATTAGATTGAATAATCCCTATGGAGGTAGGTGATAAGAGTTGTAAACCAGAATGTTAAACAGTACAAACAAATTCTTTGATTACTACTTGATTAACTATTTCAGTGCTTGTGTAGAATGAGCAAACAACAAGCAATTGTGATTTTCAGTGTTTAACATTACTACCTGTTCGTTAAGCTTTGCTCATTGAAAGCTGAATTATGAAACAGTAAAGGGGAAATAAAAATCACAAAAATTAGATGATCTTCTTCTGAAGTGTATCTTTATCCGATTTGGTAGCTGGGGTATTGTCTTTATTCTGGAAAAGACTTCTCTACTTAAATTTCTTACCAACCCCCAACTGCTTTTGTAGTTAGCATGTAACAAGTGATTTATTAATTTGGTACACATTAATTTCCTCCTATAAATCTGGTACTGAGGGATACAGAGAGAAAATGACATTAGCTGCCATTGCCAGTCCTAAATGCTTCTCTTTTTCTGTTCATAACAATTCTGTGAGGTATAGAGCTTTCACCCAAGACTTAGCAAAATAATAATTATAACCACCAGAGTCACACTAGTAGATACTTCACTGAAGCAAATTTCACTCTATGCACAGTCTGTTTGAATGTAGTAAGGAATATAAATGATGAGGAATGAGGGCCAGTGGCTGTCACCAAGTAGAGGACTTGTTGAGAAATGCCTATCCCAGGGAGACTCTCTAAGGCCTTAGTTTCTCCCCTGGACCCTCCATACACATGTCTCTGGTTAAACTTGAACAATTTTGATTTAGTCTGTATTATCTGTTGGGTTTCTAGTTGAGATTACTGTTTGCTTCGTGTGTGTGTGTGTGTGTGTGTGTGTGTGTGTGTGTGTGTGTTATTAGAACATAACTAATTGTAAAGTTCAACAACAGTTCAAAAAAAGGCAATTATTTCCATGTATTTAAAACACAAGTTAGCAACATTGGAACAGATATTTTAAGAGATGGAAATGGGGTAAATAGTTTGCTGAGTGGCTTAAAGAACCTCTTGTAGGGACCTGGATTCAATTCCAAGCACCCATATGGCAGCTCACAACCATGTGTAGCTCCAGTTCCAGGGGATCTGGCCCCTCTTATGATTTCCTTGGGTACTAGGTGTTCATATTATGTACATACATGCAGGCAGAACATTCATATACATGATTAAATAAATCTTTTTAAAAGAGAAAGAGAGGTTGAAATGTAGAAAAGGAATGTCCAAAAGGAGAGGTAAGTAAATGCTTGGTGGTGAAAATCCACGTGTATTTAGTATGAGCTAGTGGTGGTGGGGTAGGTGAAGGCCTGAGTTGGAGCCCCTATGAAGGTGGGATGAGAGAATGATTCCAGCAAGTTGTCCTAAGTTGTCTTCTGGCTTCTACCTAACATGGTATATTTCACCACCACCACCCTAATAATTTTTTAATGCTTCTTTTTTTTTTGGAAAAAAAAGGGGAACTAGAAAATAGTATTTGTAAACATAGGTAGCTAGAGACTGATCTTGGAAATCTTTAAGTCATAACTATTTTGGACTTCATTCTTAAAGAGATTTGAAGTGGTTGTGGGGGCTTGGGGTGTTTTTAAAAATGTTTTCCTCATTTAGCTTTTGCGAGTGATGCATGTGAGGTTTGTGTAGGCAGTACTGTATTGGGAGATGCTAAACCAGCAGATTTAGTTTGCAGAGGCAGAAGCCAAAATCAGGTGGCCTAAACAGTCCATTGTTGAAATAACGTAGATAAGAAGGGTCTCCAGTAGGTTATTAGGAGTGAAGTGGGGTGACAGTGTATGAATAACAGGAAGGCAAATGGATTGATTACCTTTGGGCTGTTAGTTATATGGGATGCTAGGACTAATTAGAGATCGGGGAATTTGATTTTTGCACTTTTGTGCCCAGGAAATGGATGGTGGAGCTCAGGTTGACTAAGGCCTAGTAGTGAGAAACAGGGTCAAATGAGGTAAGATTCTTAAGTCATAAGGGCATTTTGAGAGTAATGATTTTTGGCAATTCTATCAAATTAAATAAAATTGAAGGTACTGATTAATAAAAACAATGAAGTGGAAATATTTTGTCATGTATATATTGATGAAAAGAATTGAGTTTGAATTGGGTTTTTAAAGGATAATTATGGATAACTATGATGGCTCTATAGATTATTTTGAACATTAGTTTTAGACTCCTTGCCACAGTAACTGAATGTTCCAGTGGCCTGGGGAGCACCATCACGTATGGATTGCTTTTGCTTGGTTACTCTGAGCCTCTCCTTTGACAGCAGTTAGAGGAATTGTGGGAGAACAGTGTGGTGTGCTGAGCAGTCATTAGTTTCTTGTCTACTAAATAGGCATTGCATTGGGATGACCTATAGAAAGCAATGTTCTGAAAAGCACAATCTACCTGTCAATTGGTGAGAGTTGGTGTGGCTCCATTCTCACATGTGGGTCACAGTGCTGTAATTGTTCCTGTTTTCTTTTACGCTCACTTGATAATAAGTGCAGTTTGGAGTATTTTTCATCATCTAATGTTCTGCATATGCATGTATGTTTTTTTTTTTTTTAATTTGATGAAATTCACTTTCTTCCTTTTTTTTTTTGGCTTTTCGAGACAGGGTTTCTCTGTGTAGCTTTGCATCTCTCCTGGATCTCACTCTGTAGATCAGGCTGGCCTTGAACTCATAAAGATCCTCCTGCCTCTGCCTCCCAAGTGCTGGGATTAAAGGCGTGCACCACCACCACCCGTCTGGTTTCATTTTAAAAATTTTTTTCTTTAAAAATTTCATATAGCACATTCTGATTACATTCACTGCTCCCTTTTCTTCCCCCAACTACTTCCAGATCATTCCTCCCTCCAACTTTGTGTTAGTTCTCTCTCAGGAAAACCTACTGAGTTCACTTTGTGCTGTTCAAATACATACTCATGATGTGGAGCCTCCCAGAGGAGTGTAGTACACCTACCAGGAGCCACACCCTTAAAGAAAACTGACTTCCCCTTCTCCAGAAGGCATCAACTCTCCATAGTTCCTCAGTTAGTGATGGGGGTTCATGAACCCCCTACATGTTGGTATGCTAACTCACTGGATCCTTGTAGTTCTTGTGAAGGCAACCTCAGCTATTGGGAGTTCATGAATGTATTAGCCCTGTCATATCTAGAAGCTCATGTTTCCCTTCGGTCCTTAAACTAAGTCTGGCTCTTCCAGGCTTTTGACCCACCCCCTCCATGATGGTCCCTGAGCCTTGGAGAAGAGCGTGTGATAAACATGTCCCATTTGTGACTACGTGCCCCACAGACACTTACTTTCTGCCCTTCAACCAGTTAAGGCGTTCCGGTGCTAAACCACCACCCAGTGCATAGACATTTCTCTGATGAGGTCTGAGAATTACCCAAATATGTGGGTAGAGAGACATAAATCTCCGGGATATGGAGTGGTACTATGTCCATTTAGCAGAATGATAATAATAAATTCACCTTTGGGGCTGATAGAAAACATTTATAAACCATGAAAATGCTAAGTAGAACTTTTACATTTCTCCAAGGGGGCACACTTCATGCTTTTAAGGAATTTGGGAACATACGTTAGAAGATAAGACTATTAAGAACATTTTCTAAGAGCCTTTTCCACACTTAGATGTCATTGTAATAGATGGGATATTTGGTAATCTCAGTTTTTTAAAATTTAAAGTTAGTAACAAATGTAGTTCTTCGTTGGCAAATGAGAAGAACGCTAACTGTGATGCAAAGTCTTAAAGTTAGAATTATTGGAAATGTATTTATTAGGGATCTGTTATTGGTTATCTCCAATTTGTTTAAAAACATGGAACTCTCTTTTTTTAAAATAGTACACATCTGGAGGCAGAACAATTGGGGTAAAAAGCTTTAATTATTAAATTGATCCCAGTTCTGGCAATATATTGAGTTGGAGGTAGAAATGTATACTTGTTTATATATTAAAGGACAACATTAGATATTAATAAGGCACCTGTCTTAGGGTTTCTATTGCTGTGAAGAGACACCATGACCATGACAACTCCTAGAGAGGTAAGGGTAACAAGGAATGACCTGGTGGCAGCGGCAGTGTAGCTAGCTAGCTTAGTGATGACTAAAGGCACTTGCTACAGGCCTGACAACCTGTGTTTGATTTGTAGAACCCACATGGTAGACTGAGAGAACCAACTGTGTAAGTAGTCTTCTGACCTCCACATGTACACCATGGCATGTGCACCCACATACTTAGACATACTCACATACAGTAAGTGCAATTGTAAAAATTACCAGGGAAACAGAGCTGTTTTCGTGGATCCCCAAGCCTTGCCTCTGGTACTTATTGCATTCCTTGCTTTGTGAGATATTTTATTTTTCAGAGGACTTTTTTTTTCTACCCTTTTCTTTCTCCCCTCCTAAAGCATGAGGTGCCTGTTTAAAAGAAGGGAGAGGTGCTTTATTCTTATGCCAAGTGCTTCTCCTATTCAGTTTGATAGATTAGAAACTATACCATCTTAAAGAAAAAGGCACTTAGGGTAAGAAGTTTGCCTTTTTCGGATTCAGAATTGGCACTGCATAAAATAAATCACTGACTCACATTATTTCTTGTTAGTGATTCTCTAAAGCATTTGGTTACAAATTAACAAGCCTTTCCCCCCCTCACAGAATTAAAAGAAGTAAAGCCATCATGGAGACATTTGAATGACACCAAGTAATAACAATATTGAAATCAACATTTTGAATCAAATAATAATTTAGATTAAAAGTTTCTGGAACCCTATAATTTTAGTGTTTCTGAAAAGGCAATTTAGAAGACAATTAAGGTTCTGCAGTGTTTCTAAAAGACTTTATAAGTTTTATCAAAAAAGTACTATGTTTCTATTATTTTATATTCTTAACTTGCCTCTTTTCCACTCATGATCATTACCTTTTAGGGACTGGTGCAAATGGAAAGTCCTCACTTAGTCGGGAATTCTTTAGTCGGAAGTGTTTCAGACTGACTGGGGTTTGACGTTTCAGTGCCTTATACATTCTTCCATTGTAGTTTTACTGACATGTCACCTCCTTTTCTCAAAAACTGTATCTAGTCTTTGTTCAAATTACTGTTTGGCTAATTTTGTTTTTAAACTTTAAACTCCCTTAACTATGATCATAAAAATTCCTAAAAGTATCTCAACAGGAATTTGACAGTTCTGTTTCTGCGCTCTACCCAAACTGCGTATTTATAACCAGAGTTTTAAGACTGGAGGGGAAGGGGGTTAGTTTTAAAAAGTTAGTATCTTTAAAAAAGGCAACCTTTTCTTCATCTGGTTTTGATTGTTGTATGGTGATTATTCTCAAACCAAAAAGGGTAATTCTTTCTAGTTCCAAATATCAGTAATTTTTAAATAGTCATGTCTTGACCATTTTATAAAAACTTGAAGGACAAAGCCTAAATTTGTTATAAGGCAGTTTGATGAAGTAGTTTCTTTGAATTTTAATAAGAGTTTGGTATTACCATTTCTTTGGGAGGGGGGAACGAGTTAAGTTACTAAATGGCCACAAAACTATAGTTCATACAATAGAACTGGAGGGAACATGGAGGATTGGCAGGAATATTACCAGGCAGTGCTCATTTGCTGCAAAAGGATAATAAATTCAGTTTTGTGTTGCAAGTTTTCCATTCAAGAACCTAGATGTTTATAAAAAATCTAGGATTATTTCAAGGCTGTGTTCAATTTTAATTAAAAATTAAAACCACATTGATCTTTGGTGATTTAGTGATGTAGAGAAACATCTACTATCTGAAATGCTCCTTTAAGCATTATTTTTTCATTTATATGTGTGTATGTGCCTATGTGAGTGTGTGCCACATGCATGTAAGTGTCCATAGAAGGTCAAGAGAGGAGATTTCTGACAGACTCCCTGGAGCTGGAATTACAGTTGGTTGTGAGCTGTGGGTGCTGGGATCCAAACTTGTGTTCTTTAAAAGAACTTTAAGCACTTAATTGTTGAACATGTCTCCAGCTTTGAAGCTCCTATTGTCTTTAACATTCGATCCTAGCATCCGTTGCTACTGTCATGTAATATTTCTCTGTGTTTTTAACAGTAGAAGGTACAGTGATAGTCCACGAAGGAAATAATCTCACCCACATTGACATAGCCCAGTTAAGTGCCGGGAGATGAGTAACTTAAGATAGTTAGGAATTAAAACTGGAAAGGGCTGGGTGGTGGTGGTGCACACCTTTAATCCCAGCACTTGGGAGGCAGAGGCAGATAGATTTCCAGGTTCAAGGACAGCCTGGTCTACATAATAAGGGCTACACAGAGAAATCCTGGTTTTTTTGATAGACAACTAAACAAACAACAAGAAAACCTGGAAAAGATGGGACTGTGGTAGTTGAAGGAGGAAGAATAGCTAGGATACCTTCCAAGTAAGTTCCTGTTCTTTTCTGGTTTGTGGAGCCAGGTAAATGGAAGTACTTTTCTTCTTTCTGTTCTTAAATCAGAAAAATTTAAGTACATAACTGGAATAAAATACCCTCATGTTCCACTACTGTTGAATATTAATTTTTCTTCTGAGATTTGTGGGTTGTTTTTTGTTTTCCTTGACACTGACAGAATGAATACCTGACAGAAGAACTAGCTCACAGGGTCAGGGAGATGTCAGCCCATCAATAGCGGTGAGAGCATGGCCGCTGGTGCATGAGGTAGGGGCTTGTCCACATGACTGTAGTTAAGAAAGGTAGAAATAAAGCTTCACTGGACTGTCTTCTAAAGTCTGCCCCTGGTGATGTACTTCCACCAGCCAGACCTACCACTAGAAACTCTGCAGCCTTCAGAATAGTGCCATGGGCCACATACCAACATTTCAACATGGGGATATTTCAAATTCAAGCCATGAGATTGAAATCTTCATAGCTGTTTTTCTTTTTTTTTCCCCCCTCCTTTTATTGAAAATAGACTTTTTCTCTCATAATATACCTTGATTATGGTTTCCCCTCACTCTGTGCCTCCCAATGCCTCCCCACCTCCTATCTTGAACTACTTCCTTTCTGTCTCATTGGAAAACAAACAGGCTTCTAAGAGATCATGAGATAAGACAAAACTAACACACTGGAATTGGACAAAATAAGCAGAAGGGAAAGAGCCCAAGAGAAGGAACAAGAAACAGAGACCCATTTGTTCATACAATCTGGAACCCCATAAAAACATGGAACTTCCTGGAAGCCATCCTATATTCTCAAGGGACCTGTGCAGTTGCTGTGCACACTGTTTCTTTCTTTCTTTCTTTTTCTTTTTCTTTTTTTTTTTTTTTTTTTTTGTATGTGGAACTGAGGATCGAACCCAGGGCCTTGCGCTTGCTAGGCAAGCGCTCTACCACTGAGCTAAATCCCCAACCCCAACACACTATGTTTCTCATAGGTGACAAGAAAGATGAAACTAATGGTTAGGGCATACAGAAAATACCCAGTAAGTACTGGGTTTTGGATGGAGGGAGGGAAATAAAAATACACATGATCTGACTTTACTGTTGTGATTTAGGATTTTGTTCATGCTTTATGACCTTGTTTGTGTGCTAAGTATTGTTGGTCATTGAATTACAGAGGCAAATATGATAGATGTTATTTTTAAGTAATAATTATTTGTCCAGGTGTTAATGTTGTGCTACTCAAAATTTCTGAGGTGATATTTTCCAAGGAGGATTTTTGTGCTATTTAGGTTTTTTTGTCAACTAGACACAAACTAGAGCCATTTGGGAAGAGAGAACCCAACTGAGAAAATGCCCTTACAGTACTGGCTTGTAGACAAGCCTCTGGGTCATTTCCTTGATTAATGATTGATGTGGGAGGGCCCAGCCTCTACTGTGAGTGGTGCTGCTTTTAAGAGGCCAGTTACATAATATCTCACCTTCTCACTTGTCTTATAGATTCAGAACTAACTTTATCTATAGTTCTACTGAGATGATGAGTATCTCCTACTGCTTTCATTAAGAAACACATGCTAAATTGTTCTAACTTAGTGGTAATCCTGTTTGTTCACTTGGCTACAGTGACAATGGCTATGTCTCACAATTTATAATGAGTGAGCAGCCTGTCCTATAAGCCACCCATTTTTACTCCATAATTTTAATACTGGTTAGTGATCTTTTACTGAGTGCCAATGAAGTTTTGGAAAATGACCATTTCTAACTGCCATTTTTTTGTACTTATACAAATGAAACTGTAAAGATTATTATCTATTTTTCTGTCTGATATTTGTTGAAGAACTGACCTCAAACACCCACACACAAGCTTTTTATGTGTTAGGATCACAGTAAAATTGTATACAGCCATCTGGTTTCTTTTAATTTTTCAGCATACCTTGCTCAAATTTGTTTTGTTTTGTTTTAAACAGGGTCTCAGGTAGCCCAGATTTATCTCAAACTTGCTTTGTAGCTGAGAATGACCTGAGTTCCTGTTTCCCAAGTACTGAGAGATCCCAGGCTGTCACTGTACCCGGCACTTTCTTTTTGCTGTGGAATAATCCTCTTGTGCACTGTAAAATATTTGTCGCTCAAATTGGTTTAGTAAAATGCTGATTGGCCAGTAGCCAGGCAGGAAGTGTAGATGGGGGCAATCAAACTAAGAATGCTGGGAAGAGGAAGGGCGGAGTCAGGAGTCAGTAGCCAGACAAAGAGGAATCAAAATGAGAATGTCATGCTGAGAAAAGGTACCAAGCCACGTGGCTAAACATAGATAAGAATTATGGGTTAATTTAAGTGTAAGAGCTAGTTAGTAAGAAGCCTGAGCTACCAACCAAGCATTTATTACTTAAAATTTATATTAAGCTTCTGAGCAGTTATTCAGGAACTGGCGGGTGGGAGAGAAATGTCCTATTACAGTAGACCGGCTTTTCCCCTCCTTATTCAGTATGTTATTCCTTTAAGGAAGTTTGTGTTAGCTTTGATGTGCTTTCTGGCATTAAAAATAAAGCTCTTAATTTGCCTAATGGTTTGCATGTCACAGATTTGAAATCAATCATTTCTTCAGGAAGCTGTGGTAGTTTTTATAATGGTGGAATAAATAGTGTTTGAATTAAGTTCAGAAGTAAAAGTCAACCAAGTAGTGGATGGGTTCAGAAGATGGTACAGAGAGATAAGGAACAGCATCAAACTTTGATAATTTATAAATTTTAAGCAAGCACTCAGAAGATTGTTCAATGGGTTAGGAATTAAGAGTGCTTACTGTGTAAGCATAAGGGCCTGAGTTTGAATGCTCAACATCTATAGCAAAGGTTGTTCAAGGCTGCCCCAGAACAGTCCCTGAGGCTTGCTGGCTGCCAGCCTAGCTCCAGGTTCAGTGACAGAGACCTTACCTTAATAAGGTGGAGAGTGATGGTACGGAACACCTGATGACCTGGCATCTACACATGCACATTTGCACTCCCACCCACAGTCACATGTATACCTCACACACCAAAGACAATTTTAATTTCAAAATAGGAAGTGTAAAACTAGGAGCTAATTAAAAAGTAAGATCTTATAGGTAATTCTTCATTGTATAGTTTCCACACTAGAGGGATGAGTGTAAGACATGTGGCAAACATGAAGGAGCTATGAGTAGATTTGAATGTTGAATCTTTTTTTTTTTATCCTTTTACTACAGAATTTTTCTATGTAGCTAAAGCCAGCTTGGAATTCATGAACCTCTGCTTCTGCTTTAGTGCTGGGATTACAATGTGTGTGTACTACCGCACCTGGAAAAAATATTACTTTAAAGCAACCTGTAAAAATATATCAGTCAGGTTTACAGTGGTTGTATAAGCCTAAGGAGGTGTTTGGAGGCATATACTCTTGTTTCTGGGATAGTTTGGTGTCATTCAAATGAAAAAAAGGGGGGTGGGGATTAAAGTGGAATCCCCTAGGAGGCTAATTTTCATCATGAAGGAACCAGGTAAAAATGGATAGTGTAAATGTTTGGGGGGGGGTGTTGTTTTTTGAGATAATGATATAATACATCATTTCCCCATTTTCTTTCCCTTCTCTAATCCTTCCTTCCCTCCCAGCTGTCTTTTAAATGCATGGCCTCTTTTCTCTGGTGGTGGTGGTGGTGTCTGTGTTCTTAAATACATAAATACAACCTGCACAATTGTGTATAATGTCACTTGTATATATGTTTTCAGGACTGTTTGGTATTGGGTAACCAGTTGGAACCAGCTGGTATACACTTGCCTGTGAAACACTGTTTTTCCTGTTCTCTCACCAGTCTTTAGTTGCCTTTAGTTCTTTATTTGGGATTGAGGCCTCATGAGCTTCCCCCTTCCATGCTAGCACATCTGTTGGTGTTGTTCTTGTTCAGGTTATGTTTAGGCAGCCGTGTTGGTGAGACTTCATGGTTGTAGCTTCTGACATTTCTAAGAGACACAGTCTCACAGCAGACTTCCTATTCCTCTGGCTAAAAAATTCTTGCCACCCCATCTTCTGAAATGACCCCCGAACCTTAAGTATTAGAATTGTGTTGTAGATGTGTATGAGTTGGGCTGGACAGGTTACTTGTCCACTGCATTTTGATCACTTTTGTAATAGTCTCCATCTGTTGAAAAGCAAAATTTCCACGAAGAGGAGTGAGAACTCATATGTGGGTACATGGGAAATATTTAGAATGTAGTTAAGGCTTGTGGTGGCTTAGTATGGTACCTATAGGTTCTCCTTCAAGATCCATGACCTTACTAGCCCTGGGTAGTTGGCTAAATTTGCAGTACCAGGTATGCTATCTTCTCCCCCCCCCCCCCCCGCCCCGTTCAGCAAGCCTTAAGTCCAATTAGAGTGTTTCCAATTAGAGTGTTTGGTTTACCATCAAACTATGCATGCCACCACTACAACTTTAGGGTTATGGTCATCATTGCGGTTCATAGGCACCATACCTGGATAGGACTGTTGGTTGATTCTGTCCTTTGGAAGTTTGCATGGTGCCTTCTGGTACCATGAAATATAGTCCTCAGGCAGGAAGTGGAGGCTTTCAGATCTCATCCAGTTCAAGTCCTCTGGTCCATGTGTCCCAAATGCGTGTTGTCTTCAGCAGTAGGGACTTACCCTGTCTAATGTTTGTTCTAGATTAAAAGTAATAGGAATAAAAGATCAACTTTAGAATTATTTGAAGGGCTAAATAAACAGAATTTGATGCGTGTCTGAAAAAGAAATTTTAGGATGATTCCTTTGCTTTTCCTTCTTTAGGCCAGTAAGTTGGATTTGTGTCTAGAGTCAGTTATATGTAGAATTAGAAGGTGTAAAGGATAGTTCAGCAGTAGAGGTGTATTTGGAAATCAACAGTGTATTGCTGAACCGTCACTCAAAGATAAACTAACATAGAGGATGGATCAGCGATGCAGTTCCTAATTCAAGCACTCTATGAGTTAGTATTCAAAAGCATAAAGAAAAGGCAATTTGGAGGTAACTTACATTTCATTGTATGCCTCTTAATTTCTGAAATAGAAGTACTAAATATTTGGTTGTAGTAAAGCTATCTAATTGATTACATCTTTGCTTGACTACTGAGTTGTTTTAGAGCTTCTGTGCTGTTAGTATTATTTTAGCAATAGATACTTCCTTTTGTAAGTGTGTGTATGCATACATGTATGTGGATATGTGTATACATGTGCAGAGGCCAGAGGTGAATGTCAGCAGTCTTTCTGTATCCTTCTTAACTGCATCAACTCTCACTGAGCGAGGAACTCACAGATCCTTTTTCCATTGCAAGCACTTGCTACTGTGAGTACTGGGAATCTGAACCCAGTTCCTTATGCTTGCACACTTTACTGAGCAATCTCTCCAACCCCTCAGTAGATATAAACACCTACAAGAATATCCAGAGATATTTACACAGGTGTTTTTCTGGTTCTGAGTAAAGCTGAAATCTAAGTCTGTCCTTTAAAGCCAAAAGGAAGAAGGAAAAAGAAAAAAAAAATTAAGTAAAACAGCAACCCCTGTGTATTTGTTTTCCTTCTGTTAAAAGACAAGTGGGACTTCCTGTTGAGTGTCTGTAATCTCAGCAGTTGGGATATGGAGGCAGGAGGATCAATACTGTAAGGCCTCCTCCCCAACACAGTGAGTTTAATACTGGGCTTGATTTGTATGAGATCCTGTCTCAAAAAACAAATGACAAAGGACTTCTAAATTTTATATTTTTATTTGCTAAATTTTGGTGGTAGCATATAATTTGAATTAATTTCCTTTTAGTTCTTTGAGAATTTCATTGAATGTCTTTTAATCATATTCACCCCTTTCCCCAAATTCCTCCCAGATCCAGCTCCCTTCCCTACCCACCCAACTTTGTGTTTTCCCCTCCTCACCAACCCATCAAGTCCAGTGTGTGCTTCCCATATATTCTGAATGTTTGGCCTTCCCCTGGAACATGATTATCTTACTATAGGCTTCTTAAAGAAAACCTGACTCTTACTTATTTGACCTGATTGAGCTTGCATGAGGCTAGTGTGTGTGTGACAAAGTCACTTCGAATTCGCTGTGTGCAGCTGCCCTATTGTGTATAGAGGAAATGAGAACAAGATAACAAAAGCTTTGAGATTTGTAGAGGACAATTTCAGTTTTTCTTAGGTAACGTTAGCTGTTTTGTTTGAGTGGTGAGGGTACTGAAGTTTTATGTCTTTGGAAATAATGTATGAGAAATACTTAGGCGTCTTTTTCCATTTGTAGACTGGGCTGGCTTAGATGAAGATGAAGATGCACACGTCTGGGAGGATAATTGGGATGACGACAATGTAGAAGATGACTTTTCCAATCAGTTACGGTAGGTTTTCAGCCAGATTCTTATTTCATTTTAAACATGGAATGTACAGCTTACATAGATGTTTGTTCTCTTAAAACTTTTGAGACGATTCTTTCATTGTGTAAAATAAGACGTATTACCTTCACCCTTTGGATTTCTAAACAGGAATATTTCAGGAAATTAATTGCATATACCTTTTGTCCCTTCTAAAAGGATAGTTAAATAGAAGCATATTTGCTATTTTTCATTAATTTGATCTTCTTAACGTTTGTTTTCAACCAGTATTGAGTAACTGGGCAGAAATTAAAATCATAGAACTAATTGGGGAACTCAATAAGTGATTCTCAAGTTTAGAGATTAGAGTTTAGTGGTCTACTTAATTGTATTAAAGTATTAATTTGCCTATTCTGGACATTTTGTATAAATGTTATTTTACAAGTTGTGTCCTTGTGTATCCAGCTTCTTCCACTTAGCATAATCTTTCCGAAATTCAGAAATAGCAACATATAGAAATATACTATTCTATTTCATAACTAAATAATTCACTAATATAGGCTATACCATATTTTATGTTATTTGTCAGTTTGGGGACATTTCTACTTTTTATATGCTGTGAATAGTGTGCAGCTATGAACATGCATGTGCGTGTATTTGAGTACCTATTTTCAGGTTTTAGGGAACATGAAGTGACATTTCTAGGTTGTATGGTAATTCTGTTTTAACTTTTTGAAGAACTGTCAGACTTGTCTATAGTCACTGAAAAGTTGTCCCAGTAGCAGTGGTAAAGCATGATTTTGTTTTAAATGCAGCTATCTTGTAAGTGAAGGCTTTGAAGCACTGTCTCCTTGTAACTTCCATTTTAATTTCTCTGGTGACTATGAGTTTTGTGTGCTTTTTGACCATATGTATCATTTTGAGGGAGAAGGAGTCTGTCTGTTGAAATCCTCTGTTGGTTTTTAAATTGGACTTTTTGTTGATGAATTGTGAGACTACTTTGCATATTCTTGGTATTAAAACCTTGTCAGATACTCTGCTAGGTTGTCTTTTTTACTTTGTTATGTCATTTGCAAAATTTTAAATTTTGGTGGTCAAGTTTATTTTTTCTTTTGTTACATATACTTTTGGTATCAGATTTAGGAACTCATTACCAAATTCAAGATAATGAAGATTTATTCCTGTGTCTTTCTGGAAGAATTGTATGGCTTAGCTCTTTTAGGTCAAGCATTTTGAATGAATTTTTGCATATAATGTGGGTGTAACTCATTTTTACATATGAACACCCAGGTTTCCCAACACCATTTGTTGAACAGGAACTAGTGTCCTTCCTGTATGTAGTAGTTATCCTTGGGCTGATTGTGTAATTTGTAAAATTTTGATATTGATGTGAACTTTGTAGATCTCAAAATTGTGTTGAAGTATCTAAAAATACAGGTGAATAGTAGTGTGCTCACCTTGCCTGCATGAGGCACTGATTTTAGTCCTTATCACCACCTAAACAAATAAACCAGCAGAAATTCATATTTAGGGGTTGGGAAGATGGTGCACTGGTCTAGATACTTGTTCCTCTTGAGGAGGACCCAAATGGAATTTCTAGCACCCACATGATGGCTCACAACCATTAGACATCCTCTTCTGATTTCTGTGAGCAGAAGGCACACAGGTGAGACACACACAGGCATGCAAACAAAATATTCAGACACATAAAATAGATAAATCTAAGAGTATTTAAACTATATTTAAATGTATATTAGAAATAGGGCATTAGTATTTGCAAGGTTCTTGGAGGATAGTAGAAAGTCTCATTCTGTAAGTAGGTTCATATATGAGAAAATTAATGAAAATAAAATGTAATTGGGGAAAACAAATTTTAAATTACTGTATTGACTGATACCCACCCAGTTTCCTTATAGTTTGATTTTAGGGGCTAAAATAAAGCTATTTAGTAATGTTCTAAGTTAGTGACCCAAGCTTTCTTTATTATTATGTCTAGAAACAGCTATTTCTCTGATTTATCGCAAAGAATGCTAATGCTGTCTTCTTTGTCTGTGTTTCAGCGCTGAGCTAGAGAAGCATGGTTACAAGATGGAAACATCATAGCATCCAGAAATGTCTCAAGAACCTTAAACATGGACTGTGTACTAAATTCTAAAACAGGGAAACAAGGATGGGATACTTAAAGACTATGATTATTTCATTATCTGCTTGGATTTATTTTTGTTTTTATAACAAAATAAATAAATGTTTTGATCTAATCTTTTTGGCTCAGATTCTTGATCTTTTGCCTCTATTCCTTTATATTCATGATTTTCAAGAAACTTATTATATTGACACAATAAAAGTCCACGTTATGATGATTTTTAAATTAATTGAGGCTGAAACAATCAGATGTTGGGATTCATCAGATCTCCAACTCAGCACCTTTCTTGAGTCACATCAATGAAATATCAGTCCAGTTTTACAAACTACTTCTTTTATATCACATTAAACTTTAATGTCTCCTATGTTTTGATAGTGTAGGCAACATTTACTAAAATTTTTTTAGAGGACCTTCAAAACTTGTTTTTAAAATATTAATCATTTTAAATATCTGTAATTTACTTAGTTCCTGAGTTATTAATAATGTTATTAGTGATTGGTAGAGTCCATTGACTATTTGTTCCTAGTCCTAAGAATAGTGGTACCTCTGTTAAAATTGGGAAAGTGGGCCCTGGATACTTCAGCAACATGGATGTATCGTCAGCTACTGCATACATTCATTTCACACAACAAAGTTTCTGGAAATTATTACTGTTGCTATACCTACTGTTTGAGTGGGAGATTTAATTTGGTTCATAAAGGACTCTTTGAAACTGGTAAATGGTGGAATGGAATAAAGAAGAGAAAAGTATTTGGACTAAATTCCCTGTACATGTAGCTGGTATTTTTTTTTTTCAAAAGTGGTGTCACTGTTACCCAATGGGCATGTCTCGCCTGGTGTTACCTGTGTACTGTTCAGGCAGCACACACAGTTCTCCCCCAGCTGCTCCTGTGCTGGGAAGCCAGCCAGCAAGATGAGCGCTTCCAGCTCAGTCCCAGCCTCCTTTCTCCATGGACTGCAGTGTTTCCTGCAATAGTCTTACTGCCTACTCTCATGCAACCAACAACTAGCAATAGTCATGACAGTTTATAGGTCCTCAGGGCTTTTGTTGCCAGTTAACTAACTCAGAGAGAAGTGGCCCACTTCTAGCCCTCTGATTTTCGCCCAACAACTGTATGGCTCCAGGATATACTCTTCCTACTTAGAGTGTCTTTGTTCAGATGCCTTAGTTACTGTTTTTTACTGTCCCTCCAGGTGCTTTTCCAAAGGCTCTAAGGTGCTCAAGTTTTAGCATCAGATAATGAAACTTTTTCAGAACCTACTCATACCATATTGAGGAGACAGGTACCCTGGGATGCTTCCTAGGATGCCCTACTCTGGATGGCTTGAATTGTGTATCTACCCCTTACCAGGAACATGTATTTCAGCACATTATCCCATACCATATGGAGAATGCAGCTGTTGGAAATGCCCCTGTGTGTACTCCACTCTCAAGCAAATCAGCCACACTTGCATGGCTCAGCATCCACTTCAGGAGCCATGCAACCTCTAATTCATTTTTGGGATTTATTTTTTTATATGTTTCAGTTTGTATTGTATTCAAAAAGAATACCATATGCTGCTGCCCTGCCCTTTCCAAGTTAAGAGGAACAATATAGCACTCTGTTTAGGGCAGTGGTCCTCAACCTGTGGGTCATGACTCCATTTGGGGTCAAGTGACCCTTTCACAGGGGTAGCCTGACCATCAGAAACACATATTTATGTTACAATTCATAACAGTAGCAAAATTACAGTTATGGGGTAGCAATGAAAATCATTTATGGTTGGGGTCACCACAACATGAGAAACTGTATTGAAGGACTGCAGCATTAGGAAGGTTGAGAACCACTACTTAGGTAGAATATTGTCAATTTGTAGTACCCACAGTCCACTACCATGTGATATTGGAGGATTGGTTTTGAATCTTCTAGCTACTTATGTGTCTTGAAACACTTACCTCTAAATCCTAGCTTGCATCTAGTCTACCTTTCTGTATCCATGTATTTTCTATTAATCTCATCCTGCTTTTAAAAGGTATATATGATTCCAGTTATGGCCTGTCCCTAAAACTCTCCATCTACCAATTTGATTGTTTTTGCATTGACAGATGAGCATCTTCAAATTAACTTTGTAAAAATGGGAAAACAGAAGCCATGATTATCCTTCTCAAACTTGCCTATCTTACCTTTTCTACCCAACTATCGAAGGCCAGATTGTAAGATCTGCCTTATGTTTTGATTTCTGAAGTACCCCACCTATTGGGAAACTGTACGCTCTTCCCTCCATGTCATTGATCCCAGTCTTGTCTACTTTGTCTCCATTGACGTCCTCTTTTCACTAGGAATCTGTTTCCCCTCTTCTGATGGCCATTCTTTCACATGTGACCAGCGGAGAACACATCCCACTTCTAGGCCAGGTTCTGCTTAATCTTCAGTCAGTCCTGGGAACTCTTTCTCCCTTGGAAAATGATTTTTAAGTAAGAGGTGAGCAAATGTAAAGTTTTCAGCCAGTGAACTAAAGGGGCTGTGATGCTCTGGTGAGGAGGAAACATGCCACATACATAGCCTCCCTCCCAAAGCCAGCCTCTCCCTCTGGATGTAAGTAAGTACACAAGTGTGGAGGCCTACTTGCTGCAGTCATCTAGAAAGCAGTTTTAGGTTGTAGGTGAGGCTACTCAAAGAAGCTTGAAAAAACAGGATTCAGGGCAGGTGAGATGGCTCAGCAGAGAAACACACTTATTACCAAGCCTGAAAAGCTGAATTTAATCTACATAGTAGGACAGAACCAACTCCTTCAAGTTATCTGCTGATCCCATATGTATGTCCATACATGCACCATGGCACTCATAATAAATAAATGTAATTAAAAAAAAAAACAGGATTAGTGGGTATCACCGCCTGCCTTATGTCTGGCTTCCTGTACAATGAGTATAATTTTATTTCAGAACCTGAAGTTGGCTGTTTTTATAGAAACATTTAACAGCATATTCAGAACCAATGCACACTTATTACCGGTATTCCATTCTAACCATCGCTCACGGGGTCCTACTAAACTGATAACCTAGCTGGTGTGTCTAGTACTTTTTCTCTCTAGTCTATTTTGGAAAATGAGATCTTGTTGAAATTTAGATGTTAGCCTTTCCCATAAGCCCCCCTCTCCCACAAGGCTTCATTCATCCTCGGTTTGGGTTAATCTTCCCCACCCTCTTCCACATCCCTCTTCCCTTCTCCCTCCTTCAACCTTTAGCAACTTGCATTGCCCTCCCACTTGAGTTGCGGTATCAGGTTTCCGTATGGCTTTTCATACACACTTCTTTTGACAGCGGAAGCAAGGTAAGGTAGCTGCTTAACCTATGTGACTGCTGAGGAGCCTTGCAGCTTTCCTCAGCAAGGATGGTAGGGTATGGGGGAACCAATAGCAGCATTCTGTCAGTACACAGAACCTTAAAAATTCCAGATTCTCTGCCAGGCATGATGGAGTAATCCTGTTATCCCAGGACTCTGGAGGCAGAGGCAGGAGGCTCACAAGTGAAAGACCAGCTAAGCTACATAGCTAGACCCTGTCTCAAATATATATGTATGTATGCATGTACACGCACACACACACACACACACACACACACACACATTTCTTTATTCCAGGTTGTTGTCTTTACCTGAGCCGGCACATCTCCATTGCCAGTATAACTTTTTCCTTTTCTCTCGTAGTGTCTTTGCTTAGAGTATTTGCCCTTTTAGACAAATCCTTACGTACAGTGTCCATGTTGGGTCCATCTTTCAATCCCCTTGTCTTCCTTTCTCTTCTCCCAAAAGTAGGCTTATAGACAGGGAGGGAAGTTTTTCTAGTTTGTTTTAAAGAAGACAGGAGGAAGAACAGTGAGGTAGGAAAGAAGAAAACTAATAAACTGTGTAACCAATTTGACAATCAAGTAACCACCAGGGCAACTTGACCTTAACAACGCCTGGAATCCTGGGAGGGTATATCCACACTTGGCCTGTAGTTACCCCTTCCAAGCAGTATGAGAGCCAGGTAAGGAAACTTACTGTTATTACCTGGTGTGGGCCACATGCAGGTAGAGTGGCTCCTGCCTAAGAGGGTGTTCAAAGTTCAGTTACTGGCTGTGGAAGTGAAGGTGCTGTCTCGAAGTAAAGGGATGGCAATAGGTGCAACACCAGCAGCATGTGCCCCGGCCCTACAGTGTATTTGACTGTCTTCAATACTTACTAGAAAGTGAATTTTGATCATTTTCTAATCACTTTCAATTCTAATTTTCTAATTGTCTAATTTTGACCACTGATCAAATGATAAAGATAGTTTGGCAGAATCCACATAGAACAGACAATAAGCAGGGACCCTTTGTAACACATGGCATTTGCCTGCCCTCTTACCTGCATATATACTATATATCCATATATTAAGCCATTTCACACCAAATTGGTTGTGCTTAGACAATTTAAAACTTACGTCTTGTCAAAAAAGGTTAGTAAGATCACTAATGATGAAGTATACTTTTTTTTTGTTTCTGCCCATGGTGAAATATCAGAAAAATCTTCATAACTTTTTACTCTAACTAAAATATGGCATCATTAAAGCTCAGTAATGATGAAGTAAATTGAATCGTGTTTATATTTTCAAGACTAATTTCTAATTTAAGGTAAAACGATGTACTTTTCCCTACATCAGTGTTTGTAAATAAAGATGACTAATGTGCATGCCTGAATCTTTGAAAGCTCATACTGGTTTGTGTTTGGCATGTTATGTGTGAAACCCACAGTGAAGTTCATATCCTCATTTGGGTGATGATATTTCCCAGTAGAGGAGTAGGCCGAGTGTTGATTTATAAGCAAAGCTATACTCTCCTAAGGCTGAAAAAGCCATTAGTACTAGGGACAGAGGTAGCAGACCGCCTTTATGTTATTTCATATTTTTCAATAAGTTCCCCTTTGGTGATTATAAAAGAATATATGCTAAATTATTTGGTCCTTACCAACATACACATCATTTCTCTGAAGCAGGACTGTTAAAAAAAAATCGTACAAAAAGACTAAAATAAAAACGATTTAAATGTAAAAGCTAATGGCATGTATTGAAAGGGTTTCTTTATATTTCATAGTTCAATCTGTTAAATAATTATGTCTGGCAAACACATAGAACCTATGTTTTCATTTAAAACAATAGTGTACACATTCTTAGTAATGTGGAAGATTAATTGCTTTTTTTTAAATTAAAGTTAACTATTGATGAACTTACAATAGCATTTAAGTCAGTTGATTCCATTTGTCTAGAGATAGCCTTTTCTGTTTTCCTTGCTGAAACAAGATTGCTAATCAAGTTTCAGGGATGTCTAGGCATGGCTAGTCGGGAGTTAGATGAGTGACAGCAAATGCTGCTGCTGGGAGCCAATGAGAGAAGAGGAGGATGAGGGCGGGGCTAGTCTCCCACGTCTGTTGCAAGAGAGTGCTTTGACCTTTATTTGCTTTAGACGCTGGAATTCAATGTTGGACTTTATTCGAAAAATTGATTCTATTGCCCTTCTTTTAAAGTCTGATAATAGTGATCTAGATTTTCTACGATACTGGCAGTTTCTCCTAAATGCCACCAAGTAAGTTAGGTTTTACTTTCTGTCCAGATTCAGGGTAGAGCCTTGTCATACTGTGAAAATTATAAACATTTCTTCTGTTAGCGGAGTCTCTGTCATCTGTATGTTTGTGACCATGATGTTAAACTTAGAGAACTGAACAGATTTCTAAAGAGTATCTGCCTCCACCATTTCATTTTATAGATGAATCCCAAGTGGTTGTGACCCATCTCCAAGGTCACATTTGGTAGAAGCAAGGACAGGTTCTGGTGCAGGACTCTTCTTACCATTACACTGAGCCTGTTCTTGTAGAGATCCTTTTTTATCAATTTTGACTAGAGAATATTTGCTAGATTCTAGGAAATATAGGTGGTAGATGGGAAAGCATGAGAACAAATAACAGCTATTCAGCAAATACTTAAGTACAGTACTGCTTACTGAAGCTCGTCTACATGTGCTTTATTAGAGGTTTGTTAATGCAAGAACGAAGATGTATCTTGACCTCTAGGGCTAAAACAATGTGTTCAGTAGCATAGTGGACACTGCCTCCATCACAGCCATCAGAGATGCATTGTCCTTCATGTTGATAACACCACTCAGATTCCCTTGTGGGTAATTAACATTGCCATTGACCTTCCTCATTCTTCTCTCAATGCCTTCATTTTTTCCACTGTCTTAGTGGGATCCCAGATAAAGGTCTCTGTCCACCCTAAAAGGTTGAAGTTAATTGCTAGGCCAGTTAAACTGTTACTTGGGACTTTGTGTCAAGCAAGAGGATATAAATTTGGGAGAATTCAGAGTTCATGCAGTGCAGACCACTGACTAGGTTCTGGACTCTGGAACCAAGACATCTTGGATCCTATCACTTTAAAGCCTGGCTCTTTAACCTAGCTAGTATTGATTCTCATAACTCTTTCCCCTTCAAATATGCCCCCTTTCCTTAAGTTAAACATAATTAGTTCATGTTCCTTGTCATCCTTTAATGCCCATGTCTGCCTAAAAGATTCCACAGTTCTTTCTCAGATGTGACCACACAAATGACCAGAGAAGAGGAAGATCTCCTGAGGGTTAGGCTTTCCATCTCAAGCTCTGAGTCACTGTGCCAAGAAAAGGTACCCCTAGCCCCCAACAGAGGCTTTCAGTTCTTTCCCATGTTGCCAGGCTTGGTATTGGGAGACCTGTTACGTAATAAAGATAATTCCTTTCTCTGCTTTATCTTCTCCCCATTTAGAGAAACGACTTCCTAAGATGCTGGCCTAGGCCTCTTAGGGCTGTGAAGCACTGTCATCCTGTCCCCAGTGTTCATTTGGAGCCTGCTAAAGTACCATTGCGCTGGCCCTCTGCTGAGTGCTGTTGACCTTGTTCGCTGATTGCTTTTACTGATTCCCTTCCGTGATTGATGGAACCGACTGGACAGTAATGAAAACAGAGCTGATTCGCTTTATCTTAGCAGGATTAAAGCCTGAAAACAAATCTAATTTTCTTTTATGGGGAAGGGAAGTAGGAACAAAAGATTTTGATCAGTGTCTTAAAGTAACATGAAAGGAAGACTGGAGGGTTTAATATGGTAAAAGGAAACTCCGTAAAGGAAGGGAAGCTAACTGTTGGGGTCCTAATGGAAGGAGTGGGGACTCTCTAATTTCCTTTTTGACAATAAATGTGTTCACATTCTAGGCATGGTATATGCCCGCATTGCCTATGGATACATTCATGATCTAAATGGGGCAGGAGTTAAGACAGAAGGGAATGTAAAATGATAAAATGTAAAGAGGTTGGACTGGAGCATCAGATGGTGTAATTTGAGAGCTTTACCTTTCTAAGGTGCCTCTCCAGGAAAAGGAGAAATGCAGCTTCTGGGTAAGTCAAGGAAAGATTTTGTTCTTGTAAGTTGCTTCTCTGTCAGCAGTAATGAAGGTGAAGTGTTTACTGTTGAACGCGAGCATAGTACCAAGCAGTAGTGTTTATAATGCTTTTAAATTTAATTTAAATTTCAACCATTAATAATTGAAAGCCATTTACACGTTAGGCTGTGGTGGGCCCCATCACAACAGGATGAACCATTAAAAAATTCCCTTTTATTCATGTTTTCATGTGGAGATGTATCGGTGATTCAGTCATAGGCAGAGCTAGGCTTCAGAATGTCAATGCCATATCATTCCACTCCTATAAACACAGTTTGTGTCAACAATTGATCATTAAGCCTCTGCTTCACACTGCAAAATGGAGATGTGTCAGTCAGAGGCCAAGCTGGCGCCAGCCTATATAATGCCTTGTGTAAATTGGAAAATGCCACCCTGTCCTTCCTCCTGGAAATATGTTGCCTCGTGAGCTTGGTAAATGAGAGCCAGATGAGATTCCAGGCCTCCATTTAAAAATGCAAGCTACTTGGCTGTACTTAACATCTCTGGTGAGAGTTTCCATAATAGAGACCAATCCTAAATATCTAAGACAAACAAAGAATACCCTGCCAAGATAGTGGCGAACTTAGATCCACCTTTTCAAATGAAAAGGTGGCAAGCTACTGCGCATCTGACATCAGAATCTTAGTTGACCAGTGTTTCCATTCAGGAGCCAGCTGGTCCTCAATGCTGCTATAATAAACTTGACCTCTCCCTGACATTGCTTGCTCAGAACTTGCCATCTCAGGGTGGTGGTTGATTGCCCAATTCCCATCTGACCAGAAACTAGCTGGTGGAGAGGGAGCTTCTGTGCATAAATGGCAGTGAGGTAGTATTTAGTGCCTCCTAGGAGGGTCACACACTAATTGACTGGTCCCCAAAGGAATACAGGGTGCTGTTAGGATGCTCTACAGGTTTGGAGAGGATTGGAGGCCATATAGCAGAAACCATAAATGTCTCATAGGTTTTTAGGTACTGATAAATTCTGAAACTATTATCTAGACCTGGCTCCCTTAAAAGACCACTCTGAAGATGGAGGTATAAGGTGTTATAACTAAAGGCACTTCAGTGACAAGTTTTCTCATTCCATGTTTTGATTCATGTCTTTTTCTCTGCACATAGCTATGACAGCAGAAATAGAAAAAGAGGACCCTGTTGATTCCTTGAAGTTTCATCATTAAATATCCACAAAGTATTGTGTGAATTTATTATTCTCTTTATATAGTCTCTTTAGCCCACCCCAAACTGAGGATAAAAGACAGTGTTCTCCATAGAAAGAATTGTTCTCAGACTAATATTTACTTCACACACAGTGAAATGTTCTATGTTTTCTGTTTTAGTGTTATCCATGTGTACAAATAGCAAAGTGGTCCTCACAATTGACAATACTGTCTGTAGGGTGGGATGAGGCTCCACCTTTAGTCTCCCATAGGGTCCATGGTCTTCTGTGTATCCCACCTCTGCTGTAGAACACCCCACTCCTAGGGCAAAGGCCTCCAGGATGTGAGAGTGCATTAGCCATTCTGCTTGTTGTTTCTTGCTCCTGACTCTACTAATGTTCCAATTAAATACGATGTTTTCACACCCTTGACTTTCCACTGTGTATCCAATTTCTGGCTCAATGCATAGCACAGTTGAGTTTATCTTCAACCAATTGTCATTGTGCATATTATGAAATCATTAATCTACTAGTGTCTAGTTTTGGTGGCTTGATGTTTGTAACTGTCCTAGTGGTATTTTAAGCCCTGGTTGTTAGGACTGATTTCCCTGGTAGGGACAGCCTGGATTACCTGTAAGTTCTGTGTGTGTGAGAGTAGGTTCTCGCAGTCTGGTGAGCAAGAAAGAAGCAAGTAGATGTATATATACATTCCCCAAAATTATGAAAAAATAATCTTAAAGAAAAACCTTCTATGGTGGAGAACACAAGGGTAGAACATAGTCAGAAGAGCAATCAGGCTTCTCGGAGGAACAAAGAAATCCTGATTGAAAGATTGACAGGAAGCCTGTCAAATAAAGGTTGGGCACACAGGAACTGGAGAAGCAGAAGGAAACATAATGTGTAAGTGGTGCATATGTTTTAGGAGGGCTCAGGCTTATATGGTTGCAAGTATCATAACTGCTTGGTATTTTAATGTTCTTTGCTTACACAGTCTTTTCTCTCAAGCATCTAGGCTGTTTTCCCAACTAAGCCTAATGCAGAGTATCTCATTTCTACATCTGCTGCTGTGGCTACTCCAAAAAGAATGGTGCTTTCTCTACACCCTGCAACTGAATTCATGATGCAACTTCATTGCAATGAGCTGGGATACACAAGGATGAGTGGATAGCTGGATGGTATGTGACGAGTCAGATTATCCTAGGCAGCAAATAGCCTGGATGAAGGTCTGGAGGTAAGATTACCATCGGCATGCTGTAGAACTGTGTAGTAGTAAGGGGATGCACCACTCCCTGTAGCTAGATAGCAGATTTTAACTTGAAGTGTGACATAGTTTATTGTTCTAATCATCAGGATTCAATAGGAAGTCATGTCTTTTATTGAGGAATAATATACTTTCCAGAGTAAAAAATGCTAGATAAGAGGCAGATAACTGCTGATAATTACTAACTATATATCATGTGTGACAACCGTAGCAGACATTTTCTCACTTAATTCTAAGTACTATTATTGTCCCTGTTTTGAAGATGAGGAAACAAATGAACTAAATGACTTATTTCAGATCACACAGCTGGTAAGTGGTAGCACTGGTGTGCAGACCCCGGCTATCTTGACGCCTCTGCTAACTAATTCCAGTGCCGGGTGAAACTGTTTTGTTAGTCCTAGCTGGGAAGGGCCCTGATGACCAGCTGCCTCAGCTTAGAGAAGAAAATATTGCCTTCATTCTTTCATAGTGTTTTTGTATATTTCCACTTGTGCTTGGAGAACCAAAGAACTGAGCCTCCCATCTGGGCAGTGACAGATGTCCTTCATGAAGGCATTAGAAACTAGGGAGGAAAAACAACAGAAATGAAGCTACATTTTCTCCAACAACTGCCTTTCCCTACCTAGAGCACCTTCGCTCAAGGCTAAAACCTAAGTGGGCCTGAATGAACTATAACCATGGAGACTGCTCCCCTCAAATTATGAGATGTATACCTATAAATTTCTACAGCTTGGTGCCCAACAGTCAAGTTGGGTAGAACAGACACAGCTCTTGTTTTCTGCCCATCTTGGTCTTTCTTTCCAAAAAAGTGACTCTGAGGTGGATGTCGGGTGTACTGGGTGGAGGTCCCAGGGAGAAGGATGAGTGCAGGACCATCAGCAGGATGAGAAACCTTTGGGCTTCCGCTTCTCTCACTTGGAGTCACTGCAAAGCTCCAGTCCAATGCAAACAAACCACTAGCCAAAGGCAGTTTTTTGTTTTCTAAAATTAAAACCTTAAAAAAAAATACCCCAAGACTAGGTTCTCCATCCTGATGTGAACATGATAGGAGAACAAGAATAGACATTCTGAGATCCAGCTTTCACTGTGGACTTGAAGATTTGAATAGTGTCCAGGCACTAGTCTTTTCCATTCTGGATGGCCTGAGCTGGAGATCCAGGTTAGAACTTCTGCTCCACATGTGCTCCTGTGTTTCGTGCCTCTGGACTTTTCTTCTTCATACAGATCCTGTGGGTGGAGGTGCCCTTTCTGCTTTTTCTTCTTCTTCCCCGGTTTACGGTTTACGTATTGCTCTCTTTGGAAGCTCTTTTTGCACCCTCAGTTTGGGCTTAGTGGCCCCTCTAGTTTTGTATTATACTCACTGTCTTTATCCTTTATCTTATTCCTTGGGCTTATTCAAGTAATATTATCTACTTTACAAGGACTTTTCTTTCTTCATAAAAATCTACAGCCTTCATGGATATGAGCTGTTTTCATCCGGTACTTGCTGTGGATATCGCTCTATGTAAATAAAGTTCTGATTGGCCAATGGCCAGGCAGGAAGTATAGGCGGGACAAGAGAGAAGAGAATTCTGGGAAGTAGAAGGCTGGGGAGAGACACCGCCAGCCGCCTCCATGAAAAGCAACATGTAAAGACACTGGTAAGCCACACGCCATGTGGCAAAGTATAGATTAACAGAAATGGGTTAATTTAAGAAAGAAAACGTAGATAACAAGCAGCCTGCCACAGCCATACAGTTTATAAGCAATATAAGTTTCTGTGTGCTTTCTTGGTTGGGTCTGAGCGACTGTGGGACTGGCGGGTAAGAGAGATTTGTCCTGACTAGGCCAGGCAGGAAAACTCCAACTACAGGTACTGTCACTGCTAGGCCAAGTCATGTTCTTAATAAATACCAAGCAAACCAAATTAAGATGGGCGAAAACTCCAATAAGAAGAAATAAGTAGACATACTTCTGTGGTAGCTCTGGAAGTGAGAACTATTTCTATTAGGTCATTGATGATACACAGGAACCAAAATTCAGCCCCACAATCCAGCCATCCCAGGAAAGGGTAAATAGAAGGACAAAGCTGGACCTGAATCTCATTGATGACTTCCAGTTCCAAAACAGGTTGTTGATTCGACCTGCTTCAATTGGTTTGGCTGCTAAATAGCGGGGAATATCACATTCATGGAACTTCGGGGGCCTACTATTCTTACTGAGTCAACATGAATGCAGCTCATCATGAGAGACTTTGGGCAGTTGTACTAGCTTGACATTTTCCTGGAATCAACAAGGAGTACGTACTCCCATGTGGCAAGCTACTGGATTTCCTCCCCTGTATAGTGAGTTATAAACATACTTTCCTCATTGACGTTTATTAGAAAGTAACCCAAAGCAGATTGCTGGGTTTGGGTTTGTACTCTGTGGACATTTTATATCAGGCATATCAGATGTTCTCCTTGCACCAGGACGATGGCATCCTTGCAGGTTAAGCTCTCAAATCCTGCTCTAGCATTTTAATAATTTCATTGACTTAACCTTTATATAGATTGAAGTGCTTTACCCCTCTGTGCTGATTCGGTGGGTGCTTCAGGTTACAGTTCGGTCTGGAATCTGTCAGGTGACAACACAAGAGGTCTGACTTGAACACCAGCACTGGCTCACACAGGGACAGGCTCCAAGTGCTTCTGTGTTTTATTACACCGTCCTCCATCTCCCTGTCTGGAACCTTTCTTCTCTTTTTGGCCATCTGTCAATAGATGTGAATCACCTATGCTGTCAACAGGTCAGGGTTATTTTTTCATTGTAAGACAAGAGCAGGTTATAGAAGAGTGTCTAGTTTAAATTATCCTGTGTTTTCCCCAGGGCTAAGTAGTAGTTTGTGACCACCTGCTCCCATCATTCATGTACTTGTGACAAAGAAATTGAATTAAATAGTGTGTGTGTGTGTGTGTGTGTGTGTGTGTGTGTGAAAATTACATGAAATTCGATTTTAGTATCTATAAATAACAGTTAAATGGAGCACAGCCACAAGGATTTATCAACCTTTTGTCCATGGCACCTTTCAATCAACAGAGTTAGGTATTTGTCACAGAAACTTTCCAACATGCAAAGTCTAAACTATTTCCTAGCCGTCTCTTTACAGAGAAAGTCTGATGCTCCTGGCTTAGAATAACAAAATTATATTTTTCAGATAGGGCTTTTAGTGCAGATTTTCATCACAAGCACTGGTATGTTAGAATCCAAGTATTACTGTAGCAGCACCATACTCTGGGGGACTCAAAACAACAGAATTCCTTGCTTCCCAGTTGAGTCCGGGATTCTGAAAGCAAGGTGTGCCATGCTCCTTCTGAAACCTATGTGGTAGCTTTTCCTGGCTCGCCATGGTGACTGGGTGATCCTCAGCACTCTAGGTTTCAGCTGTGTGATCCCATCCTAGTCTTCATCTTCACGTGGCATTCGCCCTGTGTGTCTCTGTGTTGGCATGGCCATCTTCTTACACAGACACAGTCACATTGTATCAGGGGTCTACTCTACCCCAGTATGATTCATCTTCAATAATTATATCTGCAATGGCCCCATTTCCTAGTAAAATTACAAGATGTCCTGGGGTTAGCAGCCAACATATCTATTTTGGGGGTGAGGGGGAAGGGAAGGAAATAAAGCTTGTAACAACTAGGAATCTGGATCCCCAAAAGGTTCATCTAAAGTTACTTAGTGGCAGAAGCCAGTCTAGAACCTGGGACTTTTGAGTCTGTAAGTGGTGGATGACTAGATTCCACTACACCACATGAGTTCTAAGTGAGTTCATCTCTCATACCTAATGTACACTTACCTTTACCCAACACTTTTCAGGACATAGCTGTTTAGGCATTAATAATGAAACCCACTATTTAAAGTTTCAGGCTGTAATTGGCTAAAATACCCAGTACTGTAATTTTTACTCAGTAATAGTAGAAAAGACTGATGTAGTGAGGTTTCTTTCTTTTTACCCCGATTTCAGTTGTCAGCAAACATTCCAGAAAACAGACTCGAATGTACTCAACCTACACTATTTGTCAGCAACTGTCAAAGCTTACATTCTTCTTTCCAGTGACATCCATATGAAGGAAAATTAAGGACGAAGATCAGCACTGGAAAGAATAACTCGTCTAAGTACTTTAAGAAGTCATTTGTGTGCCAGCTGAACAACTCTTTTTCTTAATAGCTATCACTTCTATTAGCTGTAGGAAGCTTAAAGTTAATTCTTTTCAAGGTTACTCTAAAAAGGTGAGTTTCCACCTCCATTAGATCTGTTAGTGACTGTTTTCAAAAAGATAGCTTCTCAGTGTTCAGATATCTTAAAACATGAAGTATGAAAAAAAGAAATATAGGTTCTAAACATCATTGATAGAGACAGATATTGGTGTTATGCCAAGACAGGGAGAGAGCAGGGGAGGGGAGAATATTTAATCAGGTATTATTTATTGACAAACACCATAAACTATTCCCTATAGTATTTTTCAAGTGGTTCCACATTCTGATATTATAGGGAAGCCTGGGTGGTTGGGACTAAGAAAACCATCAGTATGATTTAGCAATGTTGTTCCTTGGGCTGCATCCAGGCTTTCTGGTTTAATGCTTTGGAAGATGCTTCTGCTTTCATCTGCCAGCATCCAGGCAGCTGGGCATGTGGCTGAGAAACCCTGGCGACAAACACCCCTGAATAAGCCTCCGGCAGTGAGACTCAGCCACCCAAACCCTAAAGTAATCACGAGATAAATGATTGTGCTTTGAGAAGAAAAACTGACCATAATGTTGTTACTACACAGAAAATTCCACATCTGCTGGCTGTGAAGTAATGAATTGTCCCCATGGATGCCTTTGAAGTAGATGGAAGCAAGGGAAAAGTGCCCCATTTGACTGACAGAAAAACTGAGACAGGGGCAGCTAACTTGCATGTGGTTACACAGGGAATAGTTGGCTGAGACGCCAGGATTCTTGACTCCAAATTCATTGCTGTAACCACCAGACTGAAACCAGCCGCCAAAGGCTATAATTTGGTCTTGAAGCTGTGGCCATAGTTTAGAACCACAATAGTGAGAGAAACACACTTTAAGGAGGACCTGGGAAATCTCTCAAGAGAATTATGCCTCTTTATCAGTGTTGATTATGCAACAATTGGAGTAAATAAAGGTTCTGTCCCTACTACATTTTGTGGGTTTGGGTTAGGCTCTGTCACTCTGAGGAAACTAGGAAGGTTCGCCTCACCATTCAGCCCCAGTTTTTAGAAGAATTATGTTGAGTGTATGATGCATGAATCAATGTGTTAGCATTATGCTTTAAGGCTTGCAGAAGTATATGGGGTTTGGTGGAGATAGGAAGTTGGGCTAGTGAGGGAGAATTGGAGGCTTGGAAACTGGAAGATCATATTTCCTGGGGCCACTTGGGTAATTTGGATTGGGCCTGGGAGACTATCTGCAGGAGTCTAAACAGACTAGGCCTTGCGTAAAGACACCTCTGGTGTCTTGGGAAGCAAAAGTGAGTACAGAGAATGACAGAAGTAGGATTCTGTAGTGAGTACCAGGCTAAAGTTCTGGAAAGAAAACTTCAGACATTATAGGAATTGGATATATGTCTTTGGGCTCAAGGCTAAAAAAATATAGGTATTGTCAATATTCTGTCTTGGAAAGAGTAAAATGCAGAGCCACTGGATAAAAACCATTATATTAACAATTATACGTTGTGAGTACCCTGTGAGCTGAGTGGAATATTATTCCCTTTCATTTCTGCTTCCAACCTATCCTGTAGGTGTAAATTTTTATAATTTATTATGTGGAACATGTGTTTCAGAGGAGTTGACAGACATGGATAATGTCATAGTGAGGCATGAGATGGAGAAGGGATTTGAATCTGGAACTCCAATCCCATTGCCAAGCATTCTGCTCACTTTTAGCACACTGTGGACACATCAAGAGCTGAGTTCCTGGGTGTAAAGGAAGAAGGTAGATATAAGACCTACTGTTTACAATTAAAATTGAAATCAACTCTTCAATTTTAATTGTAAAGACAGCTCCTTCGTTGTGTAATTTCACAAGAACACATTTCACTAGGTATCTCCAAAAGTCATTCTTTAATAAATACCAAACTCACCAACACCTATGTCATGTCTAATAAAATTATCAACTCCTTAATTATATAGCACCCAACCTTTATTTAAATTTTTACAGTTGAGCAGAAATCTTTCATCTTACCTATTGATGTTGTTTTCCAAACAGTTATATTGCCTTCTAAATATTTATGTTCATATCTATGCACTGCTCCCAACCTTGGTTAGAGAAGTTTCTTTATTGTACTGGGTAGTGCTTAAGGAAAAGACTCATTACTGTTCGAAGTGCTGAGAATAAGCCGCTTGTAAGTACTCAACTGTAGATGTGACACTGACAAAGAGACATGGTAGACCGACAGACACACAGCAAGTCTCAGGCAACATCAAGGGAAAGGGGATGGAAAGAATGTAAGAGCTGGTGGATGGAGAGGAACCTTGTGAAATCCTGTCTTCTGGACATGCCACGGATGTTACACACATGAACGTACAACAGCTGTGCTTACCTGCACCATAGCAAGCCAGTTAAACATTCCAGCATGGGGTGGGGCCAATTTTCTGAAGCCTCACCATAACTCCCTAACTGAAGAGCTATTGGCAGTTGATAGCTGCTATGGGAGGGGATTCACTTTTCTTTAGGGGTGTGGCCACTTCTAGGTTCCTCATTCTCCCGTAGAGGAACTGATACTCCACGTATGTGGCTGTGTGTGGTGGAACACGCCTTTAATTCCAGCACCGGGAGGCAGAGGCAGGTAGGTCTCCCAGTTCGAGTCCAGCCTGATGTACAGAGTTCGTTCCAGGACAGGCAGGGCTACACAGAGAACCCTGTCTTGAAAAAACAAAACAAAGTAACAAAAAACCCAACACCTATGGGAAGCGCTAACTGGATTCGTTGGGAAGGAGCTGTGGTGGGAAGGCTAGGGATGCTGGTGAGCGAGCGGAGTTGGATATGACTAAGATATGTCATATACACGGAGGAAACTTTGAAGAAAATATTTTCAAAAAGAAAAAATATTTTATCTTAATATAGTTAGGTAATATACTTTTACTCTGGTGAGTTACACTTGCAGTTTTTTTAATTCAAGAATTTTCTCAAATCATAGTCGACAGAACATTCCCTAACAGTCCCTTCTGGGTAAAGCGACCACCTTCTCTGCCGTTGTACACTGAAGTCTTGAGCATACAGTCCATATAGGAACTGAGTTTTCTGTGGGTGTGATGGTTGATGTTGACTTGATGGGATTTAGAATCGCCATGGAAACAGTTTCAGAGCATGTTTGTGAGAAATTATCTAGATTAGGTTAGTTGATGTGGGTGGTACCATTCCACAGTGTGGGGTCTGGACTGGATAAAAAGGATAAAACCAGCTGAGCACAAGCCTCGGTCCTTTTATGCTTCCTGAGGCAGGTGTGAAATGACCAGCTCTCCTGCGGCTCTCACCAGACTTGGATGGTGATGCCCTCTACTCTGGAACTGCAAGACATAGAAAACCTTTCCTTCAGTCACTTCCCTTAGGTGGTCTGTCCTAGCAGCTGTGAGAAATAACCAATACAGTACGCTGGGAAGTAGGATTTCAGTTTTTCCATATGAATACCCAGTCACCCAAATACTATTCATTCAATAATCCGTTCTATTCCCAGTGACGTGCAATGCAACTATCACCTCTAATAGAAACAACTATTTCGCGAGGCTCACTTTCCCTCCTGCTCATTTGGTCCCCTTGGACAAACTCCTTTCTATATCAGAATAGCACCCTGATTTTTCAAATATAGCCAAGCTTTATAATTGGTAAAAGATACCTCCTCTCTTTATTCTTTTGCTAGTAATCCCTTAGCTTCATTGACTATTTGTTTTTTCATATGAACTTTAAAATCAGTCTGTTAGATCCATGAAACAATTTGTTAAAATTTTGACTGAAATTGCATTGAGTGTAATTAAGAATTGTGTGCATATGTGTGGGGGTGGGGTAGGGTATATCTTAATGATAAGCAACGTTTCCAGACAGAAATACATTCATTTTTCATGTACAGATATCTTAATAAAACTTGATGGATCTCCCAGAGATTTTGCCTGCTGTTAGAGTAATGTGTGGTAAAGAACGTGGTGAAAAGATCAGGAGCTAGCTCTACTTCCTGGACTACTAACTGCGAACTCCTGTAAGTCCTCCATGCCTGGTTCCTCGTCTGTAGAAGAGTACAGTTGTGGTCTCCATTTTCAAAGGCTCTTATAAACAATGAATGGATTGAGACACAGAAGGGGTGTGAAGACATGCCTGGTCAGTAGCAAGAGCCATGCAAAAATGTCCTTCTAATATTATTTATTCCCAACTTTCTTTCATTTGTTATTCTATTCAAATAAAGTAGGGTTTTTGGATTTCCATTTTCTTTTCTATATTTATTCATTCATTTGATTGTTGCATATTGGTTCCAAACATAATTATATGGTGGTAAGATTCTATTTGTTTGAAATTTCTTTGAAATTGCTCTGTTTGGTCAAATTTCATAAATATTCCATGATTTATTCAGCAGTATATCCTTACATTATTGGATATAGATTTCTATATATGTTTATTATATCAAACTTGTTTGGTCAAGTCTTATATATTACCATATTTAAAATGTGTACATTTTACTACATCAGTGGGTGAAACTGAGATAGTAATGTAAAAATATCACTAAACAAATTAAAAGTTTTTAAATGCATGTTGAAAATTTTATATACAATAACAACATGGTTTTCTAAAATAGAGTGTGGAGTTGCTTTACATTTTACTAGAATTAAATCAAGTCCTTATGTTCATAATGATACTTATAATTTTTTTTCACTCACAAATAATGAAGTTGTTGAACAGTAAAATGGCTGAATTTTTCTTTTAAAGTATCCTTGGCATGTTAAGGACTAAGAAGTGTGTTGAAATGTCCCACAGTAAGAAAGGATGGGTCAGTTTCTTTCTGTGATCTATCAACTTCTGATCGATATGATTTGAAGCAGTTCTAGAGCTATTAGATCTTCATGGGGAGTAGAGACTTTTTTTGGTAGGTTGAGACTCTATGTATCTTTTTTTCATGACTCAAAGTCTGTCTTATCTGCAGTATTATAGTTTTCTCAATTCTATTTTTATTAGTTTTTGATGGATAGCTTTCTCCTGTCCTCTCATTTTCAACTATCCAGGCCTTTTCATATGTTTTGGGTATACTGCCTAATGTTTTTATTTTGAGTGTATGTATGTGTGTGTGTGTGTGTGTGTGTGTGTGTGTGTGTGTGTGTGTGTACCTGTGTGCCTGTGCACACATACATGCCATGTGTAGCCAAAGCTGCTGTCAGATGTCTTCCTCAATCCTTTGCACTTTGTGTTTTAACACATGGCCTCTCAGTGACCCTGGAGCTCACTGATTTTTGCCAGACTGATACAAGCAAACCCGAGGACCCTCTGCTTTCTACCTCCAAGTCCTGGGATTACAGACGCATGCTAGGATGCTCCACTTTCATGTGGATGCTAGGGATCAAACCACAGTCTTCATACTTGGGTGACAAACACTTTACCAGCTAAGCCATCTCTAGAACTCTGATACTCTTATTTTTATGACAGATTTAATACAATTGCACTTACTATGGTTTTAAAACATAATTTGGCTTCTTAAAAAATAATTATCTCCGGTGGGTGGTAGTGGTGGCAGCGGCCGCGCACACCTGTAATCCCAGCACTTGGGAGGCAGAGGCAGGTGGATCTCTGTGAGTTCGAGGCCAGCCTGGTCTACAGAGCTAGTCCAGGACAGGCTCCAAAGCTACAGAGAGAAACCTGTCTCGAAAAACAAAATAAAACGAAAAAAAAAAAAAAAAATCTGACTTTGTCTCTTTTACTCAGTTTTATTTTCTATGCTGTCTCTGCTAGCCTTTGTGGGGTGATGAGATTCTTTTAAAGTTTTTGAAGAGGTTTATTTTAGTTGTTTTCGACTATGTGCATATGTATGTATGTGTCTGTGTGTGGGTGTCTGCACATGAGTGTGTGTGCCTATGGAATCCAAAGGAGGCTTTCATCTGGGGGAGCCAGGGTAACGAGCGATTGTGAGCCTTCTAACACGGGTGCTTGGAAGCAAGCTCAGGCCCTCTACAGCAGCAGTGTACATTCCTACTCTCTGAGCTCTCTCTCCAAACTGCTCTGTTAATTTTGTATTTCATCTTTCCTCTCTTGAAAGTTATTTACTTACTTCTGTCTTAGTGACTACTTTTCAAATTTTGCAAGTTAATCTAGCAAAAATAGCAATCAATCCTTTATCTCTGTGAGAGAATATTCAGATCCTTAATATACTTTTAATTCTGATCACCTTCTCTGCCATCGTGAATGTTTCTATCTTTTTTTTTTTCTTTTTGACATCACATTAAAATTTGTTATTTGGGGGCTCCATAGTTATGAGTGCCTCATGCTCTTCCAGAGGACCAGAGTTGGTTCACAACATCCACAACAGATTGCTTACAAAAGCTTGTAATTCCAATGCCAGGGGGATCTGATGCCCTCTCCTAGCACCCTGAGGCACCTACACTCATGTGGTACACACACACACACACACACATACACACACACACACACACACACACACACACACACGCCTTTTAAAAGGAAAATTTTTTTTTTCAAACAGCCATGTGTAGGCTTAGCTCCATTAAAAAAAAACAACACATTTCTTTTTTCTTTCTTCCTAAAATCACACTTTGGAGGTTTCTTCAGTAAAGATCTTTTAGTGATGATCTCAAATTTGTTTGCCAAAAATGTCTCCTACGCCTTTGTTCTTGAAGTACAATTATGGTGAGGGTGTAAGTTGGCAGTTACTTTATGTCAGAACTTTGAAAATATTATTTCAGCGCTGCCTTTTGGCTCCCCTTGCTGCTGTGGGGAACCTCGACCTATAATTTGTGGATCATTTTCTTTCCTGTTGCTTTAACAATATTCCCTCTTGATTTTGCTGTAGACTTTTAAAATCTACTGTTTCACCAAAATGTATCCAGGAATGGGTTTATTTTATAAAAGTCTTCTTAGTATATAGCATACTTCTTGTGCCTCTAAGTTCATGTTTCCTCAGTTCTGGAAAATTTGAGGCCTTCAATTCAGAAGTTGGCCTTCTCCATATTCTTGTCTTCTTGCACAGTATGGCATGGCAAATATTGACATCTGCCAAGACTTTCAGTGAAGTTACTGCATTGTTGTAAGTCATTCAAGACAGCTGTGCGAATGCAACTGAACACAGCCGCAGGACTTCTGATCAACTGGATGGTGTCTCTGCAAATTAGAAAAGAAAATGAACGCTCTTTAATTAAAAGTTATAGCTTATGGATTATGGATCAGGTTGGGGTTTAGTCTCCTGTGGGTTTCCTTTTTGACCACAATCAGCACAACTAGTTTTGTTTCTTTGAGTGGTAAGGTCTGTAATGGCTGTGAAGCCCTGGACACTGAATTAGAGTCAAAGGTATGGGGCCAGGTGAGGCCCTGGACACTGAGTTAGAGTCAAAGGCATGGGTGGGTGGTGGGGGGTGGTGAGGCCCTGGACACTGAGTTACAGTCAAAGGCATGGAAGGGGGGGGGGGCGGTGAGGCCCTGGACACTGAGTTAGAGTCAAAGGCATGGAGGGGGGACAGTGAGGCCCTGGACACTGAGTTAGAGCCAAAAAGGTGTGACGGGGGTTGGAGAGGGCAACACCACACAAACACAGGAAGTCTTCCTGTGATGCATTCAAGGAGGACCTCCTGGTCATGGCTTGGTTGATGGTCTCTTCCCTGACACCTGTGTACAGACATGTCACCCATTAGCCCCCATCTAATAATGAGACAAGTTACAGATGGTGTCTTCTGTCAATTCCAAGGCTCCTATGCATGGATTTAATTTTGCATCTTTATTTCCTTCTTGGTTTGTTAGTGAGAGGATCACATAGAAAAACAAAATAGTTGATTGTTTGGTAGAGCCAGCTTGAGAGAGGCCTTACTGTGTGATCTAGGCCTACTTGGAACTCACTTATTTAGCCCAGGCTGCTTGTCCTGTCTTTACTTCCCAAGTGCTGGGAGTACAATTATGCACCATGCCAGCATTAATTGGTCCTTTTTGTTCTATTGAGAAACACACCTGTGTGATTTCAAATTTGTTTCAGTAAAAACATCTAAAATGTATTTTAGAGGTGATTAGCATTTTTCCATCATATAAAATGTATACACCATGCACTCTCAGTCCTCCAAATGTGTTCTTAGAGACTGATCCGATGCAGGAAAGAGCAGCATTGTAATTTATACTCAGCCAGTTTTGACTGGGCACTCACTCTGTGCCTGGATGGGCCACTAACCACTACACTGCACAGATAATACAGGGACACTGACATGGTCCCTGGGCCATGACGCCAGGAGACTTGCAGGCCCTTCAGTGGCACATGCCATCCTCTGATTTCACTTGGGATACATCAGCCTAAGTAACCTAATTGAGTGTCATAATTGATTTGGGAGACTCATTTCCTCCCATGGAAATCATTAAAGATGGCCACGGCATGCTTGAAGCAGCACTTTCTCTAATGGAATCCCCTGGATCTGTTCAGGAGGAAGAAAGGGCCTGTCGGCAGGTGGCTGCTCAGTCCTGCTGGCCCATAGCCTGCCCAGACCTGCCCTCTCTACAAAGGGCTCAGTAGCTCCTCAGGCCTCCCCACTGGGTATCTTTCAGAGTACACAAAAAGGGCATATTGCCATTCCTAATGGAGGCAGCCACCCTGAGCAAATGGCCAGCCATCGGCGTCATATTGGTCATCACCCCAATTAGTGAGACACACTCCATGCCACTGAAGAATGTGTAGCAGGAAACTCCTTTGTGAGTGGCTCAACTTCTCACCTCTGTGAAAAACCTAGATACTGTGGCTTCTTTTTCCTAATTAAATCCTTACCTTGGAGACGTTTCCACCAAGCTGAGAAAGCCCACTAAAGAATTTGCAATTCCCTCTGTTGTTTCAGCAGCAAGCTGTGAAGCTGGGAGCAGCCGATCTGCTCAGAAAACCTTTGGAGCCATAGGGTGGTTGTTCAACCCCCATTTAATCCACAGAACAAACGTGAAAGAGTGGCATGAGCTCCAGATAAAGACCCTGGAGTTCAGGGTCGCACATGGAGCGCAGTCTGACACTTTGTTTTTTGACACCCATCTCTGTACCTTATTCTTCACCACGTATCTACAGTGGAATTACCATGCATACACTGAAATACATACCCTGAAAGACCGAAGTCCTAGTTGAGAAACACCTTCACATCCCTAAGATAGCCTTCAGTCTCCCAGTGGCACGTCTAAAACAATCTAAGAAAGAATTCCTGTGTCATTGGTGACTTAAGAGCATTCTCCTTGTCAACTGTGTGATTTAACCATCCCACTGCTCCTAAGTTCTTCAATGTGTCCAACCTAAATTTTCTTACTGTTCAGATTTCTAGTCTTTATGGAATAAACAACAGAAGTTTCATATTGTAAAGGCCTTGGAGACAGCATTTCCTTAAGGGTATATAGTATATGATTTATACTATAGACAGAATAGTTTTAGTCATAGCTGCAGCTTAGTTTACGAGTTGGCTGAACATATAAATAAGCCTCTCTTATGTTTTAAATATATAGTTTATGTCACATATATATGTAGCATGTACCCTCTGCAGTTGGACTATCTCCGTCCCAACTGCCAGAGAGGGCAGAGCTTACATGGCATGTGCCAGATTGAGGCTTCTTCCTCTGTCCTCTGCTACAGACAGGATTCACAGGTTATTTTTGAAGCTTCATCTTGAATCACTCTCTAAATTCAACTGATTCTGACTCAGGGACCATTTTCCAAACAGGGATCCTGAGTTTCAATGGAAGAATCCTGCTTTTATGTTACTGGGTCCTAACCTACTTCTGACAACTAAAGAAATAAGCGTAATTTGCCATGAAAACTTAACTACAAAATGAATAAGGGCCAAGGGAGATGCATGGGAAAAGAAAATGCATAGTCAGAATAAGTGGGCAGGACAGGGAGAAGATGGCTGTGTTCTGGGTACCGAGGCCTAAGAGAAGGAACTTAGCAAAGGCAGAGATGATCAAGCAAGGGCCCACCATGCAGAGGGAAAGATATACAGACTGCAGTAGGTGGGGAATTAGTGGGTTTGGTTGCTGAAGGCCGTGAACTGAGACTAGGGGATCAGGCACCATTGACATCCACCGAAAGAGGGATTCAAGGTAGAGCTTTGAATGGAGATGGAAGGGATCGTGGCATCACTCCTTCCTCAAGCCAGATCTTGTTTCTGACAGTGGACTGGTGTGAAGATGGAGATGGAGAGAAGTGGACAGAGCTAGAGCTTCCCTATATGACAATTGTCCCTACTGCACGAGTCCACTAGAGTCTGCTTTGGGAATCTGGCCTAAAGTTTTTGTTATCAAGAGGATAGTTCCTGGCCATTGCCAGTTCAGCCTTCACTTTCCACTATTATAGCAATAGTTGTATCTCTAATCCTTTGTTTTAGACTTTCTGATCTTTAAATTACTCTAGTTCATAGAGTAACTTTATATTCAAGATGTACTTGACAAATAGGAAATTGAATAAGTGATTCAAAGCCACACACAGCTCATCATATGGTGAAAAGCATGGATGGAGCAAAATATGACACCTGTCTTCAGATGTGACAGAGTGGGTAGATTGCAAAGGACCCCTGATACCTGCTGTGACTGAGTGGGTTGGCTGTAAAGGCTCAAGGAGGTGATGTCTTTACTCATAGTTTTTCTGATGGTGGTGGTGTAACTGACATGGACATGTGTCAGACCATTTCGGGTTGTGGTGCTGGGGAAACGGTCCAGTAGTTGAGAGTGCTTGCTGCTCTTCCTGAGGACCTGAGTTCTGGTTTTAGTAGCTGTACCTTGTGACTTATAACCACCTGGAACTCCAGCTCCAGGGGATCTGATGCCCTTTCTAGCCTCTGTGAGCGTGCGCGCACGTGCACACACACACACACACACACACACACACACACACTCACACACACTCACACACACTCACACAACCCAAATTTAAAAATAAAACATTTTCAGATTGTAAATTAAAATACTTGCACTTGATTATATCTAGTATATATAATTCAGTAAAGAAATAAAATAACTGATAGTACAAAATGCTAATGAATGTAAATTAAACAACTCAGTGCAGTTGTAAGGTAACTACAAGTCAGTGGAAATGGGAGTATGTGGGTACTAGACTCCTCTCTATTCATCCTGTGAACAATACTGTGTTGATCCCCTCTTCCATCACTACCTGGACCAGATTCTGGGATGAAACTTTTCAGACTTAATACCCTCACTATCAGGCATCCTTAGTTGACTTCACACTAAGGGAGAAGCTTGATTAGATGGGAAGGGCTAACTTGTGCAATACTGAGTTCCTGGTGCTGAACCCCCATGAAAAGGAAAGGGCTGCCTGCAAAGTCCCATGGCAACAGACTGGGTTATCAATCATTCTATGCTAACCAGCTGGTCTGGAGAGCAGACTCTTTGTCTGACCATGGCAGGGGTGGTGCCTCACAAATGCCCATGGTCTGGTGAACACTGTGTGTATTGCCACCTCACATGGTGCTCTCGATGCCCCAGTCACAAGGCCTGGGTTGGCACAAAAGGTTTTCACCAAGGTTGAGTCCTTAGGAATGTGTTGCTTTTCTGCCTCAGCTCCTGATTATACTGGAGGGAAGACAATGCTTTCTAATCAAGAGCATAAAAGCCCTAGATCTTTCCAAAGTACAGATCTCCCACCTTGACCTGAAAACTTGACCTGGCTGAGCTCTTCAGATTGCTGTTGGATTGAAAGAATAGAGACCTATGTCTCCTGTCCCCATGAACTGTCCCTAGTGAATTCTGACACCAGGGCTGCTTGCCTAGTTGACATTATTGCCGTAAGTCTCAAACCCTGAGTTCTGTTATGAATACAGGATTCTTTCCTGGTCTCTCAGGATTGCACTGCAAAGGATATAACTTCCTGTTCTCTAGTCAGCTTCTAGCCGAATGTGAATGTTTACAACTTTCTTCAAATCTTCCATCCGATCATATTCTCTCATTTTGGGCAAACAGCCCAGCTCCCAACTACATAGAGAAACAAACACCATTAAGTATAATTTCTCTCCTGGAGACAAATGTATCCGTGTCATTTCCCAGTACTCCTTCATTCTTTCTCATTTCAGAAGAAAAGAGGGGGTGGGTGTTAGACAGTGGTTTAGAGCAGGATGGCTTGGGTTTCTGCCTTGCTCCAACACTAGCTAGCATGCTAACCCTGAGAGCATTAGCTGATGTCTCAATTTATTCATCTGGACACAGGTGATAACAGTATTGATTTCATAGACCACAGAAGAAACAAATGAGGAAAATGGGAATCTTTAACACAGGGCCTGGTGGGTAAACATGTACTCTGTATGTACAGGATGATTTCCATGCTTCCTTCCCAGGGCAAACTCAACCAGTCTATCCCCTGAGTCCGAGTCTCTTCCCACTGCAGTTCCCATTACAGGAGACACTCCTCTCCCACCTCTCCTCCAATTCTAGAATCAAATGCTACATTTAACAGATTTCCCCTGTTAAAAATCTCACCTCTGTGGATCTTGATACTTGCACGCATAATTTGCTAAATATATAAATTTTGGAAAAGTCAAATTTCCTCTCTTTTTTTCTCCAAAGAGACTACTTCCTGTGTTTAAAAAGATAACTGTGTGACATTTCCTTCTATCTCAGTCTGTGCTTGGAGGGGCAGTGTGCTGTATCGAGGGTTCTGGAACCAGTGAGGCCTGGGTAGGAATCATGACCCTGCTATTTGCTAGCTACTATGCGAGTCTGGTTGTATTAGCTACTTTGCCATTGCTGTTACGAAGTACTTGACACAAAGAACTTAAGAAAGGAAATATTATTTTGGCTCATAGTATCCATGGTTGCCTGACCTCATGTGCTTTAACACCATTGCACTGGAAGCCTGTGATGAAGGACACGTTTTCACATCATGGCAGACTAGGAAGCAGAGAGTGAGGTCAGAACCAGAGGCTGAGCTGTACTGGTAAAAGCCCCATCTCAACTAACCTACTTCTGCCAGCAGGGCCTACCACCTATGCAGGTTCTACAGCCTTCTCTCAGTGTCTCCAGGTTGGCGGTGTATTCAAAACATGAGCTACTTGATGGTATTCAGATTCAAACGATTATCTAAGCCTATGATGTCCATTTTGTTGTATGTAAAATGAAGATTGTCCAGAACCTGTCGCCGTGGAATTGCTGTATCAGTTTAAATAACACACTAGAAAGGCTTGTACACACTTGGCACACTGGCCATTTTATCACCATGGTTACAGGAATTAAGGAATCTCCCAAAGCAAGGTGCGTCAGGTGCTGAAGAACCCAACCCAATTGTGTGGCTGTTCTCACATATCAACACTAATGGTGCTGTCAAAACTACAGAAACAGCAGGAACAAAAAGAGGAAGAGGGGAGCATTTTTATTCTGTTCACAGACTTGTTTCAATGCATGCTTGAGTGATTATCTGTTTGAGCATGTGTATTTAAGTTTAATTCACACAATTAGCTTTTCATTTCCCATCTCAAATAATTTTGAGCTAAGGAGGAAAACTAAACTTTCTTCTTTGCGAAACATGAACAAGAAAGTTACTCTGAGGTAGCTTAGAGATTATGCCTGCAACTTTTTTGGTATCATGTGTCATATCCATTATGATTCTAAAGCATTCAAATTAATTGATCACCATGATAATTCAAATAACCTAATACATCTGACAATTTATATAGCATAGACTTTGATGCCACTTAACAAATTTCTCCTGTTCTTTCCGTGTTGATGATTATTTTTCTGTGATTTCCCTCATTTTTTTTCAGCATAAAGAGAAGATACTTAATATCCTGAACATCGTTGAAGTAGTACCCAAAATATCTATAACACAGAAGACACAAGATTCTTATCTTTAATATAGAATTTGGTCATAAAAGTTAACCAAAAATGCACCTTTTATAAGTGGGCAACAGACGTGAACAGGCAATTCTCAGCATAAGTAAAAATGGCCAGTAAAAAATAGTATAACAAAATAACTATTTTAATGTGAAAAGTATACTGGAACATATACCCATGCAATTCTTCATGACTAAGATTATATTGAACTCTGCCTTTGCAGATAACTTGACTGTCTGTGGGGGACCCACCCTCTCACCTTTTCCCCCCAGAGTACTCTTGAGGAGTGAGGGATAAGAGATTTAGATAAAAATATAGAGTAGAGAGAGAAAGACAGAAACACAGGATAGCTTGGAGAGGGCCTGGATCCTTATCCACCAGCCCAGAACTTTATTCAAAAGGGCTTTTTATAACAGTGCCAAGGGGCAAGGCAAAAGACCTCCCCCTTGCTAGTTACAACCTAGGTAGACCCTTCCAAACACCTGGTACCCAGGCCCATGGTCCAGTCATCCTCTTATGCAGCCCTGCTGGTAAAGCAAACTCAGATCTTACTAGGAAACCTCTGTGGGCTCCCACACTGACACCATTTTATATGCTACTGAAATCTAACAAAACGACAATACAATAAAAAGAAGTAAGAAGAGGCTTGGAATAAACTGACCAGCAGCGCATGCTAACTATTCACATATGGGGGCAATTTGCCCTGAAGTCCACGTATAAATTAATTTCTAGACCCAAAGTTGGCAAACTTTTGGCTCAAAGGTTAAAACCCTCTTGTCATCTTGCCCCTCTTTAGCCCTGACAACTAAAGTTTCTGTTGATCAGACTCAGCCACTCCAGAGCCTGTCTCTGCCTATGGATTCCAATTTCCCATCCATCATCATGCATCACATCTGATGGTTCATTGTATTCCAGAGTGACTTCCTCACTTACTGTCTCATTCATCTGGAGAAATGGTAGTTACCTCTAAGAGTATCTTCTTCCATTTCATGAGCTACAGGAAATCATAGTCTTTTGTAGACATCTTAGTGGAAGGATGTAGCTTCTTTTCTAGCATAGAACTTAAAATTTTCTTGTTCTGTAGTATACTACCACACTGGCCACATGAGGTGACACTTTCTACAAGGTTTAGGAAACTAATGGCAACTATTGTAACAAGAACAACCCTTGATTTACGCCTACATGCCGTTTAAACTGTGACTTTGGAAGACTTGGAGACTACCCTGCCTTAGATTACTGACTTTCTGTAATTCTGCCCACCCAGACTTCATTTTCTTCATCATGAGTAAATGCTTCTCTCTAAGCCCTAATAACCCAGGGGCACAGAAGTCCAAAACAGCACTCTTGGAAGGGAGCAGGTCATAGCTTCCCATACCTAAAAGCACTATGCACAAACTCGTACCCAGATTGCTAGAAGGAATTAACACACAAAAAAAATTACTATCCAAAAGCAGGACAAAGTATAAATTGAGAACTTTATTTTATATATGATTATTGCCATGGGGCCACTTTTTTACTTGCTGAAAATCTTGGATTTTGTCTCTAGCTGTTAGTGTGTGTCTCTGCATGTAAATCCTTTCATTTGATTTTTGTACTTAGAAGTTGGTAGTTCTCACTAGAAATCTAAGTAGTGCCCTTCAGAGACAAATCAAGCCTACAGTGTTATTACTGTTATTTATAAGTCTGTCTCCCATCCTTTCATGTTAAAGCTGCCAGAAAAAGCCCTGAACTCAATATCCTCAAATAGCTATCCCTAGGCATTGGCTTGCTACAACTGAGTCACATAAAGTATTACTGAGCAAGGCTCCTTGGGGAGCATGCCTGGAAAACTGGACCCTTTTCCTTCTTGGTAAGGGAAACTCATCTTCACACTGTAACATGAAAAACCAAAGAACTCATCACATCTCACTAAAGTCATGGTTCTCAATCTTCCTAATGCTGCAACCCTTAAATGCCATTCCTCTTGCTGTGGTGACCTCCAACTATAAAATTATTTTCGTTGCTACTTCATAACTGTAATTTAGCTACTGTTATGAATAGTAATGTAAACATTTTTGGAGATAGAGGTTTGGCAAATGGATCAAGACCCACACGTTGAGAACTACTGCACTAAAGGAAGATTTCTGTGGAGTCTCAAGCAGCAGAATTTCCCATAGTTTGCTCTGTGGATGCTTACTTCTGCAAGATGCCCATAGGAAAAGAGATTTTTGTGGCCAAGATCATTAAGGAAACAGCCTATCCCTTTGAGCTATTTATAGACTAACAGGGCATACTAGCATGAACATGTCCTGGGACTTCCTGTGTTTTTAAAAAATAATAATAATAAAATCCTCATTTTTTTTCTTAACTTTGTTTAGTTTAGTATTCCAAATTTGTTTGACCACAGCCCTTTTTTGGGGAAATATTATCAGTATTCCATGAAACTGGAAGGCTACAGAAAAATCACTGGGTGTCTTTATGAATCCTGTTAAGATAATGGAAAAGATGTGTAATAAAATTTGGGTTCACATACTTTCTTATTTAGTTCAGATCTTGTGATTGTTAACTTGACAGAATCTGGAATTACCTAGGAGGCAAGCTTTTGGGAGGTTCTATGAAGGATTATTTAGATTGGTTCATTGAAATGCAAACACTTGCCCTAACTGCCCAACAGAAAATAAGACAAGGAGCTAGCATCCCTTACTCTATGCTTCCTGATTATGGATACAAGGGGACCAGGTGCCTTAGGCACCAGAGAGGATGATCATCACCATGGTGACAGCATCTTAGAACTGTGAGCCAAGGTGAACCCTACCTTTCTTAAGTTGCTTTTGTGAAAGCATTTTATCACAACAATGAGCTAATACAGAAAATTGGTACCAAGAAGTGGGGCTGTTCCTATGATAAGCCCAACCATGTGGTTCTTAAGAATATATATATATATGGTCAGGGCTGAGTGTTGGGGTCTAGCCCCGACATATCGAGAGTTCCTTTGGGGGGGGTAAGGAATTGAGAAATGCTAAAGAGGAAATATAGAAGTAGACAAAGAAAAAAGATAGACACAGGATAGCTTTGGGAGGGCCCTGGGTCAATACCGAGCAGCCTTGAGTTTATTTGTAATAGGCTTTTACACACAAGCAGGGGGAGAGGCAAAATTCTGCCTTTTAAGATTAAAGCACAATGTACAACCAAGTGTAGACCTTTCGAAACACCTGGTAACCATACCCCACAGCAAAGCATCTTGTGATTAGTCCTTGAAGTATATGACACCTGGTAACCATGCCTTTGTACCCTATTAGGCAGCCCTGGAGATCAACATAAACTCTGACTCTCTGACCTTGAGTCAAACTACAAGTTGGAATCTTTGTGGGATCTAGTGGTTTGTTGGGAAATATTATTTTAAGGTGTGTTACTTTTGTTTATGTTGTATTTGTTTAACTCTATGAAGCTGTGTTACTTTGCCTATCTAAAACATCTGATGGTCTAATAAAGAACTGAATGGCCAATAGCAAGGCAGGAGAAAGGATAGGTGGGGCTGGCAGGCAGGGAAAATTAATAGAAAGAGAAATCTGGGGAAAGGGTAGAAGAAGAAGGAATCAGAGAGGAAGAAAGAGGACACTAGGGGACAGCCACCCAGCCACCCAGCAACACAGGAAGACACGGAGTAAGAAGGAAAGAAAAGATATACAGGAAGAGAGAAAGATAAAAACTCCAAGGCCAAAAATGGGATAGGATAATTTTAAGTTAAGAAAAGCTAGCAAGTAACAAGCCAAGCTAAGGCCAGTCAGTTATAATTAAGATTAAGCCTTCATGTGTGATTTACTTGGGAGCTGGGTGGTGGGTCCCTCAAAAGAGCAAAAACAATCAATAACAGTTGTTCTTAAGAATATACATATAGTCTTAATTTTATATATATATATAAAGGTTTTATATGTATGTATATATAGTATTGGCTCAATACCCCCAAGGCCAAGTCTCAGGATGAAGAAGATTTGTTTGCCTCAGAGGGACAGAGAGAACAAGAGACAAACACAGTAGGTGATGAGGGAGAAGGGGAAGGAACAAGGGAAAGGGCGCAAGGATGTTTGTCCTGGAGGGACAAAGGGCTGCAACAGGATAGAGGGGAGACAGACATGACACATAGGAAAATGGCAGTTTATAAAGGTATGAGGGAAACCCCACGATAGGATGAGGTGTTTAACTTTAACTAAGCATACTAATTAGGTGAGCCAAAGCAGGGACAAGGGCAGTTGATTGCTGGATTTCAATATGTTGATAGCTGGACCTTGATAATCAGCCTCAGGAGGAGGGACTGGCCAATTGAGGGAACAGACCTGGGGGGCAGATTCAGGAATGCAATCTAATGTTTTTTAGCAAGGCAGAGGGAATGAGAGAGAAGGGCAAAGCCTGCCAGAGCAATGTTTGCCAGGCCTTAGATATTTTAAATTTTATCTCTATAGGTATTTTGCCTGAATCCTTTCAAGTATGTATGTATATATAATGTATATGGGTATTTTGCCTGCTGTGTACCATGCTTGTGCAGTGTTTCAGGAGGTCATTGGATCTTTTGGAACTGGAATTACAGATGATGTGAGTCATTATATAGGTGCTGGAAACTGAACCTGGGTTCTCTGCAAGAGCAACACATGCTTTTAACCACTGAACAATTTCTCCAGCTTGTTTCTCAGGACTTTGAAATTGATTTATGGGAGGAATCTAGAAGGCTATGAACTTTGAGTAGAAAGTCCCTTTAATCCTGTGAGCAGAGCTTAAGGGACCCTTCCGGTCGGAGTGTAGAAGAAAAGACTCATGAAGTTTTAAAAGACTCTAGTAGGAACTGGGCTAGGCCATTTTTGATATTTGCCAATAAATCTGGCTATGTTCTACCTGTGTCCTGAGAACTGGAGTGAGGTTAAACTGAAAAGAATTCATCAGTTTCCTTGGCAAAGGCAATGTTGAGACATCATAGCATTTAGACTGTGGCAAATCTTCCACTCAGTGCTCTTAGACAGATCTGTAGTGAAAGAGAGAACAAAACATGAAAAATGTGAAGATTAGCAAGAAAAGTCTGGGGAGAGAGAGTACCCCCATATGAATGAGTATTCATGACATGACCAGACCCATGTCAAATACCCCGATGCTTCAGACCATCAGCATGGCAAGGCCCTCCTTAGGTCAGGCTCAGGAGACTGGCAATGACTTCCACTGTATAGAAGTTGTCTGTGCGTACAGAAAATATCAACAATAGCTTCCTGCTCCCTGATGACTACAGCCTGAGACTGCTTCCCTATAGAAACTCCCTACCAAGATTAACTAACCCACCCCTTGCCTCTTCATTTATTTGTATACAAGAAACATGATGAGTTTCTGGGCTGCTAGTGTATCCCCATCAGAGTATGTGGCCCACCCAGCCCCAGACTTTCTGTACATATGTCTGTTGTTTCTTTGTTCCCTACTACCTCAGTTGGCACTCCCAACACCATGCAGGTCACTGCAGAGGTGAAGAAGTTTAAAATTGTCAACAAGGAGCATAAAAGTGATGAAGCATTTGTATGCAATTAATAAGAAAAACCTCACTCTCTTCATTGGGACAATAAAAGTGGTTCAAGGCCATACCTGTCAAAGGCTATGGCTCATGAAAAACACAAATGCATTTGGAAGGAGAAACCAGAACTGAGAATACTGCAGGATTCCCTTCTCAAAAAGAAGAGAAAAAAGCCTGCGCTGCCTAGAAAAGTGGTCCTGAAGATTCAGCAGCAAGTCATGCGGAGCCCACTTGGTATTGTTCAGGGGGCACCAGGCTACATTTTGAGCTGATAGAAAAACTTGGCAGCATAATCGGGGTGGTGCTGGTTTTGAAGACATGAAAGATACAAGGGTAAGGGGGTCCTGGGTTCCTTTGTCATGGTTTCAGAGAGTTCCTGAGGCCAGGCAATTTGTGGCTTGGTCAGAGTCTCTCCAGGTGGCCTTGAAAGTCCATTACATGAAGCTGTGAAGATGGGGACAAAGGCACAGTGGAGACCCCACAGTGCTGGAGCCCCCAGGACCATGGGACTTCTGCCGAGGAAAGCTGCAGTCATGGAATCGAAGCAGCCTAAGAGGGAGAGGCAGCAAATCTGGAAGGGTGGGGTGACTGAAGTCCCTTAGAATCCAGATGATTCTATCAGGTACCCCCAGGTCCCATATGGAGTTGCAGAATTTGGTATTTTCCTTGCTGGCTTGGTTCCTGCTTTGGTCTGATCTTTCCTGGCTATGCCCCATTCCTCTTTTAGAATGTGGATATTTATTATGTTCTGTGTGACTTTTTATTTTCTTTTATAGCTCACAGGTAAGTGGTTGCCTTAAGTCTTAAATGAGATTTGGACTTTGGATTTTCTAACAGTGTTGGAATTATTAAAGACCACAGGGACAAAAGCAGAAGGTTATGACTTAACAACAGTATATTTGGGTGTCAAGTTGACGTGGGATGGACTTAATATTCATAATCGGCATGATCTGGAAGACAAGCTTCTGGGTATGTCTGTGAGGGAGTATCTAATTGAGATGGGGAAGCCCACCCTAATTACTGAATGCATAAAAAGGAGATGGAAGGCTGAGATCAGCTTTCCTCACTCTGTGACACCACACTGCAGAGACAAGGTGACCCACTGTCTCAAGCCCCTGCACAAACAGAGAGTGTGGGCAAAGCACATGTTGGGCTAGAAGTCATCCGTGTAAGTCCTGTCACAGCCTCACAGGCCTGTGGATGTGCTTATCGGCGTCATTCAAGATGGGCACTAGCAGCTTACAGAAGAACGAGGTGAGTGGGAAAGGACATGAGCATGCCTATGCCAGTCTAATGGCTGTATTTATAGTTCCTGGGTAGGAGCCATCTTGAAGTCACAATGCTTGGGCTTATTGGATATTTTATTACAGCTCAAAAACATCATAACTTTTGAAATTTGTTTGATCATAAAACCTTTTAGGAAATCTAATATTATCAACATTTCATGGAACTAGCAGGCTGTGGCAACCATATTGGACACTCTGATGAAGCATCCTGGTGAACTGTAGTTTATGAACTATCTTCATATTAAGCGGGGCACATTTTTAACTCCTTATGACTCCACTGTTAGCTTGCTCTACTAAAGTTTTTGTTCAGTCTCATTAATGACTGCTTTAATCTGAAAATGTCAAAGAGCCCTTCAAACAAATCATGGCAGACAAAGAGCTTTGATGCCCAGAGCTCTTTGAAGGAGAGTCCATATTCAGGGACTCATCCAGGCAGGAGTAAAAGCACTCAACCATCTTGACCAAAGAGCTCTGGCAGCCAATACATTTCAGTGTCTCAGTTCTCAATAGGGAAGGCTAAAGCTTTGTTATGTCTACAATAAATTTGGGATCTACCCTGATCCCGTTTAAAAAAAAATGACCTGCAAAAATTTTGCAGTTTGACTTTTGTTTAGTGCTACATCCTCTACTCTTTGCAAGTGTAGATCCCAAATTCCATCTCAGCACTTTCTTACAGAGAAGTCCACCCACACCCAGAATTGTTTCTTCTCTGTACTTCCTGGGTGTCCATTCAGTGTTTTGTGAGTACAGCGCATGTGTGTAAATCCTAACATGATATAAGCTCTTTTAAAAATAGATAAGCCAGTTCCTAATGTTGTTCCACACATACAGAAGATGGAAGGTAAATCGGGTTTGGATGGAAGCAGATTCCTTTTGTGCAGATGGATGCCATGCTTCTTTAATAGAGAGAATCCTGCACTTGACAAGCAGTCACACATTAGAAGAGCCATGTTAGAACTCTAGAAATCTGACGATCATTCTCAGGTTTAGTGGCCCTCTCCATGTGCACTCCATCTGTGGATACTTCTCCCTTTCTCCCTCCATCTTTTTCTTTCTCTGTCAGAGCTAACATCAATGTCCAGAATTCCACTACCTCTCCTTCCACTTCCTATATGGTAATTGAAATGATATTTTCCTTTATGAATTGTTATTCGCAGCAACCTTCTTGACTAATGCATTCAAAAATTGTGAATGCCATTTTCCCCTTAAATGGGCCCCTTTAGACAAATAACTGCTAAGCATTTTTCCTGTGAATATGTAAATAGGTTAAAAATGAAGATGCAGCCAGTGTTGTGTGAATATTATTCCAACATTACACTTAAGATCCTTTCAGCCCCATTTGCTAACATTTTGTACTCCTAGCCAAAGTGCCAAAAATTGCTCTCTCCTCGTGCAATTTTCAAAAATTTTGCTGGCACAAAATGAAGTAAAATCTCTGTGTGCAGGAGAGAGCAAACTTCATTTAGCGTGTTTTACAAAGTGCTAAACAGGTTTTCTATTTTGGGAGCGGAGTGTGCTTCCTGCTATCCTGATCAAACATTTGCAATTCTGTCCCGTGGATTACATCCTCCAGGTTGTCTTTGGCTATATTAACACGAGGCTTGTTATCTTCTTCAAAAGAAAAGAAATAAAATTACAGTGTGTTTATGGGAAATGATGTCAGTGCTGTGAGGTTGTTTTTTCATTGTTTTTAATTTATTATTATTATTATTGTTATTATTATTATTAGATAAGGTTGTCGGGGCAGACTCTGGGAATGACTTTTGTCTTCAATAGTTTTCAAAGTAAGAGTTCTTCTTTCCTTTCTTTTTTCATAAACTGTAGCAACCAAAACCAAGTGATGATCTTGCTGATGAGGAATTTAGGACCCTAGATCACTAGCATCATTTCTATGAACCTATCAAATTTATATCTGAAAGGAAGCATGCATGACTAGATATCCTTCAGACTGTTCTCTAAGATGACAGGTATCTTTTAGAACAACACTGATAACCAATATTCATGAGCTGCTGTGTTTTCATGAACAATTCTGAGAACTTGATTTTTATACCAGATCATGCTATTTAGATTAACTTCAAACCCTAAATTCTTACTTCTTTTTCTTTTTATTCCCCCAAGATAGGGTTTCTCTGTGTAGCAGCCCTGTCTGTCCTGGAACTTAATTTGTGGACTAGGCTGGCCTCAAAGTCACAGAGATCCTCCTGTCTCTGCCTCCCAAATACTGGAATAATATATTTCTTTATGATCCTCCCAATATTTGTATCCTAAAACACATACTTTTATCTTTCAAAAACTATATTTTCTTGTTATAAATACACTCATTTATAATAAGAAAACAGTAATAAAAATAAGTAAGTATATAAAAAATTGATATTTGTTTAAAAACAGAATTTTACTGATGAAAGGGGTTTATTATATAATTATTACTCTACTATTTACAGGAATCCTCTGAGCCAGCACATTCACACCCACTGATTGAGCAACTTTGTTATTCACCACCAGGCACTACAGAGCAGAAGAAGCTTAGAGTTCTCAGTGAGCCAGTGCTTAGCCTCCAAGAAAGCTGGCCAGGGCAGACTGAGCTTCTCCACCTGTGCAGGTACTGTATTATACCACAACTGTGGGACCCTGAAAGCACCCTGGGACTTACCCTCTACAAGGAGCAGATGTGAGGAGGGTGAACTTGGGTCCCTGAGTTGGAACATTGCAACTTATCCCATTCTAGAAAGGATGGGAGCTGAGCCCTGGATATTCTGGACAGCTCTTGCTTGTTTCAGAGTATTTAATAGCTATCCTGGGAGGAGGAAGCCTATCTTCCTGCTTCTCACTGCCCTGAGGAAGCTTCTAATATTTCTCATAATATGCATATGAAGACAGAAAAAATTACAACCACCAAGAATGAAAATAGATCTGTACAGAAAACCTATTGCCAGAATCTGGGAGCAATCCTTAGAATCCAGCCAGCCGACAGACTTGCAAAGATACCTCCATCTTTCCTTTGATTGGTGACATCTGAAATCTTGCTTCTTAGACAGACCATAACCCAGAGTCCTGAGCATCCTCTACCCAGAAGTTGTGAGGTCACCTCTTCAAAACACATTACTGCTTTGGGAGGCTTCCTATGCTCTGTGCAAACTGCCTTCTGTTTTTCCATGCTATTTGAGAAGCAAGCCCCAGAAAACATGGTCCAGGAAAGGGTTGTGGCCAGTGAAATGTTAGAGTTACCACAAAGAGATGGAGGGTAGGAATGGAAACTTAAAAACCTGGCTTGGGGTAGGGGAGGCCATCAAAAGATGTCTAGCTGAAGATTTGGACAGTTACTATTGGGAGGAAGTGGGCAAATGCAGTCTTTTTTGGTCAAATATAAGCTCTTTATTTTTCAGAACTTTTTTGAGGTGGGGGGGGCATCTAAAGTGAGACCGTGAAAAGACAGTGTAAAACACGGGAAAGGATTTGGAAGACCAGCAACTGATTGGCATTGGAAAGGACCACTGGTGGATTGCTGAAGAAGTTCAGCAAAAATCAATACACCAGAGCCTCCACGAAACAAGCAAAGGTACTAACAAGGAAAAACCCAAACAAGACAAGATGTACACCACTGATGAACGTGAGAAATAATAAGAACAAAATGTGGGATTAAAATCTACATTTTTACATGGAAAGGGGGTCTTGACCCACAGATGCTGCCATACCTCAGATGTTTCTTTCTGAACACAAATAATAATATGTTGCTTCATATAGCCTTGAACATGCTGGCCTGGGCAGCAGGCTTCTCTGCTGAACTATAGACTCATAACTCTGTTATCAAAGGAAGTGGAATAATAAAAATGAGCCTATTGTACAAATTGCTCTCAATTACTTGGCTGCCTTGAGTCCTCTCATTTCCCATTTCAGTTTTTCCAGCATTAATCAGGAGAGACAACTTGGTCAACCTCTCCCATGAACCCATGGTTTAAGTGCTTCTTTCTGTTCAGTAAACCATGTTGCAATGGTAAGAATATTCTAGATCTGTGTTGTGCTCTAAGTAACTACTGTTCACATATAGATATTGAAATGTGACTAGTCAGATATAGACGGTTATGTTTTCAAGTGATGCTGGAGAGTGTTTGTCAGCTTGACACAAGCTAGAGTTGTCTGACAGGAAGTAACCACAATTGAGAAAATGTCTCCATAAAATCAGGCTGTAAGGCACTTTCTTAATTAGTGATTGACTAGGGAAGGAAGGGCCCAGCCTATTGTGGGTGGTGCCATCCCTGGGCAGGTGGTCCTGAGTTCAGTAAAAAGCAGGGCAAACAAGCCATGAGGAGCAAGCCAGTAAGCAGCACCCCTCCACGGCCTGTGCATCAGCTCCTGCCTCCAGGTTCCTGCCCTCACTGCTGTCGATGATGAACTGTGATATGGAACTCGGAGTGAAATAAACCCTTTTCTCCCCAGGTTGCTTTGCTCACGGTTTTTCATCACAGTAATAGTATCCCAGCTAAGACAAATGCCAACAATGCAAATTCAGAGTTTTGAAATCATTGTTATGGGTTATTGTTTCCATGTATGTTGCCATGATGGACATGGATTTTGAATACTCAGGAGCTTAAAAAATACATTACTCATGAGCTTTACTTGAAAAAGAATCTTTGGAGTTCTACTAAAATTGAATAAAAGTAAATACAATTTCAATTCACAATTAAGGAGGCTTAGCTAGACATACTGGCCCACGCTTTTAATCCCAGCACTTGGAAAGCAGAGGCAGGAGGATCTCTGAGTTCTAGGCCAGCTTTGTCAACACAGCAAGCTCCAGACCAAACAGTGCTACATAGAGAGACTCTGTCTCAAAACAAAACAAAATAAGAATAAGGAGGCTTGGCTGGATGGCCCAGAGATTTCAGATAGAACCAAACATGCTCAGAAAAAAATTAAAAGTAAATGAAATGATTCCTAATAATATTCTCCTCTACTAGTAGACAGGAGACTGGCAAAATCACCACGAGAAAGGGTCCATCCGACAACTGATGGAAACAGATGCAGAGACCCATAGTCAAGGCAGATGGCAAATCCTTAGGAAGAAGGGGAGGAGGATTGTAGAGCCAGAGGGGCGAGAACACTGCAAGAAAACCCACAGAATCAACAAACCTGGACTCATAGGGGATTATTTAGACTGAACAGGCAATCAGGGAGTCTGCATGGGACTGACTTAGGCTCTCTGCACATAAGTTACAGTTCTGTAGCTTGGTGTCTTCTTTGAGACTCCCAACAGAGGGGACAGGGCTATTTCTGATACCTTTGCCTGCTTTGGAACCCCTTTCCCCTCCAGTTGCCCCATCTAGACTTCCTATGAGAGGAGGTGCCTAGTCTTACTGCAACTTGACATGCTGTGTTTGGTTGACATCCCTGGGAGGCTTGCTCCTTCTGAAGGGAAACAGAAGAGGAGTGAATTGGGAGGGGAAGAGGAGGGGGAACCACAGTCTGAATATGACATATGAGAAAATAAATTAATTTTTAAAAGAATAAGGAGGCTTCATTATAAACACTTGATAGCTACTACTGAAAACAGAAAATACATGATATAAACCTATGAAAGAAATGTGGGCCTAAAACTCCAACTTATATTAGGAAACACGGGGCGGGGTGGGGGGGGTGTTAGAAAACAAGCTAAGTTCTGTGTTTGTTTTAAAAGATACAACTTGCTTCTTAATAAGACAGGAGAAGAAAAGGGAAATACTTTCGCATATGTATTTGTTGAACTTAAAACGCAGTATATCTTCTATAAAAAACTGGAGAAGATTAAAAAAAATGCACTTCCTATGCCAGAGAAAAATACATAAACTTCACTATTAAAGAACAAAGAATTGAAATAATTTAAGCATTCAGCTCAAAAAGTTAGCAAGTGTACAGCAGGGCAACTCTGAGCAATGTAGAAGATGGGAATGCAGGAGCACTTTAGAGGAAAATTCATATATACAGCTATACATAGAAAGATAGCAGAATAAACACACCTAAGAACCAATCTCTTGAGGGAAAAAGCCCTAATACATCGGTAGCTAGCTGAAGCAAAGTGGGAAATAAAGGAGAATAAGCCCACCCGCATTGTGAATGAGAAAGAAAATATAATAGTAGATTTTCTTTTTTTTTGGGGGGGGGGGGTTCGAGACAGAGTTTCTCTGTGTAGCTTTGCGCCTTTCCTGGAACTCACTCTGTAGCCCAGGCTGGCCTCGAACTCACAGAGATCCACCTGGCTCTGCCTCCTGAGTTCTGGGATTAAAGGCATGTGCCACCACCGCCTGGCAATAGTAGATTTTTTTTAATAGATTAATTTAAATAATTCCCCCAAACTTGAAAAATAAAAAATTGTTTAGGGAATACATGAGTTAACTAATATAAGAAAAATTAGAAAACACGGTTAACATATCAATGTTTTAGAAGGATTCATTGAAGAAAAAGCTGGCTTTGAACATATTTTAAATTATTTTTATTTTCTGAGATTATAATAAATACATCACATCCCCCTCTCTTTCCTCCCTCCAGGAGGATGCTGAGTGGTCTTCAACACCCAGAGGTCAGCCCTGGAAACATGCACAAGTAACATATACAGCCTTGGAAGCTTTGAGATTTTCCAAAGTCTGAGGAGATCACGTCCAGAATTTGCTTTAAAGGACTGTTCCCGCCCCCATCCCTCACCCCAGAGCAGTTTTTTATTTATAGCAAAATTAAAAATTGGACACAAAGGTTTCCTACTTACCCTCAGATCTCAGACTGGCCTCCCCATCACCTACAATCGTACCAGAATGGTACCTTAGTTACAGCTGAGAAATCCACACTGAAACTGCATCAGCACCTAACATCAGCAGATCACATCAGGACCAGGATACACTCAGTGCTGCACATGGTCTGTCTGGGCTTGAGCCAGAACAATGATGCTGGTTATAATTGTATTTTATACAATATTCTCACTGTCCTCTAAGTTCCTCACTTTTTCATCCCTGCTGCCCTGACCCCTGCCAATCAATCACTGATTTTTTTTTAGTTTCATTCTTTTCCCTTTTCCAGAATGTTTCAGTTAGAATCAGATATCATGTAGCATTCCAGACTATCTTCTTTCACTTAATGGCATGCATTTACATTTTTCAAAGTACATTTGTTTTTAGCAGAAAATAATATTCCATTTTCTGGATGTACAGCACTTTAATTACTCATTCACTCAGGAACATATTGGTTGCCACTAAATACTTGGAGTTACAGATATAGTTAAAACGAACATCTCTGAGCAGGTGCTTACTTTCACTTTTATATTTCCCTGATGGTGGCATGAGGTGAGACATCTTCTCACATGCTCCTTTGACATATTTGGTGAGAAATTTGTTAAGATCTTTGGCTCTCTTTTTAGTTTGTTTGCCTTTAAGAATTATTTGTGTAATTTGGATAATAGTCATCAGACCTGTATCTATTTATGTTCCAGACGGTAGCCTCAGTGTTGCTTTTGTATTATCTAACCCAATTCTCACAAGAGTAAGTTAAGTGGTTCCAATGTCATGTTCATTTTATAGAAGAGGAAACTGAAGAACTAGAAAATTAATTGTCACAGTTTCCTTTTCCAGTGTTGTGGTAAAATAACAAAAGCAACTTACAGAGAAGGGCTTATTCTGGCTCTCAGTTCAAGAGTACAGGCCATCATGGCGGAGAAAGGCAGCAGAAGCCTGAAGCAGCTGCTCACATCCCGTTCACCGTCAGAAAGCAGAAAGTGGTGAATGCATGCTGCTTCTTGGTTCCCTTCCACCACTTGTACAACCCAGTATCCCATCCAGGGAATGGTTCCACCCACAGTGGGCAGGTCTCCTACCTCAATTAACACAGGACCCTACAGGTATGCCCAGAGACCAGTCTCCCAGGTGATTCTGGAGCTCATCAAGTTGACAATTGTGATAGATCATCACATCAAGTAACTTGACCAAAGTCACACTGAGTAAAACAGGACCAAGCTCCAGCCCAAGAAGTCTGGCTCCAGAGTGATTCTCTGGTAGTGACTACCATATCTTTTATACCAACAGATTTTTGGAAGATAACAATGTATACATCTGAACAATTGTGTAAAAGTAGGCTGTGATATTCAAAATCTATTCCTGCCTTAATAACACAGCATTTAAGCCAAAAGATAAGGCTAGGTTGCTTTTAGTCTGATGAAACAAATATTTCTAAAGCCAGCATCTAACAACATAATTAACAGTAAGACTCCCTAAAGTCACCTTTGAGGCAAACACCCATCATTACAAATGCATATATGATCTACTAAATGCAAAGAGCCTTTGTGTGTATATTGTGGTAATGAGTACATAAAGGGTTTAACACTAGGGAAAGGGGAAAATTATTGTTATGGAAGATGGCAGGTGACAGGATATTCTTCCCAAGGAAGTTAAATATCTAAAATAAATGAAAGAGAATAGTATGCATAATATGTAGAAATTAAGTATATTCATATACATCCACATATATATGTAATACATACACGTATACATAAGTTTGTCTTACTTCAGGAGGTACAAACACAAATGCCTTTACAGCTCAGAGAAGTGATGTAAATGCATAGCCTGTGCTCCTGTGGAGAAGATGCTGTTCATAGCAGAATAAATATGTAAAGCAGGTAAGCTTTTCTAAGAAGTACACAGAACCTTTATGCTGAAAACTGAACTGTCTTCCCAGATCCTGTGGACAACACACAGGCTAACCCAGGCAAGAAATTTCAAATAATGAGAGTAAGGAATGAGAAATTTCTCTGCTCCTATCACCTATTAATGTATGGCATAGCTAAAGTAACTTAAATATTTTGTTCCTATTTAATTAGTTCTATTGTTTGGGAGAAGAATAAAATCATTTATAAAAAAAGAAAAAATAACAATATATGTAAATATACATAAAATTGTAGCCTGTGGAGCACTCATTCCTTTATTCATTCAAAAACAGTGTCTGACCACTAGTCTAGTTACAGATGAGACTTAGGCCAATACTTAGTAGAGAAGAAACAAGTTCTTCTTTGGGTTCTAGTGTGAAATGATACATAAAAATATGTTTAAAAGATAACAAAAAAGTGATCCAAGATGAATGTGTCATTGTGAATTAAAGAAGGGACATTTCTCTCATGATTTAGAGCATGTGAGTATACAGCTAGAAGAGTGAGCCGTGCCGGCGGGGTTGGGGTTTGTTATCCACTGAAGAGGGCTACCAGGATTGGTATGATCAAAAAACAGGAAGTCATCCAGCACAGAGGGACAGAGCAGGTATGGGTCAGTGGCACAGGGTATGGTAGAAAGGAGGTAGAGCCTAAGGACGTTGGGCCCAGGGTAAGGAGTGTGGATTTTACTTTACAAACACAACAGTATTTCTCCACAGAGATTGGCATTTGTCTGACTTATAAATATCACTCACAAAGGCAGCTAATCCATTGTGGAAACTCAGAGTTTAGAGAGAGATCAAAGGGACTGGAGCAGGGTGGCGTTGTAAGTACATGGATGAATTTTGGGAACGTTTTTGAGGAGAAGACAAGAAGTTAAGTTTGGGACTGAAGAAAAGGAAAAGTCCAGGGTAAGTTTCAGCTGTGAGGTAAATAATCAGGTGCATGATTGTAGAAGATGGGCAGAATACCGGGACTGGGATTGGTGCTTGAGCTGAGAGTTAGAAATACAGTAAGCTGGAGAAACTTGTCAGACATTTTTAACAAGGCAGTTATATATTTGGTGTTCCAATGAGAAGTCTGACTTGGGCATCCATCTGGAGCATCCTTTGATGGCATGAAGAGCCAAGGTACAGATGAGGGTATCATGAGGCAAAGGAGTCCAGGAAATCTTCAGCCCTCTGACACTTGAAGGGCAGGAGAGGAGGAGCATGGATGCAGTGGAAACAAGGAGTCCGGAAACTAGCCACAGAGTATTTCACAGAGGGACACTATTGCAATGGGGCTAAATCCGAAATTCAAGTGAGGTTAAGAACAATGGAACCCAATACTCAACTTGAAGGCAGCAATGTGAATGAAGGGATTCCTATAGAGCAAGAGGTGAGGAAGTGGGCCTGTTACTTCTGACCATTTTCCAGTGTAAGGAAAAGGTCATTAAAATCATTCCAATCCAAAAAAGTACTCAAGTTTGCTAAAAATCAGCTCAAGTCATCTGGGACAAGAGAGATTATGAAGCTTCTTAGTGTATTTGTCACTAACTTGGGAAAACTGATGTTTTAGAGAAGGAATTTAAAGAAATACTTAAAAAATATAATAAATATCTCTCTCCAAGTCGGGCTGTTACAGGTATTTTTATTTTATAATCACACATTTTCCAATTTTTTTCCATATTGTGCTCTTTTAAGCAAAGCATCAGTGTCCTTTTTTGTCTTCAGCCAATCATTTTTTAGGAGCCTACTCCGGCCAACACCACAGTTAAATAAATTCAACATAGCAAGCTATTTGCATTGACTAGCTGCCTGGCTCCCAGACAGCTGTGGTCTATGAGATTGCTAACAGTTACAGCACAAAGTAGGCAAGGGAATATCCTTAGTGAACCCCAAAGTGGAAGCTGGAAGGCCCTGGAACTCCAGGTTACTCATCAGAACTACAGAGTACAACTCTAAATGAAAGAACTTGACACAAGGTCATGGCAATTGGATCGTCAGGAGCAATATCATCAGAGTGGTTAAGGCAGAAATTGCCTTTCATTGAGTAAGATCGTGGGAAAATCTCTAGGACATGGTGACCAATTTGTGGTTACACTGAGTTCTTCAGTGCAGTTAGAAATGATGGAAAACCCAAGAAGCACCCCTTCCTTTTCTCTTAAGAAGTCCTGCACATCGGTTAGAGAGTATGTTGTGTACACAACCAGGGTTTGCCACACCATGTGTGTCTCCATCACCACAGGAACTCATCACCGCTGTTTACTAAACAGACCTAGATTCCTTTTGGATCCAGTGTCCAGTTTTCATGTCAGTTGTCTGAGTCTAGTTAGGGAAAGGCTAGCTCTAATTAAGTTTAAAGAAATGTGGTTAGTGAGAAGAGGCCACAAAACAGACACATCAGGACTGAGGTCAGGTGGAGACTGTTTTACACAGTGCCTGTCATGGCTGTGGATCTGGTAATGTTACTAGGGAGCCCATTGCTCAGGTCTACCTACCACTGCAAGTTAAAAATACAGACAGGCTCTTGATTTCTACATGACTCAGCAGAATGAAGGGGAGGCACCTTGTTATATCTGAGGCAAGGATTCCCTGGGGTTGGTGAGGGGGGAGTAAAATGCATGGAAGCAGAGATGATTAAAAATTCTTCCTACATCTGACTCAGGAAGAGTGGACTAAAGACTCCCTTAGCCCCTGACCTTGCCTTTCTGCAATGTCTTAGGCAAGTGCTGAAAGGAAATGATCCGATGATGTGATGAGATGAGGCTATAACTACATCACTTCTATCCAGAAACCATGAAGTTGCCAGGGCACATTTGATGCAAGATCTGTACATGTCAGTGGCCTGACTGACACCTTCTCTGTCTGTCTCATCGTGTTCCTCACCCTCACACAGATTGTCACAAGGTTCCTAGTCACCTGTTGCTTTTCTTTTCAGCTCTCATGTCATTGAGCTCTTACTCAGTACTACTCCCAAGCTTTTATGATCTTCAGTTTGTGAAGCCCCAACTGTAAGCACAGTGTCAGGGTTTGTTGTTAATATATTCATGTGTCTAGAAACTTCACTATTTGATACTTTGTTCTCTCTCATCATAGCTAGAAAAATTTGTTTGCATGTTGACACTTCTCTTTACTTGATTTTATTTTTAATGTCTATAGATGATGTGTCCACCTCTATTATCCATTGAATTGAAGGGTGTTAAGTTGTTAGCTAAGTATCATGAGTCATCTAGTTTTCTGTCAGTTCAAGCTCTCAGAGAACATGCTTCTGTATAAGATGAAAGGGATGTCTTCCTGGGGTCCTGCTGTAGGCACCTTGTCCTGCACCTTCTGCACCAGATGGACATGGGCAAATGGCCCATGAACGAAGCTTCTCCTTCGTTCCTCCCTTCCCTCCTCCTTCCCTTTCTTCTTCTCTTCCCTCCCTCTTTCCCTCCCTCCCTCCTTCCCTTTCTTTCTCTGAAATACTGCTCTGCCTGGGTCCTTCCTTAATTAAATACAACTCCCAGGAGAGAAGCCTGAGCAGTGTCATTATCTGAGAGTACTCTAGAATGTCCTAACATTTGACCAACGGCATCAGCCAATGTTGAATGAAGCATTTCAAGTGTGGCTGCCTGCGACTTTGAGAACAATCAATAATCTCTATATCAATGTTTCTCAAACATGGTGGCTATTAGAAATTAGTCACACAAATTAGTAAGCACAACAAATAAAAATTCCAAAGCATGGCCAAGTTTAGAAACTGGTGCTGAACCCCTCCAATTCGAAGTTTGGCGTCCCTCTATGACTTGGTAAACCCACAGACAAGTTCCTCTGGAGCTGATTTGTCACATTCAGGTTTTATTGCCACTCCTGCAGCCTTGCAGTTCCCACATTCAATGTTGGGGTGTGTTATTTTATCGCTTATCATTTTAATTCATTTAGTTGTGATCACAGAGTGACAATGTGAAAGAATCATTTTAAAATGTTGTTTCCAAAAAGCACCCAGATCTTTGCAGGGAGTCAGACGCCTGCTCTGAGGGGATGTCTTTGTGTGCCTCCGGCTCTGGCTGGTTTCATCTGTAAATGTTTGTTGCTCATATTCCTTTTTGCCCTGATCTTGCACACATTTGGTGACTGCAAGAGAAGATGTGAGGGAGGCAAAAGCCTTCCTGTTCTTCATCTCAAAATGAAATGACACTATGAATATGAAATGTGAATTGCTTAGAGATGCTTTGACAGCTTGCTGTGTGGGAGGAGAAGGCAGCAGCCAGGGTGCTGCCTCTGAGCAAGTTAGCTCCGCTCTGTTGGAACAATGGTGTTCCCCCGGATGGCGAGATCGCCCCAGAGCCTCCTCCAGCTCTCCAAACCCAGCAACCTTCTCACAAGGCAGGATTTGCTCCTAAGAAAGAGTGTTTAGTACAGAGAAGCCTGATGAATATATTTCTACCCAGGCTGAGTCACTGTCACTTACCATTGAAGCAATTTTCTAGATGTGATGGAGTTTTAGAATTTGCATTCATTCCTACAGCATTATGTCCAAGAAATAGGTGTTGAGCAACAGCTTGGTAAGGAATTGCCTAAAAGCTGTCTGCAGATTGCTCTTTTCCCAGAACTTTCCTGTCTTATCACTTACTGCCTCCTTCTTTGCTCTAGGCCTGTCCTACGCACTGTGCAAATACATTATATTCTGCATGCCCTACCTACCTTACACACACACACACACACACATAAATGTACCCACACACACACATGCACACTTAGAGGAAAAGGCATAGTGCAGACCCTCCTAGGAATTATTCCTAGGTGTTTCAGCTTAATGATAGACTAGTAGGGGGTAGATTCTAGAAGACCCATCTATAAGCACTGTAGTTGATATCTGTGGGTTATTTTGATGTGATGTGCTAGGCAGTTAATATGCATCATTTCTTCTAATTCTCAAAAATTGAATTTTTCATTTGCCCCCAAAGCTGGCCAATATGTCAGCTCATGCCATTGTCTCCAGAGCCTATACTTTTGCCCTCCATACAGAAAAATCCCTTTAAATGAAGATCTCTTGATAAAATGAAGGAATCAAATTTGATTTATTATGAAAATTTGAAGCAAAAATAATAATTTAGTATAGTACAATGAACATCTACACACTTACCTACTAACTAGCACCTTCAATCAATAGCTTTTGTCTTTTTTCATCCATATTCATTTTGATTGAGTCACCTTTAAGTAAATTGCAGATATCTTTATGTCAGGTACTATTCCATTTCTATGGAGGGGAGAGTAGTGATCCAAAGAAGGCAGGTCCACACCCTCAGCCCCTGAACCTATGAACAAAACCATTTGTCAAAAGATGTAATCTTACCTTTTACCTATATAATTACTCAAGTATCCTGATATTCAAAGAGTATCATGGGTTATCTATGTAGGCCCTATATCCAATGACAAGTGTCCTTACACAAGGAAGGTAGATAAAGGTTTAACATCCACAGAAGAGGAGAGGACAGTGTGAAGATGGAGGCCATGGATGGGAGATCAGCCACGAGTCAAAGATGGTGTGGAGGTAGCAGAAGCTGGACCAAGCAAGGACACAGTCTCCTTCAGAGCATGGGAAGGAGCACCATCCAACATCTGAATAGTGTGTGCTTGTCTCTAGAACTGTGAAAGAATGAACTCATTAATTTCTGTTTTGTCACCAAGCTTCTAAGAATTTGCTACAGCATCCCTGGGAATTAGCACCACCTGTCATAATTTAGTCTGCATCACAGATAAGAATAGTCCACATAGAGATAACACCACAATCACATGTAAGAAAATGACCTGGGTTAGGGATTTAGCTCAGTGGTAGAGCACTCTCCTAGCAAGCGCAAGGCCCTGAGTTCGATCCTCAGCTAAAAAAAAAAAAAACAAAACAAAAAAAACAAACAAACAAACAAAAAAAACCTGACCTGAATTACCTGAGTTTGTATTCAAACTAAATTTTCCTCATTGCTCTCCAGAAGTCTCTTAGAGCTGTTCTTTTAAAAAACAGGGTCCATTACAGGATAGTATATTGTGTTTGGTTATTATTGCTTGTAAGTTTTTTTTTTTTCCCTAGAAAAGTATTTTCTTCATCCCTCCCACCCTGTTGCCATGGCACTGACTTATTGTTGAACCTGACAAATCACTCACATTATGGACATATCCCATGGCTAGAGTGAGAGGCTGATGCAAGGTGGTGATTCTGCCAGGAGGTTTCCAAATCCCACTGGGTCCTGCACTACTTCTAACAGCTTCCTGGAGGGAAGGGCTAAAGGTGGGCACTGACAACGGAGACATATATCTCTCCACTGGCTGCCATCTTCCTGGGGCTTTCTCTCGCTTCTTACCTTGAAAGACACTAATTCAGTGTCTAACAGAGGAGAGGTAGAGCAAACCCTTTCCCCACTGAAATCATGGTTCTACACACACACACACACACACACACACACACACACACACACACACACACACACACACTACGTTATGATGATATGATGTCTGTAGATTAGAGGCCCAAGGAAGATGGTGGTATGGCTCATTCTGAATTGGAAGGTCTGAGAAGCAGAAGGGCCCATGGTATAAATCATAGTCAAAGGGTAGCAGAAGACTGGGATGCAGCTGAAATAGGGAAGAAATACATTCTTTCTTCCTTGTCTATTATTCTATTCATATCTTCAGTGGAGAAAGTATTGCCTACTTATATTTGGTGAAGGTGTCTACTAAATCCACTCATTCACTCAAACTTTAATCCTATACTAAAGCTCCTTCATAAACATACCCAGAAATAATGTTTAGTAGAATATTGGAACACCCTGTCCACCAGTCAAGTTGAGGCATTAAATTGACCATTATGTATGTTGTGGTTGGCGCTGACCCCAAAGTTTCTGTATTCCATGCAGGCCTCACCAAGACAAGAATCTCATCTTTGTTAGGCACTCCCATTTGAAAATGCCACACTCCTCTAGCCTCTGAACACAAATGCATTATGTTGCTAATGAAGTTGTGATTTGGTGTTTTACCGTACACATGGCTTGCATTTTGGTGATTATGTCATTGAAAGGGATTTGATGCTGATGGGAGTTTTGACAATGAAAGCCTTCATCTGCTTTCTAATTTTACATAGGACTAGATATACAACCAGACAACTAGAGTGCAGAATTGAGAGCATAGGAGGCAGTATTGGCATTCATCATGTGCCTAGAAGGAGGAAAGGCAATATTTCCAAGACTCTTGGCTGAGGAGAAGTCTCATTAGCTCCAAAGAACACTGGAAGGAAAATGGTGTCCCTGTTTAGAAAGTGCCTCTGGTGTTTCTTGATCTTTCCTGAATCAATTATTATTGTCTCCTGAGTGGTTCAAGGGCAAGACGTGTTCTCTCATCACCATGTCTCAAAGCTCTGAAATGAGGTATTCTTTTCTGTCTCTTCTTTGATTTAAGGCCTCCGTTGGGCATTTATTGACTGGATTAGCACATTAGTTTTACTATTTTCTTCTATGTCCTTTTATGTTCTGGTGAGTTTATGAGGTGATCCCAGTTTCCTTCTGAGAGTTGATTCCAAGGGCCTTTAAGAAAGGCGGGCATGTTTCCTTTTCTCATAAAGATAAGAAAACATCAGCAAGCTCAATAAAGATACCAGACTGTCTGAGACTGAATTGTGGACCAGACTACATTGCAAACTACCTGTGAAGAAGCCATGTTCAACCCCACAGGCTTACTTTTCCAGATACATGTCTACAATGAAACTAATACTCCCCTTGTAAACTGGTGGTGTCTCTTTGCTTACTCTGGAGGAATTTTGTGACTAATAATTAGCTGTCAGAATTCAGGGTCTCTACCTGGGCTCCAGGGAACACAGGCCAATGAGATACCTTTGAGTAGATATCAACAGTATAAGAGCTGCTAGAGAAGACAGGCCATATTTAGGAAGATGTGGAGACAATGCTTTAGAAGGAAGAAAATTGAAATTTCTTGTACTCCTTATGATAAGATCTCATACCCAAATTAATTTGCTAAAATACTTCCTAATGCTGTTCAGTTCGATGGCATATTTATTCAGTGGTGTCTGGTTAATAATTTCATTTTGGCTTTGTACAGATATGCATTACTTCTAATAGAAGCATCTTGGAAGCACTAAGAAGCCATGAGGATGGTATTAAAAAAATCTCTGGAGCTAAGATTGTACAAGCAGGCCTCTATATATATTTAGAGTTTGCTTCTATACAAATCTGCACTCAGGCCATCTCATAATCCTTTTTGATGACTTTTAACCTGTCCTTCTAGAATGAAAAAGAATAGAATGAAAGCTTTAAATATTTCCAAAATAAAACAAAGACTCTGTCAGCCAGTAAAAATTTGCAGTTCAAAGCTAATCAATTATTAAGATGCTGCAAATATTATTTTAAGAATGCCTGATTGATTTGCCTCCTTATACTTACTTATCCCTTGTTTATTGCCTGTGTTTGTTACCATTGAAGGAAAAAAAGAACATCATTTCAAGATTTCTAGACAGCTATCTTAATACTGTCTTATTTTCTTCCTTCCTTCCTTCCTTCCTTCCTTCCTTCCTCCCTTTATTTATTTATTTATTTATTTATTTATTTATTTATTTATTTATTTATTTATCTGCCATGACAGAATTATTTGTAGTGAGCAGAAATTTTCAAGCTTGCAGTTTGAAGGCTGGAAGTCCAAAAAGGGGCTGTGGGCCAGACTGTACATCTCCTGGCAGACATGTAGAAGAGCAAAAGGAGAGAGCAGAAAGAGTAGGGGAGGGGAGGCAGGCCAGACTCATTCCTCCATTGGGAGCCACACCTGCTGTAACTATCCTTTCCTCGTGGTAATAGCATTAATTCATTGCCTTCATCAATCATCTATTAAATAAGCTATCTCTCAACTCTGAGAATTAAGTTTCTAGGACATGAAAAGTGGGTAAATATTAAATCACAGCACACAAGACTTAATGCTGTTTCCCCGAGGCATAACTTTATATAGTAGATTCTCATTAAAACATTTGGGAACATCAATGAATACAAATGTAATACTAGCCACACCTAAAGAGTCTTTATAAGCAAGGTCAGGTTGGAGTAGACATCAGAAGGCTTTTGTGGAAGATGATAACATGGAATAACTCCATTCCTAATCCTACTCTAAACTCTACAGTTCCAAAATACAAAAACAAGTTTCAAACTCTCAACATAGCTGAATAGGTAAATGAAAATTCATTATTTCTAGAAGCATGCAAATGCAAATAAAAATATAAATAAAAGAGATAGAATAAGCATAGCACTAGATTTTGTTTTGTTTTTATATTAGTCAACCTCTAACTACTGTGTAGTAGGGACACTGTTGCCCTGTTATAGAATAAACACACACACACACACACACACACACACACACACACACACACACACCTCTCTCTCTCTCTCTCTCTCTCTCTCTCTCTCTCTCTCTCTCTCTGTGTGTGTGTGTGTGTGTGTGTGTGTGTGTGTGTGTGTGTGTGTGTATGTGTGTATTAGTAAGCTTCCACAGTAGGTTTCCCTATGTCCTTTCAAAAGGTCTTCAGTGTTATTTACCCATCCCTACACTCCCTCCTCTATCCTACACTCTGGTCCTCCACCCTATTTAACCCTTCCTGTTCCATTATTCCCTTTTCACCCTTTATGCCACTGTACTCTATTTCTCCTTCCTTAATGTCCTCCCTGTGGCCCCTCAATAATTCCCTGACTTCCATGCATATTCCAAATAAAATGCATGTATCTCAAGATTCAAAGCTAATAACCACAGGTGAGAGAAAACATGTGACATTTGTCTCTCTGGGTTTGGATTACCTCACTCAGAATGAGAGTGTTTCCAGCTCCATCCATTTACCTGGAATATTTCATTTTTCTTAGTAACTGAATAATATTCCACTATATAAATATACCATATTTTCAATATCCATTCACCAGTTGGTGGACATCCAGGCTGTTTCCATTTCCTGACTGCAGCAGAGCAGTTACAAACATTGATGAACAGGTATCCCTAGAATAGGATATGGAGTCCTTTGTATATACTGAAGATTAGTGCACTAATGGTGCTAATTCTTTTTTGAAGGTCTGATGGAAATCTATACTGAAACCATCTAGCTCAGGGACCTTTTAGTTGGGAGATTTTAAATTACAGCTTCCATCTCACTGGATGTTATCAATCCATTTAAACTAGTTACTTCATCTTGAGTTAACTTTGATAGAAATATATAAGAATATATGTATTCATCCATATCTTTTAGACTTTAGTTTGACTAAATTTAGATTTTTTTCTTTGGGGGGAGTGTTTGGAATTTGACATTTTCTTTTACTGAGAGATCTAATTTCAGATTTGGTCAACAGGTCATAATTTGTCAGCTACTGTCAGAATTGGGATACCAGTCATCCAATAAAATGTCTGAGCAGTGCTGGTAATTTCTGTAAGCATCATCATATGGACTCTGCCTGCAGCATAGGCTCCCAGGAGTATGTGTTTGGAGGTGCCTTCTCAACTATTACTATACACCTGTAAAATGTGATGATGTGTGTTAATAGCAGCTTTCATTTTGACTAATCATTGTATTCATCAGTATCCATGGGTTCTGTCCTTTTATCAGGTATGGGATCACCTTCTATCCTCTTTTGTCCTTGAGGGTCTCAATCAAGCCATGAGATGTACCCATAAATGCTCTGGTTATGATGCATAGAGGTAGGGCACATTGGAAAAGAGGGCAGTCATCTACCATTGTCAAAGAGGACAAAAGAGTGAACTCACAGAAATTTTGCTCAAGATGCTCAATAGTCCTCATAGAAGGAATAAAAATTTACTAGATGTGGAAAGAGGAAAGGACACCCAAAGTTTAGCAAGCACATGAATATCTAAAAAAGAGCTCTTGCCAGCACAGCAGCAGGGCAGCTAGAGATCCTCTCACTTGGGGTATAGCCTCAGCTTCAGTGCAGCACTTCTCTCCCACCTGTTGGGACAACACAGTTTCCTTTCGCTCTTCTTTAAGATCCTTTTGTGTTTAAAATAATCATTTTATTAGAGTACTTTACAGACCATAAAATTTACCTGTTTAGATTGTACATTTCAATCAATTTAATAATATCTACAGAGCTGGAGAGGCAGTGGTGGTGCACACCTTTAATCCCAGCACTTGTGAGGCAGAGCCAAGTGGATCTCTGTGAGTTCGAGGACAGCCTGGTCTACAGGACAGACAGAACTGTTACACAGAGAAACCCTGTCTTGAAGACCCAAATATATATAATATTTATAGAACTGTGCAGTCATTACTATAGTTGAATTTTAGAATTATTTTATCGTCTTCAAGGGAAGCCTTGTACCAGCACTAGTGATTTTCCATCTCCCTCCTTTATTCAACCTTAGGCAGCCAATAGCCTGCAACCATCTGCAAGAATTTAGACATTTTATATAAAAGGAATCACACTAGCTGTGTGGTCTTTTTTAATAGAATCTTTCACTTAGCTCTGTCCCTCAGTGGCAGAGGTAAGCTTTTTAACATTTTTATTTTCATTTAGGTAGATCTCAGTAAATATTTGTTCAAGGGAAGGTGGGTCTCAATAAATAATTTCTTGGTAGATAAAAGGACTTGATCACTTCATGGAGATTAAGACAAGAGTCTCAGAAATTCAGTCTAAAGTCATAATTCCATCAGGAAGTTCTATGAGCAGTCTACACAAATATAGAAGTCACCTAGGGTCTGGGCAAAGGGGAGTCAAGGAATCACAAGATACTTCAGTGGCCAGCAACTACTGTCTCTGGGGGCATCACAGTCAGACTATATAATTAGGCTACTAGTGTTACCTGGTTGTTTATCTACTTTATTAAACTTAATTCTAAAGTGCTGAAGAGAAAAGGCTATAACTTCTTTTTATATTTTAAACATACTTCACAAATATTTATTAAATGAACAAATTTTACTCTGGACACTTTTCTCCTGAAAGAGACTAAACTTGCTTGCTAATTTATTTTCTCTCAGATGAAACACAGAATGTGTATGAATGCTTCCCTTCCAGTTTGAGATGCATGTAGTGAATTTGGGGGACATACTTTGTCACTGAAGAACTAACTCAAAGCCTGAAAATGAGTGAATGTGGAAACTGCTACCACTCAGCAGCACACTTGTTTGCTGTTGACTATTCCCACTAACATGAGAACTGTGAACTCAGAGATCATTATCTATTTGGTTCACTAGTAAATCTTGAGCATCTAGAACAGTTTGGGGTGCATTAAAATGTCTCAATAAATGTTTGTGGATGGAGGATATGGGGGAAGATGAGAGAGGAGACTAAGGGAGGGAAGACTTTTGTATATGGAAATGTATAATAACTATGCATTAGTGCTCAGATCAATCGGTAAGTGATCTAAAAAACACATCTGCTGCAACCAAATTTTCCCCAAGGTTCTTGTGTAGTGGCATTCTGAAGCAATAAGCATAAACTGTAAAAAAAAAAAAAAAAAAAAGAAAGAAAAGAAAAGAAGTTGGCCATATGGATAGGCAGGAAAATGGAATTTAAGATCCATGAAGGCTGATGAAAGATGATAACACATTATGAGGAAATGGCACAAATGTGCCTATAAGATAATGGTCTCTAACTACCAGATCAGAACTAGGGAAAAAACCAAAGATGTTGTTGACTACAGCCTACTTTATGTGCAAGGGTTACTCTTCAACTTCAACTCAGTAGAAGAAACACTACTTTAACTATGCACTTCTGGGCTTGGATGAAAAATATCTCTCGAAAATACGTACATTTTCCTCTAATGGTCATGACAGAGTTTTGGGTTCTTTTCCTAGTCTTTCTGTGTCCTCCTTTCAAGCCAGTTGCTATGGCTCTGGCCCATTTGTTCCCACCAAAAAGGTGTGTGTATGGTGTGTGGGGGGGTGACCACAGTTCAGGTGACATGATTAGAGGCCTGTCTCTGTAAGAAGACTTTCTATAGCATTTTCTATAGTTTTAGTTGCTATGAATTAAGATTGACCCATTTAATAGATTACATATATATAAAATATAAAATGTAAGTATATTTCATTATAGCTAACTACAGACTGAAGAGTACTTGCTATCCATATATTCCCATTATATTTTGCATAAGGCCAATATATTTAAAGTTTTTATTTATTGTAATAAAAGAGGAAAAAGAACCCCCCCATTACAATTTAGAAGTAATACATCAAGATCATAAAGAGGTAGACTCATGATTATTGGAGAAATTATTAAGGCCACTCCACATAGTTAAAAGGGGGGTTTATTTTGTGGGGTAACTTACAAGTGAAGGGATAGGTGACAGGGTCTGGGAAAGGTGTAGCCAGTCTGGCGGTGTTCTCTGGAGAACTCTGCTCAGTCTACCTCCAGCTTCCAGGGTCCAGGTACCAAGGGAGCCAGCACATCAGGCTCCTCTCTCTGCCCTGCCTTATAGGCATGGCAGTTACCAAAGCCTCAATGGGCACTGGAACTTCCAGATCAAAGCTAGAATGGCTACCCACTACAGCTCCCCCTTTTGTCTAATAAGAAGGTTCTAACCTAATACAAGACAATAAATAAAGGAATGGTTATCAAATATTGTCCAGGAGTAACGAGGGATAATGACCTAGATAAGATGGAACTACAACCAATGTGAACAATGTCAAGCAAGAAACACATACTAAAACCCAGAGAAGTCTAGAGTGTAGATAAATGGCATGTTACAAAGATCATTCTAAATGGTGTCCTATCCTAAAGAACCTGAATCTAATACTTAATATGTTCTAAGTTGTAACTATAAGTGCTAGTCTTCAACCTCATCAAAGACCTGAGAAGGAATATAATGGTACCTGAGAAATGGAAGATGGATGTAAGCAACTTTCGGGAATCTTGCAAGAGTAGACAGAGACAGCTGGCAGCCTGGACAGTAACCTAATGTTTCTCAGCATTGTTGGTGCATTCAAACAGGCTACAGGCCTAGAATATCTGACAGACCATTTTCAGAAGCAGGAATTCTGAAAGACCATCTTACCCTGTCTTGGCAGAGTTCAGAAGTCACTTTTCCTTGTGTCCTGCTTGTTCAGAAGGACAGCACTCATATTGTCAGCAGCTGAGGCAAAGGTAGTTCTTTGTGCAATAGGCCACTTTGTGCCAAGAAGACAAACTTCCAAATGGAAATGTCTTAGAAGCCCAATGATCTCTCAGGATCAAATTGGTGCTGCCAGGAGCAATTGTGCCTCATGTCAACAGAATTCTAAGTTATTTAAATGCCATATTCTCTAGGTCCATGAAGTGTTTGAAGACTACCTGTCCATCCGACATATGTTATCTGTGAATCTGGATAACCTAACTAACATAACTGTAGACATGACAAGCATAGGTGACTATAAATCTATAAGTCTTATCTACCTAAATAATATAAGGACTAAGGCTTTCTGTAAACAAGATAAACAGTCTATAAGCAAATGTACAGTAAAGGATGATGTCTTCAAAATTGTGACAATACACAGGATATTTATAACAATAGGAATGTATAGTGCAATATGCAATATGATAATAATCTTAAATATATATCAATATATGTAATATCCTAAACAGAAGTAGAACATACATACAGTGTGACAGATATAAATTTACATTTGTATCAATATACAAATTATCTTAAATAGAAATATAAAAATAGTTTACATTTGTATCAACATATAAGAATCCATAACAGTGCAAATTATCTAAGGCTGCTATTTCTCCTGTTCGAATCGAATTTTTATTAATTTTGTTGGTATCCATAGCTTTTCTTCTCCTGTGGAAACAAAAGCAAAACCCCTTCCCCAACGTAGGACATATCCAAGTTTCCATTCTGAGGTCAACACATCTTTGAAATAAACCGGTTGGTTTAGCTCAGGAGTTTTGTCTGTCATCCAATGTCTCTCTGCAGCTGTTGTTCCTTTCTCATCAGCACTGAGAAAATTCAAGGTTAATAAAGCACTATGCACTCTATTTCTAGGAGTCATTATTACCTGTTGCTGTTTATTTAGCATATCCTTTAAAGTTCAATTGGATCTTTCTATGACTGCTTGGCCTGTGGGATTGTGTGGTATACCTGTAACATGCTTTATATTGTAATAAGCAAAGAACTGTCTCATTTTATTGGAGACATATGCCGGGGCATTGTCAGTCTTAATTTGTACAGGTACTCCCATGATGGCCATAACTTCTAATAGGTGTGTAATCACAGAATCAGCCTTTTCAGAACTCATAGGAGTTGCTCACTGAAATCCTTAATAGGTGTCAATGGTATGGTATACTTTAATCTTCCAAATTCTACAAAATGAAACACATCCATCTACCAAATTTCATTTCTTTGTATACCTTTTGGATTGCTCCCTGCAGGTAATGGAGTTTGGTTATAAAAGGAATAAGTAGGACATTTTTTTCACAATATCCTTAGCTTGTTGCCAAGTGATGAAGAAATTCTTCTTTAAACCTTTGCTATTTACATGGTGTTTCTTATGAAATTCTGAGGCTCCTAACACATTACCTATTAGTAACTGATCAATCTCATCATTACCTTGTGCTAGCGGTCCTGGCAGACCTGTATGGGATCTGATATGTGTTTTATATATATATATATATATATATATATATATATATATATATATATATATATATATATATATATATATAATGTTCCCTTTTCTGATGATTTCCTGCAATTATATGAATAATGAAGTTAATTATGTATATCAGGAATAAATTCAGCAGTTTCAATATGTAAAACAACTCTCTAAGCAAATTAAGAATCAATGACTATATTGAGGGGTTCTGTGAAGTCCATCAGTACCATAAAAATGGCATACGTTCTGTCTTTTGTACAGAGTTGTATGGACTTTATACCACTTTGTACTCTGCTTTCCCTGATTTATTTGCATCAGTATAGAATGTGAGGACTCCAGAAATTGGCTTTAGTCGTACAATGTGAGGAAGGACCCATTCAGTCTTCTTTATGAATTCTATTCTCTTGCTTTCAGGATAATGGTTATTAATCTCTCCCCAAAAGTTACTGCAGGCTCTCTGCCAGTATTCATTATCTTTCCATAGTGATGAAATTTCCTCATTAGTTAAAGGTACTACAATTTCTGCTGGGTCTATTCCTGTCACCTGGCAAAGTCTTAATTTACCTTTTTGAATCAAATCATAGATATTTCCTATATAAGTCTTTAATTTCTTATTTGGTTTACATGGTAGGAATATCCATTCCAATATAATATCTTCCCTCTGCATCAAAATACCTGTGGGGGAATGTTGGGGGTGGGGGATATGACAAGAACACATTTAAGTTCTGGATCTACACCATCCACATGTGCTTCTCAAATTGTCTTTTCTACTAGAACCAATTCCTTCTCAGCTTCGGATATTAATTCTCTTGGACTATTTAATTATTTGTCCCCTTCTAGAGTATTAGCCAAATTTTGTAGTCCATCTTTGGGTATTCCCATGATACCCAGTAAGTTAGAAATGCTTCCTAACAACTTTTGAAAATCATTAAGAGTCTTCAATCGATCTCTCCTCAGTTGTTGGTGACTTTTTTATAGCATGTTATGGTATTATTTCCTAGAAACATGCATTGATATGTATTCCTTTTCTGAGAGTGCAGAAATTTTAATCTAGGTATTCCACTGTTCTAACAGATTTCAGCCCCAAAGATTTAATGCTACGTTTGCTACATATGGCTTCAGCCTTCCTCTCTGTCCTTTTGGCCCTATGCATTCAACCCATCTCAAACTCTGTTTTATCTGAGGTAGGGTTCCAATCCCTAGAAGTTGGACATCTACCTCTTGAAGAGGCCAATTCGGATGCCATGATTTTGGTGTAATTATAATCATCAGCACCTATGTCTACCAGGCCCTCCAGAACCAGGCCATTAATTTGAATTCTAAGCTTTGGTCTTTGTTCATTTATGAAAGTCTGTCAAAATATTTGTTTTATTGTATTCTTTGGAAATTGTGTTTCATCTATCAGAGCTGTTTTATCATCTATTGCACTATTGGTTTTTACATTAGGCATTGGTTTATTCAGTTGTCCTGGAGAGGAATTTCTTCCACAGTGGCTGGAAATGTTTGTACTACATTTGATTTGGGGGCCTGCAGGAGGCCCCCTGAGGCATTTCCCACCAGTAAAGAGTTGCCTTGTGTATCTATTTTTTATCTGCACTCACTGGTCCAATGGCAGCCTTTGCCACATCTTCTACATAATCTAGGAGGTTGTAGTCTCCTGTTTGGGCTATTTCTAAAAGTAGTATTACCTCTAGGAGCACCCCATGGACAGTTTTTACTTATATGACCTGGTGTACCACATTTAAAACATTTGGTACCATGGGGCCTTCTGGGATTTGTCTCTCCTATCCAAGCCTCATTACTGTAGTTGAGAGACTCAACACCATTAGTATACTGAATCCATTCTTCCAAAGGAGCTGATCTGATCTTTAATGGTGTAAGTATTCTTTTGCATTCTGCATTAGCATTGTCGAAAACCAAGGACTTAGTTAATACTTTTCTTACTTCTTTATCTGACACAGCTTTTGTTATAGCTGTGTTTAGCCTTTCTAAAAAAAATCAGTGAAGGGTTCATGCAGTCCCTGAAATATCTTTGTGTATACCTCAGTTGGTTTTCCAGGTTCTGGAATTTTTTCTCAGGCATTTAGAGCTGCCGTATTCTCATCATAAGTGGCTTGTACATTCCTGTCAGTGAACCATCCCTCACCAAGTATTTGATCTTGGGAGATCTCAAAATCTCTGAGTTTACCTTGTTGTTCTAAATTTCTTGCCTCTTCTCTCAACCAGCTTTTCCACTGTAACTGCTGCTGTATTCTAGAACAGCTGAAATTAACTGATGCCAGTCATTTGGAATGATTCTATGTGAGGTAGACCATGAATTTAACATCTATCTTACATATGTGGAGTGTATCCCATACATAACTACTGCTTCCTTTATATTTTTAAAGTCCCTTGTTGAAATTGGTTGTAATGTATATGTCATATATGGCTCAGAGTGTGTATCATCTGCTGGCTTTTTATGGATGATGACAGGATAAGCCATTGTATGAGAGCCATTTGGAAATATTACAACCTGTATGGTCTTGCCCTTGTGCTTATTAGGTCCCTTGTCATGTTTACTGAGAGTTTTTTCCAGGGCTTGCAAATGAGCACCTAGGATCTGTTCTAGGGAGTGAACCTCCTCTCTTGCAAGGGATTCCAGATTTCTCATGGAATCAGAAGTTTTTATGTTCTTCAGAAACATGATTCCATGGACCTTATTTTATCAATTAATGATAATCTTTCTTCCTTATATAGTGTATGAGTAGCCACAACTTTACTCTGGAGAGTTAGTGTTCTATCCAATAAATATTCATACTTATTATCAATAAAATCAATTTTGGGTACAAGCCTGTTTTGTAAATCCTGATTAGCATATTCCAGAGAAAGAATCTTTTTATGTAAGCTTTCATTGCTATCTTTTGAAGCCTGCAAATCCTGGCTAGCATATTCCAGAGAGAGAATCTTTTTATATAAGTTTTCATTGCTATCTTTGAAAGCCTGTAAACCCTGGTTAGCAGATTCCAGAGAAAGAATCATTTTTTGTAAGCCTTTATTGCTATCTTTTAAAGCCTGTAAACCCTGGTTAGCAGATTCCAGAGAGAGAATCTTTTTCTGTAAGCCTTCATTGCTATCTTTTTTTTTTTTTCCTGAGACAGGGATTCTCTGTGTAGCTTTGCACCTTTCCTGGAACTCACTTGTAGCCCAGGCTGGCCTCGAACTCACAGAGATCCGCCTGGCTCTGCCTCCCGAGTACTGGGATTACAGGTGTGCGCCACAACCGCCTGGCCTCATTGCTATCTTTTAAAGCCTGTATTAGTCCCAATAATGACTCATCTTTGTTCTTATTAAACCAGTGTTTGAACACTGTGTGAATTATTATGATGAATGCCAAAATGGTACAGGCCAGATATGCCTTAGAAAGGTCGTATATTTCCAGGAAAATGTCATTCATCATACAGGCAAAAAGTTGGCCATATTACAAGAATTACTCAAAATTTGTTAGTCAGTTTTAAGGTGTAAAATTATCGAGTACTTTTACTTGAAATAACATGCTGGTTTACCTATCTTACCTTTCCATGGTTTTGGGGGTATAGCAGGAGGCATTGGTATAGCTCCAAAGCAGGTCCTGTGGAGTGCCTTGGCTTGGCAGAGTGAGCACAGGCAGCAGGCAGTTCTTCCAGTAACTCCCTGGAGCTTCAGGGTGTTGAGAGTTCCAGGCTGCACTAAGCCCCTCTCTGTCTCTACAGACAATAGGTCTGCCAGCAGGCATGGCTCCAAGTCCTCTCTGTGCCTAAGTAGGGTGCCGCTGCAGGGAACAGTGCCATGTCTATTTTAACAGTGGTTTCAAAGCTGGCCTGGGGGCTAAACTTGCTGTGGAACTGAGACCGAATTAGCTCCTTTTCAGGAATGGAACGTGTAGGTTTTTCCTGGTTTTACAGAGCTCTGCAGGTGGTACCCTACAGCTTCAAGTGCCGGCCAGCTGAGGAGGAAGCTGAGGGTGGGAGCCACCCAGGCCTTTGGAATTTGCCCCACATGAGCACCAGATATTGGTGAAATTATTAAGGCCACTTCATGTAGTTAAAAGGAAGGTTTATTTTGTGGGGTAACTTACAAGTGAAGGGATAGGTAACAGGGTCTGAGAAAGGTGTAGTGCAGTCCGGTGGTGTTCTCTGGAGAACTCTGCTTGGTCTACCTCCAGCTTCCAGGGTCCAAGAACCAAGAGAGCCAGCGAATCCGGATCTCAGGCATTCAGGGTCTTCTCTCGGCCCTGCCTTATAGGCGTGACAATTACCAAAGCCTCAATGAGGGTTGGAACTTCCAGATCAAAGCTGGAATGGCTACCCACTGTTCGACAGATTTAGGATCACCTAGGAGACACACTTCTGGGCATGTCTGTGAGATCATTTCCAGAGATACTGAACTGAGGAAGGAGGATCCATCCTGAATGTCATCATCACTTTTCCATGAGCTGAGGTCTTAGATTAAATAGAAGGGGAAGGAAAGAAAGTGATCATAGCAACAATATTCATCTTTCTGTTCCTGGTCCACTAAAGCATGAGACATCAGCCACCACATGTGTCTGCCAGCACAGAGCCTTCACCACCATGGGCTATGTCACCCCAAACTGTCATCCGAAGAATAATCTTTCTCCCCTAAAGTTGATTCTTCTCCAATATTGTCACAACAACAAGAAGGGAAACAAACATGTCTGGGTCTCAGCTAGAAATCCCTTTCTAGACAAAAAAAGCCAGATAGCCTATTCTCGTAGTACTTGGGAGGCTGGGGTGAAAAGACTGTTGGTTGTTTGAGGCCAGCCTGTACAAGATGATGAGCTCAGCCTTAGCTACAGAATAAGACTGTGTCTTGCTGGCAAGGTTATGAAGAAAGATAAACCCTTACTGTTGGTGAGAATGCAAATTGGGGCAGCCACTCTTTAAATCTATGTGGAGATCCTCAAAAACTTAAAATCTATCATATGACCCAGCCATACCACTCCTTGACATACACCCAAGGGATTCAATATTTTGTTCCACAGATCCTTGCTCAGCAATGTTCATTGCCACCTCTTCACAATATGCAGGGAATGGAAACAGCCTAACTGGTTTGCCACAGATGAATGGATAAAGAAAATGTGGTACATATACATAATGGAATACTATTCTGCTATAGAGAAAAAATGAAATCAGGCAATTTGCAGGTAAATGGGTGGACCTACAAAAGATGAGACTGAATGAGGTAACTCAGACCCAGAAAGACAAATGCTGTGTGTTCTCTTTCATCTGTGGATTCTAGTTCCCAGTCCTCAGATATGAATGTACAGCATGGAGTAACTGCAGAAATCAGGAAAACATAAAGGGACCAAAGGAGAGCAAGGTGGTGGGGCTTCAGCTTAAGAAGGGAATAGCAAGATACAGATGGTGATATGATGTAGGAACAGAAAAAAAAACTGGGAAGGAGGAAGAGAGGTCAATAAAGATAGAGGAGGAAATAGGGACAAATGATACCAAGGTTGTTTGACCTCAAGGAATCATGTTACATAATATTTACCTAAAATTATGCATAGTACATATAAGTGCATGTACACACACATATTTATGTCTTAAAGGAAGTTATGCTACTTAGAAGTTGCTGCTCTTGTGGGCTGACAATGATGCCCACAAGAACCGTAGACTAACAAAACTGCAACACACATGCACAAATACACATGTGTGGGCGCACACACACATACACAGCATCCTTTCAAATGGTTAGGCAGTATAGTTTAAGTGACTTCCCAAATAATAGAGACTATTGATGTAGTCCTCAATTGCCTCTCAGGAGTTGAGGGTAGTCCTCTTTTTCTGGTTACTGCACCTCAGGACACAAGACTCAGATGATTTGAGTTGAATCTGATCTCAAAGTCTTATTCCTAGACTATCATGCATGGCACTAGAAAATACCATGCAAGCTGCCAAGGGAAGATGATTAAACAGTCCTACCCAGTTGCAAAACCTACAGACCATGAAAATTACCAATATGACAAGGTGTGCATAAAGGAGCAATAAGTGGCCCTCACCTGTTAGTGGCTACCAACAGCTGTTCAGTTGGACTCAAGTCCCACTCAACAAGAGGGAAATCATATATGGTACTGAAAACCTACCCTGCTTCCTAGGCTAGTGAGTTAGAAAAGAATCTATTACTACTACTACTACTTTGTTAAACCAGCATAATTCCTCACCACATTCTATATCTTATCCTTCTACCCACAGAGAAGTGTAGCTAGCACCCCTCATTAAAGAAGCCTGTCTTTATAGAAAATGGAGACCACCACAGAAAACCATAATTGGATGCAATGCAGAGATCAGCAGATCATGGAGATTCCCAGTCCCGATTTACATCACGGCTCCTTCATCTGTGGCTCAGAGAACACTGAGGAAAAGGAGTAGGAAGAGGGTAAGAGCCAGAAGAATACCAGGACCTCGGCTATGAATGGTCGTTCCTGGAAACAGCTCCATAAAAAGACTGAAACAATAGAGACATCAACGGACTAACGTGGGAGGATGGAATTTCACAGGGTCTCACACCTAGGCAAAGAACTACAGACAACTAACTGCTGTGAGAAGGAAAGGTAGTCTCTCCCAAGGATGAGGCTTGCTCCTGGCTGTCCAATACAGAGTGGTCAGCCTTGAAATATCATACATATAAACAATAAAAACAGACTCGGCGGATTGTCAGTGTGCGTATTTGTGCGTACACATACATAGTATAAAACAACATTAATCAGTTAAAAAAAGAAGCTATCAACTTGAGAGCAGGCACAGCTTGGGAGGAGTTCCAAGGAAGATAGCTGGGAGGGATCGGATGTGATACAATCCCATTTCAATTAAAAACATACTTTAAGAAAGAAAGGAAAAAAGGATCTTATAAATGCAGATCAATTCAACTGGCCAAAAGCCTTAGAAATAGATTCTGAAAAGAGTTAACCCTATTTGGAAGTAGTCTCAACTCAAATGCACTATAGCTGGTGTCTCTGCAGTCTTTGTAGCCCTTGTGGAGAGGACTCCTGGGCTCAGTGGGGGAACAGGAATTTTTTTCTTTTCATCAATAGACTGCTCTGGTAATCTATATGAGTTTACTCAAAGTTCTCACATGATTTTACTGTTGCTTTCCACCGGTGACTTTCCTTGGAATGTATTTCTTTTAGAAAAATAGATGATGACTTCGGGGTTCATTTGAATCTGGTTCTGTGTTTCATGAATGCTAATGTAGACCTGAGGAGAGTTAAGCAGAAGGAACTGATAACCCTCTGCACTGGGCTAATTTTAGTATGTTAGGAATGTAGCATGAAAAACACAGCTTGTGAGGTTGTTAAGACAAATTAGCTCATCAATTATAGTTTGCTAATTTGCTCATAAGTCCATAAGAAAAGTACTACTAGTATCCACATTTCACCTACAAGGAGGTAAATTGCCCAGGGTTTCATAGCGTCAAAGCTAGATTTAATTTTTGGATACTTGACACAAAAGTCTTATTATCATCATAGTAGATGGCCCTCTGATGTATGCGGAATGAAATCAAGTGTAAATGCTAAGACTTACAAATCAACAATTTTCACCAACAAGATGTAGTCAATAGGCGCGAGTGCAAAACTTGTGATGATTACTCCATAATGCAGCATGAGAGAACTTTGGGGACATTCGAGGGTGCCAACCTATGGAAGCTGAGACACTGAGAACAAATGTAAATGTGTTCTCACACTCCGTCCTGATAGACCTGTTCCAGGCAAACCAGGGGTATACAGAAGCCAGAGCCATGTCAGTGCCAACATCTCATTCCGCCCTTGTGTTGTAGTAGCCACAGGAAGAACAGTGGAGTGATCATTAGAGGGCTTTTCCACAGCCCCCGCTTCTGCCGATGACCACTACAGACCCTTCAGTGGCTTCATTGGAGTGTAGGAAGGGGGTAGTGGCTTTCTTATGCATGTGTTCATGTGGGTTTACCTCTCTGCTAAGGAAGATGCGTAGATACTGGTGTGCTGGTTTTTAAATTCCATCTGTCCTATAACAAACTATTCATAAACAAAATTAAAATGATAAAATCAATATAAAGATGTTAGTCCTTTTAAAATTTTATTTTTAAGGGCTATGATTCATATGTATCTATTAATTCAAAATTAATGGTACCTGGGTGGATCTGGGGCCTCTCTATACTAAAAAGACAATCCAGTGACTAAGAATGTCCATTAAATTTGAGAAAAGTAAGTCTAATGAATGAATATTATATCCATCCAAGATAAAATAATGGAAAGATTAAGAAACAACATCTAGATGTTGTTGGAGGGAAGAGTGATACTAGGAGAGATTTCACGTGGTGACAGTTGCCATAGGAACCAGTTACCTATTACAAGGGTCTGCACACAGACACACAAAACCCAACCACTATTTGATGTAAATACATGTGAAAGATGGTATTTTCTCAGGAAGGCAGGTTTGGTAGGCACCCAAAGTGTTGTGACCATCTTCTTTTTCAAAGAACAGGTGGTAATGTGTTGAACAGCAGGAAGGTCCTGAATGGCTGCTCTGTCTTCTTCCACAGCTCATTACCACTCCAGCAGTCAGGTTTCTGTCCGATCATTCACTTTGACTGTACTTCCTTTTTCTCTTGCTTTAAAAACAGTGAGTATAGACTCTCAGGGCAAAGGTATATGTGCATATAGAGACCAGAAGGAGTAGATATCAGGCATCTTTCCTCAAAAGCTCTCTATTTCTGAGACAGCATCTCTCGTACTCAACCTGAAGCTAACGATTAGGCTAGCCAAATAACCTATTTAAGCCAGTTAGCCTAGTCTGGCCATTAAGTGAGCTTCAGGGATTCACCCATCTCTCCCCACATACCTCCTCCCTATTTGATTGTAGTGTTTAAGCTGTAACTACAGTTACAGGTACAGGTCACCATGCCCAGCTCTTTACGGAAGTTCTATGGATCTGAACTCATGCTGGGGTAGCAAACATTTGCCAGTTGAGCCATCCCCCAGCTTTCAGCATTCTTCTCACCCTAAAAGTATATGGTTGTGATCGGGAAATCTGCCCCGAACTCCCATCTGAACCAGAGACTGAAGGCAGACCCTGCAGTCTCCACACCCTGCCCACACACCCATTTACACAAGACCCCAGTCACTTCCTGAGAATCAGAGACCAGTCCCCAGCTTCAATCCTGCCCTGGAACTCCCACCTGGACCAGAGGTGAGTGCCTGGGGACACACCCAGAGAGGCCTCACCTGGAACACAGCACTCAGCACCAGCCACTCCAGGGAAGACCTGCCCAACTTGGCCCGGTTTCAGGCCATTCTTCAGGCCCTGCGGGAAGGCTCCCCTTTTCCAGGACTGCAGGCAGACTCTGCAGTCTCCACACCCTGCCCCCACATCCATTTGCCAGAGACCCCAGCCACTTCCTGAGACTCAGAGACCAGCCCCCAGGTCCCATCCGCCCAGGAACTCCCATCTGGATCAGAGCTTCCATCCTGTCCTGGACCTCCCATCTGGACAAGAGGAGCGCCCATCTGGACAAGATAAGGAGACCCCAGGGACTTCCCAAGACTCAGAGTACAGCCTCCCAGCTCCTATCCAGCTAGCACTCTCATCTGGACCAGAGCTCCCATCTGGCCCAGAGCTTCCATCTGGACCAGAGAGAGGCTCCCTAAATCTGTCAGCTCTCTCTGGACCAAGTACACTGATAAGACCAAGAACAAATCCAAGAGGAGATGGGCAGACATCAAGGCAGAAGTACATACAACAAAATAAAGAGCAATACAGCATCACCAGAACCTAGCCCTTCTCCAACAGCTAGACCTGAACATCACGGAATGGAAGAAGAAGAAGAAGGAGAAGAAGAAGAAGAAGAAGAAGAAGAAGAAGAAGAAGAAGAAGAAGAAGAAGAAGAAGAAAACAACCTTATAAGTAACATCATGAAGAGGCTAGAGCCTTATATAGAAGAAATAAAAAATAAAGTAGAGGAACAGACAAACAAAAAATGGGAAGAACGCTATAAAAAACTAGAGGAAAGGACAATTAAAGCAGAAGAAAACAATAAGTCCTGAAAGAAAATCATGAAAAAGCAAGGGAAACAGTCCAAGACCTGAAGAGGGAAATAGAAAAAAAATGAAGAAGACACTAGCAGAAGGAATGCTGGAAATAGAAAATCTGAGTAAACAAACAAGAACTTCAGAGGCAAGTATAACCAACAGAATGCAAGAGATGGAAGAGAGGATCTCTGGTGTTGAAGATACGTTAGAAGAAAGAGATTCATCAGTCAAAGAAAACACTAAAACCAACAAAGTCATGACCCAAAATGTCCAAGAAATTGGGGACACCAAGAAAAGACCAAACCTATGAATAATAGGATAGAGGAAGGAGAAGAATACCAACTCAAAGGCAGAGAAAATATATTTAACAAGATCACAGAAGAAAACTTTCCCAACTTAAACAAGGAAATGCCTATGAAGATACAAGAAGCCTATAGAATACCAAATAGACTAGACCCCCCAAAGAAGTCCCCTTGCCAGATAATAATTAAATAAATAAACGCACAAAATAAAGAAAGAATATTAAGGGCAGCAAAGGAAAAAGGCCAAGTGACTTATAAAGGCAAACCCATCAGAATAACACCCGATTTCTCAATGGAGACTTTGAAAGCCAGAAGGACCTGGACAGATATAATGCAGACACTAAGAGACCATGGATACCAGTCTAGACTAATATACCCAGCAAAACTTTCAATCATCATAGATGGAGTGAACAAGACCTTTCAAGACAAAACCAGATTTAAACAATACTTATCCACAAACCCAGCCCTACAGAAAGCACTAGAAGGAAAATTCCAACCTAAGGAAGCCAGATATACCCATGAAAACACAGGCAATAGATAACACCACAGCAATAAACCCCAAAGAAGAGAAGTACACACACACTACCATCAAAAAATAAAAATAATAACAGGAACAAACAATCACTGGTCATTACTATCCCTTAATATCAGTGGACTTAATTCACCTATAAAAAACACAGACTCACAGAATGGATACGAAAACAGGACCCATCTTTCTGCTGCATACAAGAAACACACCTCAAATTCAAAGACAGACACCTCCTAAGAATAAAAGGCTGGGAAAAGACTTTCCAATCAAATGGTCTTAAGAAGCAAGCTGGTATAGCCATCCTAATATCCAGCAAAATAGACTTCAAACTAAAATCAATCAAAAGAGATGATGAAGGACATTACATACTCATAGCAGGAAAGATCCACCAAGATGAAGTCTTAATTCTGAACATTTATGCCCCAAACACAAAGGCACCCACATATGTAAAAGACACATTACTACAGCTTATATCACATATAAAACCCCACACATTAATAGTGGGAGACTTCAACACTCCACTTTCACCTCTGGACAGATCGGCCAAATTGAAACTTAACAGAGAAATAATGGTCTTAACTGATATTATGGCTCAAATGGACTTAATCAATATCTACAGAACATTCCACCCAAACAAAAAAGAATATACCTTCTTCTCAGCACCTCATGGAACCTTCTCTAAAATCGACCACATACTTGGCCACAAAGCAAATCTCAACAGATACAAAACAACTGGAATAACCTCCTGTGTTCTATTGGACCACCATGGTTTAAAGTTAGATTTCAACAACAACAACAACAACAACAAAAAAAAAAAAAAACTACAGAAATCCTACAATCTCATGGAAACTGAATAATGCTCAACTGAATCACCCATGGGTTAAGGAAGAAATAAAGAAAGAAATTAAGACTTCCTAGACATCAATGAAAATGAAAACACCACATACCCAAACTCATGGGACACTGTGAAAGCAGTGCTAAGAGGGAAATTCATAGCACTAAATGCCCACATAAAGAAGCTGGAGAAATCTCACGCTAATGACTTGACAGCACACCTGAAATTCCTTGAACAGGAAGAAGCAAAGTCTCCCAGGAGGAACAGATGCCAGGAAATTATCAAATTGAGAGCTGAAATCAATAAAATAGAAATAAAGAGAACAATACAAAGGATTAATGAAACAAAGAGTTGGTTCTTTGAGAAGATCAAGAAGATAGACAAGCCCTTATCCAAACTAACCAAAAGACACACAGAGAGAGAGAGCATCCAAATTAACAAAATCAGAGGAAGTCCAGAGAATCATCAGGTCATACTTCAAAAACCTCTACTTCACAAAACTGGTAAATCTAAAAGAAATGGATAATTTTCTGGATAGGTACCACATGTCTAAGTTAAATCAAGACCAGATAAACCATTTAAATAGTCCAATAACCCCTAAGGAAAGAGAATCAGTCATTAAAAGTATCCCAACCAAAAAAAGCCCCGGACCAGAAGGTTTCACTGCAGAATTCTACCAGATCTTCAAAGAAGACTTCATACCAATACTCTTTAAATTGTTCCACACAATAGAAGCAGAAAGTATATTACTAAACTCCTTCTATGAGGCTACAATTACCCTGATTCCTAAACTAAACAATGATGCAACAAAGAAAGAGAACTACAGACCAATCTCCCTCATGAACATTGATGCAAAAACACTAAATAAAATACTGGCAAACAGACTCCAAGAACACATCAAAACAATTATCCACCATGATCAAGTAGGCTTCAGCCCAGGGATGCAAGTGTGATTCAACATACGAAAGTCCGTCAATGTAATACACCATATAAACAAACTCAAAGAAAAAAACCACATGATCATCTCACTAGATGCAGAAAAGGCATTTGACAAAATCCAACACCCCTTCATGATAAAGGTCTTGGAGCGATCAGGAATACAGGGAACATACCTAAACATAATAAAGGTAATCTACAGCAAGCCAACAGCCAACATCAAATTAAATGGAGAGAAACTCAAAGCAATTCCACTAAACTCAGGAACAAGGCAAGGCTGTCCCCTCTCCCCCTACTTATTCAATATAGTACTTGAAGTTCTAGCCAGAGCTATAAGACAACATAAGGAGATTAAGGGGATACAAATTGGAAAGAAAGAAGTCAAGCTCTCCCTATTTGCAGATGACATGATAGTATACATGAGTGACTCCAAAAATTCAACCAAGGAACTGATACTGCTAATAAAAACCTTCAGCAACATAGCAGGATACAAGATCAACTCAAAAAAAATCAGTAGCCCTCCTATATACAATAGACAAACAGGCTGAGAAGGAAATCAGAGATACATCACCCTTTACAATAGCCACAAATGATATAAAATACCTTGGGGTTACTCTAACTAAGCATGTGAAGGACCTATATGACAAGAACTTTAAGTCCCTGAAAAAAGAAATTGAAGAAGATGTCAGAAAATGTAAAGATCTCCCACGCTCATGGATAGGCAGGATTAACATAGTAAAAATGGCGATCTTACCAAAAGCCATCTACAGATTCAACACAATCCCCATCAAATTACCAACACAATCCTTCACAGATCAGGAAAGAATAATACTCAACTTCATATGGAAAAACAAAAAACCCAGGATAGCCAAAAGAATCATGTACAAAAAAACAACCTTTGGAGGCATCACGATCCCCGACCTCAAGCTCTACTATAGAGCTACTGTAATAAAAACAGCCTGGTACTGGCATAAATCTGACATGTGGACCAATGGAATCGAATTGAAGACCCTGACATTAACGTGCACACCTATGAACACACAATTTTTGACAAAGAAGCCAAAAATATACAATGGAAGAAAGAAACATCTTCAAAAAATGGTGCTGGCATAAATGGATGTCGATGTGTAGAAGGCTGCAAATAGATCCATATCTGTCACCATGCCAAAAACTTAAGTCCAAGTGGATCAAAGACCTCAACATAAATCCAGCTACTCTGAACCTGATAGAAGAGAAAGTAGGAAGTACTCTTGAACACATTGGCATCGGAGATCACTTTCTAAATATAACATCAGTAGCACTGACACTGAGAGAAACAATCAATCAATGGGACCTGTTGAAACGGAGAAGCTTTTGTAGAGCAAAGGACATGGTCAACAAGACAAAGCGACAGCCTACAGAATAGGAAAAGGTCTTCAACAAGCCCACATCTGACAGAGGGCTGATATCCAGAATATATAAAGAACTCAAGAAATTAGACATCAAAATGCCCAATAGTCCAATTAAGAAATGGTCTATAGAACTAAACAGAGAATTCTCAACAGAGGAAGTTCAAATGGCTGAAAGACATTTAAGGAATTGCTCAACATCCCTAATTATCCGGGAAATGCAAATCAAAATGACTCTGAGATACCACCTTACACCTGTCAGAATGGCTAAGATCAAAAACACAGAAGACAGCTTATGCTGGAGAGGATGTGGACCAAGGGGAACTCTCCTCCACTGCTGGTGGGAATGCAAGCTTGTACAGCCACTTTGGAAATCAATATGGTGCTTCCTTAGAAAATTGGGAATCCATCTCTCCCAAGACCCAGCTATAGCACTCTTGGGCATATACCCAAGGAATGCTCAATCATACCACAAGGGCATTTGCTCAGCTATGTTCATATCAGCATTGTTTGTAATAGCCAGAACCTGGAAACAACCTAGATGCCCTTCAACTGAAGAATGGATAAAGAAAATATGGTACATATACACAATGGAGTACTACTCAGCAGAGAAAAACAATGACATCATGAGGTTTGCAGGCAAATGGATGGATCTAGAAAAAAATCATCCTGAGTGAGGTAACCCAGACTCAGAAGGACAAACATGGTATGTACTCACTCATAGGAGGATACTAGATGTAAAACAAAGATGACTAGACTACTACACAACTCCAGGGAGGCTACCTAGAAAACAGGACCCTAGGAAAGACACAGGGATTTCCCAATGACAGAGAAATGGATGAGATCTACATGAACAACCTGGATGACAGTGGGAGTAATGAAGGGCAAGGTTTGAGGGAAAGAAAGCTAAGGGGAGCGGGAGATCCCAGCTGGATCAAGAACAGAAAGGGAAAACAAGGAATAACAGACCATGATAAATGAAGACCACATGAGAACAGGAATAGGCAGAGTGCTAGAGAAGTCCCCAGAAATCCACAATGATACATCCTCTGTAGACTGCTGGCAATGGTCGAGAGAAAGCCTGATCTGACCTAGTCTGGTTATCAGATGGCCAAACACCCTAACAGTCGTCTTGGAACTCTCATCCAATAACTGGTGGAAGTGGATGCAGAGATCCTCAGCCAGGTCTCAGGTGGAGCTCCAGGTGTCCAATAATTGAGAAAGAGGAGGGACTGTAAGAGCGTGAATTGTTGAGCCCAAGATTGGAAAAAGCACAGGGACAAATAGCCAAACGAATGGAAGTACATGAATTATGAACCAAAGGCTGTGGAGCCCCCAGCTAGATCTGGCCCTCTGGATAAGTGAGACCATTGAATAGCTTGAACTGTTTGGGAGGCATCCAGGCTGTGGGACGGTGACCTGTCCTTAGTGCATGAGCTGGCTGTTTGGAACCTTGGGCTTACACAGGGACGCATGCTCAGCCTGGAAGGAGGGGACAGGACCTGCTTGTACTGAATCCACCAGATTTAAATGAATCCCCAGGGGAATCTTGGCCCTGGAGGAGATGGGAATGGAGGGGAGGGGATGAGGGAAGGTGGGAGTGGGGGCGGGAGCGAGGAGGACAGGGGAACCCATGGCTGATGTGTAAAATTAAAACACAAATATAATAAACAAAAAAGTATATTGTTGTACCAAATATCCTCTCTTCAACTTCTGCCCATGCCACAAATATTTCCTAGATTTTACCTTCTTCTCTCTCTCTCTCTCTCTCTCTCTCTCTCTCTCTCTCTCTCTCTCTCTCTCTGTGTGTGTGTGTGTGTGTGTGTGTGTGTGTGTGTGTGTGTGTGTGATTCTGTATTATCTTACTTTTTAAAAATATCTGTTGCTACCTCATAGGTTATCATTTCAAAATTGCTTATAGCTTTTATATATTCACTATCCATTGCATTAGCAGAAATACCACTTATATGTCAGACTAAAACAAAATCAGAAATGGCATTTAAAAGTATGTAAGCCTTAATATGTAAGTTCCTTCAACACAAAGTAGTTTTTACGACACGGTCTGCTATTCCCCCAAATGTCTGATTCTTGGCTTTTTGTCTAAATGAATCCAGCAGCAGCAGACTTGTCTGTTGCTATGTGACCTGGAAATTCCCAAGTAATCACTGTTGAATAGCTGACTTTTAGATTAGTTAAGATGTTCTTAAGGAAATAAATCCTTTTCTGGTTAGTTCTGAAGGGATCTGTGTGTTTGGCTCAGTACTTTCGTGGAAGTATATTCTCAACAGGTGAAAGTAAACACACACAGAGCCAGGGCCCACCAAGGAGAGAATCTGGATCCTATTCTCTGGCAGATACATCAAGGCAGGTCAGAGCATTGACCCTGGGGTGGGTTTGGGTCAGGAGGGCAGGGAGGGGGTCTGCTGGTCCTCTCATTCTCCTTTAAAGTCTTGAGAGAGTAGAAAACAAGCCATTTTGAAACAGGCTTAGGAAAGGAAGTATTTTTAGAAAGATAACTTGCTACTTAAAATAATTCTCTTGGTGACATTTTAATGACATGTGCAAAACCAAGTGTTGGAATAATACAACCTGCTATCAGCACCATCAGGAAATATTTATTAAGTGTCCCTGAGAGTTAGGTAAGTAGCAGATGCACATGGGGATGGAAGATAGAGTGTTAGGAGACAGCATAGACTTGGGGAAAGTCACTAACACAGCACCATTTTTTATACTCCGTGCTTCCTATTATTTCTTCTTTAATTTCTGGTCTACCCTCCCTTCCACATCTGCACTAAAAGGGCTTTGGATCACTTCAGACCTTGGCTTAGGAAAATGACTATTCTTTAGCATTTTCCTTTGAGCCGAGCAAATACCTGTGCTTCAGCTCTCTGGCTCGGTGAAATCCTAAATCATCCATCCTCACAGGCAGCGAGAATGCAGCAACCTTCATTCTGGGATTCCTTCTGTCTTCCCTTCTCTCTTTCCCTTCTCTCCCTCCCTTCCTCACTCTTTTCCTCCCTTCTCACCTCGGTAATATCTTTTCATTTCTCCTCTGATGTTCTCCTCCTCTCAACCTTGACTGAATTTCTCTTCCAACTCCTCAAATACTCTTGGGTTACCATCCAACAACACCGTACCATTTTGATAAAGAGAAAACCTGTACTGGTCTTGGTAAGAGGCTGCACATACCTATATAATTTTTGTCCAGGCCCAAATGGAAGTTAACTATTTTAAATCAAATTTTATTTAGTAGACAAACCACTGCAATCAAGACCATAGCCCCTGTGTCTTCCACATAGTGAACATGTAGACTCATCGGTCAAAAGACGCTGGCGCTCTACTCTCTCCTCAGATCTTTCCAATTAGAACTTGAAAGCCCATTTTCCTCCCGGAGAAAGGCCAGATGCATTCTTCTTTAATGAGCTTAGGACCCAAACTGCAATATGATCCCCAGCTTCAGGTGGAACATGGGTAGCAGCTTAGAAAGAAAGGAGAATGGAGTTGGAGGAGGATGTAGATTGAAGGATTACCTTAATTAAATGTAAAAGTAGGATCAGAAAGGTAGCAGGGCCTTAAAGGAACACTAGTTCTGTGGTCTAAGAGACAAAGCTTGTATAGCAGCTGTTCTCATGTAGGGGGAAAATCCAAGTTAAGTCTGAATATTTATGTGACATTTAAAGAAAATAAGGTGAGCATCACAAACATCTCACAGAATATGGGTAACTCAAGACAAAAACCTATTAAGCATAAATCACATCTTCAAGGTTCTTAGTAGAGCATGTGATACCATTCCATGCATTCTATCCTAATTCACAAATTAGGTTATTGTTTCAAAAATTGCATTTTATTTCCCATTAGCAATCAAGGTCATAGAAAATAAAAATTTAAGTCAGACTCTAATACAAATAAAAACACAATTTCTGGTACCATTTTCTTTTTAAAAGATGTTTTTAAAATCAAGACTTGAAGATGTTGCAGTTTGGATCCAATAACCTCCTACCTAGTCAAATAATGAGAAAGTATGCAATTAAAGAAATGAATGTGGCAATATCATAGTATGATAAAAAATAAGTCAAAGATAGTCATGACAAGTAAAACAACAATATGGAATCATATACAGGGTATATTGACATTTACATCAATGGGCAAGAACAATATATACGTATTTATTTACTTAGATCTACAAAGACATATTTGGGAAGAACATGTAAGAAATTAATGAGTAATTATTTAGAATTAGTGGACAGGAGATAACTGGGCCAATTGTACCCAGGGTTGAGGAGACATTTTACTATACACAATTTTATACTCTTAGATCCTTTCATTGTGTGACACATATAAAGTACTGCATGTGTGAATGTGTGTGTGTATGTGTGATTTATGAATAACTTTAAAGTTCTCTATTATTCCCACAAATAAAATAAAATGTAGTGGTGCAGTCCAAAAGACAGTTGCAAACTGATGAACCTGTGGAATGACTCTCCATTCCTGACCTGTATTTTATTCGCCAGCTCAGTTATCTTGTTTCTTGCTAATATCTCCAATGCCTACAGTTTGACCCCTGGGTAAAAGGAGAGATCAGGAAACTTCAGAAAACACAACCCCCTGGTAATCTGCTTAGAGGCATTTGGAACTGCTCAGTGATCCATGAATGTCAAGGCAAACCTCTAATATACCTCTCTCGAGCACCCTGGAAATCTCTTTATCTCAGGTAAACTTTAGGTCAATAAGAAATACCTGTGACCTTTGTTTTAAGCTCCTGAGTGCTTTCAGAGGCATTCTTTCACATTCACTTCTGATCACTTAAAAAATGTAGGCCACGTTTCAAACAGCTTTCCCTCCACAGAGCAGAGGCAATGGGAAGATGAGCATGGCGGCCGTCTGCATGGAGGTAGGAAAGGGCACTTGATTTCTGATTCCTGTGGAACTGCAGAGATTCAAAGACTCCTCTTCTACCTATTTCTGGGTTACTTTCCCCTCCATTCTTCCCGGCTCCCCTGTCCCAGCAGCTCTTGTCATGTTTAAGCTCATTTCTTATGTAACTGGATGCCTTCCTTTTCTCCAGGTGGCAAATGTCCTCTATCTAATATCTGTGAAGTGCTTATCATTGGAGTTATTAAATACAAGCTGACACAACAAACCACCAATTTGTTATTTTGATGAAAATATTTTTGTATTTTCAGCAGATGGCTCAAAATGTTGCCTTTGTTATATAGTCTTTGTTTTGACAAAGACAAAAAATTAAGAGAGAGGGAGAGAGCGCTCCGGATCATTTTCCTATGAAACTTAATCTAAAACCAAACAATTTGGCACGTGACTCCTGAGTGTTGTTCTGCATTTCACTTGGAAGCCATTTCCCTGGCAACCTCCACCTTCTCCCAGCTGTAGAGGTCAACACAATAGACTTGTCACAGGTTTGAAGTCGGGTAACCACTTTTAATTTGGAGAAATTATTACCCGGGGAGAAAATAGGCTGGTCCTGTACTTCAAAGAAAAAAATAGAAATCAAGATGCACACAGCCTCCTGAATTGGACTGACTCTTAGTGCTGCTGTGTGGCCTCGTAAGCAGCTGTTCAAATAAGTAGTTGCCCAGAGGAAATGTATATTCAAATGGGCCTTGTCATTTGCCTCTCCTAGCTTCACACCTAAAAGCCAGATGCGAGCTCTTCCCAGCTAACAAATAGATGCCTTCTGGAGGCTCATTATGGTAATTACTGGCCATATATTACTGCCATGTGAAAAGGGTTGTGCAGCAGGCCAGCCCAGGGGCATTTACAAGTGGTTTATTTGTGTTCAGCTATTAAGAATCCTCCAGTTATCAGATCAACTACTGCTCTTTGGGTTTTACAGCAAGCCGTTCCTAACAATCCATCCTTCATCCGCCACCTTTGTGATACATTTCAGCAGCACTTAAGGACCTAACCTGCTGTGTGAGAAAGTTACTTTACCCTTTACAAAGAGTTTTCCAAGTCCTCACGCCCTGTGAGAGCTCTGTTCTACCAGAGTGTTTCCCTGCAAATCCTCCCCCACTCCATCCCTCCAAGGCTTCCACTTTCCTTGTTCCTCAACAAGACTGCCCTCCTCTTCTGTGGACAGCAAACACCTTCCTGATGTAAATGCATGTTGGTGCAAGTGAGCTCGATAAGTCTGGAGAACTCAGGCTGGACCCCAAGTTACACAAGGTCTGAAGGTCAGACAAGATAGGAGACATCTTCTTTTAACAGAAAAAAATAGAAATTTTGTGATTATTAAAACTAAGCACACAAATATATTTTGCAATGTAAAGTGCATTTTTAAAAGCAGACAAATCTTTAAATATCCTAAGACCTAAGAAAGAATAACATGACTTTTTAAAAGTAATTCCTCATATGGTGGGATGGCTCGGTGGGTCAAAGGGCTTTCTTGACAAATCTGCCAACCAGAGTTGATCCCCAGAACCCACACAGAACAAGGAAAGGAGAGAACCAACCACTTCCAAAGTTGTCCTATGGCCTCCAATTTGGCCTGTGGTGTGCACATTCTCTCTGTCTCTCTGTCTTTGTTTATCTTTCTCTCTCCCCCTCTCTCTCCCTCCCTCCCTCTGTCTCTCTGTCTCTCTGTCTCTCTCTCTCCCTCCCGCTGTCTCTCTCCCTCCCTCCCTCCCTCCCTCCCTCTCTCTCTCTCCCCCTCTCCCTCCCTCCCTCCCTCTCTCTCTCTCTCTCTCTCTCTCCCTCCCTCCCTCCCTCCCTCCCTCCCTCCCTCCCTCTCTCCCTCTGTCTCTGTGTCTCTCTGTCTCTCTCTCTCACACACACACAATAATAAAATTAAAATTTAAAAATATATCTGCCTCTTTTTGAGACAACAGTCACAAGTCTTGACTGCGTCTTCCTGTGATGACGGTTTTATATTTTTCAGAGAGAGAAAAAGAGAAAATAATCTAGCTGGTTGTTTTGAACGACATTGACTGAAATAAGACGAAATAAGACAATTGTCCTCACTTGAAGTTTCTTTCCACACCTGAACATATTATTAGGAATTCCAGGTAAGTTTTTTAGAATTCTTCTTTTTAAATGTGGGGAAATGTTTATCAAGTTTCTCTGTAAGTGATGTATTTCAGGGTGTGTTGCAGAGCCTGGTCTTACATACAGTTGGACCTGAAACACAGTCCTTCACCACATCTTGTGGAGATGACATCACTAGCAAATGTCTTCCTCATTGGTTGCTGCTTTTGCTTTACTTTGCAAATGCTCTGTGCATGCTGCTTTTCTGCATAAGTTTGCTACTGATTTCATACTTGGATCCTGTTTTTAGTTTCACAACCCATTCGCTTTTCTGAAGTTTCTTTTCGCTTTTTAGTGCATTCATAAGTGCACTAAAAATGGTGTCCTCCATGATGTTTAGATCAGGACAATGAAGGCAAATCCATACTTATTGAGACATTTCAACTTTTAAAATAGTGTGTGTGTGTGTGTGTGTGTGTTATGTGTGATTTCAGGAGGTGAAAGTTTTTGCTCAGAAAGCCAACCAGAGTTGGATCCCTAGGACCCACAAAGGAAGGAGAACCAGCCACTCCCAAAGCTGCGCTACAGCCTCCACATTTGGGCAGTGGACTCCTCCAAGGACTATCTCCAGGATATATGGATGAGTCCTGGAGATAGCCACACTTTGGTATAAGTGCCTTTCAACTGAGCCATCTTCCCAAACCCCATTGAAGACTTCAAAACACCTTTAGAAATTTGTTTCTCTGTGCTTACATATGTTTATAAGTTGAAAAAAAAAATAATCCCACAGATTTGGAAAGCAGCCATCTAAGTAAAAGACCATGAAAAAAAAATTTATTTTTCAAGACAGGGCTTTTCTGTGCAGTTTTGGTGCCTGTCCTGGATCTGGCTCTATAGACAAGGCTGGCCTCAAACTCTCAGAGATCTGCCTGGCTCTGCCTCCTGAGTGCTGGGATCAAAGGTGTGTGCCACCACCGCCCTGCCAAGAGCATAAAATTTAAACTTCATTAAAATCATTTGTAAAATTTTGCTTGTGAGCTCCTGAGAGACAATCCTCTGTGCATATCTCCACCCCAACCACTCCCTACCCCATTTCAACACGTTGATAAAGATGAGCTTCAGAGCTTAGAAATGTAATTGTAAAAACAGAGGCTTCAAGATTATGTAGCTAGCTAGCTAGCTAGTGGTGAAGATGTTTCATTGTTATAGTCCCAGAATCCTCCCAGTATGAGCAATGGGGACCAAAGTAGGGAGGAGTTCTTGAGAAATGAGAAAAGTTCTCGGACTGTCTCCTTCCCTGCCTGGTCTAAGACCCCAATGAGTGTTTGCACAAACCACTCCTGAGCTGTCCTGGGATTGGACATAGACCCTCCTGCATGCCTCCTAGAGTACTTTAGAACTAAGCCACATCCCAGCCTCATTCTTATAGCCTATTTCTAATCCCAAATTTTAGGTTACTGCTCTTATATGAATTTGTCTCACATGCACACACAGATACTATCCACTGAGCAAATTCTTTTTGACAACATCATCTTGCTGGTTGTACTAGAAAAATAGGAATAAACTAAATAATCAAAAGTGGGGTATTAAACACCTTATTTCTCATTCACACAACAGAAGAATGCAGCATCTTTAAATGCCCTGCTGAAGTAGATTTATTGCTCTGAAAATTGCTTATAATACTTTTTCTAACATGGAAAAGTACAAAGTAATTTAAGTGGCAAAAATCCCAGTTCTACCTTAAGAAAAACACAAACAAACAAACAAAGCCTCCTTATTTTCTTATAGAGACATGAATATCTATGTACCAAGGTTTTGACAGCAATTGCAGTTAGAATTATTTACATTATTTATATAATCACTTTTTTCTAATTAATTTTTAATTTTAATAATAAAGTATTTTAATGCTAAAAAAGAAAATATTACTTTGACAATGGATTTCTTTAGGCTTTCATAATAAAACTATAGCCTAAAATTTAGATGCTTATGTTACAAACCCCATTTTCAAGGGACAATAATCCATTTCTGAGATTTATCCTTCAGCTTGCCATAGCACAAGGAGACAGCTCCATCTCCATATGGTGCCCTCTGTGGTTTTCATCCCTGTGCTTGGGGAATAGGCCAATGTCCAGAAATTAGTTCCGGGTGAGTATAAGAAATATTATCTGCTCAAATGAATTTTCTAGGATGGATAAATATTTCAAGAGTTTTCTGGAAAGAGTTAGGTTTAGTCCTTCACATTTGTAACTAGAAAAGAACAAGGACCCCCTAAGAAATAGGAGTGAATATAGACATTCTATATTAGAGTTTGAGTTGTCATGTAAATATTTAAGGGCAGGATCAACCGGGACTTAAATGAAGCTTCGAATGTATTGATTTACATAAACTGTCCTTCTAGGTACTATCCTCAGTCCCTCCCTTCCTCTGGTGAAACAAAAACAAACAAACAAAAAAGGAAAATTGGTAAAATGCATATTCCAAGGTCACACCCTCCCCGAAAGCCTCAGCAGTTCTGGGATGTGGGCAGGAAGTGACTGTTCTAAGGGCGAGAGACTCCTTGGCTATCTATGCCTCTTTAGTAGGGTGGGAACTCCAGCAGAGCACCAGAAAGCCTTTCCTAGAAGGCCAAGCTTTGGAGTGTGGAAAGCAGTAGCCAGTACACTGCTCTGCTCCATCCACCTTCACCAGCTGACCTCATGCCTCCTGGGGTGGTGTAGCCTTCTGACCACATTAATCAGTCCCTCCAAACTGGTCTTCTAGCAGTTAATATAATCACACTATGGAAAAACAATTCTTTCTCTCTTAGAGTAGTTTGAAACCCTGTTAAGATAATGACTTGGGCCTCACTTAAAAACCTGCCACATTCAACCTTCTAAATCCCTGCTCTTACAGATTGCTGCCCTGAGTCCATGTGCTTTGTCTCTGCTAGTGCTAATGGTTTTCTGTGTTCCGTTCTAGACACGTGACAGCCTGGTGTCATAGTGCTGCTGAAAAATGCATTCTCTGTGCCCAGGAAGAACCTGTATAAATATTCTCAATAAATAAATAACAGTTGTCATTTTCAGAATATGACAATCTCCAGCTGCCTGTGCTTAACGTGAGCGACGTGTCATTTATCCTAATAGATGTGAATGCATGTATTGTACGTACCAGTGAGTCACCTAATTCTTATTCACTTCAGCCTTGGTCTCAGTTGGGGGCAAGTGCCTCTAACAGGGTTTGGCTGGATCAAATCACAAGCTGAAAAATCTTGGTCAATTATAGAAGCCTGAGGCTGAGGAGAGAGATGTCTCTTCACACCTCCTCACAGAGCTCCCCACACATGCCTTTGCCAGGCTCATAGAAGAAGGCAAGCCCCTCCCATCCATGGAATTTCTGGGACTCTTTCTCCCCTTTGTAATTGAATGGGACTCAATCGTTCTGTGTCCCCATACTACAAGTGGTGAGAAAGTCGCCTAATCCTGCTGACATTGCCGCTTGTCAGCGCCTCTTTATTTCTCTCTTTAAAGGCTCAACGTGTTTTGATTTACAATCCACACCAAGATGACTGCAGGTGCCCTCTCTAAAAAGCAAGGTTAACTCACCTGAGATGAGTTCTTTTATTGCAAACAAAAGCAACACATGAGCAGGAAATACAATTAATACAGGTGCTTCCCTGAAACCCAAGCAAATGCCTGCTGTCTTGAAAAGAGAGGAAAACTCTTCCCCATGGCCTGGGGGTCCTTTTCACGCTTTCTCAGTGAAGGATTTGAATTAGAATAGGGTTGAAGGAAAAAGGAAAAGCCTTCTGTGCAGGACCCCATATAAGGAGCTGTAAATTGTTTAAGGACTCAGGTTATTCAGGGGTAAAGAGTTGACCAAAACTGACCCTCACATTGGAATTCAATGAACCACCACCAATGAAAGCTTCAGTCTTATATTGGATCCATTTTAGGGCAGTATTCATGACAAAAAGCTTTTTTTTTTTTTCTTTTAAAGAGTAGAGTTAAGGTAAACTAAAAAAAAAAAAAAAAAAAACAAAAACAAAAAACCCTTGTCATTTGATTCCCCTTGAGATATATAATGCATATATTAATTCAGGGCAAGTGTTTGATTCTCTTGATAGCAGAGGAGCCATCCTTAGCTTGCTTAAGTTCAAAGTTTACTAACTGGGAGCCTGATGGTTCATGCCTTTTGAACTTAGCAAGTCAATGGAGTAAAGACTTCTATCTTGAAGTACAGGTAAATCTCTTCAGTGGAGGCTGGCAGTTCATTCCTTTTGAACTTAGCAAGTTAGTGGAGTAGAAAGGCTTCCATCTTGAAGGGTAGGTAGGCAAATCTTTTCGGGGCTTGGTAAGATTGTTTGCTCTTCATGCTAAGAAAAGACCAAAAAGGAAATTAAGCAAAATAAATGCAGCAGCCCTACCAAACAGCCACATTTCATGAATGCTGTGTAAAGAACATGAAGATAAGAAACCCAAAACACTGAATAACAAAAATATGGGGGCAGGGTTGTAGACTTTAAGACTCAGTAAACAACTACATTCAAACTGCCAAGAACACTATATCTAATACACACACACACACACACACACACACACACACACACACACACACACATATATATATATACATACATATCTTGACTACTCCTCTAAGCACATAACATGTCCTGGTTTAATTTGAACAGGCATGTTAGGCCAAGTGGTACTTACTTTTCAGCCTTGGTTGGATTCTGTCTAATATTAATTGAGCCAGGGATCCAGATTTGGATCCTTCATGTGCTTGTTTCCTTTCTCTCCACACCAACCTGGCTTCTCACAAATGCTTTTGGTGTCACCACATTTCCTCAGTGGTGGTGGCAAATTCACCTGCTCTGGCAATGACAGGGTGACAAGCAGCATGCTCAATTACACCTGCTCCTCTCTTTAAGTAATTGCCTTAGAGCTTGCCAAATTACATGCTAGTTTTCTCAGGCACGCTAATTCAGATTACGGTGAAGGTGCTAAACTTTTATCAATGACTACAGCCTGATAGTTTGAAGCAGTGTCTTTGTTTTCCAGAGTTCCATTCTTTCATGGCCAGAGACTCCTGCTCTGTGGAATCTCAGCACTCACTAATATTACATCTCCTTCAATATTGTCCACATGGGAAGCTTCTTTCCCCATGCCCTGGTTTTTATGTAACAGAGAGTGCTACTTTGGAGAATTTCTCATGACTTACAGAAATAAAAGCAACAAAGGAGTTAGGCGTGTTCACCAGGTTTAGCAAATCAAAATTTGACATGCCTAGTTAAACCTAAATTTCAGATAAACAATGAATTATTTGTTAGTGTAAGTATATCTCATGTAATAGCTGAGACACAGTGATGCCAAAAATGGCTTTTTTTAAATCTGAAACTGACTTAGCTGGCTTCCCTGTATTTTATCTGGCAAGCCTGGAGTAGAGTAAGCCAAATCTGATCTCTATCAGTGAGTTTTTCTAAGTAACATTTTATTGGAAAATTAAGGAATGAGCTATGTTTTGATTTTTGTACTGGGAAAATATAAAAGGACTTGTTTAAATAATAGGTAAAGCTAAGATACTATTGGCAAGAAACAATAAGTAGAATGGGAGTTCCATGCCTTTTTCACATTCTAGAAAAACATCAGTTGTTTTTGGTTTTTTGTTTTGTTTTGTTTTTTTTCTGGGCATACAGATATGAAAACTCCATTGTTTTCTGATGAATTAGCATTTGTTATTTTTGTACATGACCCCCTAAAACACTTTCCATTACTTGAGTCATATACAGTCAGTCAAAACTGGTGAGGCCTTTTGAGAACACTAAATGGAGAGATGGGGTCTAATTAAAGCGAGCTCACTTTGAGAAAGAAGGGGCCTGTGTCTTAAACTGGACTGTCACAGGCAGTGTACTAGAAACAAATATCTTTGATAATTCTCTGATTCCAAGAAAGCTATACTAAAGACAATTTCTTCTCAAAGTCATAATTGCAAAACCCAAGAGTTCTCATTTTTACTTCCGTGGTACAATACAATTAGCAACATGGTCACAAAGCAATTGAATGAATTTTCTTACAACTTCTTGTACTGTACCTGTTATATTTGGAACCAATAGGAAATGTGATATATGTTATTTTTATTAATAGTAGAATATTTCAATTTTATGTATTTTCCAATGTTCAGCCTATGTAAGAATTGTTTCCCACACAGAATTCATACGTTTCTAATTTTATAAATCACATTTTATTATCTTTCACATTGATGTCAGTAATTTTATCTTTTTCTCCCTCACTCTCAAATTAGAGCTTGAATTGGTAAGAGAATGTTGGTTGTTCATATGACAGAATGGACTTTTATTATCAAGCAAAGAGTAAATCAGTGCTGAGCCTAATGGGATGGTCATAACTGAAGTTTGTGAAGTAAGACTTTCCTTAATTGTCTTGATGAGATGTGAGACAATCCCAAGTGTCTCTGTTTTGGTACTCTAAGAGAAAACATGTATATTAACACTCAATCCTTTTTAGTAAACATGGCAAAGTTTAAGTCCCGAGTCTACTGGCTAAATTTTTCTTAACCATCATTTTATCTACTTGCCTAAAATGTTCTGTGTTATTTATTAAATATTTATTCAGTATCTGTGGGAAGAAGTCAAACTTATTGTGCAAATTTCCAATACAGATATAAATAAAATTCATATATGTATTTGTGCATATATCATCATTTAAGATAAGAATTTGCTATTTTACCAATATGCTGTCCAGCACCCTGGTGCTATTAATATTAATAAAATGACATTTAAGTTTCTTTAGAGGAATCCAGAATGTCTATTTTTCTGGGAGAAAAAAAACAAAATCTTAGTAGGTCCCAAGACAGTGTAAAAAAAATAGCAAAATAAAAAATAGGTAAATGAATCTAAGACATACTGTGAGGACAGATCTACTATTTGGCAGTGGGTTAGGCAGAATCAGGCTGCACACTTGGTACTTCCTGAGACGGCGACGTCCAAGCTGTTCTTGCCAAAGTGGACAGTGAAGAAGAGATATTCTCTGAGAGGAAGAAAGACGAGAATACATAGAGACAAGAAAGCTCAGGGATGATAATGGGAAGAGGGGTAGGCCATGAATCAGAAAGTGTGATGGGCAGACCCAAAACCAGAACAAAGGCATCACAATGGTACAGAACAATTATCATTTTTCAATATCCAATTATCATTTTTCCATGATAAAAATTAGTGTCCAGAATGTGAAAAAGTCCCCAGGGTCAGATGTGCTTGAGAAATGTGTGTGCTTCTACCTTGGAGATTCATATGCATAACTGAGCACTACAATTTCCAAGATGAACTATGTTTTTACAATATCTTTAACCTTGATATTAAATATGTCATAATTAAAATGGATTTTTTCACACTTAACTTGACAATGGGATTTTTTTTAAGGTTCTTTGGAAACATTCCTTTATAGCAGACTTTCTTTTGAGCCACCAACCAGATCCTGAATCATGACACAGAAACGTATTAATTATGAATGCTTGGCCTTACGTTATGCTCATTTTTAGCTAGCTCTTAAAACTTAATTTAATCTGTTTCTCTTTATCTATGTTTGCCTCTTGGCTTTTTACCTATCTTTCATTCTGTATGTCCTACTCCTTGTCTGTCTGTCTGGCCTCAAGCATCTCCCTTTCTTCCTCCCTTGTTGTCTTCTCTCTCCTCTCGCAAGCCTACTTTTTTCCCCTACTTATTCTCTCTGCCTGCCAGCCCTACCTATCCCTCTACTGCCTAGCTATTGGCCAGTCAGCTTTTTGTTAGACCAATCAGGTGCCTTAGACAGGCAAAGCAACATATCTTTACATCCTTAAACAAATGCAGCATAAACAAATGTAACACATCTTTACATAGTTAAAGTAATATTCCACAAAATCCTTATCATATGAGTAGATGGAGAAATAAACTCTAGAGTTCCATCATTTGAAACTCTGAGTCTTGAACAAAGAACACAATACCTTAATGGTACCAAGAGATGTTACTTTCATTGTGTCATGATACTCTTGGTAATGGGCAGAGTAGCAAAGTTGTTATAAGTAGGAACTTTGAGTTGGGACTTCTTGGGTTCAAATCTCAGGTCTTCTATCAGTCTAGACAAGGTCCTTAGCCTTTTTTTGCCACTATTTCCCCCTCTGTCAAGGGAGGAGAAATAATGATAGCATGACCAGTTTTCTAAATTAAGGGGAATAATCTCAACAATATCTCAAGTGAGATATTCTCTGTAAAATACATAACCAATATGCAGCACTTGTGAAACAAAAATACTTAAGGTGGCTTTTTATTTTTTTTAATCTTCTTTGTAAATCATCTGAGTTTCTGTCTGGCTATTAGAATATTTTTGTGGGAAATGGAGATGAAATGAATGTCCAGTTTCTGAAGAGGACAATCTAGTGCCTCCATCTGTGGTGGAATGTACGAAAGTGTGAGCCTTCCAGCCCCATGCTGGGTAGAGAGGATTCAGGGAGATTGCGTGTGCAAAGGGCTTAGTGGTTTGATAGGTAGCAGGTCTTACTCTTTAATTGTGGTAGGGATGAACTGACAGGTAATACCAGTGTGATTTCGGTTTCTTATCCCCTCAAGTTGCTCCTTTCTTAGGTGTTCAATATCTGCTTTGCTGAGACACAAACAGGCTCTAGGGTGTTATATCTGTGCACTCAGGCAGAAGAATCCCTGCCACAGGCAGCTGACATTGGGAAGAAGAGGAAAGATCTGGTAGAGGTGGTGAGCCCTCAGAATGGAGACGAGAGCCAAGCTTGCACCACATGATAGATATGTTTATAATTACAGATTGACATGAAGTTAGGGAGACAATGCAGAGACATCTTGGAGATCCTCCACCACAGATCTGTTCTCACAATGTGTCATAGTTTTTGGGTTTTTGTTTTTGTTTTTTACTTTTTGTTTGTTTGAGGTTTTGTTGTCTTAGGACCAACCAAGATTTTCTATTTCCCTCAAAAAAAAAAAAGAATGAGAGACTGTCCCCTCATTTGTTATATCTTAAGCAACTGTGGTTTGGTAAGAAAGCAGACACCGAGACTGTATAGAGTGGACATAGTTCAAGGCTGTTTATTACATTTTGGTTTCACCTCCACAATCAAGATACAAAACTAAAAACTGCTTTGCTTGATCCCTAGTTACAGGCTGTCTTTTATTACTATTACTATTATTATTGTTATTGTTGTTGTTGTTGAAAGAGTTTGTATTACTACAGATATTAATTTTTTATTGATTATCTTTCAATATTTACATGCACCCCAGAGGTAGATGTGAATAGAAAAGCAGTTACTGAAGGATTTGGATGCCAGAGTGTGGATTTTATAGACTGGGAACATATCTCCTCTGGTTGCAGTGGGCTCTCTCTTCCCTCTTTGTAACTCTGATTGTCGTGAGTAAATAATTTGGGGAGTAACTCTTCATTCTAATCAGTTCTCTGCCTTCATTTATGGTAACTAGTGGAAATGTATGTCCTGAAGAAAGGAGCAAACAATGAAACATACCCCATTTTCAAAGCCATAAACAAGCTCACGGTGGTAAGTGGTGCCATGAATAGATTGCTTCTGCAAGAAAATTCCTACTTAATATCATTACTAAACCACTGCTGAAAATCATAACTGTATTTTAAATGGTAGTAATGGCTGGCTCCACTGGATTAGAAATTATTTCATGACGCCATCATAATGACTTGTTTAAAAAGATAATAAAGCAAAGGAAATCTTGGAATTTCATCATGCTAGTTAGGGAAGTATAATTTAATAATGATATGACTGGGTATTATACCATATTCTTGCCATATTTTCTGGTCTTTAATTCAAATACATCAAGATTTAAAAGACCAATCCTCATATATTCGGGTATGACTCTGGCTCCTATTGTTATTAAAGAGTAATTAAACCTTCATATTTCAAGAAATTGAACTTACTGATTTCCATTTGGATGAATATTCTTATAACAATTAACTTTTTATTCACACAATGAGTTAGTTTTAGTAAGTGATAAACAAAACGTTATTGAAATTGAGAGGTTGGGTGATAATTATGTTCATTAACTACTTCAGCAAAGAGGCTAGCTATACTGTCTACCTAGCATTAATTAGCAGTGTTTTGCCAACTGTGTTTAAAAACAGCCCCTGTCCTATAGTGCTCTCATTAAAAAAATTTTAATACTGCACCTAGTGCATTGGGCAGATCCCCTAAAGACAGCTAGTCTCTCATCACTTTTTCTTGCTTCTTCATTCTTCATTGGGGGATCTTCTTTGTTTCCTTTGCTTTGAAGTTCTCTCTTAAAAACAAATAACTTTTTAAAATGAATTATTTATCATGTATGCAGTCTTCTGCCCACATTCCAGAAAAAGGCACCGGATCCCATTATAGATGGTTGTGAGCCACCATGTGGTTGCTGGGAATTGAATTCAGGACCTCTGAAAGAACAGCCATCTCTCCAGCCCCTAGAAATCTCCTTAGAAGATAGATCCTTTTATGTTGAGTTTATCCTAGAAGATGTTTCAGTGGATATACAAGTCAAGGTTGAAAGTTATTTTCTTTTAGCATTGTGAAGATCTCTCTCTCTCTCTCTCTCTCTCTCGTGTGTGTGTGTGTGTGTGTGTGTGTGTGTGTGTGTGTGTGCTTTGCTTTATCCACTTTTCATAACCTCTTTTTGTCTTTGGCAGTCTAAATACTCACTACTAATCTAGTGTTGTGGACTATTAGTTGAAGATATGTTACTTGTGTTTATGCTGTGGAATATTTGTTTAATGATGCAAGGATGTGTTGCATTCTCTTAAGTTGCATTTGTTTAACTCTGTGAAGCTGTGTTACTTTGCCTGTCTAAAACACCTGATTGGTCTAACAAAGAGCTGAATGGTCAATAGATAGGCAGGAGAGAGGGATAGGCAGGGTTGCCAGGCAGAGAAAATAAGTAGGAGAAATCTGGGGAAAAAAATACCAGGGAGAGAAAGGAGGAGAGGAGAACTCCAGGGGCCAGCCACCCAGCTACACAGCAAGCTATGGAGTAAGAAGTAAAGAAAGGTATACAGAAATAGAGAAAGACAAAAGCCCAGGGGCAAAAGATAGATGGGATAATTTAAATTAAGAAAAGCTGGCTAGAAACAAGGCAAACTAAGGCTGGGCATTCATAAGTAAGAATAAGACTCTGCTGGGTGGCAGTTGCGCATGCCTTTAATCCCAGCATTCAGAGGGCAGAGCCAGGAGGATTTTAGTGAGTTTGAGGCCAGCCTGGTCTACAGAGCAAGATCCAGGACAGGCACCAAAACTACACAGAGAAACCTGTCTCAAAAAAAAAAAAAAACAAACAGACAAACAAACAAACAAAACAGAATAAGACTTTATGTGATTATTTGGGAGCTGGGTGGCCTTCCCCCTGAAGAGTAAAGAGCAAAGAGTTAAAAAGAATACAATCTAGGTTATCACTTTATTTTTCTTTATCTTAGGTATAAGGGTAAGATTTAGAATATACTAAGGAATAATGCTGGTCTAGTAAAATGATAGTAGTAGATTCTTAGACCTCACTAGCCTGGGGAAGTTTCCAGTACCAGACATAACTTCCCTCCTGCTGAGTAGGTCTTAAATCCAATCAGACAGCTATTGGTTGCCATTGACATGTGAGTACCAGTTATTGCCTCCATATGAATATTTTCTCATACTTGCCATTGCCATGATGTCATATATGGCTGAGACTGATTCATCGCTGTCCTCTCTTGGCAGCCTGCACAGTACTTTTTGGTACCCTGGAGGCTAGACTGAAGGAAAGAGGCTTTCAGGTCAGATCCTGCTCAAATTATCTGACTCTTGCGTGCTAAGTGTGAAGTATCTTCAGCAATAGGGGCCCACCCTCAACCCCTGAAAGAAAACCAAGGGCTACATATCTACATATTGGGGGGGAGGCAGGCAGATCTCTGTACATTTGAAGCTAGCCTGGTCTACAGAGTGAGTTCAAGACAGAAAACCCTGTCTTGAAAATTGAGAGAGAGAGAGAGAGAGAGAGAGAGAGAGAGAGAGAGAGAGACTGTTTAAAAGCCAGAGGGGATGGAGGACATCAAGGAAAACAAGGCCTTCTAAATCAATATGAGCAAAGCTCACATGAACTCACAGAGACAGAGACAGCATGCTCAGAGCCTGCACAAGTCTGCACCGTGTCACAGCAGGAAGTCTGCTGTGACACAGCTCATGTAGAAATGGCTGCATAAACAAGACTGGAGCAATGGCAGTGGACATGTTCATGTGGAAGGAGTCCCACCCCTAGTGACAGAACTGCAGGCACCTAATGACTGCTGAGAGAGGGAGACTTAGCAGTGACAAGTCCCCATACTGTCGTCCAGTGTGCAATGATCAGCTCTGAAATCAGATACAGAGATCAGCAAGAAAGGACTTAGCATCCCAGCACTCAAAGGCAGAGGCAGGTGGATCTCTGAGTGGGTCTCTGATTCTTGTGCCTTCTCTTAGGCTCTTTTCCTTCTGTTGGTTTGTCCTGTCCTACTCCAAAATGTTAGTTTTGTTTTATCTTATTCTATTTTATTTTGTTATTTAAAAAAAAAAAAAACAAATGAACAAACAAACAAATGAATGAAAACCTAGCCACTAGGGTAAAGGTTAACAACTGAACTGTCATTTATACCTACCAGGAGAGGGGAAATCAGTTTTCTCCAATGGAGTAACACAGGGCATGACGCCTCATTTCAGGAGTAGTTGGCCAACATATGATGGACTTCACAGTTGTGTGTGTGTGTGTGTGTGTGTGTGTGTGTGTGTGTGTGGTTTTATTTCACATAGTTTGGTGGGCTTTTTCTTCCTGTCTGGGTGTTGTTTTGTTTTGTTTTCTTGGGTTTATTGTTTGGGTTTGGGTTTTTTTTTGTTTTTTTTTTGTTTTGTTTTGTTTTGTTTTGTTTTGAGAAAGGACTTAAAGTGGGGTGGACAGGGGAGGAAATATGATCAAAATATATTAAAATTTAAAAATTGTTTTAGATAATAAAAAAGGAAAAAGATGTGTGTGTCTGTATGTATATGTACATACTTTAATATATTGTGTAACATGAAATATTGTTCCTGTAGGCTGTATCAAACAAATTTGGCCAGGCAGTGGTGTTGCACATCTTTAATCCCAGCACTTGAGAGGCAGAGGCAGGCAGATCTATGTGAGTTTGAGGCCAACCTGGTCTACAGAGTGAGTTTCAGGAAAGGTGCAAAGCTACACGGAGAAACCCTGTCTCAAAAAAAAAAAAAAAAAAAAAAAAGGCAAACAAACAAATTTGGTCTTATTTGTTCCCTTTTCCTCCTTTCCCTTCATTATTCCCTCCTCTGCAGTTGGAGCCCCTCCCCATTCCTCCATGTCCCACTTCATGTCATCCATATCCCGCTATTACTCACTCAAGCCTCCCCATATAAGGCCCTTTTATACTTTCCTGGATACTGCGTGCTGTATACTCACATCTGAAGATCTGGAACCAAGAATCGTAGATAAGACAAAACATGTGGAATTTGGCCTTCTGGGCCTGGATTACCTCGCTCAGTATACTCTTTTCTAGGTTCCATCCATTTACCTACAATTTTCAATATTTCATTTTTCTGTACAGCTGAATAGTATCCCACTATGTATATGTACCATATATTCATGATCCATTCATCTGTTGAAGAACAGTTAGTTCATTTCCATTTCCTGGTTACTGTGAATAGAGAGCTACAAACATTGCTCAGCAAGTGTCCTGGCATAGCATGTTGAGTGTTTTGGTTATTGGCCAAGGGGTGGTATATGTGGCCATATGGTAGATTCATTTTTAGTTTTTTGAGGATTTTTCATACTGATTTCCAGAGTGGCTGTACCAATTTGCATTCCCCAGCCAACATTATCCTAAATGAAGAGAAACTCAAAACAATCCCATTAAAATCAGGAAGGAGACAGGGCTATGCACTCTCCACACTCCTTTTTAAAAATAGTACCAGAAGCACAATTATTTAGCTGTCTTGTGCTTGGTTCTTGATGGAAAGGTTGGGGAAATCTTAAGTGGATTTGAGATTGGTTTCAAATAATGCAATGCTTTTGAGAACTCTTCACTAAGAGTTTAATTTCAGCTGGTACTATGTGAACAGTGCTCAGAGGTGATGGATAGAAACTAAAATGAAAAGATACACATTTAAGAAAAGAGAATATGTAGAAATAAGCCACAGTGAACCCAGACAGTGGATCAGAGTATAAATGGCAAGAGCAGAACTAATGTCAGAATTGGCAGGTAACAGCACAGTGAAAACACACACAAGGTACGTGCCATGGGCTCTCCTATGGGGGGACTCTCAGAGTGACTCAATAAAATTCAACTATAAGATGTCTCTGCAATAAACATGGAGTGTCATGCAAATGAAATTATAAAATTATGTGGATGCTATGATATTAGACAAGGTTGAATTCACAGTAAAGAAGCATTAGATAATACTAGAAAGGTATTGTATAAATGACATAAGTCACAGGGAAGTCCAATAGTTATGGATAGCCATATACAAGATAACATAGCATGAAAATTCCCAAGGGATGGGCTGTGGGTGTGGCTCAGTAGGTAAAGTGCTTGCTGACCAACCATGAGGACCTGAGTTCAGACTGCCAACACCTCTGTAAAAGCTAGGCTTGGTGGTGTGCTCTTACAACCCCAACTGGTGGGGACAAGCAGAGACATACAGATTCTGGAGGCCTGCTGCCTAGCCAATGTAGCAAGTTCCAAGTTCAGTGAGAGACTCCTGTCTCAAAAACTAAAGTGAAGAGCAAGAAAGGAAGACATGTGAAGTCAACCTCCAGCTTACACACACACACACACACACACACACACACACACACACACACACACACACACACACACACACACACACACACACACACACACACAATGCTAAGGAAAAGTCTTACCATATTGGGACTGGTAATGTAGCTCAGGAGTTGGGAGTTTATCTTGTGTGAAGTCCTGGGTTCAGTGTCCACCACTGTACATTCTCTCTGGAGTAAGCTATCTTAAGATGTTAAGAGAGATGATGCTCTGTGCCGGGAAATGAGGGCCCAAGGGTTAGATGAGCAATGAGCATGTACATTTTTACTGCATGCTATATTGTATGTTTAAATTTTTGAACCATATCTGTACCACTTTCAAAGAACAAAAAAATACAAAATATATATTTAAACCACAAATACAGTAATATTTATAAATGAGTAAATAACATGTTTCTGCAAGTTTTGGACTATGATTTGGACAATGTGTGTGAATATATATATTGACAGTAATTCACTTTATTGTCTCTCATCTCATCAATGAAACCAACATAAGTAGGACACTGTATCATTTAAGTAAGGTCTATGTGAACAGTTGTAGAAAAGTGGATAGCCATCCCAGCATTGGCCTGGAAGTTCCAACCTCCATTGAGGCTTCGGTAATGGTCACGCCCACAAGGCAGGGCGGAAGAGGAAGCAGAAGACCAAGGATCGGGAAGAGCGCTCTCTCTTGGTTCCTGGACCCAGGACACTGGAGGTAGACCGAGCAGAGTTCTCCAGAGAACACCACCGACTGCGCCATACCTTTGCCAGACCCTGCAACCTACCCCTTCATTTGTAAGTTACCCCACAAAATAAACCTCCCTTTTGACTACGTGGAGTGGCCTTAATAATTTCACCAATAGTTGCTGGGTTTTTTTCTTTTTGTGTGAGCATGGATTGATGGTCCCATCCCTTCTAGGCAAGCATTTAACCATTGAGTTACAACCTTTTTATTTAGTTTTTAATTTTACCGATGTGAATAAGTAGCCTGTGACAACTTCATTTTAATAAACATCACTAATAGAAGATTGTTTTATTTCAACTTCATAAAGACTGTCTCATTAGTGAAAACTAGCCCAGAGTATGTGACCATGACTATTCCTCAAGCTTTAGACTATGAAACTTTAAAACATATATTAAAAATCATATATATATATATATATATATATAGAGAGAGAGAGAGAGAGAGAGAGAGATAATAGTCCACATAATTTGTAACAAACATTATGTATATATGATGAAAATATATGACATACATGAAAGATATATAGCCAAGTATTTCTAATCACCTACTGTGAGCTCAGAGATGAACTCAAGGAGTTCAAGGCTGGAACCTTATAGAGCCCCTCTGTAGAACTGAACCAGGAGAATTCACCCTTTCTTAGACTCTCCTTTTTTCGTCAACTCTTTTTTAATCACAGAATCCACTTACCAAAATTGGTACCTCACAGTGTACTGACCTTTAGACTAATGGCTTCCACGGGACCATCACTGCTCACAGGACAAGCATCTTCAAATCTTTCAACCTACAAGGAAAGGTTACCAAGTTTTAGAGTATGAATTCTCACTCTGTATTTGAAAATTCACTTTTCCACCCAAGCCCAAAGCATTAGCCCACTTGGGGCCTTTTAGTACATGAAATGATATTTTTGAAAATCAAATTTATCTCAGAGTATAAAGTGGGACTTTGAAAAATGTTTGCTATCCCAGATCACTTCCTGCTTATCAGTAGTCATGGGTGGCTCTCTAACCATTGTCAAGGAAGAGAGGATTAGTTTTGGTTTGATATAAAAATATACATCAAAACTTACAGTAGTTGTCTAAAGATTGTGATTACCTTTGATCTCTTTCTCTTTCTGTATTTTCCAATATTCAAGTCAGTAAATGCATTAATTATACTTAAAGTTCAAGTCAGACTTGGTCTCACAGTTGGAAAACATATGTACATAGGATGAAGATATATAACCATGTGTATCTGTAGGAGCTTGTCCTGCAAGTTTTTTCTGTGGATTTGATTAAGGTCATCCACAAGTATTTGGAACCTCCCAATAAAAACAGCACCAAAAGGACTCGAGCTTTCTTTCTCTTGTGTTAAAATCCAGCAAAATGAGTCCAGAAGAAACAGCAGCCCTGTTCCACAAAGACCTCAAGAAGTGATGAGCATTCCGCTGACTGGTCCCTCTAAACAAGACTCCATTCCTAAAATCACTTTGTCAGCTGGGGTTGACATTTCTATTCCAGCCAACAGCACCAGGAAGGGAAAGAAACTAAGATGTGTAGCATTTTTTTTCCTCTTTCCTTTCCTCTTTTTTTCTTTTTGAGACAGGTCTGTAGACTATGCTGGCTGGCTGGCTGGCTGGCTGGCTGGCTGGCTGGTTGGAGAGTGAGGATGACCCTGAACTCGCTAACCTTCTGCCTCCACTTCCTGAGTTCTGGGGAAACAAGAGTATGCCACTTTGTCCAGTTTTATGTGGTACTGGTAACTGACCTCAAGCTTTGTGCATGCTGGATGAATGTTGTGCTCTCTGACCCAAATCTCAGCTCTCTTCTGATGAGTATTTCTAGAGTTAAATGTGCCACTTCCACTTACTTATAAATGCTTACAACAGTCATGTGACCATACATCCTCTATCAAGGAGTACTGGGAAAAGGAATGTGTTTGGATGACACAGCCGACTGAAAACTGGACCATCTTTTCTGCTTTATATGCTGGCGCACATTCTCAAATCGCTAACAGAAGATACATTTGAAATCTTCCTTCTCTCTTCATTTGTAAAATCATGGATGAAAATAGGTTTTAAGACAAAAGCTTAGCTATAATGGAACCATTTGTGGAATGGTATAAACCACCACAATTGATTCAAAGTGAAATAAAAAACACTAGATAACTTCTAAAATCAGTATCACTATCAACAACTTTTCTTTATTCAAGAAAAGAATTCACCCCAACAGGTAATTTTACCAAATTCTCTGGGTTTTAAATCACCTCTTTTTACACCAAGTGTCACAGGGAGTAGAGAAGAGTCAGTCACTGCACACACGAGGACCGTGACACAGAACCTAAGGAAGGACAGGGCAGGATGGAAGCAGAGCCAAAGACAGGTACAAATCTACCCAGTGCTCATCCAGTGTCAAAAAATGTGGATTATTACTGGCTTTATATTGAATTCATAAGTTTACCTGTTTTCATAAGTGGTTTCCGTTTTTATAAAGAATCAGGTGCTGACTTGCTAGACTTTGGTTTTAAATGTCTCCTGGTTTCACTTTTCTCTCCCTGCTCTTCTGTAAAATATGTCCATTCTTTTAGTACTCATATATATTGTTTAACAGATGTGTAACAAATTCGAGTATTAATAAGCAGATGTATCATCTTTTCTAATATCACAAAACATTGTCTATGACCTCTCACTGGAACTGTAAATAATAGCAAGCATTTCAGTTATTCTTCAATAAATTAAATGTAATTTTATTTGTAGTGTTCCTTGTTGGATTAATTAATAAGCCTGTTTAATAAGATATTTCTTATGGTATTTGTACCCATCTTCTTTGTTTTTTGATATATATTTGGACTTTGCTCATTGCCAGTGTATTAGTGGTATGAATATACCACCAGCTCAGGAACTGGGTGTAATTTTTTAAATTTCTTTATCTTACTGAGAGACCATTCACTGTGTTCCCAGTTCTCTTTTATTCTTGACTGCTCATCATATTGAAAATGCTAGTCTACTCTGCTTCCATAAATGTTACTGAAACACTGGCTCCCAGTATAAATGTTTTAAAAATACGAAATCCTAGGCTGTTTTTTTGTTTTGTTTTGTTTTGTTTTTAGCTGAGGATCAAACCCCAGGCCTTGTGCTTGCTAGGCAAGAGCTCTACCACTGAGCTAAATCCCCAACACCCCTAGGCTGTTTTATAAATTTCATGTTTTTGTGGTTTTATGTGTTTTGAAGGTATCTGCACTGTATCTAGGTATAAATAGAATTTTATTTTTAATTTGGAGAATTTATAGGATCATATGGGGTGATGCTCTTGCATGTGGTGTTCTGCCCTCTAGATCTGCTAGTTCAAGCCACCACAGATTAAAAATATTTCAAACAATGTGCCTCTGTACTGAATACCAAACCATTGTTCTAATGAGAGAGTGTGATACCTGTTTCCATGGCATTCACACTGTGTAGAGTGCAGGTTGCACAGCCTCTAATATAAAACACAAAGTACTCAAAATTCTAACACTTATTAAGAATTACAACTGAAACAACTTTGGGTTTTGAAGGACTTGGGATTTTTTTTTTTTAATCATGGATGCTCAGCAGAAAACATGTGCAGCTATTCCAAAAGAAAGAAAGCAGAAAAAAAAAGAAAAAGAAAATTCTGGTATCACTTTCCTTGTTCTCCCACTCTGTTCCTGATCCAGCTGGGACCTCCTGCTCCCCTAAGCTCTCTTTCCCCTGACCCTTGCCCTCCATTACCCCCTCTCATGTCCAATTTGCTCATGTAGATCTCATCCATTTCTGTCATTGGGTGATCCTTGTGTCTTTTTTAGGGTCCTCTTTACTAGATAGCCTCCCTGGAGTTGTGAGTTGCAGTCTGGTTATCCTTTGTTTTATATCTAGTATCCTCCTATGAATAAGTACATACCATGTTTGTCTTCCTGAGTCTGGGTTACCTCACTCAGGATGATTTTTTATAGTTCCATCCATTTGCCTGCAAACCTCATGATGTCACTGTTTTTCTCTGCTGAATAGTACTCCATTGTGTATATGTATCATGTTTTCTTTATCCATTCTTAGTTGAGGGGCATCTAAGTTATTTCCAGGTTCTGGCTATTACAAATAATGCTGCTATGAACATAGTTGAGCATGTGTCCTTGTGGTATGATTGAGCATTCCTTGGGTATATGCCCAAGAGTGCTATAGCTGGGTCTTGGGGGAGATGGATTCCCAATTTTCTAAGGAAGCGCCATATTAATTTCCAAAGTGGTTGTACAAGTTTGCATTCCCACCAACAGTGGAGGAGTGTTCCCCTTGCTCCACATCCTCTCCAGCATAAGCTGTTTTCAGTGTTTTTGATCTTAGCCATTCTGACAGGTATAAGATGGTATCTCAGAGTCATTTTGATTTGCGTTTCTTGATGATTAAGGATGTTGAGCAATTCCTTCAATGTCTTTCAGCCATTTGAGCTTCTTCTGTTGAGAATTCTCTGTTTAGTTCTATAGTCCATTTTTAAAAATTGGACTGTTGGTTATTTGATGTCTAATTTCTTGTGTTCTTTATATAATTCTGGATATCAGCCCTCTGTCAGATGTGGGGTTGGTAAAGATCTTTTCCCATTCTATAGGCTGTCATTTTGTCTTGTTGACCATGTCCTTGCCCTACAAAAGCTTCTCAGTTTCCAGAGGTTCTATTTATTAATTGTTTCTCTCAGTGTCTGTGCTACTGGTGTTATATTTAGGAAGTGATCTCTGGTGCCAATGCATTCAAGACTACTTCCTACTTTCTCTTCCATCATGTTCAGAGTAACTGGATTTATGTTGATGTCTTTGATCCACTTGGACTTGAGTTTTGTGCATGGAGACAGATATGGATCTATTTGCAGCCTTCTACATGTTGACATCCAGTTATGCCAGCACCATTGGAATAGAAAGAAGCAGAGTACTAGAGAGGTCCCCAGAAATCCACAAAGATACCTCCACAATAGACTATTGGCAATAGTTGAGAGAAAGCCCAAATTGACCTACTCTGGTGATAGGAGGGCCGAACAACCTTACTGTCATGATAGAACTCTCATCCAGTGACTGATGAAAGCAGATGCAGAGATCCATGGCCAAGCTCCAGGAGTCTAATCAGCGAGAGAGAGAGAGAGAGAGAGAGAGAGAGAGAGAGAGAGAGAGAGAGAAGATTATATGAACAAGAGATATTGACACCATGATTGGAAAAAGCACAAGTACAAATAACCAAACTAGTGGAAACACATGAAATATGAACCAATAGTTGAGGAGCCCCCATAGAACTAGATCAAGCCCTCTGGATAAGTGAGACAGTTGATTAGCTTGAACTATTTAGGAAACCCCCAGGCAGTGGGACCAGGACCTGTCCTTAGTGCATGAGCTGGCCTTTTGGAACCTAGGGCCTATGCTGAGACATTTCACTCAGCCTTGGTACAGGGAGGAGGGGACTGGACCTGCCTCAGCTGAATCTACCAGGCTGAGCTGAATCCCCAGGGGAGACCTTGCCTTGGAGCAGATGGAAATGGGGGGTGGATTGGGGGGAAGTCTGGGGGGTGGGAGGAGGGAGGTCAGGGGAATCCATGGATGATATATAAAATTAAATTAATTATAAAACAAAAAAAAAAAAGAAAGAAAATTCTACATTTGAAGCACATCAAGTTCCAGGCATATGTATGATGGATAGTCAGTTTTTTTAGTAACCAAACATGATTTAAATCAGTTAGCCTGCACTTCATTTTATGTGAATGAATCAAACATCCTCAGACAATGGTGTCTCCTGGGGGTCCTGGACACCATCCCCCACTATCAACCCCTAAAGATGACTGCTTCTAAGGAACTCTTTGGAAACTATTAAACATTTTGTATTGTGCAAGTAATAATGTTGAATTTGAATCTTTCTATGTCTGTCTTGTTTTTCTGCCAGATCTCTCCCAAGGGACATAGATTTCTTGGATGGTGTTCAATTATTACTGTGAGTTATTTTTCTTCTGAATGTCGAGTAGTAATTCTTTGAAGGGAGGTCTGCAATTCCTTTCCTCAGAGAGCTTCCACCCCAGATCCTGATACTTAAACCATAGCTTCAACTTTCTATGCTTGGTTTTTATTCTTTGTTTTATGTATTTCAGTGTTTCTCATATGGGCTATATACCTTCTTTTATCACAAATTAATAAGAATAGTTAAAAGAATTCAAACAGAGTTACAGTTAAGATTTTTTAAAGAAATAACTTCCTTTTCCATCCACTGCTGGAATCAAGACCTGTATAGTTTCTTGCCATGGTGTGCAATGAGATTCATTTTGAATGACTCTTTTGTGGGTGTCCTCATGGGGTTGGCCTCGGGTTTTAAACTTGTTGCTTAATGTATTCATTTTGCCCTCAAAATGAGGCACAAGGTATCAGGGTATGTGAAGGAAACAGCAGCTTTCCCATGTGCACCTTACCTCTGTGGGATTCTACTTCTGTGTTCTAGAAATATATGCATTCCTTTGATGCTAGCCCAAAAGTTTCCTTGGAATGATGTCTAAAAAGATCTTTTAGCCACAACTTGTCTTGAGGTCTTAGCCTCCATGTTCTCAAAAGTGAAGAGATTCTCTAGTGTCTGTTAATGCTTCTGTTGTAGTTCTGCACTTACTCTGTCACTCTGTCACTGACATGTGATCTCCATAGAGATCACTTTTTGTTGTTGTTTCCTCTAGTATTGTCATAGGATTTTTAGGTTTGCCCATTACTCCTATCATAACTCTTGAAAACTTGATACCTTAACATCCAAACACGCGATCTTTCTAATATCCGTGGTTCTCCATTTCTGCCCCATCTCAGTCATTCACCTCTACAAGTATTTCTTAAGCCTTGTCATGACCAGTACCCGAAATCCTTAAATTACTTTGTGTTTTCAGTTTCCCCATTCCATATAAACCTCTTTTTTCCCTCACCCTTTCTTATCTCCCAGTTTGAATACTGCTGTTTTTCTGGAGTTCTCAGAGCCCTGATCATACATTCTCACTCCCAGTTTCTCACCTCCAATGCCCTCACTTCTGGCCTTGCCCATTGTACTCCAAAGCCCATCACAAAATCACTGCCTTGCACAATCCTCAATTACCTTGTCCCTCGCTGGTTCTGACAACTCTTGAAGCTGGGAAAGTCTACATTTTCAGTATTCTCCCTACACTTCTGAGTCACATCATGTTATCCCTTGGAGCAACTATCTAAAAATTACCACACACTGGGTGAGAAGTAAAGGGAAGATCTTTATTTTGAATGATCATTTTTAAGGCTGGAAAGTCTAAGCCTTGGTGAAAACAGTCAATAAGTATTAAGAGTGAGGAATGAATGAATGAATGAAAAAATGAATGAATGAATGAGAGAGAATCCTGCAAATCCATGTCAACAAATTCCAATTAGAGAACTCACCTGTCTCATCAAAACATGACATTATCTTGTTTTAAAGATTCAATCATTTTAAATTTGCACTGAACATACAGGGGGAAGGTTACAATTCAGTTACTCTCTCTAAACCTTTGAGTAAATGAATTACATGTGGTGTTAGAAATGATAGCTACAGAATGACTTGGATTTCATTCTATCGGCACCAGAACTAGAATAAGTGATAATTAAATATGAAAACTGGTCCTTCCATGCTCTATGCTATAGCTGTAAAAATGTTTAAAGTGATAAACATTGTATCCTTTTAGAGCATGGTGACACAAATATCACAAAAGGATGTAAGATGATTGATTAGTTACTTTTCTCATCATTGTGACCAAATCCCTGATAAGGCATCTTTAGGGGAAAGGGCTCTATTTTGACTCAGGCTTAAGGCACAGTACATCATAGCAGGGAGAACACTGTGGCTGGCTGGCTGAGCTGATAGCTTTGGAAACAGCAGCATAAGGTTTTCTTTTTTTTTCATTTTTCTTTATTAAGAAATTTTCTACTCACTCCACATACTATCCACAGATCCCCACTCCTCTCTTCTCCCACCTCCAAGCCCTCTTTCCCAAGCCATGCCACATCCCCACATCCCCCAAATCGAGGTCTCCCATGAGGAGTCAACAGAGCCCTGCACACTGAGCCTAGGCAGGGCCAAGCCCCTTCTCACTGCACCAAGGCAGCATACCACAGGCACCAAAAGCCTGCTCATAGACCAGGGACAGATCCTGATTCCCCTGCCTGGGTGCCCCCAAAAAGTTCGAGCCAAACAACCATCTTCTGTATCCAGAGGGCCTAGTCCAGTACCCATGGGGGCTCCACAGCCACCAGTCCACAGTTCATGGGCTTCCACTAGTGTGGCCAGTCATCTCCACATGTCCTCCCATCATGATCTCAATGTCCCTTGCCTGCAGTATCTCTCCTCTCTCTCATCAATTGGATTCCGGGAGCTCAGCCTAGTGCCTGGCCGTGTATTTCTGTATCTGCCTCCATCTGTCACTGGGCAAAGGCTCTATGATGACAGCTAGGTTATTAGCTAGTCTGGTCACCAGAGTAGACCAGTCCAGGCACCCTCTGGACCACTGCCAGCAGACTAAGGTGGGGTCAACCTTGTGGATTCCTGAGAGCCTCCCCAGCACCCTGCTTCTTTCTATGCCCATGATGTCTTCATCTATCATGGTATCTTCCTCCCTGCCCTCCCACTCTGTCTCTGTTCCAGCTTGACCCTCCCATTTCCCTATGTTCTCGCCCTGACTCCTTGCCCTCTGCCACCACCACCCCCATACCCAGTCCACTCATGTAGATCTCATCTACTTCTCCTTCACAGGGTCATCCATGTGTCCCTCCTAGGGTCTTTCCCTGTTAGCTAGCCTCTCTGGAGCTGTGGGTTGCAGTCTGGCCATCCCTTCCCTCACTTTTAGTATCCAATTATGAGTGAGTATATACTATGTTTGTCCTTCTGGATCTGTGTTACCTCACTCAAGATGATGTTTTCTAGTTCCATCCATGTGTCCTTGTGGTAAGATTGAGCATCCCTTGGGTATATGCCCAAGAGTGGTATAACAGGGTCTTGAGAAAGACTTATTCCCAATTTTCTGAGAAACCACCATACTGATTTCCAGGGTGGCTGTACAAGTTTTCATTCCCACCAACAGTGGAGGAGTGTTCCCCTTGCTCCACATCCTCTCCAGCATAAGATGCTTTCAGTGTTTTTGATCTTAGCCATTCTGACAGGTGTAAGATGGTATCTCAGAGTTGTTTGATTTGCATTTCCCTGATGACTAAGGATGTTGAGCAATTCCTTAAATGCCTTTCAGACATTTGAGATTCTTCTGTTGAAAATTCTTGGTTAAGCTCTGTAGCACATTTTTTAATTGGATTGTTCAGTATTTTGATGTCTAGCTTTTTGAGTTCTTTATATATTTTGGAGCACAGCCCTCTGTCAGCTGTAGGGTTGATGAAGATCTTTTCCCATTCTGTAGGCTGTCTTTTTGTCTTGTTGACTATGTCTTTTGCTCTACAAAAGCCTCTCAGTTTCAGGAGGTCCCATTTATTAATTGTTGCTCTTAGTGTCTGTGCTACTAATGTTATATTTAGGATGTGCTCTCCTGTGCCAATTTGTTCCAGACTACTTCCTATTTTCTCTTCTACCAAGTTCAGTGTAACTGGATTTATGTTTATGTCTTTGATCCACTTGGACTTGAGTTTTGTGCATGGCGACAGATATGGATCTATTTGCAATCTTCTGCATGTTGACATCCAGTTATGCCAACACCATTTGTTGAAGATGCTTTCTTTTTTCCATAGTAGTTTTGGCTTCTTTGTCAAAAATCATATGTTCATAGGTATGTGGATTAATGTCAGGGTCTTCAATTCGATTCCATTGGTCCACATGTTGGTTTTTATACTAGAACCAAGCTGTCTTTATTACTATAGCTCTATAGTAGAGCTTGAGGTCAGGGATCATAATGCCTCCAGAGGTTGCTTTATTATACAGGATTCTTTTAGCCATCCCAGGTTTTTTGATTTTTCATATAAAGTTAAATGTTTTTCTTTCCAAGTCTGTAAAAAATTGTGTTGGGATTTTGATGGGGATTGCATTGAATCTGTATATTGCTTTTGGTAAGATTGCCATTTTTATTCTGTTGATTCAACCTATCCATTGAGTATGGGAGATCTTTCCATTTTCTGATATTTTCTTCAATTTCTTTCTTCTGAGACTTAAAGTTCTTATCATACAGATCTTTCACTTGCTTGGTTAGAGTTACTCCAAGATATTTTATATTATTTGTGGCTATTGTAAAGGGTGATGTTTCTCTGATTTCTTTCTCAGCCCCTTTTTCATTTGTATATAGGAGGACTACTGATTTTGTTGTTGTTGTTGTTAATCTTGTATTCTGCTACCTTACTGAAGGAGTTTATCAGCTGTAAGAGTTCCCTGGTAGAACTCTTTTTTTTGGAGCCACATGTATACTATCATATCATCTGAAAATAATGAAAGTTTGACTTCTTCTTTTCCAATTTGTATCCCCTTGATCTCCTTTTGTTGTCTTATTCCTCTAGCTAGAACTTCAGGTACTATATTGAATAAGTATGGGGAGAGTGGACAGCCTTGTCTTGTTCCTGATTTTAGTGGAATCATTCTGAGTTTCTCTCCATTTAATTTGATGTTGGCTGTCAGCTTGCTGTAAATTGCCTTTATTATGTTTACGTATGTTCCTTGTATTCCTGATCTCTCTAGAACCTTTATCATGATGGGGTGTTCGATTTTGTCAAAGGCTTTTCAGCATCCAATGAGATGATCATGTTTTTTTTTTTCTTTCAGTTTGTTTATATGGTGTATTACATTGACAGATTTTCATATGTTGAACCATCCTTGCATCCCTGGGATGAAGCCTACTTGGTCATGGTTGATAATTTTTTTTTATGTGTTCCTGGATTCAGTTAGCCAGTATTTTAGTGGATATTTTTGCATCTGTGTTCATGAGGGAGACTGGTCTATAATTTTCTTCCTTTGTTGCATCTTTGTGTAGTTTGGGTATCAGGGTAACTGTAGCCTCATAAAAAGAATTTGGTAATGTTTCTACTGTTTCTATGGTATGGAACAATTTGAAGAGTATTGGTATTAGCTCTTCTTTGAAAATCTGGTAGAATCTTGCACTGAAACCATCTGGTCCTGGGCTTTTTTTGGTTGGAGACTTTTAATGACTGTTTCTATTTCCTTAGAGGTTATTAGTCTATTTAAATAGTTGATCTGGTCTTGATTTAACTTTGGTATGGGGTACCTATCCAGAAAATTATCCATTTCTTTTAAATTTTCCAATTTTGTGGAGCACAGGTTTTTTAAGTATGACCTGATGATTCTCTGGATTTCCTCATTGTCTGTTGTTATGTCCCCCTTTTCATTTCTGATTTTGTTAATTTGGATGTCCTCTCTCTGCTTTTTTTTTTTTTTTTTTTTTGGTTAATTTGGATAAGGGCTTATCTATCTTGTTGATTTTCTCAAAGAACCAATTCTTTGTTTCACTGATTCTTTGTATCGTTCTCTTTGTTTCTAGTTTCTTGATTTCAGCCCTCAATTTGATTATTTCCTGGCATCTGTTTCTCCTGTGTGAGTTTGCTTCTTCTTGTTCTAGAGCTTTCTGTTGTGCTGTTAAGTCACTAGTGTGAGATTTCTCCACCTTCTTTATGTGGGCATTTAGAGCTATGAATTTTCCTCTTAGCACTGCTTTCATGGTGTCCCATAAGTTTGGGTATGTTGTACTTTTGTTTTCATTGAATTCTAGGAAATCTTTTATTTCTTTCTTTATTTCTTCCTTGACTCATTGGTGATGCAATGGGGTATTATTCTGTTTCCATGAGATTGTAGGCTTTCTGTAATTTTTGTTGTTGAAATCTAACTTTAAGCTATGGTGATCTGATAAGACACAAGAGGTTGTTTCAATATTTTTGCATCTGTTGAGATTTGCTTTGTGACCAAGCATGTGGTCGATTTTGGAGAAGATTCCATGGGGTGCTGAGAAGAAGGTATATTCTTTTGTGTTAGAGTGGAATATTCTATAGATATCAATTAAGTCTATTTGAGTCATAATGTCTGTTAGTCCCCTTATTTCTCTGTTAAGTTTCTGTCTGGTAGACCTGTCCATTGGTGAGAGTGGGGTGTTGAAGTCTCCCACTACTAGTGTATGGGGTTTGATGTGCAATTTAAGCTTTGGTAATGTTTCTTTTACCAATGTTAGTACCCTTGATTTTGAGGCATAAATATTCAGAATTGAGACTTCATCTTGTCGGATTTTCCCTGTGATAAATATGTAGTGTCCTTCCCAATCTCTGTCAGTTGATTTTAGTTTGAAGTCTATTTTATTTGATATTAGGATAGCTACACCTGCTTGCTTCTTAAATCCATTTGATTGGAAAGTCTTTTCCCAGCCTTTTATTCTGAGGTGGTGTCTATCTTTGAAGTTTAGGTGTGTTTCTTGTGTGCAGCAAATGGATGGATCTTGTTTTCGTATCCATTCTATTAGCCTGTGTCTTTTTATAGGTAAATCGAGAACATTGATATTGATGAATATTAATGACCAGTTATTGTTAATTCCTGTTATTTTTTAGTGGTAGTGTTGTATGTTTCCTTTCTTTGGTAATTGTTGGTATGGGACAATCTATTGCCTATGTTTTCATGGGTGTATCTAACTTCCTTAGATTGGATTTTTCCTTCAAGTGCTTTCTGGAGGGCTGGATTTGTGGAGAGATATTGTTTAAATCTGGTTTTATCATGGAATATTTTGTTTACTCTGTATATGTTGATTGAGAGTTTTGCTGGGTATAATAGTCTGGGTTGGCATCCATGGTCTCTTAGTATCTACATAATGTCTTTCCAGGACCTTCTGGCTTTTAGAGTCTCCATTGAGAAGTCAGGTGTTATTCTTATGGGTCTGCCTTTATATGTTACTTGGCCTTTTTCCTTTGCAGCTCTTAATATTTTTTCTTTATTCTGTATGTTTAGTGGTTTGATTATTATGTGGCAAGGGGACTTGTTTTGGGATCCAGTCTATTTGGTGTTCTGTAACCTTCTTGTATTTTTATAGGCATTTCTTTCTTTGGGTTGGGAAAGTTTTCTTCTATGATTTTGTTGAATATATTTTCTGTGCCTTTGAGTTGGTATTCTTCTCCTTCTTCTATCCCTATTATTCTTAGGTTTGGTCTTTTCACGGTGTCCCAAATTTCCTGGATATTTTGGATACTTTGTTGGCTTTAGTGTTTTCTTTGACTGATGAATCTATTTCGTTTACCTATCTTCAACTCTAGAGATCCGCTCTTCCATCTCTTGCATTCTGTTGGTTGTACTTGCATCTGTAGTTCCTGTTCATTTACTCAGATTTTCCACTTCCAGCATTATCTCAGTTTGTGTCTTCTTTATTGACCCCATTTCAGTTTTGAAATCTTGAACTGTTTCCCTCACTTGTTTAATTGCTTTCTCTTGGCTTTCAAGGAATTCACTGATTTCTTCCCATTTTTTTTGTTTGTTTGTTTGACTTTTCCTCAATTTCTTGAAGGGAATTTTTCATTCCCTCTTTTAAGATCTCTAATATCTTCTTAAAGTCATTTTTATGGTAGATATCTTCTGTTTCTTCTGTGTTTAGATGTTCAGGTCTTGCTGATATAGGTTCTGATGGAGCCATATTGGTTTTTATATTGTTGACTGTATTGTTGCACTGATGTCTACTCATCTCTTTCTCCACTTGATGCAAGTGGTATCTATGTCTGAGGGAGCCTCTCTTGATATGACTGATACTCTTGATCCAGTGGGAACTCTTGGTCTAGTCGATGCTGATGGACCTTTTGTTAGGGAACAGCTCTTATAGTCCAACTGGCTCTAGTGGACTCTGTCTCAGGGAGTAGCTGTAGTCTTAGCGTGTGGTAGATGGTGGTAGTCTGACCTGTCTGCCTGCCAACTGGCCTCTCAGTCCAGTTGGGTGCTGGCAGGTTCTGTTTTAGGGAACAGTTGCGGTCTTGGAGGGTGAGTGGGATTTGGGGTTGGTGGGGCTTGGGTCAAAGGGTCTGATGGGGGATGGTGGTAATGTGACCTGTGTGTAGGAGGTCTGCCTGCCAACTGGCCTGAAACTGGAACTGCAATGGGTGGTGGTGTAGGGGTGCAGGGTTGTGCCCCTGGACCCAAAGCTGAGGGGTTGTGGTGTTTGGATATGAGAATAAAGACTCACCTCTTAGTCCAGTTGGGTGCTGGCAGCCTCTGTCTCAGGGAACAGTTGCAATCTTTGCATCAGGTTGTTTGTGCATATCTCAGTGGACCAGGAGCAGAGACAAGATCGGAAGCTGAGCTGGAAATCTCAAGTAACTCGCTTTCTGAAGCCAGGCCACACCTCTCAAAGGTTCCACAATCTCCCAAAACATTTCTACCACCTGAGAGACCAAGAATTCATAAACACCTGAGTCTATTGGGGGGCATTTCACAGCTGAACCATAAGAGGCTGCTGATTCTTTGTTTTCACCTTAGAAGCTAATGACATGTAAACGCATCTCAAGAAATTCAGACCTCCACAAAGCATTCTTCTTTTATCCAGAGAAAGTGCACCTCCTTGGCGTGTTTGTCACTTCTCTGTCTGTAGCCCATCAATAATACTGCACATTATATTCCCTGAAGATGTGCACGGAGATTCTTAGTTATTTAAAGGGCTACTGTGAAGTGAAATACTTAGTGTGAAATGGTTGTTCAAGTACTGGGGCAATAAAGGTCTTACTTAGAGCAACTCAAAAACAGATAAAGGGTAAGTGGGGTCAACTCATGACAGAGTTGCAGCCACAATAACACAGGGGAAACTGCAGAAGGATGAAGCCGTTGAAAGGTTATGGGGGATCTGCTAGTTGGGGAGAGTATCAGAAAAGGATGACCACATGCTTGTATTTTTTGGATGCCCTATGTCTTTCCTGTTGTCGTGATATAATATACAAGAAAAGCAGCTGAAGAGAGGGGTGTTTGCTTTAGCTCACAGTAGCAGAGGGAGCTTGAAATGATGGTCACACCACCTTCAAACTCAGAAACCAGAAGGAATGAAAGTATGCTATACTCCATTCTCTTTCTCCACTTCCACAGTTCAGGACTCTCTGCCTCAGAATGTTGACAATTAGGATGACTTTTTCCACATCAATTAACAATTTAATCCAACTGATAGTGATCACTAGTGATGTCACTGCCAGGATAGGATGCCATTGGATAAGGAGGAAGCCTAGAGCAAGGGCTTCTTCCCACATCCTTTCCAGAGGTTGCAGCAGAGACCCAATAGGTGGAGAGGCATCTCCTATCCTCTTCACACTCTTCAATCTTGGCAGTTTGTAGGTTTCTTTTGAAGAGTAAATATGTTTGTATAAAAGAGCTTTAAGATTGGCATGGTTATTCTGAAGGATTTTATAGCTGTGAAAGTTCTCATTTTTACCAAAAAGAAGAAGGGGGGCAAGATTTTTGCTATTTGGTAAATTCTAAATCCATAAGAGACAATGTACTGACTTAGGAAAGATGTCTCCATCAACTAATTAGTAAATGAAGGTATTAAAACACACAGTAGCGGGGCGGTGGTGGCTCATGCCTGTAATCCCAGCACTCAGGAGGCAGAGGCAGATGGATCTCTGTGAGTTTGAAGCCAGCCTGGTCTACAGAGCTAGTCCAGGTCAGGCTCCAAAGCTACAGAGAAACCCTGTCTCGAAAAACAAAAAACAAAACAAAACAAAACAAAACAAAAAAACAAACAAAAAACAAAAAACAAAAAAACCCCACATATATTATAGTTATATGATATATAGTAGAGTGTTATTGCAAATCAAATGGAAAATGATAGCATGTTCAATATAGGGTACAGGATTCAGAAGGATAATAATTTAAGTGTTCAAAATAAAATCCTAAATGTAGGCAAATTTTTTCAATTGACTTAGAAAAATAAGAACAATTATGCATCTCTCCATTGACTGCTGTCCACTGGGGGGGGGGGGCTCTTCTGACCAAGATTGAGAGCAGCTCATGTCTATATAAACACAAACATTTAGACAGCCACTTGACAACATGACCATGTAGCAAATACCAATGGCATACTTTACTGTAGGGCCTATTACCTCCATAGCCAGAGACTTTGACTAGGATTACATAGACCAGCATGCAGTTCTCTCCTAAGAAACAAGCCTCAAATTCAATCAGAAATTGGTTTGTTACCTCATAACAGTGATGCCACTATTACACCATGTCTTAATCAATGTTCTATTACTGTGAAGAGACACCTTGACTATGGCAACTCTTATAAAGGAACACTTTTAATTGGGGCTTGCTTACAGTTCAGAACTTTAGTCCATTATCCTCATGTTGGGGAGTATGGTGGCACACGGAAAGACATGGCTGCTGAGAGTCCTCCATCTGGATCTGCAGGCAGCACAAAGGAGAGAAACACTGGCACTGGCTTGAACATTTGAGACCTCAAAGTCCACTCCCAGTGACATACTACCTCCAATAAGGTCACACCATTTCCAACAAGGCCACACCTCCTAATAGTGCCACTCCCTGGTGACCAAGCATTCAAATCTATGAGCCTATGGGGGCCATTTTTATTCAAACTACCACATTCCACTCCCTGGACCCCATAGGCTCATAGCTATATCATAATGCAAAAATGATTCAGCTTAACTTCAAAAGTTCCATAGTCTATAACAGTCTCACCACTGTTTAAAAGTCCAAATTTCAAAGTCTCTTCTAAGATTCATGCAATTTCTAAACTGAAACCCCCGGTAAAACCAAAATCAAAAAGCAGATCACATACTACAAACACACAGTGACACAGGATACACATTATCATTCCAAAAGGGAGAAGAGGGAGCCCAGTGATGAAACACTGGATTAAAGCAAGGCCTAAAAACAGCTGGGCAAACTCCAAACTCTGGGTCTCCATGTCTGATATCAAAGCACTCTTCAGTTCTCCACCTCTTTTCAGCTTTGTTGACTACAACACACTTCTCCCTCTTGGATTAGTTCCACTCCATGTTAGCAGCTCTCCTTGGCAGGTATGTTACAACTGTGGCATCTCTAACATCTTGGGTTCTCCAAGGAAATCCAGTCTTCACCTCCACAACTTCATAGCCAGGGATACCCCTGACTGACACACATCTGGCCTCAGCAGCTTTTATTAGCTGTGGAAGGCAATTCCACAAACCCTTTCTTGTATCCTTGACTCTAAACCTAGAACCATGTAGCCAAAGCTGCCAAGTTCTTCTGCCTGCTGGGGCTGGAACATGGCCCTTTCATTCAAACACATTTTTACCAGTTCTCTGATGGTTTCCTTCACTATCTAAGCTTGGAAGTCCTGGAACTTGCTCTGCAGATCAGGGTGGCCTTGAACTCAGAGATCTACCTGCTTCTGCCTCCTAAGTGCTGGGATTAAAGGTGTGCAATACTATGCTCAGCCATAAGTTTTTCTTTAATTCCTTTTTACAAGTTGGAAGTTTAGCTGGGCTTCCCTTGAAGTCACCACACCCTTTATTACATTTATTATCAGGCTTTTATTTAACTGTTTATCTCCTTGAGCACAGGAGTTAGCACCCTTACATTTTGTGGTACCGCCTTTCTCCTCAAACTGTGCATTTTGTATTTTTCCTTGTCCAGCTTGCTCTTTTTCATTATAGATCTGCATAAGACTGGTGACTAATAACCAAGCAACACAATCATTACTAGGCTGTTTTTAAATCCCCCTCCACTGCCATTAGTTCAAAACTCTTCAATTTAGCCAAAAAAATTTTTTGACAGATTTTTCTTGGACAAGGACAGAAAGCAAATATCTTGTGATGTTCTTCACCAAAATAACACAAGAACAGTCTCTAATAAGCCAATTACTAATATTCTCCTCTGAAACCTCTTGAACCACAAAAGGGTGGAGTTTTGATGGGTGTTCTTGGTTGTCAACTTGACTACATCTTGAATTAACTAAAATTTAAAAATGGAGGACACACTTGTGAGGAATTTTTACTTAATTTGAAGTTGTAAATATACTTCTAATCCAGATCTTTGAGGTAAGAAGACACAAACCTTTAGTCCAGATCTTGAGGCGGGAAGACATGCCTTTAATCTGGGTCATACCCTCTGCTGAAAGCCTATATAAGGACATGAAAGAAGGAAGCTTTTGCTCTTTGCCTACATGATCCGGCCTTGCTTCACTGGCATTAGAGCCTACTTCTCTGGGATTCCAGCATATACTGAAAACTAGCTGAGATAGCCAGCCTTATGGATTGAGAAACTACTGGATTCTTGAACTTTCCATTCACAACAAGCCATTGTTGAATTAGCTGAACTGTAACTTAGCCATTCTTAAAAATTCCATATGTGTATTATATGGAATAATATATTACATATATAATGTATGTACATATATATAAAGAGAATTTATTAGAATACACACACACACACACACACACACACACACACAGATTAATTCTATAAATTATGTTATTCTAGAGATATCTTGCCTGGTAGATCAGTATTGCTGCACTCAAAGTCCCAGACTGGGTAATACCATTGATATCTTTTACCACCAGCAGCCTGCATAGCACCTTCTGGTACCATGAAAGCTAGCAAGCAGGAGGGAAGTTTGTGATACAATTTTGAGATTTATTTATCTATGTCCCACAGCCAAAGTTGTGGTCCCTTCAGCAATAGGGTCTTACCTTGTAGTTATGTTGAGAAACCTAGGGCACTGGCAATAGCCTTTGTTGTTTTGGAGAGCTGCCCAAGAGATCCCATGCCTTTTACTGTGATTTTCATTTCATAGTCCATGTCTTCTAGAAGCAAGATAATCCATCTGTGCTGGGTAACTCCATTCAACCCCCACCTCTTTTAGTTGTGTTTTGAAATTATAGTGTAGTATAGTGACTAGTGGGTTTCCATAAGGTTTTTCTAGGATCCTAAGTTTTGACTAATCTACCCACTACCCGTGGTTCCTCTCCCATCTTTGCTTAATGTTTTAACTTTCAATATTCCCCCCTCTTCTTTCATTTCACATATATTTTACTATCATTCCACTTATTTTTTTTTAAGTTGGGCTATGAGATGGTATGTTTCCTTGTGCTTTTTCATTCTCCTTCCCTCTGAGTTATCCCTCCCCTTCATCCTTGATTTCCCCATACTCCCACATACGCACACCCCTGCTTAAGCCTTTCATCTCCATTGTTCAACCTCAGTACTCTCCCTTAACCTACATTTACCATTCTCTCTCTCTTAACATGCCCCTCTCAAAAAATACTTTCTAGTTTGCTGGCTTCCAAAGTGATGCTCCAAGTTAAACACACAAAATAAATGTTTTGAAGTTAGGATCCACATATGAGACAAACATATATTTGTCTTTCTGAGTCTGAGTTACCTAACCACAGCATAATTTTTCCAATTTCATCCATTTCATGATTTCATTTTTCTTTACTGCTGACTTATTCCATTGTGTATCTGGACCACATTTCTCTTAGTCATTCATCTGTTGGTGAATATCTATTTCATTTAACTGGTTGATTTAATTTCCTAGTTATTGTGAATAAATCAGCAATAAACATGGATGTACATGCAAACATGTTGAGTATATGCCCAGGGGTTACACAGCTGGGTCATATGGCAGCTCTATTTATAGTTTTGTTTTTGTTTGGGTTGGGGGCTGCTTTTTATTTAACTTCAAACTGATTTCCAAAGTCATTGACTAATTTACACTCTCACCAAGGGTGTATAAGAGTTGCCCTTTTACCATATCCATGCTAGTATGTGTTGTTATTTGTATTCTTGGTGATGGACATTTTTACTGGGATGAGATAGAATCTCAAAGTTGCTTTAATTTTTATCCCCACAATGACTAAGGATGTTGAGCACCTTTCATGTGTCTTCTAGTCATTAGCATTTCTCCTTTGAGAACTTTCTGTTTAGTTCCATTCATTTTTAAATTGGGTTGTTTATTGCCCTAATATTTAGTTTGTTAAGTGATTTGAATATGCCAGACACCCTCAGTCTGATCAATAGCTGGTAAAGATTTTTTTTACTCATTCTGTGGGCTGCCTCTTCATTCACTTTATTGTCTTCCTTACTGGACACATGTTTTATGAACTCCCATCTGTTGATTGTTGGTTTCCTGTGTTAGTGGGGTATATTCAGAAAGTGCATATCTGTGTTGTAAATTAAGGCATGCCCTCTACTTTCTCCTATAGATATTTCAAGGTGTTAGGTCTTGTGTTGAAGTCCTTTGTCCACTGGACTTGAGTTATATACACAGTGAGATATAAAATCTAGTTTTATTTTTCTGCATGTTGAAATACCACTTGTTGAAGATGCCATCATTTCCCCCCAGTGTGTATTTTAGCATCTTTGTAAAAAATCAGTAGATGCTAGTAGTAGTAGCAGTAGCAGTTGTGTGAAATTATACCTGTAATTTCAGTTCTGTTCCGTTCATCCATGCATCTGTTTTTGTGCTAATCTCATGCTGTTTTTGTTATTGCAGCTCTGCAGCATAGTTTGGAAGGGGGTATTATTGGTGAAATTATTAAGGCCACTCCACATAGTTAAAAGGGAGGTTTATTTTGTGGGGTAACTTACAAATGAAGGGATAGGTTGTAGGGTCTGGCAAAGGTATGGCGCAGTCTGGCGGTGTTCTCTGGAGAACTCTGCTTGGTCTACCTCCTGCGTCCAGCATCCCAGAACCAAGAGAGAGAGACCTCCTCTCGATCCTGGGTCTTCCGCTTCCTTCTCTGCCCTGCCTTGTGGGCGTGACCATTACTGAAGCCTCAATGGGGGTTGGAACTTCCAGGCCAATGCTGGGATGGCTATCCTCTACAGGGTATGGCAATAGCTCTATGGTATCATTTTTATCCAGGTTTGCTTTGACTGTCATTTGGTGTGGATATCACTATGTATAAATAAAACACTGATTGGTCAGTAGCCAGACAGGAAGTATAGGAGGGACAAGGAGAGAGGAGAATTGAGAAAACAGGAAGGGAGAAGGGGACACTGCCAGCGGCCACCAGGACAAGGAAGATGTAAGGTACAGGTAAGCCACGAGCCATATGGCAAAGTATAGATTAATAGAAATGGGCTGAATATAAGAGTAAGACCTAAACAATGGTAGGCCTGAGCTAATGGCCAAGCAGTTTAAATAATATAAGCATCTGTGTGTTTATTTTATAAGTGGGCTGTCAGACTAACAGTACTTGGTGGGGGCTGGAGAGAAGGTCTCCAGCTATAGTCATTGGTCCTTTGTGCTGCCATGTAACTTTTTGGACTGCTTCTTCTATGTTTATGAAGAGTGGCATTTTAATTGGTATTGCATTGAATCTGTAGTTGGCTTTTGATAAGATGATCATTTTCAAAATAAAGCTGATGAGGACAACAACATCAGAAACTACAAAGGCAACTCTTAATAATTATAGCACCCTGAAAAGTAAATGTGCCATATAAAAACATTAAAAGATTGAAAGACCAAGCAAGGCACAGCTTGGAGTCAACACAGGATTGATAGCCTTGATATGTCAAGAACTATTTTTACTATAAATAAAAAGCTAAACAGGAAAGGACATGATATTAATTATACTTTTATGAGGAAATTTTATATAGCCAATAAATATATGAAAGAAATTAACTGTTGTTATCAATGAAAAACAAATATTCCTTTAAAATACTGGTTACTGAGTAGGATTTTTTTACATTTTTAATTTAAATTTTATTTTATATATATGGATGTTTTGCCTGCACATATGTCTGTTCAGTTGTGTGTGGGCCTGGTGACCACATAGACCAGAAAAGGATGTCAGATCCCCTGGGACTGGAGTTACAGAAGACTGAGCTACCATGCAAGTTCTAGGTATTAAACCCCGGTCCTCTGGAAGACCAGTGCTCTTAACCACCAAGCCAATGCTCCAGTCTCCTGTGCACTTTTTCAGTGTATAATAAATGGTGTCACACATTGGGTTCAAACACTACAGTTAAAAATATAGATCAAAAATTAAAATGTACAATGTTCATTTTAACCAGAACTTCTATTTCCAGGAGTTTATTCTAATAAAATAACCAGACACATTTTCATATCCACAAAAGTGAAGACATTCAATACAAATTGTCTATAATAAACAGCCCTCATTCTATTCCATATATCCATCCTTCCTATATAATCCTACTCTAGCAGAAAAGGGGTTTGTGAAGACACCACTGCTCAGCCTCTGCATGAGAGGCCTCAGTTCCATTTGAACTTGCCAGAACCAGTCATATTACTTTGCTGAAAGGAAGCTGAGACCTATGTCCTTCCCTGCTTAGTAAAAAGAAATCCAGATGTGGTCAGCTCTCAAAATATTTGACATAAGTAACCATTAAAAGTGATCTGGAAAAAATTGTCTAAAACCCATTATTTTGGGAGAAAAAATTTTTTGGAAAATCCATTTATTTGGACATAAGAGAAATAAGACACAGGAAACACGCATATGCATATATACGAATTGCAAACTATAGACGGATTTATATACTAAAATCCAATAGTAAGCTCATTTGAGCGATGGGATTATGGGCACCTTAGGTTGTTTGACTCAAGTTTAAATGATACTGTGGAGCTCCATAAAGCCTACTGTGTCACATCAGATTTTATACCATGGATTAACTGTTCTGACACACTTAAACCTCCCAATAACTGTCATTTTATCATCCTTTTTAATGGATAAGAACCTAAATCAGAGTGAGCATTTTAACTCTATAGTAGTTGAATAATGGTATCATGAGAGTCTATCAACTACAGATAACTGGTGTCTGTTGTTTTCTTAGTAGGCACAACGGAGCTTCGTTTTTTATATCCTAACAAAATCTTTCATCCCAGCAGACCAGGGTTCCTGGAGTCTTGCCAGGTGAATCATAGCTCTGGTCTGGTGTTACTCAGGAGACACATTTCTGAAACAATCCTGTGTGCTTTGGAAGAAGTCCTGAGTCTGCCTGTTGAGTGTGTTGCTGTCCCTGTACAATCTCTTCCTGTTCACTCCCTTTTCTGATGTATCATTTTCTTTGTGGATAGTCCTTCAAGAAGCAACTAGGCCAAAGTCTCCACCCCTTTACCTTTGCTGGTCCTTCCTGGGCTCTGTGCCTACCATCCCTCTGTTCATCCTCCTTCCTGGATGCTGATCTCCATGGACCATGAGTTCAACTAAGAAGCCTCCTTACATTAAACTTACCCCAGGCAGAATTTTAGACAGTTCTGGGTCCCCCTGCCTGCACTCATACAGTAGTAATTTTGCTTTATCACATTCTGTACTTGTATTCCCATTTGAGCAACATCTACTGATTTACCAACTAAGCCTCAGCCAAGCAAAGCCCACTTGCTGCCCTTTGCTTCTCTGGTGTCTCAGAGTGTGGCAGTCATGGTGTACCATCTGATCAGAACCACTGTCCAGTCACAAAGAGGCTAAGCTTCCCCAGCTAGTGACTGAATGATACAAAGGGTTGATGTTGGTCCATCGTGTAGGGTGCAGGATAAAACACACCTTCTCATTTTCAGCTCTGTTTCTGTGGCTGTCAATGCAAATGACCACAAACACCATGGGTTGAAACAATGAGAGTAGATTCTACTACAGCTTTGAGACCAGAAGTGTGAACTTGAAATGCTGGCTGGCATTGGCTCCATCCCAAGGCTTTGAGGGGAAAACCCAATTTACGTTTTTCTCCCAGTCACTGGTATCTGCCAGCAGTCTCTGTTGACCCCTAGCTTATAGATATATAATTGTCTTCATATGTTCACCCCATACTCTGTGTGTGTGTGTCCCCGCCTGGGCGAGCATGTGTGCCTGCGTCTTACTACAAAGACACTTGCCATTTGACTTAGGGCTAAAATTATTTCATCCTGAGACCTTAGACTAGATCCGCATAGACTTCTTTTCCAAACAATGTCACATTCACAGGTCTTAGATACATGTATATGGGGCAAGACAAAGGTGAAAGCATTCAACCCACTATTTCAGAGACTTCAGGACAACCTGGCCAAAACTTTCCCAGAGATACACCGTGATTAGAGAGCTCCCTGGCTAACTACTCTCCCTTCCTTGTCCCACATGTGGCAGGCCTGCATGGTTCCAAAGGTTCTACCTGTCTATTCTTCCTCTTTTTATTGTCTCTATTTCCTTTAATAAATCTCTGCATGTCTATGTCCACCTTGGTGATTGTTCTTTCAGAGGCCTGGGATATGTCCCAGATACGAGATCTGATGCATGATTAATCTGTTTCTTATTGAACATTAATGCTCATCTTTCTTCTTCCCACCCTTGAGTGCAGGAGGAAACAGGGTTTACTCTGTAAACTGGCTAGGTTTTTGCCAACTTGATACAAGTAATAGTTTTATGGGAAGAGGAAACAGCAATTGAGGAATTGCCCCCCATCAGATTGGCTGTAGGCAAGTTGGTGGTATATTTTCTTGACTGTGACTGATGTGAAAAGACCCAGCTTAGTGCAAATGGTGCCAAGCCTGGGGCAAGTAGACCTGGGTTATATGAAAAACAAACAAACAAACAAACAAACAAGCAAACAAAAAAACAAGCTGAGCACACTACAGGAAGCAAGTCAGTAAACAGCATTTGGGTTTAGTTCCTGCCTCTAGGTTCCTGCACTGGGTTACTGCCCTGGCTTCCATCAGTTACATGGAACTGTAAGATGCAATCAACTCTTCCTCCCCAAGTTGGCCTTGGTCAGTGTTTTATCGGAGCAACAAAGATACAAACTAAAACAATATACAATATTCCACATTTTCTGTATCATTGTCCCTTTTTTGTGGTTGCATAGGGCAGTCATAGCATGTTTTTCCCATTTTCAATGTGTTGCCAGATTGCTTTACAATGACCCTTTCTTCTGACTAGTTCTTCATTCTTAATTCCTTCTCATGTGTAAGTGTTGCAACATCATAGTTAACACATTGCCATAAACACAAAAATTGACAGCCCACAAATGTGTCCATCAGAGGGATGCAAAGAATAAAATCACGCTTTATGAATGGAATCACAAACCATTTTTGCAACCACAGTAATAAATGCGCTTCAGAAAATATTAATGCACTTCAGTTGGTAATTGCATTTGCCATTATCAAGTGCTCAGTAATATAGTACTTAGCTATTCTAAAGTCACTCAGGTATGCTAAACAATTACACATGAATCTGGGGGAATTGCTGTATTTAGCTTTCCTCAATTACAGAACTATGTATTGTTTTCCGGTATTTTCTACATCAAGTCCATGAGACAAGAGCATCTTATTTCATTTTTTGGAAAATTAATACTTTTGATTGACAAATCATAATTGCATACATTTATGGGATACAGTGTCATGTTTTGATATAAGTAAACAATGTGGCATGATTAAATCAAGGTAATTAACATATCTATCATCTCACTTACCTATCATTTTTTATGGTGAGAATTTTTAATTTGATCTTATTTTGAAATATATAATATATTGTTATTGCCTATAGTTGCCCTGCTCTGCAGTCTTTCAAGCCTATTTCTCCAGCACATCTGAAATTTTGTTGTCTTGATCTATAACTTGACACTCACTCCATTCCAAATACCTCTTCTCCGAGCTCTAATTTATAAAAGTCCTCACGTCAGTGAGATCATGCAATATTTGCTTCTGTGTCTGTGTCACTAACATGACATCTTTGGGGCTCAAATTTTTTTCTTCTATAAAGGCTGAATATTATTCCATTATGTGAAAGGCACTACATATGCTACCTTTTTTTTTTTAATCCTCCCATTCATGGATGGATATTTAGGTTGATTTCATAGCTTTGCTACTGTGAATAATTTTGCAGTGAACGTGACGGTGCAGATAGTCACTTCGAGGTATTGATTTCAGGTGTGTGTGTGTGTGTGTGTGTGTGTGTGTGTGTGTGTGTGTGTGTTAGCCAGAAATACAATTCTAGGTCATTTGGAGGACCCATTGTTAGGTTTCTGGGAAGCTTCTGTTTTCCTGAATGGCTGCACTAGTTCACATTCACACAAGGACGCATGAGCCATTTTCTCGGTGTTTTCCCTAACACCTTCTACCATCCCTCTTTTTAAATATAAAAGGCACCCTAAGGGCTATAAAGGTGATGTCTCATTGCAGCGACTTCCTTTTGCTAATGATTAGCCAGAACTTTTTCCTATTAAAACCCTATTAGATTCTGGTCTGTTGGTGTTTCGTACTTCCCTTAGTCATCTCTTCTTCACGTTCCTGAATTCTCAGTTGCCCACAGCTTTTTCAGCCCGATTACTATGGCCCTGCTTCTCTTTTGCCTGTACTTTAATTTTCTGGCGTTACTGTTCCAGTGTCTTGCTCTGTAGATGTATCCTGCTTGTTAAATAAGAAACACAGAGCCAGTTGCAGAGTTAAAAACCACGAGGTCAGAGCCAAAGCAGAAAACCTTACCCTTCACTGCTTCTGCGGTTCCTCCTCTCCGCAAGAGACCTACTTCTGTGCGTCCTGTCTATTTAAAGACTTTCTGTTCTCCTCCCTCATTGGTTGTAACTCAGCCACATGACCTCCTCGTCACTGCCTGTTTGTACAGACCTCCAGGTCTTCTATGGTTGGTATTGAAATTAAAGGCGTGTGTCTGCTATGCTGGCTGTGTCCTTGAACACACAGAGATCCGCCTAGCTCTGCCTCCCAAGTGCTGGGATTAAGGGCGTGCCCCACTACTGCTCGGCTTCTGCTCTGGCTTTCTCTGACCTCAAGGCAACTTTATTGACATACAAATAAAATCACATTTCAATACAAATAAAATATCACTATATTTCCCCTTTTCTATTTTAATAAAAAGAAAAAAAGGAAAAAGTTATAACTAATATAAGAAAAACTATATACAAAAGTACAATAACTATATATACCATATATACAAACAATAAATACCCAAACAATGTCTAGTCCATTTGTAATTGACAAATTCAGAGAAAATAATTCCATTATCTATCCTATTTTGGTAAGTCCAGAATGTACCTGGTTCACTTTTTATCCTAACTTATATAGCTAACGGAACTGTCTTATAACGTCTTTCAAATTTATACACTTACAGCTCTTAGTGAGTTTTTCTGAAATCCTTAACAAAGATAATTATAACTATAACTAACTGATCTTCAACTCCCTCAGAGACCCAAGAAGGAAATAATACTACCTAATAAAAAATAAAACAAGAAGTACATGCAAGCAGCTTCAAAAAAAAATGTGAGTTGACAGAAACAGCCAGCTACCTGGATAGTCACCTGAGGTTTCTCCACAGTGTTGGGGCATCATCTTCAGCCTACAGGCTTAGCATATCTGACAGACTCTTTTGTGAACTAAGACGTATACAAGGTCAACAGTTTGACCTCACATTTGGTGAGAGCAGTCCATGTACCAGAAACACCTGAATTCCATTAATGTCATGTCATGATTCAGGATTTTAAATTCTGGAAATTATTGATGTCTTTTCAATTCAGCTGTCCATTTTTCTTGGCTGTGTATATGTGGCTTCATCTTGGCATCCTGTTCTTCTCCACATCTCTCTATTAAACGCCATTCTACTATTGAGAGAGGTGAGCTTAGTTATTCCTCAAGAATAACTGTTTCATCTGCTGTTCCATTGCACATCAGAAGCCATTGGCCCACTCCCTGTTCAGCTGCCTTCAAAGAAAAGGACATGGTACCTTTTACAGATTGCAAAGGTCACTCACTTCAGGGATGGTGCCATATTGTCCTGGCTTCAGAAGATGCCTTTTGTTAAAGCCACAACCACACTTGTTTTGGCAAGAATTGGTAGTCCTTGGTTTCATGTCCTGTCTGTCCTGTTTGTCAGCAGTTGATTCAAGGATACTTTGTTGTCCAGTGGCTGACTTTTGCAACAATGAAAGTTAGTTCCATATGCAGTTTCTTCAATGCCCATATTTTCTCTGAAGTAGATTGGTACTGCCAGGAGCCGTCATGTCTCATAGTCATAGCAAAAAAGAAAAATTCTTAAGTTATTAAAACATTTTAAATGCCATATTCTGTAGATCTCTGAAGGGTTTGAAGATGACCTGTCTATCTAAAATATATCTGTTTGATCTTGACAACACACCTAATATGACTACAAGTTCAATTGTAATGTCTAACCACTAATTTTCATTTCTATATATCCTAATAGTTGGTAATACTAACATTCAAGGATTAGCAAATTGCAATTACATTGTTAAATGAATGGTATAAATACAATATCTCGAACAAGATTAGAAATACGTATATGGTATATTCTAACAATCTCAATCTCAATAATAATAATTTGTATACAATATAAAACAATCCAATTGAATGTAAAGTATTTAAAACTAGTAATTGTCTTTTTTTTTTTTTTTTTTTTTTTTTTTTTATAACAAGCACCTTTTGCCTAGCCCTTTTCCTAACCCTTAACAACAACTTGTAACCAACCCTCCTAAACAATGAAAACTATCCCAGACCCAATACCCATAAAAAGACCAAAAAACCACCCACCCCACACCACCCCTTTGGGAATGTGGGCATCGAATTCTTAAAATTGCTTCCTGCTGGGTATGGGCGAAGTTATCTTTATTCTGAAAAGAAAAATTTTGGGTTAATTGACAAATTCTAGGAAAGATAACTATATTCTTTGTTATCCATAATGCCAAAGTTCAGGGTTTATCTCAAGTCCTTGTTCAAGCAGTCTTTGAAACTGGATCATCTCAGCTAGCCATCTCAGAATTGCTCTAAGCACTTTGTAGTCCAAAGCTGATCTGTAGATGATGTTTGTCAGCTTAGTGATATTATTTTCCACGTGGAATTGTCGTTGTGGGGCCCCATCTTCTTCCTGGAGATTTCATTTGATGTTAGGCCTGGCCGTGATTTCCTGCAGAAAACTGAAAAGAGACTCGAACACAAAGACATGTATAGGCAGCTAATCGAAGCCTTTTCTCTAAATTAATTAGTACTCATATGACCATTATTATCTCAACAAAGTTTAAAATATATATATATATATATATATATATATATATATATATATATATATATCTTGTGAATTCTGATATAAAATTCATACTTTAGGAAAAGTTTAAAGAATCAGAATAGAGTCAAAGAATTGAGATTAGTAATAGAATAGTCCCTTAATTAATTTGGTTTTTCTCCTGTCCCATGTCAGAAGATGGCTCTTTCTTCTGGTATGATACAGGGAGTTTTCATTTTCTTTTTAACAACATGCTTGAGTTTAAAGGAGGAGAGAGCCATTCTCCAACTCCAAAATCAGCTTGAAGCTTTAACTGAACTGGGACTACAAGAAGACTAAGAGTATTAATTTCTTAGAGAAGAGCAGAAACAAACATTTAGAAAGATTTATGAAATTTTGTAGATGATATACCAATAGGCCATTTTACTCTTTTTCCTGGGACAGATGATTATATATATATTGCTCTATAGGGCAGGCTGACCTAGAACTTATGATCACCCCGCCCTTGTCTCAAGTGCCACTTTGTGGGAATGTGCCCCAATATCCTGGATCCACACCCATGGTGGTATACACTTGTGCCTTTGTCAAAAACCCAACTGACTGTGAATGTGTGCATGTATTTCTCAGCTTTCAACTGTACATTGCTGGTAAATGTGTCTGCTTTGAAGACAATGCTGTGTTGTTTTGATCCTTATCACTTTATGTTCAGAAATCAGGAAGTATGGTGCCTCCATCTTTATTTCTTTTGGTTATGATAGTTCTAGTCACAGGGGCTTTTTATGGTTCCTTGGGAATTTAAGAAGTGAGTTTTGCAATTCTATTAAAAATATCATTGATAAACCATTGGTGTACATCTGGAGTCCCCACGCTCAGGAGGTGAGGCAAGAGGACCAAGAGTTCAGAGTCACCTCAGCTACATAGTGAATTCATGGCTGGTCTGAACTTCCTGAGACTCTTACCTCACAGAATAAACGCACAAAGCTGTCCACACTTGGATTCACATCATACTGCACCTGAAGATCCCTTCTGGTGGCAGAGCCCTTGTCCAATCCATGACATAGGATTTTTTTATTTGTATATTCTGCAACTTCTCTCCTCGATGTGTTATTATAGTATAGTGTAGTCTTCTTGACTGAATTCACACTCAGTCTTTAGTTTTCACTATTGTAAATGAGATCACTTCCTTAATTGAAAATAGTCTCTTCATATCCCTTTTAAAGTGACTCATCTACTTTCTACCCACTTAGCCCCAAAGCAACTCCCGAAGGTGCGGCTTTGTCACATCACTTTGTGCTTGCTTAGATTGCATGTAGGAATTTTTCCTCTGCCCCTAGCTGCTTTGGCTGTCCGATGGTTTTGCATTCTTGTGCAGTTTGAGCCTTTTCTTTTCCACTATGTGCTGCTGTTATAGGCTTTGCCACACAGCTTCACCAAGTGTCTTGTCCTGTTACTAACAGTCAACTGAACTCTCACTGTGTTTTGTGATTTTGATGCAAAACTTGATTTGTAATTTTCACCCTTTGAATTAGTGTAGCTACAGTTTCTTTTAGAAGTGCTGTTCTTTAACCCTCATGGTTGAGATGAAAACTGTTTTATATACAGGACTAGGGAATTCCGAGCATGACTGGCATTGCTTATGCCATGTGGGTTTTTAGATTCTCACATGGGCATCTTTATCTGTTGCTGTTATAAACAAATAATTTTTTTCTTTAGCTCGAAAAACTCCTAGAGCAATTCTTGTGAAGCAGGCATAGTGCTGGTGATGGTTACTGTTAATTGTCCGTTTGGCAGGATGTAAATCACCCAAGAGACAGGAACTATGATGATGGGTGGTGGTGGTGGTGGTGGTGGTGGTGGTGGTGGTGGTGGTGGTATTTAGCCCCTCTCTGACTGTGCCTGGTAGAGACTATATTGATTAGGACTGGAAAAAAAAATGAGAAAGTGGGCTGAAGCGTCGTGTTCATTGCTCTCTGCTTCCTGCTTGTGGATGCGATATGACCAACTGCTTCAATTTCCCTGCCATGATGGACTATATCCTAAAACTGTGAGCCAGAATAAGCCTCATCCCCCTTTCATCATCTTCCTCTGGGTGTTTCATTAAAGCAATTAGAAGAGAAACTCAGACAGTGGTGATGAACGTCCTTAGACTTTGTTTGTCTGGAGAAGTTTTATTTTTCTTATTTCTGAAGGGTAGTTTTACTAGGTAACCCTGATTGGCATCTTGTTTCCCTTCAGAACTTTGCATGTGTTGCCTAGCATCTCCTAATTTGTACATTTTCAGTTGAGAAGTTCTCTGAGTCATGCTGGATCTCCCTTGACCGTGATAGCTCTTATTGCTTTGTTTTGTTGTTGTTGTTGTTTAGCATTGGGCTATGATGTGCTTGGTGAAGTTCTCTTTGAAGTGAGTTTGACAGATGACTTCTGAAAATTCTGTACTGGTCATTTTCCTCTCACAATCTGGGAAATGGTCAGCCCTTATGGCTTTAAATGTGACTTCTAGTGTGGGAGTCTCCCAGAGTCCAGTTCCTACCTGTTGAAGGATTCTTGGTGGGGAGGAGAGGGTAATAAGGAAATGATAGAAAGATAGAAGGAGATGATAAGAAAGACAGAGACACAGGATAGCTTCGGGAGGGCCCAGAGTCAATACCCAGTCACCCAGTGGTTTATTCCCAAGGGCCTTTTGTACAATGCCAAGGGGCAAGGCAAAAGACCTCCCCCTATCAAGATCAAAACACAACATATAGCCAAATGCAGACACTTCAAAAACACTTGGTAACTACGCCTGTGGCCAAATCATCCCATTATGGGTAAAGCAAGCTCAGATTTTCTGACCCTGAGTAATTTGGGTCACCAGATTCTAGCCCTTAGCCCACCTTTTCCTTCTTTGTGTGAATATTGGTTCAATTATTAGTGCCTCATAATAATCCTTTTCCATTCCTTTGCCTTTTGCTTCTCTGGTCCAGAATTTTCATAATTTTTTCCCTTCAAGTACCTTACATATGAGGAGATGATAATCTATTCCAAACAAGTATTGTTTGGAGACAATAGACTTCTGCTACTTAGTTCTGCCTGGGGGAGCTGGCTGGTAACAAACAATCCTCAGGGTTGGGTTCTCCTGTTGTGCTGGATTGCCTCCTGTGCTTTGAGGTCCAATGGGAATATTGGCTCTTCATCATCTGGTGAGACCATTCAGACATTACCATCAGATAATATTGCTGACTGGACTTTGTGACTGCCTCTGATCAGGAGCGTTTCCCATTGTCTTCCTTATCTGGAAAACATGCTCTTTGAAATCTGAGGGCTATGCTATGGGCGTAGAGGTTATGTAAGGTTTCTGGGGTTGCCTCTTGACCACACGGAATAAGCACAGTTAGACATACTATTCTATAGATACATACCAATTATGGTTTGCCTCTTGGCCTAGAGTATTCTTAAACAGGACACCAAATTTGACTGGGCTGCTATGAAAGTGGGGCCAGTGGCATTTTCTTTGCCTAATCTCTGGTCTGAAGTTGCTTCCTGACATGAGAAATCAAGAGCACCAGTGCTTGGGTAAGCTGTGGGCAGGGCCAGTGACCTCTGTGTGGGTAATTGCTGATCTGCAGTTGCTTTCTGGTCTTGGCAAGACTTAACACGTGTGTTGGATCTGTGTTGAATCCCATCTGCACTAATGTTAGAGCTGATGCCCCTGCCACTTGTAATTGCTGACCTACTGTTACATCTTGATGCAAAGAAGACTTTATGAGTGTCTCAGTCAACAGGGAAAGCTGGCTAGACTGGAGCCTAGAAGTTCCATGGGAGGTTTCCTAGAGCACAATGCTCCTGGCTAGTTTCTCTCATGCAGCTGCACCATTGGCTAGGGTACAGAGTAACTATCACGATCTGAACTCTCATTCATATGAACTCTGCCTTCACTGTCTGTTTCTAATTGTTCTTGGGTGGGCCAACCTTTCCAGGACTCCACAAATGTCTAGTGGTGTGAGATAGAGGTGGACTCCTGTGAGAGATCCATCATAACAGATGGTGGGGCAGCTGAGTGTCTGCATACAGCTCCTTTTTCCTAGGTAGGAACTGTGTCCAGGAAAATCCTCTGCTTCACAGAAGGATAAAGTGTTCAGAGAGAACTGTTCTTGCTATCATTTCAGCATAGGATTCTCTCTTACAGTTCAAAGGGCAGCTTGGCTTCACTCCTGAGTCAGAGATATTCCAAGTTATATTCTTGCCTAGAGATAATTGCCAGTTAGATTCCAAGGGGATAGAGGTCTGGAGCCAGAAAACCTCTATTCTTGTCTTACTGACAGCATTCTCCTTGTTGATAGGGATTTTAGAATATAGAAAACAATCCTTATATTACAAATCTGTAACACAACTGTGTAAGTTATATAAGTCTCAGAAAAGTTGTATTAAATTAATTCCCTTCCCTTATACCCCATTAAAAAGATATTTTCCTGAGCTTATTTTAAGGGGAAAAGTTAAGGTGTATAAATCCAAGTGGTTTTCATTATTTACAATATTTATTTTTTCTGGGGTTGAAGAGATGCTGTATGGGTAACATACAGCTTACCTTGCAAATGTGAAGATCTAAGTTTGAGGCCAAAACCGCATGTACAGCTGGGCATGGTAGCATGTGTCTGTAACTCTTGCTCCTATGGTGACATGGGAAACAGAGACTGGAGAATGTGGCAGCTCACATGGGAGTTAGCCTGACACACACAGCAGCAAATCTTCAAACAAAACAGAGAGCAAGGACTGGAACCCAAGGGCTCTTTTGTTCTCCACACATGCCCAGTGGCATGCATATATCCACATGTACACATTAATGTATGTGTCACACGTGGGACATTTGTACACTATGAAGAGGTATTGCTGTGATTGGTGTAATAAAAAGCTGAATGACCAATGGCATGGCAGGAGAGATAGGCAGGACTTTCAGGCAGAGGAAGAAGATAATTGAGGAGTGTCAGAGATGCAATATTAGGCCAATACACCAAATGGGAGAGAGATAAGAAGCACGTGGTAGAACATAGGTTAATAAAAGTATGGCTTAATTGAAGTTATAAAAGCAAGTAGGACATGCCCAAGCTAAAGCCAAGCTTTATAATTAATAGGTCTCCCTGTCATTATTTGGGAGGTGGAGGACCAAAGAAAAATCTGACTATAGTCACACACACATATATACACATACACAATTTATCCTCTTTTTTTTTTTTTCCAATTTAAGGCAATCTAGGTTTGAATACTCCTAAGTGACAGTGACCATTGGTCACTTTGACCAAAGCTTTGTGGTGCAAATGCTAAACTCAGACTGCTTATAGATGAAGTGATCAATTCAGTCACAGCCCAAAACCAGTGTGTATTGGTGGAATTATTAAGGCAACTCCACAGAGTTAAAAGGGAGGTTTATTTTGTGGGGTAACTTACAAGTAAAGGGATAGGTAACAGGGTCCTGGAAAGGTTAAGTGCAGTCCAACAGTGTTCTCTGGATAACTCTGCTTGGTCTACCTCCAGAGTCCAGGATCCAGGAATCAAGAGAACCAGCAAATCCGGATCTTAGGTCTTAAGGGCTCCTGTCTCGGCCCTGCCTCATAGGCATGACAGTTACCAAAAGCCTCAAATTTGTTTGTACTTCCAGGGCAAAGCTGGAACAGCTACCCACTACAACTGTGCCCATGGAAAAAATATTCATACTGAAATGAACTTATCAATGTAACAGCATGATCCTGATTGAATAGCACCACAGTCCTAGTCTATCCTATTCATCCTTTTGTTTATGTTTAGGAAGGGAAAAACAACCTTAAATGATCTTATTCATAAATTTCACTCAAATTATTTCTAAAAAGACACTTGATCTTTTTCTAGACACTATTCTACACACTTGAAGTGTTGATGTGTAGAAATATGTTTAGCTCAGGTCTGGGAACAGTGTACCTCAAACCCATTTCAAACCTTAGTGTCCTGAGGGTAGATGTATAAAAAATCCTGAGAGCCCTATCTCAGTGCTTTCCAGTAAAGTGACCTCCTAGGGTGTAAAAGTCTGCCCCTGTTCATACCAATCACAAGACAGAACTTAAGAACTCTTTTCGAAGTCAGTGGGTTCCATTTACCATCCCATGAGTGAGCTGAAGAAATCTGCCTCAGTAAGTTCTACTACTAGAAAGTCTTGGTTGGATCACAGAAGTGCCCAAAGAGTCAAAATGTCAGCTGATACCCTCAAGCTCTCTACCTATTCAACAGATATGGCACTCTGGCAGGACTCAAATAGCAGACAGAGTCTGTGGTATAGCCAGCTCTTGCTTTGAGGGAACAAACAAAAATGTTTTAATATAAACATTTTTATACTTAGCATGCATAGTAACTGCCTGAGGGTCTTATTAAAATATAAATATTGATTCAATGGGTCTGGAGTGTGGCTTCTGGGTGATGTGTGAAGGACCAGCACCCACCTTTTATAGGGTTCCTAGGAGGGGGAGAGAGGAATAAGAAATATTAGGTAGAATGATAGCCAATGAGAAGAAAGACAGATACACAGGATAGCTCCAGGAGGACCTGGCCTAGAATTTTATTCAAAGGGGCTTTTTACAACAATGCCACAGGGTGAGGCAAAAGACCTCCCCTTTGCTAGATCCCAACCAAGTGTAGACCCTTCCAAAGACCTGGTACCCAGACCCGGTGTGGTCCAGTCATCCTCTTATGCAGCCCTGCTGGGTAAAGCGAGCTCAGATCTCACTAGGAAACCTCTGTGGGCTCCCACAGTGATGTTAATACCTTGGTCTATAGATCACTGTTAAGTATCAAGTTTTTTGCAGGCACAAGGAGTTATACTTGAAGGGAAAGCTCAAGCGTCACCCTCCTTAGGGAAGACAGACTCAGCATAGCCATAGTTAGCGGTCTGCAGCAGAATGCTTGGGTTCAGAAGGGACTTCAGATTGACGACAAAAAGCATGGAAACTGCTGCAAAGACGGATGCTTTGGAAACAGCAGCAGCCAAAGTGTGTGTCCACACTCTGCCTAGCTGCGGGTGGTGAGACCCATTCTTCCCTGTTCGTTTATCGATATCCGGGGTATTCAAGCTTTGTTGTGGTTCTCACGATAGTCATAACTGAGTGTCTGAAAGTGAACCAAATACGTATTTCTAAATCTGCTTAATAGACCCCCCACCTTCGCTTTTCCCTAACATGTCACTTCTTTATAACCCACAGGATGGCGAGGGTACAGTGGCTGTTCACCAGCCTCCACAGGGGCCGTCTTTCTTCACCGCTCTCAGCTGAGCTGAGAGTTCTCTGTAGAGTAGTGGTGAGTAAGCGAGAGTCTCATGTGCTCAGATGGTCCTGACCCACGGTGGCTCATCTAGGTACCACTTTACAATTCCCATCGTCACATCAGCAGAACCACAAGCCCTGTCACAGCCAAAGGGGAAAGTACCATTGTAAAACTGAAGACAGCTGCTTCCACAATAGAGCTAATTGCACGCTGCATCACAGATCCAAATTAGTAGTGAAAACAGTTATAAAAACCGACAGACAGTGAAACATGACTCACTTGGAAGCTGCTGCCAGCCAGGCACACTGTCCTTGGCCACTGTTCAAAAACTCACACCTGCATTTTTTGAATAGTAAACACAGAAGATGTAATTACCAGGAAAACATATGCCACTTTCCCAATGTGACACTACTATTTTCTTCCTTGCAACCATGAATGGTATGATTCTAAACTGACCACAATACTTATTTACTCCCAGGAGGCTCCACAGAGAAACTGAACCCGGCCAAGGCTTGGGATGAGTAACTATCCACATATTAGAGACTGTCTTTAGTTTGTACTGTTTCCAATGGTGTGTTGTGCCGACAAGAAATTTCTCAGTGTCTTCTCAACAATCAAGGAAAACTTCAGTTTTGATACATAAGAACTATCCATTCCCAGGTGCACATGAATATACGACTCAGCTGAAATACTCAAGCACAGTGAGTTGGGGCGTCTTTCCTGGCTCCCTTCTCAGCTATCCAGTAATTGCTGTCTCAATAGGAAACAGATGGTCCCAGAAGACTTCATCTGTTCCTGCAGCCTAAACACATTTCTGCCTTCTCAGCTACAATCTGCTGTGTAGTCTCTGGGTTCCCTGCATGGTACACATGAATCCCACCAGGGCACCCCCTTTGGCTGCCACTTTCTCCCTCACAGTAGGTAGGCGGTTAACAGTGGTAGAAAACTCCTTGGTTTCTGATCAGATAAGAATGACCCTGGGGGAAATATGCTTTGGACTAGTTGCCCAAGATAATTCTTCTCCATTCAAAGTAGCCCAGAGAAGCCAAAGGGTCAGCCACCCTAAGCCGAAGCGTGTGGTTACTACAGTCTCCTTGGATATTTTTACATATGCAAATTGTGATGCACTGTCTTTACCAGCAAAGTAGAATTTCATTCTGAGACAAATCACAGAGAGCTTGTTTAATGTCCAGGTGACACCCCTGCCTTTGGAATGTTCGAGCTTTGCCTAATGGAAAATTGGCATTGCTGATGAGGCATGAAGTTGCACATTGACTAATCCTGTTTCCCCCTGCTCAATGAATCAGTCAAACATGAGTCCAGAACCACTTTTGAGGTTTCTACTGGATTTTTCAATACCTAAGATTAAAAAAAAGACACAGTGTTTCTTCGTGTACGAGAGGGCAGGGGATTATATGAATATTTTTCATGTCATATTACTTTAGAAGTTAGATGCTTATATAAACAAAAGTCCTATTAGTGTTAACTTGAGAATGTGAGAAATTTGTATGCATTCTGAATGAGGGAACCTGTGTTTCATGCTTATAACTTGTAGTTATCTCTCTGAATCTCCCTATTTTTAAAATTTTATTTTATTATTATTATTTAGTTAGTTTTTGGTTTTTAGTCACAAGGTTCTCTGTGTAACAGCTTTGGCTATTCTGGATCTCACTCTGTAGCCCAGGCTGGCTTTGAACTCACAGAGATCCGCCTGCATTTGCCTCCCGAGTGCTGGGATCAAGGGTGTGTGCCATTACTGCCTGGCTTGAATCTCTCCAACGTCCCATAGGTATCCAGCAAGTCCTGTCATTTGTGGAGTCTTCCAGTCTGAATGTGCTTCCTTGGTCTCTTCAGAATTCAAGATCAGCATGCTTGGCTAAGAAGAAGCTGAAACAGGGTCTTCTCAGAGGACAAATTAGTGCAGTTCCTAATTCTCCAGGTTGGTTGGAGGGAAGAGGGCATGAATGCAGTTGATTAGATCCTCAGGTCTTCTTCACTGGGGGTCATTTCTGAGGGAGGTAGGAAGAGAACTTGTTAGACTTAAATATCTCTTCAGTGGGTATGATGCTAGACCAGTGGAATTAACAAGGACAATTTGGATCCCAAATCTCATTTCAGCTAGAATCCTTGTAAACCAAAATGTTAAATTTAAAGACTTAGTGCTGCAAACCTCCGTGCTATTGACTGTATTTCTTTTTTATTCTATTTTAATTTTTATTCTTTACATGCATTGCATCCCACCTCCACTCCTTCCTGTCCCCGCACCCCAAAACTCCCCTTGATCTACTCCTCCATTTCCCTTAAGGAAAAAAAAAGAAAAAGAAAAAGAAGAAGAGCAGGCCTCCCAGGGATATCAAACATGGCATAACAAATACAATAAGACTGGGCATAAACCCTCATATCAAGGCTGGAAATGGCAGCCAAGCATGAGTCCCACGCACAGGCAAAAGAGTCAGAGACACATCTACTCCCACTATTAGGAGCCCACAAGAACACCAAACTACAAAACCATATAAAAACCTAATGCAGTGAAAATGCCCTGGAATCTAGAAGAGTGATTCTGTCTGCATTCCTTTGCCTGGGGTGTAATTGAGCAGCATTTGGAACAAGTACTGAAATGGTCAAAGTTCAAGGCTGTATATATGACTCCAACAGAATTAAGATACATGTTTAAGAAGCCTAGACTTTTTATGGAGACATTTACCACCAAAATAAAAACATATTAAACTGCTCTAGAAAGCAGTGGCTTTGGGATCAACCTCATTTTGAATAACTGAAGTATGTGTATTCTCTCTCACTAACCAGTGAATGCTATCTAACTCAGATCACATCTTTGTTCAATCACATCAGTATTCTTTCTCCAAGGTTGCCTTGTTTGACATACCATCTGTCAGTCAGTTCCTAGGTCATTTTAATGAGTCTCCTCCCCTTTAAAAAAAGTATATTTCATTATCATTACATGTTTTAGAGTATTTTGCCTGTGTATATGTCTGTGTACCATATGCATGCAATGCCCACTGAGGCCAGGAGATGGCGTTGAGTTCTCCCACAGCTGGAATTACAGACAGTTGAGATAGGAATTCAACCTAGATCTTAACCATTGAGCTATCCTTCCAGCCTCCCTCCTCCTTTTTGTCTTTGTTTTAATGGTATTTGTTTTATGGATTTTTGATGTGTTTTATAATACCTTAAAATGAATTCTAAGAAAAAGTGGAAAAATACAATATTTCCAAAAATCTGAATTTATTTCCCAAAATGTGGAATGTGTGAGTAGCAGTTAAGAAGACAGAGGGATCATAGTTGAGCAGGATAAGGCAAAGGAGGGAATAGAGCATGGAGAAGGATAGAAGAGAATCAAACTATTGAATATTCTGAGTGGAGGAGTTGGAGATGTGGGTCAGCAGTGGAGAGCTTGCAAGGCTGTGGTTTCCATCCTCAGTGTTGTAAAAACCAAGAAGAACAAAATACAATGAAGTGAATGTTTGCCTTACGTGGAGACAGTAAGCCACACAGTAAAAGTGGTAGTGTGGCAATCAAATTTGTTAAGTATCTGGGAGTAAGGAAAGCCAAGAGCTGGAAATAACAAAATTGATTGTGCAGATTTTAGAATTGTGAACAAGCAGAGAGCCCAGTAATGAAACTAGAGGCTAGTTTTCTTGCATTCATAATTCAAGTTTTGATAACCTCTTTAGTGATGTTGAATCATTGGGATTTTATGAAGAAAACGGTAAAATTAGAATAAGTTCATTATCACACATATTCATCAACATTAAAATTTTGAGACAATTTACTAATTAAAACTTACATGATACTATTTTAAAATGATTTATTAAGTCCCTAAGTGAAAACACAAATGGAATTTATTTGGGGAATACTTAGTGCAGGTGTGCAGTTCCTGGTCCATGTGTGTTGGCCTCACTTGACATCTGAGTTTGTGAAGATACTAATGTATATTATTCATTTTTATCTCAAGTAATTTGGTGAAATGGGGTAATTAGAACTTTATAAAAATAGTATTTTATGTTTATTTATAAAATTTGTAGACATGATATCAACAAACTTTAGTCAGACTGAAACACAGCAGGTGCTTACATCAACTGATGCATCATGATTCTGTTGCTGGAGGAAAAAATATGGTTTTCTGGAACTAAAGTGTTTACATTAACCATATAGGAGATTTGTTATACAAGAAATTGTGAAACAAAGGCACAGGCTAGTAAAGATAGCCATAAGACTGTTTTCTAGAGGCCTTTTAAAATATAAGAGACTGTCACTGTGGAGGATTAAAAATGATGAATTTGAAATATAGGAGCTAGGGGTAAACTACCACATTTGGGTGAAAGCAAAAGAATAAATAAGTAGCTGGTAGACAGAAGCAGTGGATAGACAGTGAGCATCATCCAAACAGGTGCTATGTCATCCAGCAGAAACTAGAGGGAAAGGAGAGGGGCAAAGGTAACTCTGTCAAATCGTACTAACAACATTCAGCAGGTCAACTGGGAAGAAGCCACCTGCTGGATTTCCCATCGAGAGTATCTCCGTCAGGGAGTGGCTGGCTTTCCTTTCCCTCTTCAGGCATTTTTATAGCATGGGAATAAATAATATTAAAAATTGTTCTCATGGATCTCAAAGATGCAGTGCTTTTAAATATCTTTAGTTGCTTGCTTTCCCATCCACTTCCATCACAGAGCTGGAGTGAGGAAAGCCTGATGGAGGACACTTGACACAAACATGATAAAGTCTACAGTCAGGGAGGGCCTCCTCAATTCCAGGGTCTTCCTTCAACAAGCTTCAATAGCACATGATGGTTTATCTGTACCATGTATATTACAGCGTATACCATGCACATATGGTCTCTCTCTCTCTCTCTCACACACACACACACACACACCTATACATACACAACAACAACAACAGAGACCATGATAGTCTTTGGCTTTAAAACATTTCTTCACTATTGCCTCTGGGTTTGGGAGGAGAAACGTACATGGTAATAGGTGGATTGATGGATGAATAGATAGAAGATGGGAAGACAGACAGACAGATAGATATCTGTCAGATACATGCTGACTTCTTTGTACTTGGTGCCACTCTTTGGGTTACGACAGCTTTACATGGTTTAGAAGTGTTTTTAATTTAGATGTATATATAATATATAAATTTACATATAGATAATATATACTTATATATGTATATAATGAGTTGTAAATATATATTCCTGGTGAAGTGTTAAATTGTTTTAATAAAATCCAATCGTCATTACCAAAATTACATTAAATCAAGGAATTTGTCAAGATTTTATTTAAGAACACACACACATACATAGTCTGAACTATTTATTCCTTCCCCTCTCCATTCATTCCATCTGAATATCATGTATTATAAGCATCTTATGTCATCATTGAAATCATTTCTCTCAGAGGTTATAAAATTATTCAACCAATTATTCAATTATCCCCATGCTCCTAGAAATTTTAGTTGTAGAGCTATTTTGGCATTAATTCGTTTATTGGTTTTGTCGTCACAACACAAGAATGAGCATCTCTTCTCGTGTCTTTGTCCACATGAATTGCCTAATTTAACCAAAGAGCCTCTGGGTTCATGAAGACACTGGTGACCATTACTCATGTTCTGCCAAAGTTCATAAAAATTTCAACTCTAACAAACCATATATGAATGTGCAACTATTATGCCCTCGCTGATGATTGCATTATGCATAATGATAAGCATTACCAGGTGTTTTCTTCAATTTTGCTAATTTCAGAGGTAAAATACTTCTATTGTTATTTAATACATCTTTTATTGGTACTTAGATTAATCATTTTTTGTTTTATTCTCCATTTCCATGTCTTCAATTATAAATCATCACTCCTTTCTAGTTTTAAGACAAAGTTGAAATGAAAGAGATGTTTTGATGTGGGGGGGGGCATTTTGGGGTTAGGGAGAAACCTGATGCCAGGGAAACTCTCAGGAATCTACGAGGATAATCCTAGTTAAGATTCATAGCAATAGTGGAGAGAGTGCCTGAATTGGCCATCTACTGTAATAAGATTGTAATCACTACCCTAATTGTCACCAGAGATACTTTACCCAGTAACTGATGGAAGCTAATGCAGAGGTCCACAGCCAAGAACTCGGCTGAGCTTAGGAGTCCTCCTGAAGAAAGAGAGGAGAGATTTTACAAGCTAGGTGGCGGGGGCAAAGTCATGACAGGCGAACCCAGAGAGACAGATGATCTGAGCTCATGGACTCTGGACCAAGGTAACTTAAAGAAGAGTTGACCAAGGTAACTTAAAGAAGAAAGAGTTGATTTGGGTTTATAGTTTCAGAGGGAACATTCTTAATGCTGAGGGCAGGATGGTAGCAGGCCACCTGAGCAGGAAGCTGAGAGGTCATATCTTCAAACACAGATCCAAAGCAAGATGGGAACTAGGTACAGCTAGACTATGAACTCTTAAAGCCCACTCTAGGTGTGTGCTTCTTCCAGCAAGGCTGCCCCGCCTCCCTAAACAGTGCCCACCCACCACTGGAGGCCAAGTGTTTAAGTACTTGAGCCTTATGGGGGACATTTATCAGCGATGTTAAAAATGCATTGTTGTAAGAACTAAGGGACATCAATATCACAAGAGATGGAGAATAATTGGGACTAATCTCTCACACGCACCTGATCTGACCCTTCACTGTGGTGTTCTTTGAAAGTAGTTTATACTACTTAAAAGTATATGTTATATGGGACTGGGGAGAGGACTCAGCATTGAAGACTGTGTGTTGTTCTTCCAGAGGACCCCATTTCACTTCCCAGCACCACATTTAGCACCACAACCATCTGTAACTTCTGCTCCAAGGGATCTGCTACCTCCAGCCTGTTTGACCACCTACACTTATGTGTAAACACATACAACATACATACACCTAACTAAAATAATTTTAAGATTCCATTATAAATTTAGTGCAGCCATTACATTTTTTAGAATAAATAAAAATTATATTTTAACTTATTAAACAAAATGTAATTATTCATAAAAATTAAAACCAAAGGAGTCAGAAAATAGGGGACATAAACATAAGTAAAAGCAATTTAAAAAGTTACAATTATAGTAGATTTCAATTCATCTATGTTAAAAGTCTCCTTATATATGATTGGTTTAAATATATGATTGAAGACAGAGATTATTGAAATGGTTTAAAAGCAAGATCTAGCTACATTGTATATCTATGATAAATTAGTTTTAAATATAAAGAGTTATACAGATATAAACAGGAAAGGTATAGAGAATGGCATTCCATATGTATGCAGATTGTCAACAGGACGAGGAGCAGCTTTGAGGATTTCAGATTAAGACAACTGCAAAATCAGGAAGGTCAGCAGAAATAAAGAGGAATGTTACATCATGAAAAGGCTCTTTCCCCAAGAAAACATAATCCTTAATGTAGATATATGCTGTGGACATTGATCTGTATAAATAAAATGCTGATTGGCCAGTAGCCAGGCAGGAAGTATAGGTGGGACAAGGAGAGAGGAAAATTCTGGAAAGTGGAAAGGGAAGGCATAGATGTAAGGTACTGGTAAGCCACGAGCCATGTGGCAAAGTATAGATTAGTAGAAATGGGCTGAATATAAGAGTAAGAGCTAGACAATGGTAGGCCTGAGCTAATGGCCAAGCAGTTTAAATAATATGAATATCTGTGTGTTTATTTTATAAGTGGGTTGTTGAACTAATCTCCAACTACAGATATATTTAAGAAAGAATTCAAAAATACATGTCACAAAAATAATAGAAGCAGAAAATGTTACTATTGTAGCTGAGACTCCTGTGAATAAGTTCCAAAGTGTGAAGAAAATGCCCTCATTGCACACCCTGACCTTTACAGCATTGCACACCCTGGCCTTCACAGCATTGCACACCCTGAACTTCACAGCATTGCACAACCTGAACTTCACAGCATTGCACACCCTGAACTTCACAGCTGTCCACCTGACCTCACTGGCTCCTATGGACTGCACTGTCAGCAGTAGCAGCCCATTCTTCTCAAGGTCATGAAGAACTGTACAACAGGAAAAGGTTTGGGGCCAGAGAGAACTTGAACTCATGCAAAGTGTATTCTCATAACACAATAGAAATCAATAATAGATAGCTGGAAACATAACCAACTAAATCTATTGCCATATCTCATTTTCCCCCCAACACCTACTATATTGACCACACTTAAAGGAAGGTCCCACAAGATAATGTATACAGATGGCAGAGATGTAAGAATACAGCTTCAACAGTCGCCATGACAATTTTCTAAGCAAATCATGACACAATATAGAAGTCCTTAAACTTTTTGATTTTAGGATCCATTAGGATTCTTTTAAATTACTGATAACCTCAAAGAACTTTTTATTTATATGGATTATATCTAGTGATACTTAGGATATTAGAAACTTAAGAAATTTTAAAGATAATTGTTTACTCGTTTTCTTAAGTGATAGCAATAAACCTCCACTATTTTAGTAAAATGCATTTGAATGCAAAATAATCATTTTCAAAACCACAAGAATTTAGTAAAAGTGGCATTTTATTTTTGCAAGTCTCTCCAATGTCTGGCTTAGCATAATGAATTCTCACATACCCTTCAGTAGTTTGTTATCAATTGTTACTTTATATACGAAGAAAATCTAGCCTCATACAGATACTTTGTTCAAAAAAGAAATATGGTTTTTATTGCATTTTGAATATTTGTGGTTATTCTTTGATATCACACCAAAACTCAGCAAGTGGCCATTTTAAAAAGAATCCTTGCAGTAAGAAATCTGCAAGTGTGTCCATGAAGTAGTTCTGTTCTTTGTATCAACATAGTACAGCCACCTGGTCTATTTTACATGTTCAATGAACCTTTATTCATCTTTGCTTTTCTAACACCATGCATCGGTCATTTGGGAAACATCGCCCTCATGGATCACACAGAATTTCCCGAAGTTGACACATTTCCCAACACAGCATCACAGTCATTAATATCACACCACTCTTATCAGAAAAGCCTTTCAATATTGGGGAGCTGTCAAGCTCACAGTGGCAGATAGGAATTTTCCAAAATTCTAATTTTTTCTTGATAGCTTAAATTTTATTGTTGGCAACAAATACTGTCAGTTGTTTTCCTTGAAGTGACAAGTTCACTTTGTTCATTTTTGACAAATGTCTGCCACACACCTAAGTATGAATAACCATAGTTTGTCAGTCATTCTTTCAAGTAAAAATGACTTTCAATGAAAAGGAAAGGAAAAAAAAAACCTAGCTAGCTCTGCTCTCAAGTACCTCTACAGAGCCACACTGTGCTTCAGAGTACAGCAACATAGTGTGTACTTATACCTTCCATTTTGTCACGCTCAAGAAATGAGATTGATCCAGATTAATAATTATTGCTCCTTTATCCAGGACATTCTGAAGTGGCATTGGCTTTTTTCCCTTGTGGGTACACAATGGTTTCAAAAATAATGTCTACTGGCCAAGTCTGATGCCACTGGCTCAATCTGGAAAAAATCACAATGCTTTTTCACCATGGCTTCCCATCCATAGGTTCACATCCTAACCAAGAGAACTGCAGATAATACCTTAGTATTTTTTTAAAAATACTTTTGACCCAATGGTATCTTTGAAGGTTCTAGAGGATGAACCTTGAACCAAGGGAGATCAATGAGGAGACTAAATGGCCTCTGTCACCACTGTAAGTGGATGGTGACCCTGAAGAAACTTACATACACTTGGCTGAATTGAGATACTGAGAACAAAATAACCTTAGTTCACAAAAGTGGATTATTCTAATGATATCAAAGAAAAATTGCAAATAATCAATGTAAACTAGGAATTGATTCAGGCTCTCTGTAGACCTGGGGATTTTGCAGGTGACACTTCTGGAAGGCAGTTGATTGTATTTTGCTTCCTATCATTGACTGAGATGGTGTGGAGAGCATGCAGCATTTTTGGGTGAAATGTGAGATCACCTAGCAAAGGAGCTGAGACCTGCACAGGTCCTACTATTCTGATTAAACACAAAGCTAGCATTCAATGCAATGTAGAAGTTGGTTTTCAGTATTCTTATGTAGTTTGTTCATACATGTTGGACAGGGATACCAACTGGTTTGGCACAGCAATCACATGTTGTGGAGATGTAATGTCTCAGGAAGTGAGCATTGTAGGTGATAAAAAAGACATGTTTCTGGGAGTTTGAAGAATCCATTAGAACAAGTAACTTATGCAGGGAGCAAAAGACATTTCTTATTAGCAAATGTTATTTGGGGACTGTTAACCAGTGACACCACAGCCACTTCCCACAGTCTTTACCCTTCTGAATTTGATGGGAAAGATAAGCTTTTAAGGGGTGAAGCAAAGGCAGAAGTAGACGTAAGCAGAGTTAAAAAGTCAGGTTCTTTTCAGACTATCTATGACAAGCTTTCAGCTGGAATGAAATGTAATTAGCAAGTTCCATAATGCGGTTTGCTTCACTTAGCTCTTCACTGGCCGTCTAACAAATTCTATCAGTTAACTTGTAAAGCAGATGTATCTGCTATGCCCTGGCTGAGCCCATATGGAAGGCAGCCTCAAGCAGGTGCAAGCCACATAACGGGGTGACCTTTAATCAGTGGGCCAGCCTTCGACTTGGCAACCATGGACATGCATCATTGTATAGAAGCTTCCCTGTGAAGATGATTGAGAAATATTTCATGTGAGGGAGAAAGAAGCCAAAAGCCCAGACTCAAATCCTAAAGGTAAGCATTGATGTTTACTTTATAATCTTCCCACAATGACCTCAAGTGTCATGTGGGGACTGAGACAATATTGAATGCTGATGACTCCTACCAAAATATTTGCAGTGACTATGAGGCCAGCTAGGTTTTTTATAATGTTTCTCTACTTTTATATTTTATCCACATGACTGTTACACAAAAAAATAATGTGAAAAAAAATAAAAACAAAATCTGAGATCATCCCAAAGGGAAAATTTAAAACGTATTTTATTCTGTTCAGATTTAGTGAACACAAACCCTACATATTATGTGCTGAGCTTCATGGATACATGACATAATCTGTATTTCAGAACTTGATAACAAGACATGCAGAAGTGACAGACCTAACATTGCTCAAAGAGAGTTGAGCTGGAGTGGAATCCCCAAAAGGGGAGAGAGACCTTCCTGGAAGAATTAAGGAAGTCTTCACAAAACTAAAGGGTAAACCAAATGCTGGTGTTTTAATTAAACCTGTGGTGATTTTTGCAAGGATAAAAATCCAAGGTAATTAAAAAAAAATCTTGTACTAAGCATCTGGTTCTTATAATTTAGAACACATACAATCATCATTCATAATAGTTCCCAGAAATGTCCCGAGAAATGCTGAAATTCTAAGTATTTATCACACTACCATATTAGTTTAATGTTTTGTCTTAGATAGGGTCTCACTATGTAGATCTGGCTAATGTGAAACTCACTACATAGTCCAGACTGGCCTCAAATTCACACAGATCTACCTGCCTCTGCCTTCCAAGTGCTGGGCTTAAAGGTATGCACCACCACACCCAGCTGCTAACATATCAATTTAATATTAAAATTCTTTATCACTGTTCATCAAGGTGCTCTGAGTCTTGTCATAGTTTCTTGTTTCAGGAAGCTTTCATTTCAAGATTGGTAGACATATGAACAACTATTATGTATTTTTAATGCAAAAACCATTGGCCCAGATCACATGCAAAGAATCTTCACTAATATTTTCCTATGAGATGAATTTCCAAGTGTATAACATATAGAGATTTTCAAAATGACTTTATGTGTTATGTGTTCATTATTTTATACCTTATGACTATTCCATCTTTATCTCCAACACGCCTTTTATTGTCCTTATTAACACATAGTAGTTGTATGGATGAGGGGGATTGAATATGATGTTTTCACAACACACCATACATCATGAGTTGATGGTGTCTGTCAACCTTCTTCCAACCTCTTTCTACTGTCCTCCTCTTCCCTTCCATGTCCTGGTCGTTCCTCTTTGCTTTTGGATGAACTGCTTTATTTGCTGTAGTCTTCACAAGTGAGAAAAAACATTGATACTTGTCCTCCTGTTTGGCTTATTTCACATTTGATGTCCTCTAGTTCTAGCCTTGCCTGCAGCTGATACTATTTTACTTTTCTTTTGGGCTGCATAATACTCCATTGTATGTATGAAGTTTGGGTAAAGATGGTATGTATACATATGGGATATATATCATACATATTTATCCATTCATCTGTTGATGGACATATAGGATGTATATATAGAGAGTAGTCCTTTTCACTTGAGAAGGATGACATTTCATTGTAGCTGTCATTTGGGTTTGCCTGATGTTAGTGATGCATACTGAGCATTCTTCATCTCTGTACCAGTTATTTATACATTATATTTTTGAGAACTGTCTACTCAGATCATTTCCCCATTTTATAGTTGGGTTGCTTGGTTTCTTTCTTCTGGCTTAACTCTTTGTTATTATACCAAGTGAGAATAATGGGAATACACATCCTCATCTTGCTTCTGACATTTTGGGGGTTCCTTCCATTCAACAGAATGTTGACTATGGGTTTAGAGAATGTAGCCATTATTATATTGAGGTCTGTATATATTCAGGATATTAACCACTTGGAATCTAGTAATTCTATTGAAGATTTTGTCCCATTCAATAGATTTTTTCCCTCTTCACTCTGATGGCTATTTCCTGTGCATAAGCCTTTAAATTTTTTCCTCTTATTGAAAATAGATTTTTTTCCTCACACAATGTATCATGATTAAAGTTTCCCCCCTCTACTCCTCACAGCTTCTCCCCATAACCCCTCCCATCCAGATCCACTCCCTTTCTGACTCTCATTAGAGAACTATCAGGCTTCTAAGGGAAAATAATAAGACAAAATGAAATATACGATTAAAAACAAAGACAAACAAAGAAAAGGAAAGGAGCCCAAAAGAAGGCACAAGTATCAGAGACCCACTCAATTGAACACTCTGGAATCCCATAAAAACACTAAACTGGAAACCATAATATATATGCAAAAGATCTGGTGCAGATCTGTTCACACCCTGTGCATGCTGCCTCAGTCTCTGTGTGTTCATATGAGCTTTGCTTCTGTTGATTTAGAGGGCCTTGTTTTCCTAATGTCCTCCATCCCCTCTGGCTCTTACACTCTTTCTGCCTCCTCTTCCCTGGGGTTCCCTGAGCCCTGAGGGGTGGGATTTGATGGAGACTTCCCACTTAGGGGTGAGTGTCCAAAGTCTCTTACTCTTGGCATAATGTCTTGCTGTGCATCTCCATATTTGTTCACTTCTATTGCAGGAGGAAGCTTCTCTGATGATGGATGAGCAAGGCACTGATCTACAAGTAGAGCAGAAGGTCATTGGGGATTACTGCCAGTACAGCCTGGGTTGTTTGGGGGTTCTCAGGGGACCACTTTGTCCAACAACTCAATTAGGTGTAACCCAATCCCAGGACTGGAGGCTTCATTTGAGGACAAAGGATGGCCAGTAGGGACTTTGTTCTACCCATTTGGCAATTTCTTTCATATCCCCCTCACATATGTATATATTTGAAAGCTTCGACTGTACTGGATTTTCATACTGTTATTCAATTGTCACTTAACTTTAACTGTCTCTCACCATATTCTTTCCCTTGTCCCCAACTCCCCTAATCCTCCTCACTTAATCATCCTTTCCTGGCCCCCATCCATCCTTAATGGTTCTATTTCTAATGAGATTTGTCTGTGTCCCATAGTCCCATACTCCATACCTAGCCTCTGTGATCAACAAATTATAGCTCAGTTATGGACTCTTAAGTTAATATTCACATATAAACAAATACCTACTGTATTTGTCTTTCTGGGTCTGGTATACCTTACTTGGGATGATTTTTCTAGTCCCATTCATTTACCAGCAAACTTCATTCTCTTAATGGCTGAGTCATACTCCATTGTGTCAATGTACCACATTTTCTTTATCTGTTCTTCTGTAGAGGGACATCTAGGTTGTTTCCAATTTCTGGCTATTGTGAATAGAGCAGCCGTGAACATGGTTGAGTAAATGTCTCTGTGGCAGGTGGAAGTATCCTTTGGGTACATGTGTAAGAGTGGTATAGTTGGATCTTGGGAGTAGATCGAGTCCCATCTTCCTGAGGACCAATCACTAGTTGCCATAGTTACTTCCCCAGTTTGCATTCCCACCAGCAGTGAATGAGTGTTCTTCTTACTGCACACGCTCTCCGACGTGAGCTGTCAATGGTTTTATTGATCTTAGCCATCTGACTGGTTTAAAAAGCTATCTCAAAGTAGTTTTGATTTGTATTTCCCTGATGACTAAAGATGTTGAAAATTCCTTTAAGTGTTTCTCGCCCATTTAATTTACTCTTTTGAGGATTCTCTGTTTCGATCTGTACCCCATTTTTAAATTGGATTGTTTTCTTGATTTCTAGTTTTTTAGAGTTCCTTACATATTTTGGATATTATCAGTCTATCAGATGTACAGTTGGTAATATATATATATATATATATATATATATATATATATATATATATATTTTCCAATTCTACATGTAGGCTGTCACTTCGCCGAAATGATGGTGTCATTTGCCATGCAGAAACTTTCAGTTTCATGGGGCCCCTTTTATTGTTGATCTTAGTTCTTGTGGTAAAGACGTTCTGTTCAGAAAGACATTTTTGTGCTAATAAGTTCAAGGCTATTCCCCACTATCTCTTCTGTCAGGTTCAGTGTGCCTGGTTTTATGATGAGGTCTTAGATCCATTTGGACTTGAGTTTTGTGGAGGGCAATAAGTATCTATTTGGCAGCACTCCAGTTTGACCAGCACCATTTGTTGAAGATGCTATCTTTTTTCCCAGTGTGTATTTCCAGCTTCCTTATTAAAAATCAGGTGTTCATACATGGGTTTTTTTTTTACTCTTTGGGGGCCCACCACCCAGCTCCCAAATAAATACACAGCACTTATTCTTATGAATGCCCATCCTTAGCTCAGCTTGTTTCTAGCCAGCTTTTCTAACTTAAATTATCCCATTTCTCTTTAACTACACCTTGCCTCTGGGCTTTTTCACCTCTCTTTCTTGTATATGTCTTTCTTCCTTTCTTACTCTGTGGCTGGCTGGGTGGCTGGGTGGCTGGCCACTGCTGTCCTCCACTCCTTCTCCTTTTCTCACTTTTCTCTCCTCCCTCTTCTCTCTTTTTCTACTATTTGTTTTCTCTGCCTGGCAGCCCCACCTGTCCCTCTCTTCTGCCTAACCGTTGGCTGTTCAGCTCTTTATTAAACCAATTGGGTGTTTTAGACAGGCGAAGTAATACAGCTTTACACAGTTAAACAAATGCAACATAAAACAATGCAACACATATTTGCATTATTAAACAAATATTCCATCATATAAACAATTGCAACACATCTTAAACTAATATTCCACAACAGATTTATGTCTGTGGCCTCAATCCAATGTCATTGATTAACATGTCTGTAATGTCCCAATACTATTCTGTTCTTATTACTATAGCTCTGTAGTACAACTTGAAATCAGGGATAGTGATACTTCCAATAGGTTTATTATTATTATTATTATTGTTTTAGCTGTTCTGGATTTTTTTGTGTTTCTGTATGAAGCTGAGAATTGTCCTTTCAAGCTCTGTGAAGAACTGTTTTGGAATTTTGATGGGAATTGTATTGAATCTGTAGATATCTTTTGGTAGGGTGGCCATTTTTGCTATATTAATCCTTCTGCTTCATGAGCATGGGAAGTCTTTCCATCTTCTAATATATTCTTCAACTTCTTTCTTCAGTGTCTTGAAGTTTTATCATACAAGTATTTCACTTGCTTGGTTAGAGTTACCCCAAGATATTTTATATTTTTTGAGGTTATTGTGAAAGGTGTTGTTTTCCTGATATCTTTATTATTGTCACTTATATCTAGAAGGGCTACAGATTTTCATGAGTTACTTTTGTATCCACCTACTTTGCTCAAAATGTTTATCAGCTGTAGGAGTTTCCTAGTGAATCTTTGAGGGCCACTTATATAGACTATCATATCAACTGAAAATAAAGATACTTTGACTTCTTCCTTTCTAATTTGTATCCCCTTGCTCTCCTTCAGTTCTCTTATTGCTCTAGCTAAGATTTCAAGTACTATATCAAGTAGGTATAAAGAGAGTGGACAACCTTGTCTTGTTCTTGATTTTAGTGGAATTGCTTTGAGTTTTTCTCAACTTAAGTTGATATTGACTATGAGCTTTCTGTAAACTGCCTTTATTATGTTGAAGTATGGCTCTTATATTCCTAATCTCTCTAGGACTTTTTTTTTTAATTATGAAAGGGTGTTGGATTTTTGTCAAAGGCCTTTTATGCACCTAATAAGGTGGTTGTATGGTTTTTGTTTTGCAGTTTGTTTATATGGTAGACTATATTTATCCATTTACAAATGTTAAACAATCTCTACATGTCTTGGATGAAACCTACTTGATCGCAGTGGATAATCTTTTTGATGTGTTCTTAGATTCAGTTTGCGAGAATTTTATTGAGTATTTTTGGATCTGGGTCCATAAGGGAAACTGGTTTGCAATTCTCATTCTTTGTTGGGACGTTATGTGGTTTGGGTATCAGGATAACTGTGGTCCTATAAAACTATTTAGGCAGTGTTCCTTCTGTTTCTGTTTTGGAGAATACTTTCAGAAGATTGACATTAACTCTTCTTTGAAAATCTGGTAGAATTCTGTACTAAAGCCATCTGGTTTGGGCTTTTTTGGGGGGGAGGTTGGGAAATATTTAATGACTATTATTTCACTGGGGATTATAGGTCTGTTTAAATTGCTTATCTGACCTTGATTTAACTTTGGTAAGTTGTATCTATGGATAAAATTATATACATTTATTTTAGATGTTCCAGTTTGATGGAGTTGAGTACAAGTTTTTAAAGTGTGTCTTTATGATTCTCTGGATTTCCTTGGTTTCTATTGTTATGTCCCCCTTTTCATTTCTGATTTGGTTAATTTAGATATTCTCTCTCTGCCTTTTAGTTAATTTCAGTAAATGTCTGTTAATCTAATCAATTTTCTCAAAGAACCAACTCTATGTTTCATTGATTTCTCTATATTTGTTGTTCTTTGTATTGTATTGATCTCAGCCATGAGTTTATTTCTTGCCATCTACTCCTTTGAGGTGTGATTTCTTCTCTTTGTTCTAGATCTTTCAAGTATGCTGTTAAATTACTAAAATAAGATCTCTTCCTTTTTTTTTAATGTAGGCACTTGGTACTATGAACTTGCCTCTTAGAACTACCTTTACTGTGTCCCATGAGTTTGAGTATGTTGGCTTTTCATTTTCATTCAATTCTAGAAAGTATTCAATTTCTTTTTTGATGCATTTTTCACTCAATTGTGAGTTGTTCAATTCCCATGAGTGTGTAAGTTTTCTGTTGTTCTTTGTAGGCAGCTTTAATCCATGGTGGTCTGATAAGATTTGGGGAGTTATTTCAGTTTTCTTGCTGTCACTTTATATCTGAGTATGTGGACAATTTTGGAAAAAGTTCCTTGAGGTGCCAAAAAGAAGTTATTTTATTTTGTATTTGAGTGAAATGTTCTATACATACCTGTTAAGTACATTTTGTTTATAACTTCAGTTACCTCCAGCATTTTTCTCTTTAGTTTTTGCCTGTCTATTGGCAAGAGTTTCATATTGAGGTCTCCCACCTTGGTGTGTGATGGTAAATATGTGATTAAGCCGTAGTAGTGTTGTTGTTGTTTTTTTCACAGACTTGGTTGCCCTTGTATTTGGTGTAGAGATGTTAAACATTGCAATGTCTTCTTTGTGGATCTTTTTTTAAATTGATGAGTATGTACTGTCTGTTTCTTTTGAATAGTTTTGGTTGGAAGTCTATTTTGTCAGATATTAAAATGGCTACACCAGCTTGGTTCTTTGGTCCCTTTCCCAGGGTTTTCTTTCTTTCTTTCTTTCTTTCTTTCTTTCTTTCTTTCTTTCTTTCTTCCTTCCTTCCTTCCTTTCTTTCTTCCTTTCTTCCTTCCTTCCTTCCTTTCTTTCTTCCTTCCTTCCTTCCTTCCTTCCTTTCTTTCTTCCTTTCTTCCTTCCTTCCTTCCTTTCTTTCTTCCTTCCTTCCTTCCTTCCTTCCTTCCTTCCTTCCTTTCTTTCTTTCTTTCTTCCTTCCTTCCTTCTTTTCTTTCTCTCTCTCTTTCTTTCTTTCTTTCTTTCTTTCTTTCTTTCTTTCTTTCTTTCTTTTTTTTTCGAGACAGCGTTTCTCTGTGTAGCTTTGTGCCTTTCCTGGATCTCACTCTGTAGACCAGGCTACCCTTGAACTCACAAAGATCTGCCTGCCTCTGCCTCCCGAGTGCTGGGATTAAAGCAAGTGCCACCTTTCTTCCATCCTTTTAGCCTGATGTGTTGTCTATCCTTGATGTTAAGGTGTGTTTCTTGGGTGCTGCAGGATGGAGACTTTATTCATCCGCTCTGTTAGTCTGTGTTTAGACCATTGGTGAGAGATTATAAATGAGCAGTGTTTATTGATTCCCATCATTTTGTTGCTATTGAGGCAATGGTGTGTGTGTGTGTGCCTGTGTGTGCTTCCCCTCTTTTGATTATTTATTTCCTGTCCTTTTGGGGGTGTGGTTAACCTCCATCGATGGTAGCTTTCCCTGTATAGGGCTGGATTTGGAAAGAAAGATAGTGCTTACATTTGATTTTATCATGAAATATCTTTTTTTTTTAAGAAATGTTTTATTCATTCCACATACCAACCACAGATCTCCCCTCCTCCCTCCTCCCACTCCACCCCAAGCCTTCCCTCCCACCCTACCCTCCATCCCCCCTCCAAAAAGGTATGGCCTCCCATGGGGAGTCAGCAAAGCCTGGCACATTCAGCTGAGGCAGGTCCAAGCCCCTCCCCCTGCATCAAGGCTGTGCAATGTGTCCCACCATAGGCACTGGGCTCCAAAAAGCCAGTTCATGGACCACAGGTAGATCCTATTCCCACTGTCAGGGGCCCCTCAAACAGACTAAGCTACACAACTGTCTCACCCATGCAGAGGGCCCAGTCCAATCTCATGCAGGCTCCACAGCTGTCAGGCCAAAGTTCATAAGTTCCTACTAGCTTGTTTCAGTTGTATCTGTAAGTTTCCCCATCATGATCTTGTTGCTCCTTGCCTATAGAATCCCTCTTCTCTCTCTTCAACTGGACTCCTGGAGCTTGGCCTGGTGTGTGGCTGTGGATCTCTGCATCTGCTTCCATCAGTTACTGGATGAAGGATCTATGATGATAGGGCATTCACCAATCTGATCACCTGAGTAGGCCATCTCAGGTACCCTCTCCACTATTGCTAGTAGTCTAAGTTGGGGTCATCCCTGGGGATTCCTGGGAACTTCTCTCATACCAGGTTTCTTCCTGTCCCCATATCTCACTCTATCAAGGTAATCTCCCTCATTGTTCTCCCAGTCCACCCCTGTTCCAGCTCAACCATTCCATTCCACCATGCTCCCATCCCCCATCCACTCTGGCCTGCACCTGGGGCAGTGATAGGTGGGGAAGGGGGGGGGGGAAGCATGGGCTTTGCCCTCAGGGCCTGGGTCCTAAAAACAGGGCTGGGAGAGGAAACACTCACCTCCTGGTCCAATTGGAGCTGGCAGACTCTGTGTCTCAGGGAGCTGCTCTTGGTCCAATTGGAGCTCATGGGATGTCTTATTTTCTCCATCTGTGGTTATTATTTGGGGTTCCTGATGGGTGTGACCACTGGGGGTTCTAGGTAAAATATGTTTCTGGGTATTAAGAGCTGACACTAAGGAATGGGGATGGCCTGGAGGTGAGAGCTGTGATGGGTTCACAGGAGGGAGGAGTGTAGAGTATCCCACCAGAATCTGCTCAGTCCCCTGGGAATGGAGGCAGAGAGTGAGGTGAGGTCATAACAGAGCTGGGTGTGAACATGGAGGATTTGACTTGGAGGAGTGGAGGGAGAGGTGTTGGAGCCTTTATCATGAATAGATGTTGGATTTTGATAAATACTATTTCTTTATCCATTGAGAAGATCATGTGATTTTATCTTTAACTCGTTGTACGTTTAATTGACTTCTGCATATTGAACTAACCATCTCTGGAGAGAAACGATAGCATGCTCATTGTGCATGAGAATTTTTAATGTACTATTGAATTCAATTTGCAAGTGTTTTGTTGTGGATTTTTGCAACTATATTCATCATGAATATTAACATGTTGTTTATCATGCGTCTTTGTCAGGTTTTGGTAGTAGAACAATGCTGGCCTATGCTGTCTTCCAAACAATGAGTATGAGAGCATCCTTTCAATTGTATGGAACTGTTTGAGAATCCAACATGTCTTTTTTAAATTTTTTTATTTATTTTCTTTATTATTAATATTATGTGTTTTAATTTTATACATCAGCCATGGGTTCCCCTGTCCTCCCCCCTCCCGCCCCTACCCCCACCTTCCCCCCAGCCCCTCCCCTCCATTTCCATCTCCTCCAGGACCAAGACACCCCTGGGGATTCATTTAAACCTAGTAGATTCAGTACAGGCAGGTCCAATCCCCTCCTTCCAGGCTGAGCATGTGTCCCTGTGTAAGCCCAAGGTTCCAAACAGCCAGCTCATGCACTAAGGACAGGTCCTGGTCCCACAGCCTGGGTGCCTCCCAAACAGATCAAGCTATTCAATTGTCTCACTTATCCAGAGGGCCTGATCCAGCTGGGGGCTCCACAGCCTTTGGTTCATAATTCATGTGCTTCCATTCATTTGGCTATTTGTCCCTGTGCTTTTTGCAATCTTGGATCCAACAATTCACGCTCTTGCAGACCCTCCTCTTTCTCGACAGTTGGATACCTGCAGCTCCACCTGGGGCCTGGCTGAGGATCTCTGCATCCACTTCCACCAGTTATTGGATGAGAGTTCCAAGACGACTGTTAGGGTGTTTAGTCATCTGATCACCAGACTAGGTCAGATCTGGCTTTCTCTCGACCATTGCCAGCAGACTACAGAGGATGTATCATTGTGGATTTCTGGGGACCTCTCGAGCACTCTGTCTATTCCTGTTCTCATGTGGTCTTCATTTATCATGGTCTGTTATTCCTCATTCTCCCTTTCTGTTCTTGATCCAGCTGGGATCTCCTGCTCCCCTAAGCTTTCTTTCCCTCAAATCTTGCCCTTAATTACTCCCACTGTCATCCAGGTTGTTCATGTAGATCTCATCCATTTCTCTGTCATTGGGAGATCCCTGTGTCTTTCCTAGGGTCCCGTTTTCTAAGTAGCCTCCCTGGAGTTGTGTAGCAGTCTAGTCATCTTTGTTTTACATCTAGTATCCTCCTATGAGTGAGTACATACCATGTTTGTCCTTCTGAGTCTGGGTTACCTCACTCAGGATGATTTTTTTCTAGATCCATCCATTTGCCTGCAAACCTCATGATGTCATTGTTTTTCTCTGCTGAGTAGTTCTCCATTGTGTATATGTATCATATTTTCTTTATCCATTCTTCAGTTGAAAGGCATCTAGGTTGTTTCCAGGTTCTGGCTACTATAAACAATGCTGATATGAACATAGCTGAGCAAATGCCCTTGTGGTATGATTGAGCATTCCTTGGGTATATGCCCAAGAGTGCTACAGCTGGGTCTTAGGGGAGATGGATGCCCACCGCTGGACACAGCCCATCCCCGGAGGACCTGTCCAACATGTCTTTTTATGTTGTTTTTGTTTTTCGAGAGAGGGTTTTTCTGTGTAGCTCTGGCTGTCCTGGACCTCCTTTGTAGACCAGACTGGCCTTGAACTTACAGAGATCTTCCTGCCTCTGCCTCCCGAGTGCTGGGATTAAAGATGTGCAACACCATGCCTGTCCAACATGTTTTTTAACTCCCCAGTACTAGACTCTTTAGGAAGACAGGCCCCCTTCCTTACCCTGCTGACTCAATGATACAGATCCAGAGTGTGCTACAATGTGCTTATTTTAAACTTCTAACACCGTAACTAAGAACTAACTAGGTACTAAATAAAGATCCCCTTTACCCTCCCTTTCATGTGTGCCATGTTCTTTAAGACACAAGTCAACTTAGCAGAATGAAGACTCATTTTTTTTTTCTCCACTCTATCCACATCCATTTCTCTCTTCCTCTTACACGGCATCAGCTCTTCTCTTTGTCCTTGTCTATGGCACTTAGCTTTCTGGCATCTCCTCTAGACAGCCTATAGCTCTATGATGTAGTGATTTCTCTTCAGATTCACCGTGTCTGTCTGTCAAATTCAAGAGGGTGCCACTTACCCAAGAACACCATGCTAGACTGTTAACTATCAGAAAGAAGATACTGAGAATGGGGGAAATGGCCAGGGAATCAGTGTGATCCTCAAGTTCACGCTCATTCCCTGGCTGTTTTCACCATCACCCATTGCTAGCTCACCCAGTCCAGGTAGACTCTGGCCCTTCCTCACCCTCTTGCCCCTCCTCAGTCCCAGCGGCTTAATTCATGATGATCCCAGCCTCTCCTCCCTGCCAGGCTGCACCCATAAAACCAGCTACAGCCTGAAGGAGCAACCACCTTAAAACAAATCAAACTGTGGCATCCTCCCATAGCCAGGGATATGTAGGAGAGGTTTGTGCATTAGTTAAGGACCCTCTTCTGCCAAGTGTTTTGGGAAGGAAGCAGAAAACTATTTTTACGCTGGGGGTTAGGGATTCCTGGAGCTCCTCGGAAGTAATTCAGAATGCATTAGTACCACAGGGAAGGTTCTGCCTGCACACCTCACAGAGGGAATTTTTAAACCTGAAGTGTGTGTTTGTTTTTAGAATAGGATCACAGTTGCTATATACGAAACCATCTTATTTGTATCTCCACAAAGACGGTTGAAGTGAGTGTAAAACACCCGGAAAACTATTTCTGTGAATTGATGGTCCTTTTTAGAAATGTTATATTTCCATGCTCAAAATAATTCCAGCTGAGAAAACTTTTTCCCAAGAACCTCAATTTCTCTTTTATCAAACGTGTCAGCAATGAGAGGACTTACGTTTTATTCCCGGTGCGAAGAATCTGGCCATACTTGTAATTATTGAAAATCCTACTTGCTTTGTGCACATACCTTGAGTAAGGGAGAGATAATTGACTTTTTAGTTTAAGATTCAAAATGAAAAGAGTAGCTGGGGTGCTGGGGAATGAGTCAGTCAGGAAATTGTTTGCTGTGCCAGCATTAGGACCAGACTTCAGTTCCTGGTACCTGCATATTAAACCTCGGCATGAGGGCTGGGGAAATAACTTGGTGGGTAAGATGGCTTGCAATGCAGTCTGACTTTGAGTCCTCAGCAACCAATTAAAAACTGGGCATGATTGCACATTACTGTAACTCCAGTGTTGGAGGGCAGAAACAGGCAGACCCTCAGAGTTCTTGGACAACCAGCCTCGTGGAAAGAGTTTCAGGTTCAGTCACAGACCTTGTCTCAAAACCAAACAAACAAAATGGTGGAGCAATAGAGAAAGCCACTCACCACCCTACACACACACACACACACACACACACACACACACACACACACACACGGGGGGGGGGGGGCAAGAATCCAGGCATATTAAACCCAGTAAGACAGAGGCAGAGACCAGAAGATCCCTGGGGCTCACTTGTCAGTCATTCTAGCTGAATGACTGAGAAGCAGGTTCAATGAAAGACTGTCAAGAAATAAAATGGAGAAAGAGACACTTAGCAGTGACTTCTGGCTTCTACATGGGAACGCATGCGTATGTGTGTTCAAGCCACATACACACGAGTATGGTGCAGTGGTCCACATCTATAATCCTAATACTTGGGGGAGAGAGGCAGGATGGTCATCCACAAGTTCCAACAGGGATACATGATGAGACCCTGATTGCCATTCCAGAAATAACCCTCAAAAAAATGAAAGAGAAATGTCTTTTTCATGGCAGAAGAACTGGTACCTATGTCCATTAAACATTTACACATAGGTGCTGCTGATCTATGCTCCTTTGGCACTGTATGAAACTCAAGGAAGCCTTCCTAATACAGAAGAAAAAAGACTCTAGACTGGCATTTTGTTTACAAATGACATTTTAATTAAAAAAAATTATTTCATCTAATCACTTCCTTTTTTCTCTCTCTCTGTCTCCTCCTATTCTCCCCCCTCCAAAAAAAAGATGGGGGAAGGTAGAAGCATCTGGCCTGCTACAGCCTAAAGATTCCTTTTTGGAACTTTATGCAGATCCTGAAGCACAGGGTGATTGCATGGTGTAGGATGAAGTCAGTTACCTAATGACTGTTCACCTCTTTCTTCCCTCGAAACCCAGATGAGCTACAACACCAGGCATCATGGAAATAGATGCTTCATTTATTTTCTGAAATATTTTTTAGGTACTGGGAAACTCATATTAAATTTCTTCAGTGTGGGAACATATGTCAGTGTGCAGTTTCTAAGCTTTGCCAAATGGTGTGTGTCTCAAGGTTCTCTGCAGAAGCCCCCAGTGGCGGGTTACAGATTGTAGAGGGTGTTGAATGAGAACACCTTCTCCCCCATGAGCTCTAATGTGTCAGGCCTCTGATGGCTCTGACATTCTACATTCTTTTCTTGTTTTAGTTGGAGTTTTGTGGGTTTTTTGGTGAGTTTGGTTTTGTTTCCAGTTTGAATTGACACAGACTCTTGTTGCCCAGCCCAGGCTTACGTCAAACTCAGGATTCTCCTGCCTCAGTCTCCTGAGTTCTGGGATTACAGGCTGCTAGATGAGCTAAATACAAGAAAAATCACCCTATCAAGAAGTGATGCATGAACTGTGTATATTCATTTGTGAGAATTATTGGCAAAAGCCGAAGGAAAACTCAAACCCCTCATAGATTTTAATTATTTCCAAAGAGTAACAAAAATAACTCAGACAGACTGCCTAGGGATGTATAGCTTACTGCAAATGAGGCTCACTTTCTAAGAATAGTAGCCATGGGGGAACCAAACGCTAAGCAAGATGTAACTGAACACTCACAGCCCAGCCCATTCTGCTATCTCATGGAAAGCATAATTTACTAGTAGTGGGAATAATGATTCGAATTAATAAACTTGCTAGTGAAACCACCATTCAAACACATGCTGAGTAATTTACTTAGCCCTGGTTGCACTTTCTCTGTCAATCCTAAACTTGCGCAGATTGGATTGTTAAGTACATTTTTCACTCTGTGAGTCTGAGAAGTTTATTTTTACCTGGCAAATTATTTTAAACGTGAGACAAAACAGGGCAGCATTGGTGAAATCACACAGGAAGCCCATGCCCCTGGTCCCCAGGCCTGGGCCCTAGCAGCTTGGACCCCTGTGCACAAAGAACTTGTGTGAATTTGAGACCCTGGGCCTGCTCTAAATCAAGGGGATGGGAGAAATTGGAAATGACATCGTTTACCCAGGGGCCTTTGCCACGGAGTTTTTGTTTGGTTTTTTTCTTTCTTTCTTTTTTTTTTTAAACTTTTACATGGAACTCAGAACTCACTGGCTTCATTAAGCCGTGTGTATCCCTGTGTTAGGCAGGAACATGTTATTAGCTGAGGATAGTCTCCCCCACCTTTTTTTTTTATTTCATTTGCTTGTGGTTTCTCTCTCCCTTCCCCCAAATATTATATCTTTCCTCTCAAGACTAAGTGGCATCCTGTGCTGACTTCTTGTACACTCTGGGGAAATACATTTCTTTATGTGCCCACTTTTGGAAACAAAGCCATGGCACCATTGAGGATGGTTAGTACATTCTTGTCTCCTACTTACCCACATCTCCTTCCTTTTCCTTTAAACCTGTAAGTTTTAGAGCAAAGGGGGGAATCATGAAAGATAGCTCTCTCTTGCTCTCTCTCTCTCTCTCTCTCTCTCTCTCTCTCTCTCTCTCTCTCAAGCTGAGGTGATTGTCCCTGAAACTGATATGTCTATCTGATAACAAAAGCTGTCCCAGCCTCCCACAGAACACAAGCCCCTGGGGCTGGGAAGAACAAAGCGTCTGCGAGAGAAGTGGGGAGTGGCTGGGGTCATGTGCAGCCTCTCATCCTGGTGGCACCAGCCAGAGCCCACAAACCATTTTATCATCCTCTGGCCCTCCGAGATCAAGGGAGGCTGTGTTTGGAGAGTTGCCCTCAAGGCAGAGTAAAACATTTGTCTTTTGTTTGTCCCAGGGGCTTCCTTCCCCTTGCCTTCTCCTAGGACACACTGGTGGATGGGCTGAGCCAAGGGGTGCTCCTGGACCCTATCTCTGTTCTTCCTGATCTAGTTTGCATGGAGGTCTTCACTAGGATCTCCTACCCCATGGATCTCGGTTCTCTGCTCCCTGCAGAAATTCAGTCTTTTACGGAAGTTGTATACAAGAAGAGAGAACTTTTTCTTTTTAATATTGAGAATATGTCTCACCTCCTGATCAATAGCAGTTTTAGCTATTGTCTACAGAAAGTTTGTATACTGTATGTATTTTTATAAAACCTTCAAAATAACATGTTGGTCTCCTGGCGAGACTTAGGACCAGAGAACTACTTTAGTATTGTCGAAATTAATATGAATATCTGCAAAATAGGTTTTACCCAAATGTGGAATGCTTAGTGATATATTTTTCTAAGGTACTAGCAATAAAATGTTCATTGTAAAGTCATAAAATTTGGGGTGGTGGCTGGTGACAAGGTAGTGGGAGCGACTGCTAGTGCCACAGGTGTATTTGGGGGGAAGATGATGAAAATGATTTAAAATCAATTGAGGTGATGGCTATGCAGCTATAAATATTACCAACATCTTCTTCATTGTGTGCTTCATTAGATCATCTAGAAAGCTTTGGGATTTTGTCAACATCTAAGCCCTACCCAGGACCAAAGGAGCAGGCAGAGAGAAGGCCATCTGTATATTCTAAGGTCCCTTCCTTCTTGAATACTAGTTGAACAGTTAAAGCATTAAGTCAATGACAATGAGGATATGACCCATCTAAGGTGTGGTCAAGGAGAAGGAATTTATTGAAGATATGACAGACAGAACAGTCAGAGGCATCTGGAAAGAGGAGAGATGGGGGAGAGGGAGCAAGAGGAAGAAAAGAAAGAGAGGAGAAAGAGGGGGCAAGCAGGCCAAGAGAGGGGCAGAGGACCAGAGAGCACACAGCTGAAAGGGTGGGCTTATACAGGATGAGAAGGTGGGGGAAGGAAGGGAAGTCCCTCCCTTGGGCTGGAGAGGTTTAGGGTAGGGGTGAGAAGCGCTGGGAAGGAGCCAGAGGTGCTGAGTGAGCCTTGTCCAGGGTTTCTGTGGGAACTGACATGACGAGTCATCACTGGTAGAAAGCCTTACTTCTGCTCTTCTGTCCACAAACCATGTGCCCTCACCCCGTCCAGAAGGAACTCTCTTCCTGGTGTTGGTCTCGCTCTCTCTCAAGCGCACTTGTCTACAGGCCAGAGGGTCTCAAACGCTATCAGGCATTAAGATCATCTCAGGTAATTCATTAAATCTGACTTGGTAGACCTGGACTGGGGCCGGAGGTTATTTTTTAGCAAGTTCCCAAAGGAAGCTCACACTGATAAATGAAGACGTTGAACCAGGACAAGGAGACCAATGAGACAAAGAGGCCAGGTAATAAACTAGACAACCTTCTTGAGGTTAGCAGAGGTCATAGGTGAGGGGTGTGTTCCCTGGGCATCTAGCAAAGAAAACAGCTGGTTCAAAATAGCCAGCAGGAACCTTTGAGACTTGAAATGCAGGCATCATGAGAGAGGACATACACTTTAAACTTGAATTTTAATTAAAGTAGAAAACGGATACTTGATCTAGCTCAGGGAAAACTTTAAGAATGGGAAAACATACGGCATGTCCTCAAGTATAAATTTTAGAAAATTTTAGTACAGAGCGTATATTTCCTATGAAAATCTACATGACAGATATTAAAATTTTAGCATGAGCCGGTCACAGTGGCATATACATATAATCCCAGCACTGAGTGGACTGAGGCAAGAAGACTTCATTTTCATTTGAGAACAGTTAAGGCTACACAAACTTTGTCTCAAAAAAAACTAGTGTAAAATAAAATCTAAAGCTCATCAATAATTCTCATATATGTCAAGACTGTTGGTGCGGGTCTATGATCTCAACTGCTCCCAAGGCTGAAGTGGGAAGGTCTCAAGCTGAAAACAGCCTGGACTACAAAGTAGTTCAAGGCCAACATAAGCATTTGGAGCTGTGGTTCAATGGTAAGTGTCTTTCCTTGTGTGTTCAAGGTCCTGGGTTCTAGCCTCAACACCACACACACACACACACACACACACACACACACACACACATACACCATTAAAATAATTTTGATATGTTTGTTTAACTATATTAATTCTATAAAAAATAATATTAACTGTATAGAAATAATTTGGTTTTACTTGTTAATGTGCCTACTAGGGAACTTGAAATGAGTTATAACAGTCATATTCCTATTGGAAATCATGATTTATATGAACAGTATACAATAGAGCAGTCACAAGATATATGTCACTACTTAATTTTAATCAACTAGAATTACTTAAAATTATAAGTAGCTACATTTTCAGCTTTTAATTGATGTGCCTGCCTGGTGGATAGCACATCTAATTCCATAGATAGAGACCATTGGCATGTCACAGAAAACTATCGAACAGCCTTGGTCTTGTACTTTCAATAAATTCAGAGGCGAGATCTTTTCCTGGATGAGGCAGAAGATTATTAAAGCTTCATGGCAATGGAGGCAGTGGAAGACTGTAAAGGACACACAAAACCCAAACTGGAATAGACAAAGAATGGCTGTTTGCTAAACTGAAGAAGATGAATAGACGGTCCAATAGAAAACCGTCTAAGCTTGCAGTGTTGAAGGAGAATGCCCTTCCTCTCCCCCTCTTTCCATTCTTCACCCCTTCTGAGACAAGCTCTCGCTGTGACAGGGTGGCCTCAAGATTACAGTGCTCCCACCTCAGCCTCAGAGCGGGTATTACAAGCATGCCCACAACACATAACATGTGGACCCACTTCAGGCAGGGGTGAAAGCTGAGGTCTGACTGTATCAGTGGGTAGATGAATTTGGAGCTGACCCTGAGAGTGGAGCTGTCAGAATCTTTATATCATGAGTGAGGTTTTGAGAATGAGAGCTGGTAACAGAGAGAAAGAGGTCAGCCGCAGGGTAGATGCTCAAGGCTAGGAGCTGGTAGATGACTGTGGTCCGAAGAGGTGAAAACTGACAGAACCTGATGGTTAGAACTCCAGGATAAGACATGGAGGAAGGAAGGTCAGGGAAACACTTGCCACAGTGTTTTGAGAAAAAGAAGGAATGTGCTACTTCATGAAGGAGCCTTGGACTTCCTCTGAAAAACACAGTCCTTCCCTCTTCGATCTGTGAGGTACCATGTACTTCTTTGGTGAGATTTTGTGGCTTTAGACTATTGATGTTTTGTATCCCTAACAACCTTCCTCCAAGTGGGCCCCTTAGTTCCCTCGAGTGCCAACCTGCTCCATCTAGGACACAAACATGCCTATGTCTTCATCACACAGAGCTCTTTGATCATTGGAATCTTTCTTTCTTCCTTTTTTTCCTCATTTCCAAATTTCAAAAAATTTATGTCAAATTAAGTTTAATGTTCTTGTATGCCAAAGCACAAGAGTAAAGGAAACTCTGGAGCCACTCATACATAGCTCAGCCAGGCGGTGGTACACGCCAGAAGCAGGCGGATTGCTGTGAGTTCAAGGCCTCAAGGCCAGCCTGTTCTATAGATCAAGTTCCAGGACAGCTAGAGCTACACACAGAGAAACCCTGTCTCAAAAACAAAACAAAACAAAACACTACATAACTCAACCCTCTCTCTCTCTTCTTGTTCATTTTTTTAGTCAAAAATTTGAATGAAGGTATCTTTGGGGCAAAGTCACAAAGCTGAGGCACATCATTACATGAAAGAAATCTGAACAATGTTAGGATGGGTTCATGATAAAGACGAGACAAAAGGAATGGAGTGAACATTTCAACATCATTCACCCTGCATTGATTTTGCACAAGGCACTGTGCTCAGCTCTGTATATGTGGACAGTCCTGGCAATAGTCTCCAGGTGGAATGCTAATAGGAATACCCAGGGGGAAATCAAGCAGGATCAGTGAATTCCAAAGACCTGGTCCTCAGACCAGAGCCCACTAGGCGATGGAAGCATTGACTGGGCAGAGCACATGGAAAGCCTAGGCTACAGAAAGCCAAACAGGAGGAACTGATATCCACCTATATAAGGACAACAGTCTGAACACCATGACTGATAGTTTAATCCCTCAGTACCCAGAGGTCAGGGATTTTTGTGCCAAGAGTGGATCAGTTACACAAATATAATGGTAATGTAGAGCCTGTGCCTGGGGCAGCATGTCAGTCTGTGTCATCTTGGATGTCCCAAGCACTACACATGACATACACCAGAATATCCGAAATGCTAACATCCACTTCCTCCTTACTGTGCTTTACATCCTGTCAGGGATAATTAACAATTTGGTGAAATTGATTTTGAAAAGAGGGGAAACAAAGAACACGTTTTATTTATTTATTTCTTCTCTTTCCCTAAGATCTATTTCCCCTCCGTATCTATACAGTTCAAGTGGGTGATGTAAACAATTGAGTCTCATTTTCTTCTTGAATTTTGGGTAACTCTATAGTCAAAGGGCCATCTGGATATATTCCTTGTAGCTCTCCTATCTATGTTTCTGGGCCATCAAGTGGAGAGGTGCAGCCTGAATTCTGCACCGCACTCTGGGAAAAGCATGGTAGCGAAATGGAAAAACTTAGCCTGCCCCAGAGAGGCGTCCATTTGAGGCTGCACATTTGGATACGTGAAGCCAAATCTTCATTCCATGTGACTCTGGGGGAGCTTTGGTCAACATGCAATCCAGTGTGGGTTGGGCAAGGAAAAGACAGGAGAACATGAAACTGCCAACTCTGAGGCCTGTTCCGCAGTTGTGACCTGACCTAGAATGTGGTACCGAGTTGTGTGTGGGGAGCTCAACCTTACAGAGGCAGCTGTGGTCTCATTAGTCGTGAACTTGAGATCAGTTTTGCAGAAGACGAATTGCCCCTAAATGATTGACCTGGTATTTGGAGGAAATGCTGCTCTCTGCCTCTTCCAAATGGAGACACTAACCAGACTCTTGTCCCACACCCAAAATGGGCATTTGTGGTGTGGCTTGTACCATGGTCTGTTGGAGAGTGACGACCTTGGACTGACAGTTCCTCTTTAAGTAGCAAGCTTATGTTTTTCATCTTAACATGATATGCCAGAGGCACCGAGTAGCGACCTCCATCCTTCCAGAAACCACATGTTGGTGCCAGGTTTAAGCTGAGAAAAGCTGCAGAGTGATTTCTTAGCTCTCTGACTGAGGCTGGACATGGGAATATTCAGTAAGAGACAGTAAGCCTTCCTGTTTTGACCTTAGACCCTACAGAAGAAACTACAGACATGCTTTGTGAGCGTGGACTCGACATAGTTTAAGATTTTAAGGCAAGGGACGTACTCCTCCCTTTGTTTTGTGAGGTTTTACATCAAAATAACTTGTTTGGCTGAAAGATTGGATTTGCCAGCTTCAGTATTCCCTGGGAGAGTCTAACATGGAGAATTAGGGAGCTCACAGGAGAATCAGCAGGAAAGAGAAGCAAGCCTCCACCCTAGATGAGTTGGCCAAACTCAGAACTGAGAAGCGGGGAAGGGAGACGGGGCACAGCGAGCCCAGCATCCTGAAGCGCGAGTCGAAAGACCTGCCCACAAATGGAGACATGGCAGCCTCTTTCTACTGTACAAAGTCAAAACCAGAGACTGGATTTTCCTCTTTGTTCTTCCTAACCTTTACCACCAGACTAGATCTTTTTCTGACCCTTCTGCCTTGCTTTTGGCCACTTCACCCTCAGTAAGGGGAGAAGGGATAGTACATCACATGACTGAGGTGTCATCTTTGGTCTTGGACATGAAGATTATTTCCAGGTGTGAACTAAAAGGAGTCAACTGTTAGATCAGCTATTTGGTGAGACTAAAAGCCTTGAGATTAACCCCTCCTGTTCGGATCGCATTTGATGAGACAGAGAAAACTGCTCCTAGCTCATTTCTTTATCACAGAAGCGCTATGAAATGGGTCAGGTGGGTGTTCATTCCCAACACTACAGGTGAAGAAACTGAGCCCCCGCCTGACTCTGTATCCCATCAGAAGTCACAACACACACACAGACACACACACACACACACACACACACACACACACACACACACACACACACTAACACAGAGAGAGATCAGACTTGATCTAGGGGAGTTAGCATTCTACTTGGTCCTGTTGTACAGAAGAATATGGAGTGATGAATGACACTTGCCATCCTCTGACTTCATCTATTCATTTCTGACTCCTCCTTCAGCTGTGGTTTCCTCCAATGAGATCATCATACCATTTTTCTTCTGGCTCCCTGAAGTTGGACACCTTGGAATGCACCAAAGTCTTTGCTGATGGGATCTTTTTACCAGCACCATCGGGCTAGGAATGGGTTTCAGTTCACATCAGATAGAAGCCAAGCATGTGATTATAAAGCCCATAAAAGATGTCCTCTTCCCCCTGTCTGCTTTCCTGGCAAGCACACAATGAAAGGCAGTCCGTTCCATTTTGCTTTTCTCCAAGAAAACAACCTTACTCTTTTTAGCCTCTGCCTGTGGCTCTGGAAGAATTGTATATAGGATGTGCCTCTATACTCCTGTATGTCTTCAGCCAGTATAGAAAGGCTTTGGGGAGGCCAGCCTGGGTCCTCAAGACTGGGGCTGGCAGGAAGACGTCCACAGCCCAGGTGGTTGGGTCCCATTATGATGAGCAAGTACGTGGTGGAGAAATGGGAGAGAAAGAGAAGCGGAATGATTCATGTCCTGTGGAAAGGGGCAAAACGCAGGTAAAGATGGTGAAGATTAGGCTGATATGGGAGATCTTGCCACCCGGGGTCATGGTAATGGCCCAGGCTGCTGCCAAGGGTCTGTGGTCCTACCACAGCCAGAGTTTGTGTGGCCATCTGTGGTCCACGTTGCCACCAAGGGCCACAAGGATCCCCAGTGTCTGCGGCTGCCACTGGTGGGCATGTCAGTGTCCAAGAGCCCCTCCACTTCCAGAGCCACTCTGATCTTAGTGGCCTGTGTTGCTACGTCTGTGGTCCTTCAGCAGCCAGGGTTTGAGTCATTGTCTGTGGTTCCTGTTGTAACTGAGGGCTGTGTGGTTTCTCAGGGTCTGATCGGCCCCCTGGAACCATGCTGGTGCTCAGGGGTCAAGCTGCATCCAGGGCCATACAGACCTATGCCATGGTGATATCTGGGCCAGGGTTGCAGCTGGGGGGCTATGTCTCTGGTCCGTGGCCCTACTGCAGCCAGGGTCTGTGTTGATGTCCATGGCTCCTGTTGCCAGGAGGGCCATGCAGATTCTCAGGGTCTGGGCTGCCACCTGGAGCCATGTTGGTGTCTGATGGCCACACTGAGTCTGGGGCTATGACAATCTGAGTGGTCTGCACTGCCACCTGAGGCTATAGTGACATCCAGATCTAGCTGCTGCTGAGGACCACATCTGGGCCTGTGGTCCCATTGCAGCCAGTGTCTGTGTTGCCACCAAAAGTTATATGGAAGCTCAGGGTTGGGGCCTCAACTTGTGGCCTTGTTAGTGTCTAGGGGCTGTGCCACCACCAGAGCCATCCTGTTGTAAGTATCCCATGCTTCCACCTGGAGCCAGGATGTCATCCAGGCTTAAGCTTCTGCGGAGAGCCATGTCTAGGTCTATGGTCCTTCTGTGGTTGACTGGGGTCTTTATTGATGTCAGTGTCCCATGTTGCCTCAGGTAGCCATGGGAACCATGTGTGATGGAATCAGAGGGCCATGCTGAGACAGCCCTGCCCTTTGCTGGCCCTGGAACAGCTAGTCCTGCATCTTGCTGGACACTGCAACAAGAGAGCTGGCCCCAACTTACATGGGACAGCCAGCCCCCCACACTCAGGAGAGATGGCCCTACTCCACACTACAGGTGGGAAGAACTGACCCTGATGGCATGGGTGTAGGGGAGCTGGCTCTGTCCCTTGCCTGAGGGGATGGCCTTGGTATCCCTGACTAGCCAGCTCAACTACTACCCAGGCCCACAGTCAGGCCTGGGGTGCCCCCACTAACATCTCCCTCATCTAGAATCTGCTGGAGCTTGTAAAGGGACTGGTCCTGTGGAGTTTATAAAGGCAAGAGCTCCATAACACAGAGTGATGGGTCCGAGATGAGTTTTGGTGATGATCTAGTGATGAGGGCATACCAGAAATCAGCAGCCTTGAACCAGAGCAGTGACTCATTGCAATGAACATTTGCCAGTAAAGCTGATTGGACAAAAGAGTCTACTGTGTGACATACCTCGGGTCTCAGTGCCACTAGGACAAATGAAGAGGTGATGGAGAGGTGGAAAGACTAGATGGAGGAGCAGAAGATTTTCTTTTTTTTCTTGTTCCCTTTTTTGTTGTTTTTGTTTTTGTTCTTGTTCTTTTTTGAGTTTTTTATTTCTCTTTTTTTTATTTGTTTGTTTGCTTTTTTTGTATTGACTTTTTTATTTGGGGGGAGTCCTTGTAGGGGGGAGGGAAGGATATGGAGGTACTAGGAGGTGAGCAGAACTGGGGTGCATCATATGAAATTCCTAAAGATTCAATAAAGAAATTATGTTAAATATATTTTAAAAAGAAAGGCTTTGGAGATTTTTTCAGGACAGAGTTTTGTTTTCTCTTGAATACTGGAATCTTTATAACTGTCTCAGATGCATAGAGGGTCTTGTATGATAGCTCTTTGCCTAGGATACCCTGGTGGCTCATTCCCTCATCTCCTTTGACTATTCACTCCAACCTCATCATGAGCCCTCCTCCCATTGCCATCGCCAGCCTATTTAAAACTCTCCACCTACCCACTGTAATGCCAAGGGAATGAGTTCAGTTCTATCTTACCCACTGTAATGCCAAGGGAATGAGTTCAGTTCTATCTTACCCGCTGTAATGCCAAGGGAATGAGTTCAGTTCTATCTTACCCACTGTAATGCCAAGGGAATGAGTTCAGTTCTATCTTACCCACTGTAATGCCAAGGGAATGAGTTCAGTTCTATCTTACCCACTGTAATGCCAAGGGAATGACTTCAGTTCTATCTTACCCACTGTAATGCCAAGGGAATGAGTTCAGTTCTATCTTACCCACTGTAATGCAAAGGGAATGACTTCAGTTCTATCTTACCCACTGTAATGCCAAGGGAATGAGTTCAGGTTTATCTTACCCGCAGTGGTGGTAGTTCCAACTCTAGTATGTAGAGATGGACACTAAACAGATGTTATTCCAGCAAGTATACACAGAGTAGCACTGGCTGTCAAGCTCTTGTCTTGATTTAGTGATCACATTCTACTTTTGTGCTAATGATCACTCTGACACTTCTCTCACTATAATATACATATGTGTTAAAGTATATATATATATATGAAGTTCACATGTTAAAGTATGGTTCATTCTATAAGCTCCCAGCATATTGTAGAGACCATTGTACCTTATACCCATTGCTAACTGGCGACACTGGAAAGACTCTCAGTCCCAACTTTGAGTAAGTAGACTATGGTATAACTTTCCCTCAACATATGTATCTTCATTTATATATTAAATGATGTTAGAGAACGCATTACTACCATGATCTATAAGATTAAGTACGCTATGATTTGCCTCAACCCTAAATTCACCATTTTGATGCAAGCCTGTACTATGCTGTCTATAATTTCTTTTTTTTTTTTTTTTTTTTTTGGTTTTGTTTTGTTTTGTTTTGTTTTTTCAAGACAGGGTTTCTCTGTGTAGTTTTGGTGCCTGTCCTGGATCTTGCTCTGTAGACCAAGCTGGCCTCGAACTCACAAAGATCCGCCTGGCTCTGCCTCTTGAGTGCTGGAATTAAAGGTGTGCTCTGCCATCACCCGACGCTATCTCTAATTTCTGTAACAATCCACATGATCAGTGTTCCTGCACTACCTCATGCTTTTGTCACTTAAATATAGTATAAGTAACTTAGACACCATAAATGTAAGCCAATATGACTTTCCATACATTTAATATATATGTGTCCAAATCCTTAGTGTAGGAAGAGAGGAAAATATCAAAGTTGAAAAGATGGACAGATTTTACTACATGATGGAAGTCAACAAAGCAGACTCTGAACTCAAAGAATATATTTGCTGCACATGAATAGAGCATACAATACACATGGGATAAAATGTTCGCTCTGCCCCTTTGTCATTATCTCAAACACATGAAATAGTCTTTTAGCATAAAGCAACAACTATCAGAGAAGATCAAAGGCCACAAATAGGGAGCTCATATAACAGAACTTCAGATGGTTGGAAATACAAAACCTTTCTCCGTCTCTAGTGGCCACAGAAATACAGGTTAAAAATACTGAGATTCTGGTTTTCAGTTTTCAGGATAGCACAAATTAAAAGAAATAAATAATAAATGCTGAGATGAGTTTGAAGAAAGGAATAACACAGTTGGAATGTAACATCAGAATGCTTTAAAAGGTTTGGTTTTTTGGTTGTTTTTTTTTTTTTTTTTTTTTTTTTTTAGAGAACTTTCATAGTTACAGCAAAATTGAAAATGAGGTACAGAAATTTTCCATAATCCCCTTACCTCCATGGAGGCAAGGCCTCCCCTCTTTGAACAACCCCTACCAAAGTGAGACCTTTGTTACAGTTGCTAGACTTCCATGGACAAGTCACTAACCATGATATGGCCACATTAAGGTCCCCTCTTGGTGTTGGTCATCCTGTGGATTTGGACATGGGGGGGGGTGGTGACGACACATATCAAACATCATTGTATCATGAATATTTTCACTGCTCAAAAGACATATTTGCTTGAAGTATTTGTCCTTCTCTCTCCTCTGTCCATAGGAACCTTTTCCCTAACTTTTCACTGTATCCATGGTTTTCCCATTTCTAAAGTGTCAACATGCTTTTCAGATTGGTTCCTTCATTTAGCAATTTGAATAAAATTAACTCATTTAACACGTGTTAAAATGTCTTCTATGGCCTCCGTGGCTTGGTAGCTCTTTCTTTTACTACTTCATCATCTGGATGCACCACACTCAGGTGTTTATTCATTTATCCAATGGAGATTATTTCCTTGAGCCTTTCAGGCAGGGGATTATTGGTTTTGTGTTATTCACCTGGAATCCTCACATCCTCTTCCTTCTCCATGTCCAAATTTTTCACTTGGTAAGAATAGAGTCATATTGGCTTGGAGTACATCCTAATGATTTCATCTTTACTTTATCACCTACAAAAAAAGTCTGTTTCCAAAGATGGCCATATTAATAGAAATCAGGAAATTAGGGCTTCCACCAACAGTGCTAACCAGACACTGGACAGCAGTGACGGAAAAGGCTTAGAGCTCCACGCTCAGGCTTCTTCACAATTGACCACCATGTTTCTGCTTTTGGCTCCTTCTTCATTAAGTACCAAATTGTGAGCAGCCTTTCTGACTCCCCTTACCTTCCCCTCTCTACCCGCCCATCCCACCAGGCCTCTTCAGGCCTTTTGTGTATTTCTACTTGATCACAATCCCAGGAGTGAGCAGGACATGTGGAATTCTACCAACAATGATGCAGAGCTGAGGGTGTCTGCTCACTTCTTAAGAGAAAGCAGCAGGTCAAGAAATCACACACACACACACACACACACACACACACACACACACACACACACACACATTCCAGCTCCCGTGCAGGCTTTGCTAGCGCCTGTTTCTCTGTGCTCACTAATCCCTCGTAATGCCCCTGCTTCATAATGTGATTTAGTGAAATTAAGCTCAAACAGCCCCAAATTATATAATTAATTACATTTGGCTTCAATTACACTGACTGATTGATCCAAGCCTTCTCACAGGCTACCTGCAGCCGAAGGTGGAGAAGGCAGGTGGTGAGGACTCATTAACTTAATACTTCATGTGTACTAGCTAATTTGGTTTTTAAAATTGTTGCAGATCTCAGATGGATCATACCATATGTCAGGTGTGTCTCGTCTCACTCAGCCCAAGTATACCATGCTATATATGTTTATGTAACTCCACATCAAGAGGCCTCTGCTGTATCTATCCTGGACTATAGCCTCTACCATCAAGCTCTCCACACTCTAATCCACTCCAATAAAACCGAGTTCCTTTTTCTGATATGGAACCCTAAACAACAGTGATCTTGGACTGAGAGGCAGGCATTTGGTTGTGGGTACAGCAGGAATGATTGCATGCACCAGGAACTCAGTCTCCAACAGGTATGTCTTTTCAACAGTTTGTAATGAATTATGCTGAGAATTTAGGACTTTAGAGCCCTCCCAGGAGTCACAGCAGTGTCTTAGAGCTTTGGAGATGCAGAATCAAGGACCAAATCAAAATCTGGAATATAGTAAGCTCCCTGGGTGACTTGTATGCAGCTTCGATTTTTGAGAATCTCTACTTTAAAGGAAATGTTGTGAAGTCGAGTTCAGTTTCTATACAGTGTGACTTGCATATCAGGGAACCACCATTCTACTGTCTGTCTCCATGCATTTACCTATTCTAGATGTTTCATATGAGTGGACTCCTTCCATATGCAGAGATGCAACAACACTTGCAATGTTTATCATTTATACAGCCATGTCTTCCAGGTTCATCCATGTTACGGTATGCATCAGAAGTTCCTTCCTTTGTAAAGCTGAAAAACACTAAGCTGTATGTTCCATGACCTGTTTCTCTATTTACCCTTCTATGATCACTTGGATCATTTCCACTATTTCTCTATTGTAAAGGCAGCTGTGAAGACAGGCTTATAAATTATAATTTATGTTTTCCCAACAGTTGAGCACTAGGGATGTGAAGCCAGTCCATCTGAAGGGGAGACACAAGCTTCAGATGTGTTACTCTGTTGACTCGATGTCAGAACTGGCACCATGTGGCTCATTCATCAAACTTCAGATAAGTGGAATTCTGGTCATCAATTCTCCAGTCTCTGTAGCACATCATGCTCATTAATGTGAAAAGGGAATCGGAGCAATGTAAATGGACATTGTAGAAATTTCACCTCAGCATATATGATAATAGAGATTGTAATTTCTTATATTAAAGATTAGCATTTATTTCAAAAATAAAACTCTAATCAAATCATTGCTTTTTTTTAAAAAAAATGTCCCACTTGATTTAGAGTTGCAAAGACTGAATGTATCTTCACAGAAAAGAAAAACTACCCAGCATTCCTTTAGCTCCCTGAAGATCCTCTATAGTAGTACTACCTGGGAGTTTACATCAGCCTTGTGGTATTTGAGTGAGATGGATTTTCTTCTGATCACATTCTATAATGTATTTACCCACCTCAGACCTGCCACCAGATCTGTAGCTAAAATCTGAACGTGCTATTAATGGGATGTAGTCTCACTGACAGCAATAACAGCACGGATTGCTAACCACATGATAAGATCAAGATGCATATTTGAATTGGCTGTATTTTTGTTCCAGATGCAAGATGATTATCTCACAGCAGAGGCAACATGATTTAATACATAAGGCACAGGGCCAGAAATCAGGAAATCTGGATTTTATTCCTGGCTTTATCACTTAGGCCATGTACACATGAATGTAGTATTTTGTAATTGCATTGTTCTTCTTGACCCTAAACTGCTTCCTCCTGCCACTAAAGGTACATTACTATGTTCAGCCACGACACCATAGCCTCACCTCTTTTTCCTTCTATTTTTTCCCTTGTCTTGCCAATTTCTTACTAAATTGCAGTAAATTTTTATCATATGAGCAATGGATGACTACATTTGCACCTTTTTTTAACATTCGGAGGATAATGTTGATCCCTCCTTTCTTATCCTGTTTCCGTTTCCCCTCTTATCACTAATCTTGTTTCTTTTTCCTTCTTTTTATTTTACTTATTTTCTGACTGTAGAGTTTCATTCCCTTTCTTTCCCATCTTGTTATTTTTTTAGTAGTTTCACCAGCTTGAGTTACATACTAAATCTTACCTCCAAAAATATTCCTCTGAGGTATGCGAGGACAAGCAGAGAAACATGTAACTGTGCTGCAGAACACAACAGTAAACAGAGAAACAGGCGAGACTGGAGGAGCCCTGGGTATCTGCAGGACAGGATTTCAGTGAACTGAAACCTGTGTCAGTTCTGCGTACCTTACTGAAAAGGGGCTCCATAGCACCATGTTCGTGATCCAGGATTCCCTGGAGAATGAAATGCTTCTGCATCCCTGCCATGGCGTAGTCTTCATGACAAAGAGAGTCCAGTCCACTGCAATGCTCTTTTTTGCTCATGTAAATGACTAGGAATAACAGCATCATAGGGAATGGAGAAGGTGAACCTACAGCTAGAATTGCCAGGAGTGTGGGGCCATCGTGTCCATCTTTCACCTTCAAAAGAGGGGTCACTGAAGAGGCCCTGCGCTGGCCTACAAAAGAGCTAAGAACAGTCTTCTTGCTTGGACAAAGCTTGGTGTTTTCCTAGGTCACATTGGCAAACAGGCAGGGGAAGAGGCTGGAGAACAGTTACTTTGACCAGAATGTGTTGTTTGGAATTGAATTTTTTGTTCCTTTCAAGTTCCAATAGTTATACATGGAGTGACTGAGGGTACAGTTAGCACTTCGTAATTTTTGCAGCAATAAAATACAATTGGCCAAAATAAAGATCCATATTTTCCTGACCTGGATACTGCTGCAAAACACAGTGTGCTTTTGATAATAAATTTAAGATCCAATGTTTTTGAGACACTGGGCAGTTTAGTAATCTCAATTGTGTAAACACACACGTTTGCACACATCCTTGACAATATATATAATCTCTACTTTAAAAAATGGGGCAGGCAGGCTGAAACATAAAATTACTGACCACTTTACCACATAGCAAATAGGATAAGTTAAATGGCTTCCTGTGATGTGTGTACTCATAGATTTCCTTACTATCTTTTTGTTTTGCTTTTTCTATTATATTCTTTTAAAAAACCATAAAAGGTGTCACTAAAACCCTTGCCATTGCCCAGTCTTCCTCTTTCTAAGGCAGTCTTCTGAAATGAAGTCCTTCCTGTTCCTTCTGAAATGTAAGTCCTTCCTGTTCAGGTTTTAACAGTGTATGTGTCCTGAAGCAATATTATAACACTGCTAAGTACTTTTAAAACATTGCATTCCTTACAAAATTATGCCATAAACTTAAAAAAAAAGATTTTGTTCCTTTCCAATCAGAAAAAAATCCACTGATTAATTGAATAAATGACTTTCTTAAATATGTTCTTTGCATTGTTTTCAATATTTGGACCAACTCATAGTACTTCCAATAAGCAAGAGCTCCCAACACTTGACAAAACTTTCTGTCCAGCACAAGTAGGTACCACTTGATCCGGGAGAACTGCTGAAGATGTAGGTCTCAATAGCATCACTAGCTACAGGCAACATTTCATGTGAATTTCACAAATGAGATCCACTATCATAATAAATTGTCAAGCTGGACTGTCCTTCAGCATTTGAATTTTGGCATAAATGAACCAAGACTGGCCCTGAGCTTGTTGCCTTAGTTCTCAAGTGCACTGCACGGGCAGTTGTTAGACCACTCTACTGTCATACAAGGTTAAAATGTTCCATAAAAAAATCGGATGAGGGTCCTAGGTAAAATCCAGATAGCAAGCTCTGTGCAGAGGCTCTCCTTATAGTCTTTGAAGTTGGGAGTTGCAGATTCAAGAAGAAAATGAGTCAGTTTAGAAAAGCATGTGACTTGAAAGCCATTAAAATAAACCCCAGGACCTGTACCTATCCCAACAGCACACTTGTGATGCTTGTATTTCAGAGGTTGCCAACACTGACTTCAGAAAATCTTCACATTCCCAAATATTTTATTCAGTCTTTGTGTGTGTATATTCCTGAGGACCAAATTCATGGCTCCAACAAAGCCATAAAAGGAATTCCCTTTCCCTGAAACTTTGAAAAACTCCTGCTGTAAGGGGAAAATGAGGAAAACTGAGAGCATGTACTAGTGGGTTCCAAGGAAAACCAACAGGAAGTGAGCAGTTGTGGGCAGTGCAGGGCCACTGCGAATCTGATACTTAGACAGCATCACAGTGTCTGGATGGATAGTACCCACAGTGTCTGAGTGGATAGCATAGTACCCACAGTGTCTGAGTGGATAGCACCCATGGTGTCTGCATGGATAGCACCCACAGTATCTGGATGGATAGTACCCACAGTGTCTGGATAGATAGTACCCACAATGTCTGGGTGGATAGCACAGTGTCTGGGTGGATAGTTCCCATAGTGTCTGGGTGGACAGCACCCACAGTGTCTGAGTAGACAGCACTCACAGTGTCTGAGTGGAGAGCACCCACAATGTCTGGGTGGATAGCATAGCACCCACAGTGTCTTGATGGATAGTACCCACAGTGTCTGGGTGGACAGCATCCACCGTGTCTGGGATGTACTTGTAGCCACTCTCTTGACCTTATTCTTCTTGATAAAGAAACAGTTCTAGTGAACCCTGGGTCTGCACACCTTAGCAAGCACAGCCAGAACAGCAGCATTTTTCAGTTCAGGGAATTCTAATGTAAGCATATTTGGTGTAGAATATCCGCTGGCATTGGAATTTTCTAATTCATCATGAAGGCCCTGGTCAGTAATGTTCTCTCTGATGCTGAAAAATGAGACTAAGTGGAGTTTAGGAAACATTGTGTTATTTCAGCACACCAGACGTCTAAAAGATGAAATAGAAACTTCATTGGATATTTACTTTGGCTGGCCCATCTCAAGGATGTATCTGTCTCAGTGAGTTGCACAATACATAACACTCAGTCTTCAAGATAAAAAAAGACATGGTGTGTTTCCCTAGACTAACTGTTTTTCTCTTACAAGCAGTAAGCAGTTCTCTTTGCCTCCTGAGCAAGTGGGAGTGATTCTGGCAACCAACAAGAAGAACTTTCAGAAGAGAGAATTGGTTTCTAATGCCGTCTGTGCTAGCACGTTCATATGGATATAGAGTTCTGACTGCTCAGTATTCAAGCTTGGCGGTAACTACCCATTGGGACAGCATGTCACTTGGTTGGTCATGGGAGGTTGTACTGGACATGGAAGAGTTTAAAGTTTCACTTGGTGGGCATGTCTCTAGCAAGTGGTCTAATAAGAGGCCCTTCTTATCTAAAGATAAAATCATGCTGCCAGTACAGAAATAATGTCCAGCATACTCTATTCCTGATGATGTGGGCTTGTTTTATTGAGTACTTGGGCAATTCTGGGGGTTAGAAGACCTCAGCAATGCATTAGTAAGGGGCTCTTGTAGCTGGGTCTTCAACTACGAGAAGACTCAGGACAGAGTGAGCAACAGCAGCCATTCCTAGGCCTACATCAGAATGAGCCAGTCAGTATAGCATGCCTCTTGTGCTGAAGTCATACAGTTAGTCTACATTCACTTGGCCCCTACCCCAGAACAAGATGGCCACAGCTGAGCACATGCCTTACACATAGGAGGAACTCAAGCACACGTTGAGTGACCATAGTATAGCAATGAATTTGAGCATAAAATCATCAGCTGGAGAACATTTCTGCGGACCTGGAGTTTATTCTTTCCTAAAGGAGTGGAGAGCATAGGGCTGATACAACTCAAGTAACAGTAACATGTGTTTGCTGAGCACTTATGTATACCAGGCCATCTTGTGTACATGCAAATTCTCATAACAACCCAGTGAGAAGATTATCACAATCCACTTCTTAAATGGTAAACTGAGGCCAAGAGAACTTAAGTCATGTAGTCAAAGTCATATGGCTTATGAGTGGTAGTCCCTGGGCTCAAACCTAGGATGTTTCATTCCAGGATCTGTCATCTTAATTATTTTTCCAAACCATTGCCTTTGGAACATAGACAGTGAACAAATGCCTTGTTTTAAAGCATGTATGTATTTTGAGAGGCTGTTTCACAGCAACAATGCAATAGTGTACAGTGACTTACAAAGCACTGGCCCTGAACTTGGTGATTTTTTTTTCTTTTTTTTGCATCATGCATGGCTTACCAGTGGCTCTGAGTAGATTACTCAACCTCTCTAAGCTGATGTAAAACTGGAGATAATACTCCTTGCTTCAGAGAGGGTTTCAGAGGATTAAGTAAAGCTTTTAGTGTGTTTGGTACACATGGTAATGATAAGGATAATGATAATAATTGACATTTATTGAGTATTTGCTATGGACTTACCAAACATCTAATAAATCCTAATTAAAATAGCTTGGTGTGCTCAATATCTACCACATTTGGATAGTTTTTAATCTTTTCTAACAACAGAGACTATAATTACCATCATTAGATACAAGGACTGTATAGAATAATGTTTATCAACTACAAATTAATAGTCAACCTTAAAAAATAATTCTTTCTATGAAAGCTCTATACACTACAATGCTGTTTTGACTCAGTGAGTTGAAAGTGGCTAGCCAAATGTTGCTTTGATTGCATCCCTGCTGACTAGAAATTAACGTTACCAAATGACTCGTCAGTAAACATTTTAACACCTGCCTTAGCCATTTCTTTCCATAAATAGAGGAAGAGCTAATGTCAGCTCTAGGTGTTAGTCTAATTTTCAGACATTGTGAGACAATGTAGACATAAGGCAGAATGGAGAGAGCAGTGGGTCAGGACCAAAAAGGACATGGAAGCTCTTTCATGACCCATACATAAACTCAGAATACCCACAGTGTTGCTCTAATTTGCAATGAGATCCAAGAAGTCTGGTCTCACAGTAGAAGCACAATGCCAATAGTCCTTGGGCAGCAGCAATCTGTAAAGGCCAATAGATGGTGACATCTTGATTCTTTGGGATTTCATAATAAGAGAAAGGATGTTGTTCTGCATCATCCAGTTGAAGTTGAATAGAAACCTTTGGCAAGTGGATGAAGAAGAGGGACCCCGAGGAGAATATGGTAAGAGTTCGGTGGAGTTTCAGGATCACAGCCAAATGCAGTCCAGAGATGACAAGGAGCTGGGCATGAAAATGAGCCAAGATGAATCTCTAACCTTCAGTCTAGGACTATGAATTAGGGAATCTGAGAAAAGACTGCTGCAAGGCTAATAACACAGGACTTCCTGGATATCATAGAGAAACCAAAGGCAGTGTAAGGGAGTGGGTGTCTTGGAACAGTAATGGTTTATACTACAAGTCTCTTGGTACACTAAAGTAGATGTCTCTATTCTTGGATCTGTTTATGGTTCTCAGCGTTCCCCCTGGAATAAAGGTAAGGTATTTGTGTAGGTGTGCACATATGCAATTTTGGGGGAGCCATCTCCTTTATTTGATTCTCAAAGTAGTTTTCTAACCAAATTACATCATAACCACAGCAAGGGAACTCTATATAGACTTAATAATTTGGAATTTACGTTGAAGAGGTTCATTTACCTATCCTTTTAGCATCACAAAAATCCCACAAATAATATATCATTAAACCAAAGCATTACCGCATGTTGTAACTCTCATATTCCAAGAAGACTCAACTAACAATGAGAACTAGCTGCTTTGGTGGTATAACTCACCAAAGAGACAGAAGCCTGACCAGCAGACCCAGAGTCCCTGTTGCAAACACTGCATCCTTCAATTCTGGCCACTGCCTCTCTATTCTTTTTTTCTTTCAACTTTTTTTCTTTAAGAAATTTTCTACTGACTCCACATACCATCCACAGATCCCTCTTCCCCTCTCCCCCCCCCCCCAGCCCTCTTTCCCGAGCCATCCCACATCCCCACATCCCCCAAATCAAGGTCTCCCATGGGGAGTCAGCAGAGCCCAGCACACTGAGCCTAGGCAGGTCCAAACTCTTCCCACTGCACAAAGGCTGTGTAAGGCGTCACACTGTAGGCCCCGGATTTCCTGGGCCTGCCCATAGATCAGGGACAGATCCCAATCCCCCTGCCTGGGTGCCCCCCAAACAGTTTGAGCCAAACTACTGTCTTCCATATCCAAAGGGCCTATTCCAGTCCCATGGGGACTCCACAGCCACCAGTCCACAGTTCATAGGCTTCCACTAGTGTGGCCAATCATCTCTGCACGTCCTCCCATCATGATCTCGATGTCCCTCGCCTGCAGAATCCCTCCTCTCTCTCACAACTCCAGAGAGGCTAGCTAACAGGGAAAGACCCTAGGAGGGACACATGATGACCCTGCAAAGGAGAAGTGGATGAGATCTACATGACCAGACTGGGTGGTGGTGGCAGAGGGCGAGGAGTGGGGGATGAGAACATAGGGAAATGGGAGGGTCAAGCTGGAACAAGGACAGAGTGGGAGGGCAGGGAGGGAGATACCATGATAGATGAGGACATCATGGGAATAGGAAGAGTTAGGGTGCTGGGGAGGCTCTCAGGAATCCACAATGTTGACCCCACCTTGGTATGCTGGCAGTGGTCCAGAGGGTGCCTGGACTGGTCTACTCTGGTGACCAGCCTAGCAAATAACCTAGCTGTCATCATAGAGCCTTTGTCCAGTGACTGATGGAGTCACATACAGAGATCCATGGCTGGGTACCAGGCTGAGCTCCGGGAATCCAACTGATGTCTCTCCATTCTTAATCTGTTGTTTACCACAGATACTAAAACGTATCCTGAGAAGCGGCTTTCAGATTTCTGTTTGCAAAGGGCTCTGTCTAACAAGGTTTCTGTGACACAGGAAAAGTGGGATAAGTTTTCTTTCACAAAGTTAAAATTACTTGATTTAAATACCTTGAAAGACAAATGTTTATTTACTTACTACTTATTTATCATTGAAAATGTCCTTATATCTTAATGGTGATGCTCAGTGGCAGTTTGTTCTTTGTTTTTAATGCTACTTGTTCTATAGTGGCTCTCTATCTTCAGGTAGCTTTTTCAAGCCTGTGAAACCAAAATTATCAGATTCAACAGTAGTGTATGCAGCTGATAAGTAAATGTAATAAGCAGTCAGTTCAGAAATGCCTTTGTTCTCCACACCTGGTGGCTACTCATATAACTAATTCTTCCATTGTGGCACTGGAACTAAATAGGCATAATAGCCTTGTATGTTTATGTGCTAATAGGCAAGGATGGCATTTGGAACTTGGCAGTTCCATCTTTAACTGCAAAGGTGCCCAGTTGCCCATTTAGTAAATGCTTACTGAAAGAGAGGTGACTTGGCTCATTCAACCTGTGTGAAAGCTTCGCACACAGCTCCCTCCTACCATGAGTCACATTCAGCCAACTGGCACCCAGCACAAGGCTCCTCACCCTATGTGAGTAGGTGGCAACTCTTATAAAGGGGTGGGATATTAGAGCATGGATCTGTTTGGTCTTATTCCCTACTTGCTCTGTAAGTGACATGGTCACTCAACTGGACTTTCCCTCTTCTTTGCAAGGAATGAAAAGCTCAAACTGGTCTCGTTGTCTAAGAGTCTTTGTTTAAAGACAGTAAGTGTGTGGGCTACTTAGGAAAACTGTCTTTAACATAATTATGTGCTCTGGGAATTATGGAGGTGAAACATTTTTATCTTAGCATAAACAGAAGTCAAGGCACTCTTCAGAATAACTATGATTACTACATCGTTCCCCTTCATACTCACATTTCAGGCTTTGCAGTTAAGACCATTTTATTAAATAATTTTCTTGCAAATTTATATATTGGAAAAACATCAAAACAAAAGTATGCAAAGCTTATAATGGGAGGGAAAATATTATTAAACTCATTTGCCATGAGAATGCCATGTAAGAAGTATTTTTGTATGACCTTTGTTCATGTAACTTCAGGCGTGAACTTCCTCTGCTCAACTCTACAGAGAGCAAAAACTACATCCAAGGGTCATTGTAAGAATTAAATGTGATAATACATGTGTTCTAGCACCAGGCATGACACATGACAATCAGTAACTTTGCCCAATTAATGCCATTCTTATTATTGCAGACTTGAAATAGAAGATAGAGGACACTTCAGTGGCAGGAAAGGGTGCAGCGATCTCCATCATTTCTTCTCACCATTAAGCTGCAACTTCCCTTCAATTCATCTCCATCATGGCTTTCTGAGAGAACAGCAGGATATAAATAAGTTCAATCATTCTTCATCTCAACCCTCACAACAATCTCAGAAAATCCTATCTGATCTCCCACGTGTCTACATCTAGACAGTACACGACGCACACAGCGCACACTTGCTCTGACTGTCAATTTTTACGAGATCCTTTAAAAATTCCAAAAAGCATCCTCAGATGAGGCTCATTCTTTAACCTGACTTATATTTTATTGCAAACATAAGTATAAGCAGCATGGAATGTCACTTAAAAGCTTGAGCCTTGAAGGCAGACTGCTTGGTTTCAAGTTCCAGCTCCATTTTGTTCAGTTATTCGTTCTTCCCCCACGTCTTACTCTCTGTGAAGGAGGCTTTATGGGAAAGCCATGTGAGTTCCTTGACAGGCAGCATAGAAGCACTTAGTCCAGCACCTGGCGCCTTGGAGGTACTCATCAAGCTTTAGCTATCATTCTTTGCTGTAGGTGTCCTTTTTGTCTTTAGGGTTCCATTTGAGTCTCTACTGGTCTTTCCTCACCGTGCTCACATGCCACATCTCTGAACATGTGAAGAATATCATAGTCGTCCTCCGTCTTCGTTAATTTTGTCTTCTCTGTCACTTCCTGTTCTCTTTCTACTAGCCGATGTTCTCTTACCTCTGAGTCTTTTGGCATACTTGGTGCTATGGGCTAAATGTAGCTTGAAGTGTTGCCCAATTCAGTTCGGTTGCTAGAAGCTTGATTCTCCTTTGGAGACAGTTTCAGAGGCAGGACCAAATGGAAGCTATCTAAGGCATCTAGAGTCTTGCCCTCAGAATGGAGCAATATGGTTCTTGCAAGACCCCAGTTAGTTCTAATAAAATGAACAAAAATGTTCCACCCATTGGCAGCTTGTGCCCCCGCCTGGAATTTGTCCAGAGCAGGACTGAGATCATTGCCATGTTGAAATATAACAAGAGAGGCATCACCAGAAACTAGGCCAATGGGACCTCTTGTTCATGGATATTCAGCTTCAAAACTATGACTTAAATAAAATACACACCTCCAAACATTTAGACATAGCAACAGAAGCAGACTGATATATACATTCTATTTTTTTACATTATAAACTTGGTTATTAGTTGCTGGGTATTGTGAATTTCCTTTTATTGGTGTTGGATTCTTATTTGCCACACATTTGAGTTACCTGGAATACATTTGGACACTCTGAAGCTTGCTTTTCAACAAGGTACGGGTGCATTCAGAGGGGCTTTGCACTGTAGCTAACTTAGTCTCTTTGTTGTGGATTTGCCCAAAGTCTCTTGTGCTGAGTTTTTCCACTGTGGCTGGTAGGAATTCGAGATGCTTCCTGCCATTTGTCTCACTAATTCTTTCCGGTGCTCCTTTCCCACAAATACCCATCACTTACTCTCATGTGTATGGAAATCAGTTCTCAGCCAAGAAACTCATGGGAGCTCCTCCAATCTCCAACTTTCTAGATACCCATCTCTCCATAATAGTGCCCTTTAAACACATGTAACAGTTTACAACATACCTGATACAGAAATAAAAGGGAAGGGCTAGATATTTATTTAGACTACGTTCAGCATTTATGAAGAACATCACTCTATCTTGTCTCTTGCCTTTTCTTTTTCCCCTTCTCTCTCACTTCCTTGTTTCCTGTCTCTGTCTCTCTATCTCTCTGTCTCTCTTTCTCTTTGTCTCTTCCCCACCTCCTCTCCTTCTCTGCCAGTAATGCTTTCTTTCCAAAACTCTGTCCATCAAATTCTAAGTGTCTTGGCCTCTGTGAACAGCAGTTCTGTCTCTCTCAGCTGGACCACAATGCTAGGCTGCTCCTCTACACATCCAGCCCTGAGCCACTGCAGTCATTAAGCTGCTGTAATCACAGGATTCACTTTCTTTCCTTCCCTTCTCTCAGGAAATGACAGCCGTCTAGCTGCTCCAGGTGGGAGAGCAGACTCAGTCTTTGCTGTTCCGTCATTGTCAGAAGTTGAAGCCTTCAGCTATTATTTCCAAAAGCCAGTTTTAGGCACAAAATATTACACATCTGAAGCCAAATTTAAAGAAATAACAAATGTAATATATTACAGAACATACAGGCTCACGTGTAGTTACAGAACATTATTAAATGCATTCACCACTCTAGACATGCATGATGTTAGCTTTTTCTTTTGTTTTTCCCTTCTGAAAACATTTAGCTTTTGGATTCTTGGCACTGAGCCAATTTTGTGTAAAAGCCATGAATTTGAAAGCATTTATATAATTTAAAATCCTAGATAAGATACAATTATGTCTTTTGTGAATGACTTAGTCAATTAAAAGTTTTTGTAAAAGAGGAAAATCTGATTTTTGTTGTTGTTGCTGTTGTACTGAATATTAACACCACACAATTTCCCGAATGTGGAAAGTTACAAGTTCTCTTTCGTGGTGACATTGCATGGATAATTTCATATGCATATGAAGCTGATGCAGGGGAAGCTGGGCCAAACAAGGTTTAATTTTTTTGTACATCTACATGTTTATATTAAGCATGATCACTTTGTTCAATACTCAATGAGCTTGTAGGGGGTATGTGTCTGTGAAAGACACAGAAAACCTGTATACGCATGAATAGTGAGTGTGAATTACATGAAACCTTTTGCTTATATAAATACAGTATTTTCTTCTGCAGACAGAGAAGTGGAAATCCATGATTGGGAAACCAAGGAACTAAGAGTTATCAAAAATTCTCTTTAGAATTTAGTCACTACATTTTGAGGCATATATATGTAGTACAAAATGGGAAGACATTTTCCTTGCATAGGAGTTGTTCAAATGAGAAATATTTCCTAGATCCACAAAATTATGGTGTGTGTGTGTGTGTGTGTGTGTGTGTGTGTGTGTGTGTGTGTAAAATTATTCCTAAATCTTACATTTCCCCACTGAGACATTTATTGTTCCTGCAAAAAACCGTATTATTTCTTATTCCTAAATCTGTCTTCTATTAAACTAAAGAAGTCTATAAATCAATAATAACCTTTTAGATAGCAACCTCTCCATAATTATGCCCTCCAAATCCAGGTAATTGTTTGCATGTTTTATATAAAAATAAATGTGGGGAGACATATGTTCTGTTTGACTGCAATCAGGATCTAAAGGTTTCAGTTAGTTTTCAACATTTGTGAAATTTGGTTTTATCTCTTTTATATTACATTTAAATTAATTTATTCCACCAAGAGAAGCAAATAGATCGGATAATTCTGGTCAGCCCTGCAGAGAAACAAACAAACAAAGCTGTCTGTTATGACTTGATGAGGATATTTATCATAGCATTGGCTTCCATTAAATACAACAGTAAACTTGTCAGCTAAGGAAATGTTTAATTCAGTTGACTCGAGGTCTATGTATCTTTCTGATGCTTCTTCCGTATGTCCCAACAGGAAGTGGCTAAATGGCCACTCCAAACTGATCTTAGATTAAGAGACAGCGGCATCTAGAAGCCATTCTATTTATGGAACGAAAGGACAGCAACCAGGGAGGCCTGCAGCTATTTTCCTCGATGCCTAGACTGTGTGCCAGCCATCTGTGTTCATTTAGACAGTGTGTGTGTGTGTGTGTGTGTGTGTGTGTGTGTGTGTGTGTGTGTGTGTAGGTGGAGAGGGCGGTGAGGGACAGAGCTCAGGTTGCAGGTCTCAGTGTAGGTTTTGATACAGAATGAAACCTTCTGCCTGGTGCCTCCCTAACAAGCCCTCTCATCTGCTGGTCCCTCCAGAGAAGTAATTTCACCAATACCAGCTGCAAGGGGAATGTTTTGTGTTCTCTTTATTCAAAGTGAAAGATGTTAAACAGAAATTTTCAGAAGCACTTTTGTTTGGAAAATGGGAAAGGAAGATCACGGAAACTGGAAAACATCCATGAAATTAGCCCAGAATCAGGGCCAATCCTGATCATTTCCTGACAAGCTGTCTGTCAGTGAGGCCACAACAATAGTTTATTCAGGGCATCCTGGTGCTGACAGTGCTGTGGCCCTACTAATTCAATATTGGTACAACGGCTGGCATTCTCATGTTTTAACTTTTATAAGTGCACTAGTGGCCGCATGGCGCTTCAGTAGCAGGGATTCTCAAATACTCATCAGTATGACTCTCAAAGGCATGATACTTGCTGGAATTAAAAGACTCTAGCTGTAAATCCAAGTCCTGCGTGTGGGAATCAACTGACAGTGAAAACAAAGAGAACAGGGTAGAGGATGCACTTGCTCACACTGGTGTCAACCTTGGGGTGTGTTTGATGAAACACTACCTAACACCGTGTGCAGGAATGGGAGATGGAAGTGAGCTTATCTGCTGCATACTTTGATGTATTTATTATTTAATAAATAATTAATTTAGTACTTAAATAGAATAATGTATGTTTAATAAGTATTAATATACATATTTGTAAATCTATATTATACCTCTAATTAATATTAGCTGCCTCTAGTTAATATACATAGTTATAAAATTTCACAATATCCCTGTGACCTCCAATGGCATTACAGTATTTCTCCAATGAATCTCCCCTCTCTCCTCCCCTCCTCCCTCTCCCCTTCCCTCTCTTCTCCCCTTCCTCTCCCTCACAGTTTCCATTCCTGTAGCTTCCATTGATCAGACCTTCCTTGTCTTTAAACACGCATCCATCAATGCTGCAGTTCTAACCCCACATCCTAACCAGTTGCCTGCCATACCTGATCCTGGAGCTCAATTTCTGCATGTCACAACTGCCTACAGCAGAGTGATCTGCATTCCCAACCTCCCATCAAAGTATCCATTTATGAAACTATTAAAAGGTGTGAAACTGTCCTTCCTAACCTCTGCTCAGGGGGACATTTTCTGTTGACTAACCTGATTTGAAATGCTTTCCTAAAGCTCACTCTGAAAAGAGTTCCCAAACTTAGCGAGAGCAAGAGCACTTTCTGCAGTGCCGCTTCGATGCAGACATCAACTGGACCCTCAGAAGCCTAGGCGCATTTGCAGAATGCTTCACATATTTTGAGAATTACCTAAGATGAGAAACAGACACACCTGGGTAGCATTTCGCCTTAACAATTCACTGGCCCGAGTTCGCACGCCACCATGTAAAAATGCATAAGGAACTGTTGTAAATGGCTGTGCACTTGCTGTTCTGATATTTGACAAAACACCGCGAGAGCTTTCTTCCTTGGTGTGAAGTGGTTTCTTCCTAAGGGCTCTGATAAAATTCTTCTTCCACATTTTGAAATTTGTAGACTCGAGTTACTCTGTCTTTTTTCAGGAATCACACCCTCTAGTAGCTTCCCAGGGTTATAGGAGTCTTAAAAACTGCCGAACAGGGATCCCGTCCTCAAGAACTGAGTATGTAGATGGAGGAAGCAAGACTAATGCATGGAGGCCATCTACTGTTGTGGAGCATGATGGGAAATGGTTTTTCCTGGGAATTAGGTGAGTGGACACCAGTGGCAGAGATCTGCTTGGGAAAGGCTGGAATCTCTGGAAATAAATAAAAATGCAAGAAGTAAACATAAAATAATGGTGCCTCTGCATGAGAGAATCAAGGAGGCTACTACCTTCAAAGGCAGGCAAGAGTCCTGAACTAAAGACTCTGGGTATGCTTGAAAGTCACTCACTAGAATTGGTATTTTACAGAGGAAAATTTTCAGCCCTTAGTGGGGAGGACAGGGGAACCCATGGCTGATGTGTAAAATTAAAACACAAATATAATAAATAACAAAAAAAAAGAATGAAGATATGTTGTGTGAAGATAAATGGATGCAACTAGAGGTAATGAGATTCAGTGAATATGTCTCAGAAAGACAAGTTTTCTCTCCTTTGTAGAGGGCATGTCTAGCATGTTTAAGGCATGGATTTAATTCCCAGCACCACCAACTAAATAAGCCAGACACACAATGACAAATGTCATATGGTTTCTCTTATACATGGTACTTACAGTAGTCAGAGTTGTAAAGATCCGTAGAACAGTAGTTACCAGGGGAACTGGCAGCTACTGTGCAAAAGATAGAGTTTGGGTGTGTAAGGACACACAATCTGGCTGCACAGGAGTGGAAATATGCTTGCTGGTCTACATGTTTAAAATAGTTAAGGTAGTGAGTTTTACGTGATGTATGTTACCAGTTTTTAAAAGTATTTTGCCCTGGGTATTAGCTTAGTGGTAGAGCTCTAGCCTGCAGTTTGCAATGTTGTGCACCCAATCTGCAGCACTAGGAAGATTGAGTATCAAAGGAAAACAGTATATGAACATGGGGAGTGAATCAAAGAAATGTTTCAAATAGACAAATGAAATCTCTATGCCTGGGTCATCTTAGACCTGGCCGCTTGCTAGCTCATCTGTAACCAGGGACAATAATGAGCACTGAAAGAACTAATATTGAATTCCTTGTCATCTACTAATTCTCCATAAACACGAGTTTCCTCTGTTAATAAATCACTCTCTGAACTTTTTCCCTCCACCAACTTAGACCTCAGGTATCTGTGCACCTCACTCATGCTGAACAGAGATCTTCAGAGAAGAGCAGGGAACAAAGGAAGGTGGGGCAGTCATGAAGCACCTCTTTCTTCCAGATGCAGCCCAAGGAAAGCAGAACAGCGGCCAGCACAAGGCTACCTTTGACTGACAGCTCTGCCTGGGCCTCCTGTTGTAATCCCAGCACTTTTGTCACATATACTAGATTGGGTTTGACTTTTCCTGTAATTCGTCTTTATAACTAGAAGTGTGGAACCTAAAGCAGGACTTTGGCTTTGAAGCTAAGTGTGTCTATTCAGAGATGAGCAGCTGAAGGCTTCAGAGATGGTTCAGTCTGCAAAGTTCTTGTCTGTAGCATGAATCTTATAAGTTCTTATTAATAAGAACAAACCGGGAGCCAGGTATTGGGGTGAATGATGGAAGATCAGAAAAGCAGAACAAGCCATAGCTACCTCACCTCACCAATTCCTCAGCTAATCCTGTTTCTTCAGACTGGAAGCTTCTGTGTCCTCATCCCAGTGGATCTCAGCTGAACTGCTGCTCAAAAGCCTGAAAGCTTAACCTGGTCTAGTTCCTGGTCCTCACACCTTATATACCTTTCTGCTTTCTGCCATCACTTCCTGGGATTAAAGACGTGAGTCACCATGCCTGGCTGTTTCCAATGTGGGCTTGAATTTACAGAGATCCAGAGGGATTTCTGCCTCTGGAATGCTAGGATTAAAGGTGTGTGTGCCACCATTTTCTGGCCTCTATATCTAGTGGCTGTTCTGTTCTCTGACCCCAGATAAGTTTATTAGGATGCACAATATTTTGGGGAACATAATACCACCACACAAGTCTGGCTAGCATGAGGACCCACCCAGTTTGTTCCCAGACCTACAGAAGAAGGCCAGGCATAGTGAGCACATGCTTGTAATCCCAGTGCTGGGGAAGCAGAGACAAGAGGACCCCTTGCACTTGCTGGCTAGCTAGTATAGCCTACTTGGAGAGTTCTGGCCAGTGAAAGACCCCATCGCAAAAAAAAAAAAAAAAGTAGATAATGCCTGAAGAACACCTAAGATTGTCCTCTCTGCTCCACAATCATAGGCACATAGCAAATATGCACACGTGCATATGCTCACCTACAGAAAGAGAGAGAGAGAGAGAGAGAGAGAGAGAGAGAGAGAGAGAGAGAGAGAAGCAGACAATTTCAGTCTCTTCATTAGCGGAGCAGACACTTGAAGGAGACTGAGAAACTGCCAGGGTGAAAAGCAGGCACCGACACCAGTTTCAAAAGAGGACTAGAAATTATTTGAATTGTTGAGCATGTAATTAGAGAGATCTCAAGACCATCCTGAGTGCTGCCAAAGCACTTAGCATTTTGCTAACTAATGATAATTCCTGATTCATGTAAGAGAGAATTCCCTACCATAATGTTTATCAAAACCAGAACTACACTAATGGAAAAGTTCTTCCAAAAACAGTCGAAATAAGTGAGCAAATCTCAGCGTTATTATTTTGGTTTTCTTAAAAAAAGAACACTGCAAAACTGGTCACACAAAATCAGATATTACTGATTACACCAATAATTTATATGTTGACACCATTAAAAACTGCAAGGAAATTCCAAGTTCATTTACAGTGGAGATGAGACCAGAATCCAGGGTTCCTAATTCCCTGGTGAGTATACATATCACTACATAAAGTTCTACTACAGGGGTCACAGATCAGCCATAGAACCCCACTAATAACACTAATCTCAATACCCAATATAAGCATAACAGAGCCAGAGTAAACCCATTGGACAATTCTGGCTGTGAGCCTCAGAAGCCAACTTGTCCAAAATGAACCTCAGTTGCTCTGTATATTCTGACTGACTGGCAATCTAGGCCACAGGGTCCATCTATGACCACGTTCTGCTTGGCCCTGTTGTCCACTTGTGAGTGCCCCCTCAGCCCTGGACCTCAGGAATAAAAGCCTCTCCAACTGCAGGTCTAGAAAGACAGCAGGCATCCTGCGTCCTGCTTTGCATCACAGGCACTTTAAAGAGACACCTCTGTGGTCCTCATTCACGGAAACAGTCATTTGTACTCCATGAGATCCAAAACCCTAGAGAGGTACTTTCGTAATTCAGCATTTTTGTTTCACTGAAAATATTATTTCTAGTTCATAATGGGAAGTTCAAAAACATTGTTTCTTGTCATTGAAAGCTTTCTGTAGCATATAATCTGGACTCTTTATAGGTATGTTCCCTATAAAAAGCCCCAGGGAGCAGAAATCGGGTCTTCCTACAAAGAAATACCTTCAGTATCTCCAGTTGCTTGAGGACAAGGTCTTTAATTTAGGGCTGAATGAGACTCACAGATAAACACTTTAAAGTCCTGGGACCTGCACTTAGCTTTAACAAGCTTTTAAGATGGGTTGGGGGGTGTGCCTCTCTGTCTGCTGGGAAGACTATGAGGTAGCACAGCACACCGGGCTTCACCATGCAGTATTCCGTGCTAGATTCCTCACGGAAGCTGGGCAACACAGGAATCCTGCCATGGGGCTGGGGCAGGGGGGTACAGGGGTAGGACTCTGCTTGAAGACTTTCCCTTTCTCACCGTGGCCAAGTTCACGTCCACCTGGCATCGCAGAATGTGATGATAGCCAGTTGCATTTGAAACTGAAAAGCAATGAGGAGGTCATAGAGAAATAAGGTGAAATAAATCCCATCCAATGCCCTCATGGAAAGGAAAGAAGATGTGGAGACATAGCAGCAAGCAGGCAGGAGGGCCATGTGAGGGAGCAATCAGGAGTCAGAGGTTTACAAAATCAAACAGTGCCGAAGAGTGGGGGCCACAGTCACAAGCTAGAAGCACTGCCTTCCCTGAAGCCTTGGAGGGCTCATGAGCCCACCAACACCTTAAGACTTCTGGCTTCACGGTGTAGAAAAATGCATTCTACTGATATAAGCCACCTTGTTTGTGATACTCTGCTATAACAGCCAAGGAAATGGATACATACCTCACTCAACTGCCTGTTTAATTTTTCTTGGGTGAACATGGGCATCGGTATTATTAAAGGCACCGCAGGTGACGCTCAGGTTTGATCATTTGCAGGCCCACTTGGACTTCTCAGATGCTAAACACGAGGATGAAGACCCAGCCATCTGTAGTCTAGCAGGCCCTCCAGAGGATTCTAACACCACAAATGCTTAAACGCTGCCTGCACTAGCTAGTAGGGATGCTACTATAGTAAAGCAAAGGGAATGAAGAAAGGCAATAAGCAACACTGTTATAGAAAACAAGGGAAGAGTAATGTGTATGTTCTCCTGAACAACCCTGGAGAAAGTGCCTCTGAAAACCTCATTACCCATCCAGCCACTAGGGAGGCTGAGGCAGGAGGATCAGTAGAGTTTGGGAGTTCAAAAGCAGCCCGGACAACATAGTAAGACCTGTCAAAGAAGAGGAGGAAGATGTGGAGGGAGGAAGAAAACTTCACACCCATGCTGATACGTGCTGGTGAAGCCGTGTTGTTTCCAAACCTACAGAAGCTGCCCTCACTCCGTGGCTACCAGGACACGGGGCCATCCAGACTCAGCACGGAAAGGGTCTCTGTACCCCATGCCAGGAAGCAGAAATCAAGGGCAATCTGAACACTCAAGCTCCAAAACGTCACGGGGGGCCAACTTCTTTTTACTGCAACCATCATTTCTTCTTCCCTGCACCCCAAGAATAAACCAGGCCAGTACGTTTCATTTGGTGTGGAATTCGGCCCTTTGCCGTAATCAATCTACGAGTGAATGACTACAGTATACCACTAAGGATGGGGGCGGGACTTTGAGGTAGGCCACATGACTAACACTTGGTAGCAAAGAAAATATCAGCTTTTATTTTCTTTTCAGAGATGAATAGTTTAAGAATTGCATTTCCATTTGTTTGATTTTCGGGTGTCTGCCCTCAAGCAGAAAACCTTTCCTGGAAGCACCAAACAATATTCTTTTTTAGGGGGTTTCATTGTGACCCCATGTTCACTTGCACCCTCTCTAAGACCCTGTAAGTCACCATGTCTGTAACATTATGCCTAAACAGTACTCATGTGTCTTGATGTCATGAGATCTGGGTTCAGAAAACACCCTAGAAGGAAGAAACTCAGCTCTAAGAAGCATTAGCACAGTTACCATTGCCTCTGAGGCTCCATTCCCTCCTCCTGGAGTACACAGTGTCCCCAAGAGCCAGGATTCCTCAGAGAAGACTAATAGGATAGCATCCCTACCCTCCAGTCCCCTATTTCTCTCACCCCATGAAGTACACCAAGCTTTGTGATTTAGGCCCTCCTTTCTTATGGATTGATTTGCATCTCATGTTACCATACAAACATCGTACCACCACATTGTACTATCCATCCCTCATTTTGAGACAGAGTATTGGAAAAATTTTTGCTCAGGTCTTGAACTCATCCTGCAGTCTAAACAGGATTTGAATTAGGGACCCTCCTGCCTCCCTCCCTGGGAGACAGGGATTAAAGCCTTTCACCACCAGGCAGATCTGTGATTATTTTTTAATTAGTTGGGATGAAGTAATATTCTAACACATAGTCAATGAAGAAAATATCTGGGCAGGATGCAATAGCACGTGCCAAATGGACCTTTCCCTCCCCAAGTTGCTCTTGGTCATGGTCTTTATCACAGCAGCAGAAACCAGAGCAAGGCAGTACCGAGGGGGCAAAGGGAAAAGCTGAAGTTGGCACAGATGGGGACAACTCTGTAGAAAATGAACATGCCCAAACAGACCAGACATAGACGGCTGAGGGTCTGCAGAGGCCTATCAAAGTGTGTATGTTTTTAATAACTGTACTTCCAGTAACTATAATTTGAATGCTATTTTTATCGAGTTTTATAAAAGCACAGAATTTTGTTTTACTTATTTTAAGTTATGTTGTTAGCATCCGAAGCACTTCATTGTTTTGTGTGGGAAGGTACATGTGTCACTAACAAAATACGTCCTAAGCTGGATTGATGTGGGGAAAACATCTTTCCCAGCTAATTTTGAAAGATTCTTCTTGGAACACAGGATGTTCACCCTGGGTTCAACCACCAGGCCCAAAACCCCTTGTGGCGTGGAAAACTGGAAATTAACTTCTGTGTCCTCCTCCTACTCAACCCACAACAAACTCCCATAAAACTGGAGACCTGCTGAATCTGACCCTTTACGGTTAGCTTTGCCTGTGCGGCAGGCAAGCTGGACTGTTCTGTGACGTCACTAAGATGGTGTTTTACCCGGAAGAGCAGAGCTTCCTCTTCGAAAGACTATGCATGTCTATTCGATCATTCGGCCATTTTCATTTCATTTCCTGAAAGTCGGGGTTGGCTTATGGAAAACTGTTAAGCTACAGCCAGAACGTGAAATGCCAGCGCTGATTGGAGCCTTTGCCGTTCACAGCATCAGAGGGAGACTTCTCCGACTTCTACAGTGGCTTTCTGACTTGGGTCGTCCTTCCAAGGATAAGTGGAAGCTCTTATATACTGCTAATGATGCTTTGCCCGAAATACCATGCCTGTTTATGAAACTATCTAGCAAAGCTGGATACAGTTTGAAAATATTTAAAAGACTGCAAAAAGTTTATGGCGGCTGCAGAAGCTCGCAATACCAGCAACAATGAATGACGTTCCCCTTTCCCTACGTTCTTACCAGCATGTGCGGCTGGTGGCTTTTTTGACCATGGCCATTCTGTTTGCAATAAGTTGTTTTAATGTTCATTTCTCTAATTTCTTCTTTTGTTTTTTGTTTTGTTTGGGTTTGGTTGGCTGGTTGGTTTTCTGTTGTTGTTTATTTTGTTTTGTTGTTTTTGGTTTGAGTGTTTTGTTTTGTTTTGTTGAGACAGGGTTTCACTGTGTATCCCTGGCTGACCTGGAACTCAGAGATCCTCCTGCCTCTGCCTCGCAAGTGCTGCAGCGATTAAAGGCGTGAGCCACCACTGCCCTGCAACACTTCCCTAATTTCTAAAGATGATGAACATTGTTTGAACTATTTCATGGTTATATTTATTTCTTCTTTTAAGAACACTCTGGGCTGGGTGGTGGTGGTGCATGCCTTTAATCCCAGCACTCGGGAGGCAGAGCAGGAGGATCTCTGTGAGTTTGAGGCCAGCCTGGCCTACCAAGTAAGTTCCAGGAAAGGTGCAAAGCTACACAGAGAAAACCTGTCTCAAAAAACAAAAACAAAAACAAAAACAAAAACAAAAACAAAAACAAAAACAAAAAAAAACAGTCTGTTCAGTTTGATAGCCCATTTTTTAATTGAGCTAATTTATTTTCTTGACTCAGTTTTTTGAGTTTTTTTAAATATATCCTGCATATTGTCTGTCATATGTCATCTATCTGGAAAAAATTCTCTTTCATTCTACGGGCTTCCTTTCTACTTGATGTTTCCTTTGCTACGCAGAGGCTTTTGGGTTTATGTGGTCCCATGTGTCCATTATGGGCCTTAATTCCTGTGCAAAGAGAGTCCTCCTGAGAACGTTCTTTCTTAAAAGGGGAGGGCTCAGGCTAGGTTCTTCTAGCAATTTTAGCATTCCCGGTTTCACATCGAGGCCATTGGTCCATTTGGAGGGATTGTGTTGCTTTGTTTTGGTACAGGGCGATAGATACAGGTCTAATTTCAGTTCTACCTGTGACTATCCAGTTGTTGTTGTTGTTAACACCATCTGTTGAAGATGCTGTCTTTTCTCCAGTGTGTGCTTGTGACATTTTTTTGGCTTTCTCTTTTATCAAATGCAGATAGAAGAAGGAAAGTGGTTTGGATGTTCTACAGCACAGTAGAGCAACTATAGTCTACCGCAAGGAACTTTGCCTCTACAAATAGAGCAGAGGGGCTGAAGGCTCCTAACACAGAATCATCATTAGAGGAGATGGGAAATGCCAATTGCTCTTCTTTCATCATTAACCAACATATATTTATATCAAATTGTAATACCACATCCCATAAGACTCAGCATAAGAAGCCCAGCCCAGCAACCTGCGGGACTCTGGAACCATCAGTGCAAGCACCAAGATCAGCAAAGAATCAGGTAAATGCCAATATGCCCAATGCCAGAATCATGATTGACTGAGCTTGGACCTGCCAGCAAGCAGATACCAGCCCCTCAAAAAGGAATAGGAAGAAATCAATACTCTGAATCCTTGCCACAGGTACCAAAACTACAGAACAACAAACAATAATATTGTGATGTCTCTACTGTGACATTTACATTTACATTTGGTATTTTGAGTTTTTGTTTTACACAATGCTGTCCTGGACTTTAATGAAATGATTATTTTAACCATAAAATGTCACCTATCACAAGTCTTAAAAAAATGATGAATGAATAATATTTTTTCTCCATTAAAAAAGGGGGCCTACATCATAATCCCTGGGAACTGGGAACATGCTGCCTTATGTGATGAAAGAGATTTTGAAGATGTAATTATGCTGTGAGTGTGGAGACAGGAAAATTGGCTTAGTTTAGCAAAGGGGTGCTATGTTGTCCCAACAGGAATTTGGGGAGATGAGCAGGGGATCAGAGGGAGTAGAGAGAGCTGTGAAGAGAGGCAGGGGCGGAGACGGGAAGAGAAATGATACAGGGCCACTAGAAGTTGAAATAGTCAAGGAAACAAACTCTCTCCAGCAGGCTTGAGGAGAAAAGTGTCCCAGCACCGAAAAAGAACACACTGGCCTTGTTTTAAGTAGGAGATTTAGAGTAACCTGTTTTAACATTGATGCAAATCTCATACAATCACCAGGCAGTGGTAGCACATTTCTTTAATCCCAGCATTCGAGAGGCAGAGGCAGGCGGATCTCTGAGTCTGAGGCCAGCCTGGTCTACAGAGCGAGTTCCAGGATGGCCCTATCTACACAGAGAAAGGCTGTCTCAAAAACAAACAACAACAAAAAACAGCAGCAACAACATCAACAAAAGCCAACCTCATACAGTGGAATAATGGGTCATTCTGATATTTTTAAATTGTTCTTAGGACAAATAGTGATTTTATCATACAAGTAATATGATTGAAAGTACTTAAAGCTGGAAAAATATTAATTTTGCTGTGTATGCTGGATCTCAAAGCTTGCTTGAGCTTAACATGAAGAGTGTATTGGTCTGGCTAGTAGGCAGCACCCATGTCAATGCTGTGTACCATTAGCCGCTAGCCCTGATACGATGGTGCACACCTGTTTGTAATCCCAGCTCTCTGGAGAAAGAAGCAGGATAAAAGTTCAAGACCATCATCTTGGTCACCTGGTGAGAACAAAGTCCAAGGGTGTCTCTAGCTGGCCCAAATGACCACACAGGGTAAATGAGAAATGAATGTGGTTTTGTTTTGTTTTGTTCAATTAAAATTTTTTGTTAATCCATATGGCCACACAATATCAAGCACATGAGAATTGTTTATTTCATGAATAAAATAAGTAACCAGTTTTAAATGTTACAGGAAAAGGATTTCATTCATAATAGGAAAAAATACTTAGGAAGAACTACAGTCAAACATCTAAACCTCAAATAACCCTTATAGTTCATGTTAAAGTACCTATCGAAGACATTCTAAGCAAGGTCTTGAAAGAATAACTAATGACTCAGGGTACATAATACCTATACATGGAATGAATCACTGTTATAAAAATGTCATTAACATTCAAATTACTCTATAAATTAAATATGTTTATGATCAAACTATAGACAATAATGTGTGTAGAATTTAAAGTCGATTCTATAATTGATACGGAATAGAAACTACAGAAATAGCCATGGCAAAAGAAAACAATTAATTTATGCTATCACATATCAAAATACATGAGAAAGCCACAGTTATTACAATAATTTTGTCCCAATACAAGAATAGTCAAAGAGATCAATGAAACAGAATGTAAAGCCCTAAAACTAGAATTATCTATGTAAATAAGTGGAAATTTAGTATATAAAAAGATGCATCTGAATTAAGTGGGGAGAGTATGAACTTTTTATTTGTTTGTTTGTTTGTTTGTTTGTTTGTTTAACAGCCCAGTTAATCCAGCAGTTTCCTGTCCCTCTTCTCCTCTCAGTCCTTCCCCCTAACTCCCTCTTTTCCTACCCCCCAATCTACTTATCCTTTTCTGTTCAGGAAAGGACGGGTCTCCCATGAGCATCAACAAAACACGACATAGTGAGCTGCAGTAAGACCAAGCACCTCCCCATGTATTAAGGCCGGACCAAGTGGCCCAGTATGAGGAGTGGGGTCCCAAAAGCCAGCAAGAGAGTCAGAGACAGCCCCTGTTCCCATTGTTAGGAGTCCCGAAAGAGGACCAAACTACACAACTGTTACATATATATGCAGAGAACCTAGGTGAGTCCCATGCAGGCTCCCTCTTGTTAGTTCAGTCTCTATGAGCCCCTATGAGCCCAGGTTAGTTGATACTGTGAGTTTTCTTGAGGTGTCCTTGACGCCTCTGGCTCCTAGAACCCTTTATCCCCTGCTTCTGCAGGAATCCCTGAACTCTGCCTACTGTTTGGCTGCGGGTCTGCATCTGTTTCCATCAGAGGATGAAGCCTCTCTGATGACAATTGGGCTAGGCACCAATCTATGTGTGTAGCAAAATAATGTTAGGCATCATCACACTGACATTTTTTCCCTCCAGTCATGCTTGTTTCCATCCTAGGTCTCTGAGTCATTCAGTCTGTGGGTTCTGGGGCTCCAGGCAGGGTTAGGAGTGTTCTTACTCTCCTGGCATGGGTTTTAGGCTAGACCAGTCATTGGTTGGCCACTCCCTCAATCTATAGGCCACCCTTACCCTAGCACATCATATGGGCAGGATCGATTGTAAGTCAAAGGTTATGTGGCTAGGTTGGTGTCCCAATCCCTCCACTTGAAGTCTTGCCTTGGTCACAGAAGGTGGCCAGTTCAGGCTACATATCTGCTATTGCTAGGAGTCTTAACTGGGGTCATCCTTGCAGATTCCTGGGAGATTCCCTTGTGCTAAGTTTCTACCTGACCCCAAAATCCCCCCCCCTTTCCAGTAGTCTCCTTCAGCACTCTCCCTCTCTACCGCCCACACCTGATTGCTCATGCTCCAGTCCCCATCTGCCCGTAGTCCACTCATGAAATCTCTTCTAGAAATGAATGTATTTTAATCCTAAGACTTGATGGGCTCTTGTTACTGCAGCAGAGTCTTGCCTGTCCCGATGTCTATAACCATCTCTGGCTCACTGACAATTGAGTCACTCCACTCCTCTAGTGATGAAGGACAGAGGTGTGCCTGTCCTAGCAGTGTGAGATAACAGCAGCTTCATAAGTGGAGGCAGTCATATTGCTACAGGCTTTTCCATGTCAACTAAAGCCAGAGAGAAAGCCTCTCCAAGCTTCACTTCTCCTTTTTATAAAACAGGAGTAGGGCTGGGCTGTAGCTCAGTGGTCCAGGACTTACATAATAAGCACAAGAGATTAGATTCAATCCCTAGGACCACAATATGTGAAAAATAGAAGTAAATAGTATATTCCTCACGGGGCGATTGATCAAATGGAATAATAAAATAATGGGCATTTAAATTCAAAGAAAACTTCACATTCAAATTTCAAAGGAAATAACAAGTATGCAGAACTTATTTTAGTCCACAGTGTTCCCAATAAATTCCACTGAATAGCATGAGGAGAATTAACCAAACTGTGACATCCTCTTAAACAGTGTCTAGGAGCATATTTATCTCTAAACCTTTCATTGTAAGCTTGTACCTACAATTAGCAGATAATTTGGCTGAGGAGGGAATTCCAATCCAATGGCTTATTACCCTTTCTTGCTAAATGTTTAATCATCAGCCATTTGTTTATTTAGAACAGAACCAAGCCAGTTGTTGGCAAGCAGGCCCCATGAGGGCAATAAGTCTATCTTACTCATCCTCATGTTTCATCGTTGACTTCTAATCATGTGCCTTGGATATAGTCATGTGTTCCTATTTCTTTTATTGCAAATACACTTAGTTTCTGCCTGACTCTTCCAAATGAGAATGTGATTATCCAATGCCAATGGTGATGGGACCTTCCATGACTGGGCCATATATGACCTTGAATATTTAATGAAAGCCATTTTCTGAGGCTTCATGCTTATCCCAGAGACATGCCTGGACTGACTAGAAAATAATTTGAGGTCTCTTTTCACATGTAACATTATCACAAAAGCAAGATAGATTTATTATGTATAAGGCATATTCACATATGTGAAAACAAGGTGTTTCAGTTTCTTCTCTATTACTGTGAAGAGACACCATAACCAATGCAACTTATAGAAGAAAAAGTTTATTAGAGGCTTATAGTCCCTTAGGTTATAGGCTCCTATGACCATCACCATGACACCAGCATGGCACCAGACAACCAGGTGTGGTACTGGAGCAGTAGCTGAGAACTTATAGCCTTATCTGCAAGTAGGAGGCAGAGTGCTATCTAGAAGTGGCATGGGCTTTTGAAACATCAAAGCTTGCCCTGAGTGACACATCTCCTTTCACAAAGCCACACCTCCTAATCCTTCCAAAACAGTTCCACCAACTGGGACCAAATATCCAAACATATGAGCCTATGATGGCCATTAATCTAGAATGGTGTAGTCCACTCTACTGAACTGCATATTTTCCTGGAAATTTTGATGATGGGTGATAGGTACAGTTCCTCCTGGAGAGCTAGGCAAAAGATACCACAGAGGACTTCACACATCATAATCACACAAGTAAATTTACTGAGGAACATACAGCAGTACAACTGTTTGTCAGGATATGGAATTCACAGATAACCTGGCCAAGGTCATGAGATTTCTGCACATTTCTGTGCACTGTGAAGAAAGTGTCTTGAAAACAAAACAAAACAAAACAGAACAAACAAACAAACAAAAAGCTTAACTGATTTGAAAGTTCAGAGGGACAGTGGGTATGACATTGCTTTGGAAAGCTTGCAGGATGTGAAGGGCAGCATGTTGGGTCAAGAGAAGACACAAATGAGTCGAAGTCTTCCTTTGAGATAATAGGAATGCAATAGATTCCCTTATAACAACACATCACTTCTCAATAACACTAAGATGCCTTTCTTCCAATTTTTCCTGAGCTTATTCCTGGTTCCCATATTCCCCAACTAGCACAGTAGTCAGAAAAGTCATTAAGGATGCCTGGAAACATTTTGCAATTTTAGCATTTCATGTTAGTTCTCTAAATTTGCATATGTATACTATAAATTATCTATACCTCAATACCATCTCTCTCTCTTTCTATCTATCTATCTATCTATCTATCTATCTATCTATCTATCTGTGTGTGTATGTGTGTGTGTGTGCACAGGAAGGCCAGAGTAGGATTTCCTGCTCTATTACTTTGCTTTTCCCCCCTGAAACAGGGTCTCTCACAAAAATTGAAGACACAAAGAAACTGTAGCTCTGCATGCCTCTTTTGCTCTTGTTATTGTAAGGATATCAATATCATAGTAGGAAAACAAGATAAGATGTATTTGTTTGACTCTATTTTGCAATACAAGGGTCAAGCCCCGGCCTTCCCCATGCTAGGCAAGCTCCCTTCCACTGAGCCATGCTCCCAGCCACATCGTCCAGTTTATATACCAGTCTGTAATAAATAAAAGTATCTCCACTAATCTTCTCAGGTCTGTTTGTTCATAGAGTGTCCATCCAATCTACTATAGACAAAATACAGGTATAAGGCAAGATGGACTGTCCTCCAAAGGTGGGGCCCTTGACCCCAGAGGAAGGTGACAGCCCGAGGAAGAAGTGACAGAGTCACCATCAAACAGTGGACTCACCAAAACAAAGGCTGCCCAGGACCTCCAAAGCAGCATTATAAGTGCTTTAAAGGGCCAGTTCTTCTGGGCCAACGATGTCCCCACACTGGCGGGGTAAGAAAAAGCAGCACGGTGCTACTGGAGAAACAGAGCTCCACAAATAACTCATTTGTGCTGAGTTTCCTCAACTCAGTGCTCGGATCTGTTTACAGTAAAGAGTGCTTGACCTTGACAGACAGCAGAGAACACTGATTGTCTCAAGAGCAGAGATTCCTTGGAAATGATACGGTGCAAACACTGTCAAATGGCTCCCTTTGCATCACACTGCAATCTCTCACCATAATGGCCGCCAGGACCAGCAGGAGCCAAGCTGCCGGCCATCCCTCAAAACACCAGGCTCCGGCTATCTGTGGGATCCCTGGACTCCATAATAACAGGGGCTTCAGCAGCCCAGGTTTGGGTTGGATTTGAGGCTGAGAATGTCTGGCCCTGGTACTCAGATGGAGATGCAGCAAGGGAAGGATGCTGTGAAGACCATGTGATCAGGATAACCAAGCAGCTGGGATTCTTTGCTAGCCTGGTCCTCTTTGCTTTGTGAACTGCAACAGGCTCACTACTGAATTTGGGGCAGGGCTGGTTTGTATCTTCCACAACAGAGCTGCTGGGGAGGACCTCCCAGAGAGAGATCAGGGTTCCTGATTAGAGTTAAAGAACAGTGCACCTTAACTGGATTCTCATACGGAACCCAGACAAAATCTAGCCTGTGCAGCAGATGAAAAATGGCATTTAAGACGGGAAAATCATACCTCATACCTACTACACATGTGAGAGAGCCTGACATACTCTACTCAGTCATATATCTAAATTCACCAAGCGTCTGGGTACCACTGCCACAGTTGTTAACATTACTCATCGCTGCCCTGCTTATCAAGCACTTATTTACAACGAGGCTTTGTGCCAGAGGATTAAACCATGAGTGTGAACTGTCACAATTTTAATGAGACTCGGACTCCTTTAAATGTATCTGAACTCATGCAGGTTCTCTTCTGGGTGGAACAGTATGTGACAATTGAGGTTGGACTTACATAACCCTCAGGCCCAGCCTATTAAGCCCACTAATGTGAGATGGCAGGTTTTCATACGGAAGTGTGGTCTGGCCTAACTGTGTTCCTTGTACGACTCTTTAATCTAATCCTTCTGTGGCAGCAGTCCTTGGCTGCTGAAAGTGTTCAGGGGGAACACAGAGAGGGAATAGATGTCCACAAACCCATTTTTGTCAACGGCATCTGTCAATGTCAGCAGAAAACACAACTGTCCCCCACACCCTGTGTACTGCCTAAGGCTGTTCCATGAATGTTTTATTATGGCAATCTCACTATGTAACTCAGGCTGGCCTTAAAATCACAATCTTCTGCCTCAGCATCTCCAGTACAGGGATTGCAACATGCATCCCCACACATGGACTTGTTCTGAGGATCTTGCTATTGTTTAGGGTGTTTGTTTGTTTGAGAAAGACTCTCATAATATATATCCTTGGCTGGCATAGAACCTGCTATGAAGACCAGGCTAGCCTCAAACTCATGAGATGGGCCTGCCTCTGCCTTCCAAGTGCTGAGATTAAAGGTGTTTGCCCCCACCACCTAACTTGTTATAAGTCCCTGATATTACTAAATGCACTCTGGCTTTCCCACATATGTGATTCTCTGGCTGTCAGCACCCTATGTCTCTACTCAGACATTTGTTCCCATAAAATGTCCTGCACTTTTTACCCATCTGGGAATTTGGCTCTCACCATCCCATTTGTACATCAAAACCCCGTGAACAGCCCTCTGATGCTAATAATGAAAAATCACAGGGAAATTTGTGGCTTATTTTTCCTGCATTATGTGCCCAGTACTTTACTTCCTGTTTCATTGTGTATTTACAATCCATCTTGTTCAGTGAGTCACTGAGTCAGTAAGCTGGTCCCAGATCACACTGCTGGAGCACAGCACACCTTCAATCTAAAGCCAAGTCACTTTGACCTCTTACATAGCTCTGCTGTATCCCATTTCCATTGTTAATATCAGCCTCTTGTTCTTTTTCTTTGCTTTTTAAAAAGTATTTATTTTCTTTTTTGAAATTGTAATATAATCAGTTGTTACACACACACACACACACACACACACACACACACACACACACACACACACACGAATACCCATAGTCTCTTAATACATAAGTACAAAGTGTTCCATTTGTATAATGTTACTCATAGCTATGTTTGCAGGGCTGACTATTTGGTATTGGATAACCAGTTGGTGAGCTCTTCCCTGGGGAAGACTGTTTCTCCACCCTCGGAATTCCTTGGTTGCCTGTAGTTCTTTGTGATGGCTGAGACCTTGTGGGTTCTTGTTCCTTTTCTTAACAACAGCTCCCAGGGGCTTGCCCATTTTCAAGGTTTTTCTCAGAACACAAGCATTAACACTGTTGGCCAGCATGTTCTATTTCATTAATGTTTCACTCTTACTTTGTATTTCCTTTCACCTGTTTTTCTGTAGGTTCGTTTTATAGTTCTTTTGATGACTGCTTCACTAATCATTGGCTCTCAGCAACATGAGCACTTACAGCAACACATTTCTCGCTATAAGTTTTCTAAAGACTTTGATAATATTATGTCCCAAGGATCCTCTGCACATTATTATATGAATTTTGTGTTCCGTGAATTATTTTGAATCTACTTGCAAGGTGAGCAAAGACAGAGGAGTACATGATAGCAGACCTCTATGTCTTGGAGAACAGCTACTTTTCACCAATTTTGCTGGCTGGACGTGGATAGGATTAGTGTCGCTGCACTTGCTTCCTCTCATATCTTTTGGCATCCTTTAATATCCAACATTTCTGGTGGAATAGCTCCACATTTTAGCTGTGCCTTTTGGAAAAATAATACTATGTCTATATATTCTTTTTTAATTCATATGATTTGCATTATATTTTAACCAAGAAATCTAACCTATTTTTTCTTTTATTCTCTTAATTATTTTTTATTACACAGAGTTGCCTAAGGCCATTTTCATGCAAGTATATAGTGTACTTTGAACATATCTACTCTAACTGGTGATGAGTTACATCTTTACCCCTTCCCATTAACCCCTTTATTACCCAGACAGTTTCAATTCTATTGTCATGTCATCAATAGATAAGAGGTTTTTATATCTGTGATTTCTAAGACCTTCAAATGATAGAAAACATGCAATACTGCCTTTCTGAGACTGACAACTAGCTCAATATGACTATCCTCCATTGTACCAGTTTTCCTGTAGATGACTAACTTCATTCTTTATTACTGAAAGTATACCATTGTGTATATAAACCGCATTTCCTGTACCCAGTCCTCTATTGTGTCCACAGCGCAGCTACTGTGACAGTCCTGTAAAGACATTGAGGGGCAGATGTCCCTGTGATGTCAGCCTGGAGTCTCTCACTAACACTAAGAAGTCAGCCTATCTACGCTCTCTTGTGAATTTTAACATCTTTCATCTGTGCCATTATTTCTTCCATCTTTTAATTTGGGTTTATATGTTCTTTTTCCTAGTCATGTTGTCTTCTTTCCTGCTTTAATTAAAAATAATTCAGGGCTGGGCAGTGATGGCACATGCCTTTAATCCCAACACTGGGGAGGCAGAGGCAAGAGGATCTCTATGAGTTCTAGACCAGCCTGGTCTACAGACTGAGTTCCAGGACAGCCAGGACTGTTTCACAGAGAAACCCTGCCTCGAAAAACCAATAATAATAATAATAATAATAATAATAATAATAATAATAATAATAATTCAGTGACTGAACAGATGTTTTGGGAGTTAAGAACAATGGCTACTCTTTCAGAAGAACTAGATTCAATTCCCAATACCCACACAGTGGTTTTCAACCATATATAACTCTAGTTCTAAGGGATTAGACATTTAAATAAATAATAAAATAAATCTCTAAAAAGTAAATAGCCAGGATGTTGGTGCATACCTTTAATCCCAGCACTTCAAAGTTAGAGGAAGGTAGATTTCTGTGAGTTCAAGGCTAGTCTGGTCTACATAGTAAGTTCCTAGAAAGACCGAGCTACATAGACAGACCCAGTCTCCATAAATGAATAAATGAAGAAAGAAAGAAAGAAAGAAAGAAAGAAAGAAAGAAAGAAAGAAAGAAAGAGAGAAAGAATAAGATAAAATAACCCCCACTTTATCTTTTCTGTTATTATAAAAAAAATCATGGCTTATATTTTAGTTAGTTTCTATAAATTAATATTTCCCTGGGTCAAACTTAATATCTTTATTTACCTTAGAATGAAAAGACCTCATAATTCTTTAATTCTAAAGAAATGCCACAGACAGATAATATGCTAATGTATCGTTGCTTATTGTTTTATATCTTTAGGTCTACATGCTAAACACTTTCATGTAGCAATTTCATCCACCTTGAAAAATTCCTTCCTGAAGGTTCAGGAAGTGAACAAAACTTGGTCCTAGAGAGCTTTAGCTTCCATGGTTCCCAAGGCCCCTCCCCAGGGTTGTACTATTGGTAGAGAGGAGACACTTCCACGGTCTAGCTGCTTGCAAACTGTGTGGAGAGCTACAGGGGTGCAGTGTTGTTAATTGTCACCCACACTGGAGTGGGCTTTCCATGGCATAGCTGCCTTTGAGTCACCCATGATCTACAAGTAAGTCCCAAAACCCATTGCTTTTCCAAGCTGGACTCTAATCAAATCATTACTTTGGTGTGTTGTTGATCCCCTATCTGTTGTGAGTAGACACTTGTGTCTCCTCAGGAAATTCACACAAACATACATTGATTGTTCTGTCCTACTTGTCTTGGGATATTTGTCCAATGTGTGAAAATATATTGCTGTGATTGGTTTAATAAAGACCTGAATGGTCAAAAGCTAGGCAAGAAGTATAGGCAGGACTTCCAGGCAGAGAGAGAGGAGGTAGGAAGAGGAATCTAGGCACAGAGGAGACACCAGGAGATGGAGAATAAGCAGAACATGCAGGAGGAGAGGTAAAAGCCACAAGCCACATGGCAGCATGTAGATTAATAGAAATGGGTTAATTTATCAGCTAGTTAGAAACAAGCCTAAGCTATAAACTGAAATTTTTATAATTAATAATAAATCTCTGTCATTTTTTTGTGAGCTAGCAGCCCAAAGAAAAACCCTGCTACACCTATGGTTGGCATTCTTTAAGATTTCCTGGAGTATTTACTGTGTTCCATTATAATTAGGGGCTTATTTATGGAATACTCATGCTAACTCGATCTATCTTCTTGATTGGCATTTATTTATTTTGAGGGGTGGATATGTTGCCTGTGCCACAGTGCATGGATGAATGTCACAGGGCAACTTGAAAGGAATGATTCTCTCTTTCTCCCAAGTAGATTCTAGAAATCAAACTCAGGCTTGGCGGCAAGTGCTGAGCCATCTCATGGGTTCTAAACATATCTATTCTAGTAGTTTCTGTAATCAAACTGCCAGCAGTAAGCTTAATTGTTGTTGTTTCAAATTATATTTAAATCTCCTTCAAGAAATATAATTTTGAGTATATAGTTATTTTCTTCTTGAAAGATGGTTTTGACTTCCTTCTTAAAAGATAATTTCACTTGCTGTGTAATTATTTTCTTTCAGAACTTTGCAAATAAACTTTCACTCTCCAGTCTCACTGTTGCTCCTGAGAACTTGGTCTTATGTAACTAATAGCAATGATGATTTAAAATATTTAACAACTATAGTGCTACAATATACAAGGGACCACTTTCGACTGTATTTATGTGTACTGTCATTTAGTACTCTCACCTATAATGAGAAGTAGGGTGTCCTGTCATTGTTTTCTTTTTATATATAAATAATTAAACTCTGGCAACAGGATGACTAGCTATCCCAGCTGCATCTGAACCAGTGCTGACCAGCTCAAGTCTCTTCTTAGCCATGACACTCCACAGCCTTTCTGATTTGTTCACTGTGCCTTTGGCACTCTAGTTTCACCAAAGTGTGCCTCAATGTAGAACTTTTACATTATCCATACTACTTATAGTTTGATCATTTTCCACGTGTTCTGTTCCACAGTTCCAAGGGATGATCAGACATCACCCTTCAGCCCTTATCTTTTTCTCGTCTGTCTAAATACCCACTAAGCATGTGTGAGAACGTCTTACTCAGTCCTTCATAGTTTCCATAAATCTAATCCCTGTCCATATCTTCCCAATTATCCTTTGTTTAATACATTTCCCTTAATCTAATGTTTAGTCTATTATAAATCTAATTTTCAGTACTATATTGATACTTTTTTGGTTGTTTTGTTTTTCTGAGTCAAGGTAGTCCAGGTTGTCCTGAACTAGATACATACCATGGTGACTCTGAACTTGTGATGAGGTGCCTGCCTTTGTCTCCTGGGTTCTGGGATTATAAGAATACACCATCGCACCTACCTAGTTTAGTAATTTCATAATATATTCTTGTTTTATTATGTTTTAAAGGTCTTTTATTTAAGCACATTTCTCACAATTATTTACATATGTGTCTAGTTCTTTGATGTTTTTCATATCTTTTGATGTTTTCCTAATGGTGACTTATCTCTTTGTGTAATTTTTAATCTTATATGTAAGTCTATGTTTCATAGAGTGGTAATTATTTCAGATCAGCTCTCAGGTTTGTTTCTCCAAGCAGAGTTCACACCGACCTTTGCCAGGCCCACATTTTGAAATTAATACTCATCTTGAATAGTCCAGGGAACATTCCTCAATCCACCTAAGGGCAAGCTTCTGAGTGTGAAAGCTTAGAAGATGCCTCTGTCCCCTCAACTGCAATTAATAACATATTCAGCAACTTTCTCCACTTTTTTCCTCTAAGGATTCCCCATGGATTTAGGGGAGCCAGGCCCTACATGGATAGTGTCTGATCCTAGCCCTTACCTTAGGTGTGCTTTGGACTTTGTGACTCATCCCTCACAAGAGCTTTTAGAAAACTGAGCTCTAGGCACATAGGACAACCGCCCTCTCTGATGGTCCTTCACCTCTCTAAATGCCCACTTTCCTCTAAGGTTGCTGTGACAGCCTTCCTAGCTCAATTATGCATTTAAAATCATTTTTCTTTCAACTTGCATCTATCATTTTCAGTCACTGTCATACTCTACAGCTATCATTTTATCATCAACCAAACCAAGCTAATATTGTTACTCCATCCTTGCTTTTTGTTTAGCATCTTACTACTATTTTGTTCAATTTTCCACAGTTCACATGAAAATAAAACTTTCATTCATGCAGATATTTTCCAATGGCCTTTTCCCTCTCACTTTTTGTTGAAAGATTCATTGACTTTAAAAAAAAAATCTGACTGCACATCATGTTGAATCTAGTTTCTATCTTCTGAAACTTCTTTCTCCAACAAGTTTTATCTTTTTTCAAATCCTCTCTATTTTACTAGATCAATAGGAAGTCAACAAATACATCAATTGAGAAACAATTCACCAGTAATCCCCAGTAATACTTGATAGAATTGATCTTACCCGTCAGTCCATGTGTCCCCAAATTAAGAACTCTTCAATAAAAATCTGTAACAGTACATAGGTACCCTTCTACTAAGACAGGAGTGAAGCCTTCTGGAGGCAGTAAGGCAAGGGTCCATAATGGACCATGGGCTAGTCCTATGGCACACATAATATCTCCCCCAAATGGATGAGCAAACTCTCTGGTTGGGTGAAGGACTCTGAGGAAAGTATATAGAGTCCTTACTGGCTCCACCTGGGATGCACTCAAAAATGACTAATTGCAATAAAGACCTCATTCTCTGTCCAGTTCCCACACAAGGTCCATAAAAGCCCAATGGACAGGATAACATAGAGATCTTCCCTCCTTGTAGTCCCTCCCACTCTCAGCAGCTCGCTCTCTCTCTCTCTCTCTCTCTCTCTCTCTCTCTCTCTCTCTCTCTCTCTCTCTCTCTCCCTTTAGAAAACTACATTCACTCTGTTTCCTCCTTGTCTGCACTTTCTTTTTCTTCCTAGGCATGAGCAAACAAACATGGAAGCCAGTGGCTTGTATGGCCTTGCTGCTATGACCAGTTGGCATCTGCTCCCTGAGTTAAGTCCACCAAGAACTAAAAAGAAGGGCTTCTTCACAGTCAAAGAATTCATGTCATTAATGAGTCTTAAGTCAATAGTATATCCATATGTGAAGAAGTGAGTGACAAAGAAATTATAATGCAGAGTTCCAACTTGACATAAGATTAAAAAAAAAAAAAAAGCCCCTGTCACAGATTTCCACAGAGAGTAGAGAGTCACCTTACAACTTAGCCGCATTGTGCTACTCCTGACTGTTTCAGAACCATCTGAGTGGCACCTAGCAAAAAGACCAGCTGGCACTGATCTGATACTTTTCTGCAGAAGCCATGTCAATACACTAGGGTTACATGGTCTCCCTCCTCCGCCACCACCCCTTGTGTGTGTGCATGTGTGCACATGCATAAAACTTTTGTTTATGTGCCCTATTAGCAATGATCTAAGATATGCCTCTTCTCCTTAGCATTTGCTTCACTGTGCAGTCTAGAGTAAATAAACAACATGACTGTATATTTGCAAATAGAACATCCATTCAGTAACTGTTTTGTGAGCATATGAATTCGAAAAGGTGCTAAAACATTTATTCTCTTGACATAGTCCTAGTGCTCTGTAAGAAACCTATAGCAGATGCATTATAATCAAATTAGAGATACAATCAAAAACTGTATCAAGAACTATGAGAAGAAAGAAAACAAGGTTTGAAATGGCATGAGAGAAGGACACAGAAACTTCACAAATCCTGAAGGCCATGTGGGTCATGTGATATAAGGAGGCTAAGAGAAACAGAGGACGTAAAAGAGTACAGCACCTACATTCTGTAAATGCAGGTGGTTCTACATGGCTTGGAGAAATAAGGAAAATGGAAGGCAATCAAATAAAGTGCACCTCTTTGTAGTAGCCCTTTCTCATTGGGACTGCCAGCCTGTAAATAATGACATGATTAACACAAAAAGTTAATTATGAAAGTTGTGCCTTATTAGGTTTGTCCCACTACCTCTTAGCTTTTATTCATCTACATTTTATCATGTGGCTTTTTACCTTTCCTTCATTCTGTATGTCCAACTCCCTCCATGTCTTGTCATCTCCTCAGTTCCTTGATGGTCTCCTGTTACTTCCTTTCTCGAACCAGAAGTCCTGCCTATACTTCCTGCCTAGCTATTGGCTATTGAGCTCTTTATTAAACCAACCACAGCCATATATCTTCACACAGCATACATAAATATTCCATAGCTCTTGGGTTGGAGAGGTGGCTCAGTGGGTAAGAGCACACACATGAGGACACAGATCTGGTTCCCAGCACCCACAGAGCAGTTCACAACCATCAGTAACTCCAGCTCCAGGGTATTTGACAAATTCTACTGGCTTCCACAGGCATCAGGTACACACATCCTGTGAAACATTTCTCTACATAAAATAAAGGTAGATAGATAGATAGATAGAGAGAGAGAGAGAGAGAGAGAAAGAAAGAAAGAAAGAAAGAAAGAAAGAAAGAAAGAAAGAAAGAAAGAAAGAAAGAAAGAAGAAAGCAAGCTTCTCATAGAAATCAGTAGAGACAGGAAAGTGTGCATTTCACTTAGATGGTAGGAAAACCAAATGATGAGGAGAAGACAGCCTGGTGAGGGAAGTAGAGAAAACAAATGACCTAGAAAAGTGGGTGGGTACCACAGTACTGCTGTAAAGACACAAAGTCTCCTGCTCCGCTGATTTATTACTGAATCCTATGTTCCCAAATGTCCGTAGGTATACAGATTGGCCCAGGATCCTTGTTGATATGAAGACTGTCTTGGTAGGTTTTAGAAGAGTCATATGCTAACCATACACACATCTTAATATGACATCCTCAGATGCCATTACCAATTCTATATCAATAGATGGGGAATAAGTAGGTTACAGACAAAGAAACTATAATACAAATAGAGTTCCACCTATAACTGATCCTGGTAATTCACAGACCACACTGAGAAACAAGAATGGAGACTATGTCAAGGTCTGCTCTAAATCATTTATGTGATTTTAAAGGTACAGAGTTTAAGAGAAAAATCTACTCTATCTTGTTAATATTTTCAAATAGTATTTTATCTTATTATTATTTTTCGTTGCCTGTTGGTTTTCTAATGAGAGAGAAAGGAAGGCTGCAGATGCAGATGGGAGGCAGTGGGAAGGAGATGAGATGAACTGGGGGAGGAGAAACTGTAACCACAATATGCAGTCTGAAAAAAATCTACTTTCGATTTAAAAAAAAATAGAAGAAAAAGGAAATGCCTACTCTATCTTGCTAATACTTTCAATAATCTAATTTAAAATTTCATATAGTATTTTCCATAAATGTGTGGTTACATTGGAAACATGGAATTACAGGAGAAGAAAAACAAACCACGCCTCTCTTCTTTGAGGATCTGTATGCTGCTAGGACCCCATGTCCCCTTTACTAAGTGTACTATCTTCTCAGAACAACACTTGTAACCCAGTCCTCCACATTTATGAATAGTACTGTAAGTCCTTTAACAGGTCTGACCTACAGTCAAGTAGACTGTAAGCTCCTGAAACCTTTAGCTAGATTTCAGAGAATTTTAAATCTCTTTTAGCAACTAGCTTAGGACATTGTAAGAACAAATGTTCATATCTGTCTCCTGAGTAACCCACATCTATACCCAATGTGATTTCAGAAAAATTTCATGACTACATGGAAATTGATTGAACACATAATCTATTTTCCTCATGCACATGTAAATTTTGCATCTCAAAATACTGAGTTTCTTTCACTTCCAATGGGAGTTTTGCACACAGTCTATAAATCTTGCTGTTAAGACATTTTCCTTCATTATCCTAAATTTATCTTAATTTCAATCCAATTATAAACTGTTTACTAGAGTTTTCCCCTCATATAATTGAGCACAGTATAGTTGATTTTATAACTGTAAACATACATCTGTGAATAATTCCTAAATGCCACAGTACATAGGAGATCCTGCAACATAATGGAAGTAATTTATTTCCAAATTGCTCCCATTTTGCTTATGCCTTGCTCACAGTGCTTTATTAAAATCAAGTCCAGCAGGTATGACAAGAGGCTGACCTTGTTTCTACAGCACTACACATGCTGCCCTGGAAAGATTTCGGAGGCCCTTGCATAGCTCCGAAATTCATACTCTCCACAGCAGCACTGTGGTGAAACATCACTTGAAAGCAGAAATCCAAAGAAAGTCCACGAAGGTTTGGACTCTGCTCTGCCAAATTCTCCAGTTGGGTGACTGGAAGCATTATTTCACCTCTCTCTGCTTTGGCTCCCTCATCTGAAAACTGGAGGCACAGTAGCCCCTTCATAGGGCCACTGTGAGGAGAAAATGGCTGACAGCATAAAGAATGTGACCTGCATTTAATAGTTGCTATTAATAAATTAGCATTATGGTCACTTTTATTCTTGAGGAACTCATTAGCGGCCAAATTTGGGACAACAGATGAAGATGAAGAAGTTCAACACCAATGCCTTTAAAATGATAATAGCAACTATAATGTGATCTGTTTCTTCCCATCATCTTCATGGTCAAATGTCATTGACCAGCCAATCAAATCTATTTTCAGCAAATAAACCTCCTAGCAGTCCTTAGGCCAGCCAACTGTGTTATTCTCACTCAAAAGACCTTGGTTTTCTATTTGACAATTTGAGCCGATCTTCAGTTGAGTCAGACTCATCAAAATGGTGCCGAGCGTCTACTATATGCAAGGCACTGAGTCAAGATGTCTGGAAGATACAAGGATGAAGGTTTATTCAATAACTATTAAGTGCCCTTTGATGTGCCAGCCACTGGAGAGGGTGATAAAGATATAAAGGAGAGGAGGTAAGAATAATTTTTGGCATGGTGGTGGCGGTGGTGGTGGTGGTGGTGGCGGCGGCGGCGGCAGCGCACACCTTTAATCCCAGCACTCGGGAGGCAGAGGCAGGAGGATCTTTGTGAGTTCAAGGCCAGCCTGGTCTACAGAGCGAAATCCAGGAAAGGTGCAATGCTTCACAGAGAAACCCTGTATCGAAAAACCAAAAAAAAAAAAAAAAAAAAAAAAAAAAGAATAGTTTTTGTTCTCAAGGAGTTTCTAACTCAAAATGGAAGGGGGATGGGACAAATTAGTTATTGCAATGTCTAAGGACTGCATGAAAGAAGGATACAACTGAAAGATGAGATGGAAAGAGGAAGAGGTTCAGGTCAAAATGGTGTCTAAGTTGAACATGGGATTAAGAGAGATTAACAAGGGGAAGAGCACTAGGAAGCACAGACAGAATCCCCAGAGGCTTCCGTGGAGAAAGCAGTGGGAACAATGTCTGGAGTGTAGAGCACGAAGCCATTGCAGACACAAAGGAAAAGATGCTTACGGGACACTGTAAGCCACGCTAAGGGGCTTAGAAACGAGACGGTACTGAAAGTGACCGGCATTGTAAAACCATCACTCTGGCTGCAGAGTGAGGACCCGATACGGTAGGAGAAAGTGGGACAGGAGTTGAGTCAGAAAAAAATCATTCAACTGGCAAGATCTGAACTTGACCTTGACTCAGAGGAGACCATGGGGCTATAAAGAAACAAATGGTTCCAAGAGATACGGAGAAGACTCAATGAGAACTAGTGATCAGGGAAAAGTGGGTGGAGAAGAAGAAAGAACCAAAGACAACTTAAGATGAGAGACAAGACAAAAAAAATTCCTGAAAACGAGGCTTCCTGTTCCTGGCCATGTAGTGTGGGAGGCAGGACAGAGCGAGATCACTAACATAACAGGCACATAAAGATGCAGCAATGCAAGAGGATGATCCCTTAGAGCTCCAGAAGCATCACCCTATTACAGGCCTTGGACTCAGGTGAAGATTCCCAGGGATGCTTGGACAAGCTGAAGAGGTGTTTGCATCCTTCAGTGGTGCCAGGCCTGGAACATGGATCCCTGCTGGTGACCAGAGTCCTGAAGATGAGGTGGTTTGCAGGAACAGGACCTTGAATTGTAGGTCGACAATGTCTGTGACTCCACATTATCCTACTCCAGCTGCAGATCTTGAAGGTTATATCCAGCTCTTGAATGGTTTGGGCATCACTGCTCTGAAAATATTCTTAATGAAGACCTTGCCATGATTAGAAGCAAATTAAATTATCACAAGAGTGACACCAGGTAATAGAAGTGAAAGGTCACAAAAAAAAAAAAAAGAAAAAGAAAAAAAGGTCAATAATATTGATATGCCAGACCCTTAATATTTCTTTCTTTAAAATAAAAATGACACGTATTCAATGTGTGTGAGGCCCTGGGTTGAATCCTTGGTACCTCTAAAGCTAGAGGTTAAAGATAGGTTTTTTACATGATGCTTCAAAGCTTTTCTATATTAGATTTTTGTCCTGGAGTAGATTTTGACATTAACATCAGACTTCAAAAATCTTAGCATTGAGCCGGGCAGTGGTGGCGCATACCTTTAATCCCAGCACTCGGGAGACAGAGGCAGGCAGATCTCTGTGAGTTCAAGACCAGCCTGGGCTACAGAGTGAGTTCCAGGAAAGGCACAAAGCTACACAGAGAAACCCTGTCTCAAATAAACAACAACAAAAAAAATCTTAGCATTGCTCTCAGCTTGTGCTCCAACTGTTGATGCCTTCTACTCCAGCCCTGCCACGCTCAGCCCTGTGACCAGAATGTTTGTCAGTGCTGGGAAGGCATACAGAGGAGTATTCCTGCCTTTTAAATTGCCAAGCCAGCACATGTGGGATGCATCTTTAACCACAGAATATGTTTTCTTTAAGGCCTTTGTAAAATCTTAAATTTAATAAGGATTGAGGAAGCCTATAAATCAAACACAATAAAATCGTAAATCATGCACCTTGTTCTAAATGGGCTACATATATTTTATCATCAAAAAGTATAGATCTGGGTGTTCTGCAAATAGGGGTTTCTCCAGCAGTCTAGGGGACAAAGCCGCATTAGTTTTCAATTTACAGAACATGATGTTAGTGATTACATTAACTTAATCTAATATTATTTCCCATATTTAAAGATAGAATGGGAACCTTGTGTTTCAATTGTTGTTGGCTTTAAAAACATAAACGGGAACGCATGTGTGCATGTGTATGTGTGTACATACATAAAGAAATAAAGACTCTGCTGGCCTTCCATATAATCAGCCAAGTTATTAGTACAGCTGCCCATTCTGTGTCTCGGGGGATTAGAAGCTTGGCCTGAAATCTCATTTAATTACACAGCATTGACTACCATGGACCTCTTGCATCTGGACCCAGGATAAAAGAGAGTATTTTGTCTGAATGTCTGTAGCGTTTAGGATAGAAACACATGTAGTTCAGTTTCTAACATTTGGTTGAGAACAAAAAGCAAAAATTCACAGATGGTCAGCTCAGCCTATTAAACAATTTCATTGACGTTCCTCTACTCTCTTTTCCTATGGAGACTTAAAAAAATGCAGTTTTTCCCCCTTGGGTATGTATGGTGAAAGGGCAGAAAATTATTTAGTTCATCTGTACATGAATGGAAAAATAATATTTACCTGAGAAGTTATCACAGGAGTGACACCAGGTAATGGAAGTGAAAGGTCACCAAAAAAAAAAAAAAAAAAGAAAGAAAGAAAAAAAAGTCAATGATATTGATATGCCAGTTAATTATAACTACTCCTTCCATTACCCATTCATTCACTATTCTTTATAAGAAAAACACCCTTTGAGGCCCTCCTGGGTATCAAGCCCTGTTCTCGACGAAGGGACTGGAGTGATTACCAGTATGGTTTGGGTTTCTGTTCTACTATAGGCCCTATCTAGGGAGAGAGCTAGATGAGCAGAGAGTAGTAAGTGCTCTGGGAAATCTGAAGTGAACAATGGGATAGAGACATTGGGACTCTTTAAGGGAAAGATCCTTAAAAGCATAATATTTGATTGGAGACTAAATAGATGAAATGATAAGAGAAAGCCAGCTACTGGAAGTATGTTTCCAGATGAGGAGGAAAACCAAGCTAGCCAATGTAAGAAGAAGAAAAGCCTGCAGGGACTGGGAGATAGGGAGGAGGAAGTAGTACAAGATGGGGCTTAGGGAGCCCTAGTCCCTGTATGGAGGACCAGCCTTGTCCCTGGTGGCAGAATTTGGACCTTATCCTCAGAGCTGTAGGAAGCCACTGGAGGATGTTAGGCACTGAAGAGATGTCTTCTGAATCATACTTCAAGGAGGCCACTACTCTGGCAGCTGTGTGAAAAATGGATTAAAGTGTGGCCATGGAGGAGAATGGCCAGAATTGCATTGCAGACACTGATTCAATAGCTCTTATGTATAGAAGAACAATGGCTGCACTGTGGTGCTTGTATGAAGGTAAGAACAGATAACTAGATGGAGAGGTCAACCAGGAAGTTAGCTGCACAGCACAGGAGGAGGGAACCTGAAATAAAACTGAAGACTTGGTAACAACAGCAAATTCAGAGCAAGAGCAGAAAAAAGCTTGGGCCTGAACCATCACATGGAGAGGTTATGGAAGGAAGGAAAGGGTACTACTATATTTGGGGGTAGCCCTACATTCACAGCCTTAGAAGGGAAATCCATCAGAGGAGCAATAAATAAAGGCAGGGGAGGTGGGTTCTGGGAAATGTTCTCCAGGAGCCAAGAGGAAAAAGTATTACTAAGGAACAAAGGGATTGCTGCTCAGTCTGGTACAGCTGAAAGAAACTGATGCAAACCACAGGAGCTGATGGCATTCTGCAATCGGGAAGTTGTAGATGACCTTAATAGATCTAAATGGTGAGTGCCATGGGCTGAGAAAAGGGCTGGAATCAGAGGAATGTAGAAACCAATCTTAGTCTACTCTTCTGCAAAGTTTTACTATGAAAGCTCAAAGAAAGGAGGTGCGGACCTAAACACTCTTTCCTGCCTAATTCTGGTAAGTGCCATTTTTATTACTGGAGAACAATGTATATCATTTTCATGTAGTTAAAGACTTGTGTGGCAAATAATAGAACTTACTGTTTACATATTAGTCAGATGATGCAAAAAGAGCTTATGTGAGTTGCATAAGATGTGGTAAGTATTAAGTACAGGTACAAGCACCACATACTTCCAGCTTCAGAGTCCCTGGCTTTCCTACAAACCTATCTACATTTTTCAGCCATATTCTTCAGCTAAATAAATCTGTGTTCCTGGATACTGATTCAGTGTATTGGCAAATATGTTCATCACTACATGAGCACAATAGTGCACCATAAGCCAACTTTTTCTCCTCTCTGCTCTGTGGTTGTCAACATCAGCTTCATCTCATGTGCCCTAGATACATACCTTCTAGCATAAATATAACACATGCCCCACTGTTCAAAGAGACAATCTCCTCCTTGCCTGGAACTTAGCTGATCTCCTTGAGCTACTTGAGACCATACTTACCTTTTTGTCAGTCAACTGTCCAACATAAATTGGCTTATGCTCAGAATAATGAGCAGGTTATAGGAACAACAAAAAAAAATGCGGACACCCATTGTCCTCCCTCTTAAAAATACAAAAAAAGTCAACAGTGATTCATGAGAAACCAAACCTCATCAGAGCCAACATGGAAGTCTGAAATAGCTTTATGACTTAAACCCCCTCCCCACCAGAACACAGTACCCCATGACCAGAAAAACAAAAAACAAACCCTCTCAGCTTCCAGGTTCTTCCTGGAAAGGTGTAGTGGTTTGAATGAAATGTCTTCCATATTGCTGGGCATTTGAATGCCTGGTCTCCAGTTGCTGGCCCTGTTTGGGGAGGCTTAGGAGGTGTGGTCTTGCTGAAGGAAATATGTCACTGGAGATGTGTTTTGAGAGTTTAAAGACTTTGAGTTCATTGTCTTTGATTGCTGCTTGTGCTTTGAGGTGTGATATCTCGGATGTTTCTTCTGCCATACCTGCCTGCTGCCCTGCCTCTCTACCAGGATGATGATGGACCTGTAAGTCCTTGATAAGCCCTGCCTCTAAAGTTGCCTTGGTACCAGGGACTAGCCCATTGTGACAGGCCTGCCCATCTTGTTCTTTGGAGGAATGTGGAAGACTTTAGAATAAAAGTGTTTGAACACTGTAACTAAGATTTAATGGGCCATCCTAGCCTCAGGTCCAAATAAAACTCCAGTTCTCCAAGCTCCAAAAGGCAGTCCCTATATCCAGAATGAGCTCAACCCAGACTGATTTCTGATGGTTACATAGAAATCAGCATTCTTCAGAAACGTGTGAAACCGGTTCCCATCTGCCAAAAGGAGACAGTCCTTCTTACCTCTGGCAGAAGGGACACATTTGACATAAACCTGTAGTTGCGGATCAAAGCACCTGTCAGCCTCCAGACTCCGTCAGTATCAAAAGTGCCAGTTACACATCTAAGGTCCACTCTAGCACCCTAGGCTTCCTCGCCTTTCCAGGCTGCCCTCCTCCCAGATACCAGTTTGCTCTCCTTATAATGGCAAGAGTTTTCACCCTGATGCCACTATCTCACTGTGTTCTATTCTCTATCTCTGCTTATCTTCCCTTCTCACAGCTAGCTAGCCCTTGCTATGCCCAGTCTGCGTCCATGTTCAGTTTCAATATCCTTCTTTCTCTCTCTGCTCTGAACTCTCTAAGATGCTTCTGATTGTTTCTCTCTCCCATATCCACAATAAACACCTTACCCATATCATGGAGTAGTCATGTCAGTAGTTCCTTTACTGCACCCCACCCCCACATACACCTAGTAGGAACTTGGAAGACAGTAGTACTGAGAGGTCTGATGACTGAAGGCCCAGAGCAAATAATTTCACAGGGGAGCAGTATTAGCAACTGGGCTCCAGGCTGTTTCTACAATGTTTTGACAACAAATGAAAAAAAAAATAAAGTGTTTGATTTCTGTCTGTGACCTAAGAATTTACCTGAGGCTAAATTTAAAAGTAGTGGACAGAGCCGGGCATGGTGGCGCACACCTTTAATCCTGACATTCAAGGCAGAGGCAGGCAGATCTCTGTTAGTTTAAGGATAGCTTGATCTACATAGTGAGTTCCAGGACAACCAGGGCTATGTGGAGAGATCCTGTCAAAGAAATACATACATATATATGAGGGAGGGAGGGAGGGAGGGAGGGAGGGAGGGAGAGAGGGAGGGAGAGAGGGAGGGAGAAAGGAAGGAAGGAAGGCAGGAAGGAAGGAAGGAAGGAAGGAAGGAAGGAAGGAAAGTAATGAACTAAGCTGAAGAAGAGATGTCTCAGTGGTAAAAGCACTTACTGCTCTTGCAGAGGATCGGGTTCAATTCCCAGCACCCAGATAGATGGTGGCTCACAGCTGTCTGTAACCCCAGTTCCAAAGGCTCCAACAGGAATACACACAATGTACATACATGCATGCGGGCAAAACCTTCATTAGCATAAAGCGAAATAAATAAATCTTAAAATAAATAAAAGTAATGGGCAAAGGAGATTTCAAGATCAAGATGGCCTTATATTGACTCTGTCACATAGTTATTAATGATCATTATTATACAAGTTTACAGTGGAAAAAGAGCAAGTGGTACCAAAAAAAAGTACTAAATTTACAGTTTGAAAGAAAGATAGCACCAGGAAACTTAATGTTACAGCCTAGTCTAAAAGCATAAGGTTAAAATGAGGCCTAATTTGGAGTGGAATGAAGGGAAGGGTACCCTCAGGCAAGACCTCACCCAGCTAAGCTTCCAACCTGTGAAGGGAAGAGCCTAAGGAATTTTCTGCTCTGAGAAAGGAACAAAACCCAAAAGTTACTGCAAACGTAATTCAGAGGGGTCAGGGTTCATCCCAAGTAGACAGAGGAACTTAGCAGGGTCTTCCACATGGTGCCTTGGAGTCTTGAAGGATACAAGAGTAAAAGCCTCATGGAATTTTCCTCCAAGGTTCTAGAGAGTAGCTGAGGCCGAGCATGTGGCAGAATAGTCACGGCATGAAGCAGACAAATTGGAGTTGTCTTGGAAACCTCAAGAAGTCAAGTTGCCAGAACCCTAAGATACATGCCAAGGAGACCTGCACACAGGGAGTAGAACCCGCCCAAGAATAAAAGATGCTTACATTTCAGAGTTAGGAGCTGCCATTCGGGTGCTGGGAATTGAACCTGGGTCCTCTGGAACAGTAGCCAGTGCTTTTAACCGCTGAGTCATCTCTCTAGCCCCTGTTTTTGTTTTTGTTTTTTTTAATTAATTTTTTTGAAATTTTCTTTTTGAAGGTGGATGCTGCAAGCAGATATGAAGGGGCTGGGAAATAAGTGGGACTGGGGTGCACGCAAAGAATCAATATATATATAAAAGTATGGAGTATAAAAGTATGGAGCCAGGAGGCAGGGGTGCACACCTTTAATCCCAGCACTCGAGAGGCATGGCCAGGTGAGATCCAAGACAGGCACCAAAACTACACAGAGAAACCCTGTCTCAAAAAACCAAAAAAAAAAAAAAAAAAAAAAGTATGAAACAGAAGTCGTTTAGCCAAAGAATACAATAATTGAAGTGAAAAACCTACTGGAGGTGTTCAGTAACAGACTAGATTAAACAGGAAAAAGATCCAGGGAACTCAAAGCCAGTATTGGTAAATATTCAGTTCAAAATGGCTTTTAAAAAGTAAAAGGAAGCCGGGCGATGGTGGTGCACGCCTGTAATCCCAGCACTCAGGAGGCAGAGGCAGGTGGATCTCTGTGAGTTCGAGGCCAGCCTGGTCTACAAAGTGAGTTCCAGGACAGCCTCCAAAGCTACAGAGAAGCCCTGTCTTGAAAAAACCAAAAAAAAAAAAAAAAAAAAAAAAGTAAAAGGAAGCCTGGAAGGCTTATTGGACACCATCCACTAGAACAATATATGTATTTTCAGTCTCTGAAAGTGAAGGGGTGGGGGCAGGCAGACAGACACAGAGAGACAGGCAGAGAGATAGACAAAGACACAGAAAGAACCGTAAGATTGTCCACAGATTTTTCAGAAGAGATCTTTCAGACCCTAAGGCTATGAGATGGTAGATCCTAAGTGCTGGAGCGAAGAGGAGACTCTACCAACCTAAATACTATACCCAGCAAAACTGTTCTTTAAGGATGGAGGTGAGAAGCCAGGCAGTGGTGGCGCAGGCCTATAATCCCGGCACTCAAGAGGCAGAGGAAGGAGGATCTCTGTGAGGCTGAGGCTAGCGAGGTCTATAGAGGGAGTTCCAGGACAGAGAAACCCTGTCTCGAAACGCGCTCCCCACCCCCACTCCAACCCCCCAAAAAGAAGGTGCGGTAAATATTTTCCTAGACAAAAGCTGAGGGACTGCTTCATGACTAGCTAGACCTTATAAGAAAATGTAGACCTTCCATGTGAAAATGGAAAAGGAAGCTCTTGAAGCTAAAAAAGGACTCAAAGCAGTAACTTGATAACTTAGCACATTCTAAAGTGTGCTGATGAAAATGAATGAATAGGTAAATATAAATAATGTACTATGTAAGTGGTGATCAAATCGCTGAATTCTACCATGAAAGCTAAAAAGCAACTGGACTGGGCTCCAGAGATCTGAAGCTCACGCTGGTTAACGTTCCTGCTGCCTTCATAAAACGCTCAGGCCAAAGCAATCTGTCATGGAGGGAAGGCAGGGAAGAAACCATAGAGGAACATCCTTTGCTGGCTCGTTCTCTAACTTGCTCTCTTGGGCTCATATCCAGCCAGCTTCCATACAGAGCCCGAGACTGCCCTGCAGCAGTAAGCTGGGATCACCCACAGTTATTAGTAATCGAGACAATCCCATAGGGACACAGTCACAGACAAATCTGACCGATCCCTCCATTGACACTCCCTCAGATGACTCTAGTCTATGTCAAACTGACGGCTGGAACTAACTAGAAGTTAGTAGTTACAATACCGTGTTTTCACTTAAAAGTTTGTTGGGAAGGTAGATCTCATTTTAACTATTCTTACCAACATGGAAAATGAAGTTCTAAAAAAATTAAAACTAAAAAATCCTTGGGTGATTCATGTGCACAGTACATTTTGAGCAACACTGCTGTAGAATACTTCTGTACGTGTCCTCTACTCCAAATCCATTGTGTCAGGCCTGCTGCTGCATACTTCAGATCACATGAGGTAGGAACCACCTTTGTTCCTTTCTTTTTTTTTTTTAAGATTTATTTATTTATTACATATACAGAAGAGGGTGCCAGATCCCATTACAGGTGGTAGTGAGCCACCATGTGGGTGCTGGGAATTGAACTCAGGACCTCTGGAAGAGCAATCAATGCTCCTAACCTCTGAGCCATCTCTCCAGCCCTCCTCTTCTTTTATGTGTACATTCCTGTTGGTACAGGAGCAAGTGTGTGCACAAATATGCACATGTGAGTGGAAGCCATAGGTCAGTGTTGGGTGTCTTATCTCAGTTATTTTCCACTTTATTTATTCATGTTATTTTTTTCTTTAAAATTTTAAGAATTTTATACATGAGTACTGTATTTACATCATTCTGTGTATTCCCAACTCCCTCTCAAACTCATGGCCTCTTGTGTAAATATTGTTGTTTTACACACACACACACACACATACACACACACAGAGTTCGTTTAGTGTTGCACACAAGTACATGTGTTTAGGGATGACCACTTGGGACTGGATAACTTATCTGGGGGCTCGTTCCTGCAGAAACTGAATATGTACCCCTCTTGGCAGCCATTGATCATCTGCAGCTCTTCGTCAAAGGAGTGGAGCCCTGGGAAATAGCCCACATCTATATCGGCACTGACCGGTGGTGTTACTATTCAGATCTTGCTTAGGAAACCATCCTGCTGAGATGTCCAGGGTGTGGCATGCCTGATATGCCGATGAGACACCCTCCCCCAGCAGGGGTCCTTGTCGTGTGTCTTCACCTTGTTGCCGAGGCAGGGTTTCTCACTGGACCTGCAGTCCATAGATTGGCCTAAAATTTTCAGATAGCCAGCCTCAGGGGTCTGCACACTCACCACCAAGCCTGGCCTTTTAAAAAAAAAAAAAAAAAATCAAACCCAGGTTTTCATGATCTGTGACAAGCACTTTACCAACTCAGCCATCAGTCTAGGCCCCCTTTCTTTCTTTATCTTATCTTGAATTCATCAATGAATTTCATTTGGTTATAATTTTTCTCAAGTGTTGCCCTTAGGTTTGATAGATAGATAACATATTCAATAATTCTTGGTTTATTTGCCAAAAAAAAAAAAAAAATGTTACACCAATTGATGAATCTCAGAAGAAGCTAGATACTAATGAATACATGCTCTATAACTCCAACCACAGAAACTCAAGAACAAACAAGAAGGAATAGCTGACAAAGGTCAGAAAAATTGTAACTTTGGGCAAAGGGATGTCAGAATTTACTAGGGAAATGGAAATGTCTATTTCTTGTTCTGCATGATGGTCATATGTGTTTAGATGTGTGAAAACATTCAACTGCATACATACTTAAGATCTTGACATTTCTACCAAAATGTAAAGTTTACACCAGTGAAAAGCAAAGAACGACTTTAAAAGATAACAAACGACTTAACGACAAAATGAAAGAGAGAAAAAAAGATCAAGAATAATCAAGAATAAGTGTGTCCTTCCTAAATGTACAAGATTAACTGAAAACTGCTGAAGGCAAGTTCTAACAAAACTCACAGCAGCAAATACATTTAATTCATTTAAAATATTGCTAAGTTTTAAAATGACCACAATAAAGAAGTGCAGATACCTACATTCCAAACCTTCAGGCAACACCCCACATTTGGGCTTAGAGGAAGAGACTGACATAGTCCTATTTCCCTCCACCCCAGGGCCCTAGAACATGGAAGAAGCTGAAAAAACAGCTAAAGTTCCTCCACTCTCAGCCCAAAGCCCTTCTTTTACAGGTTAGGCTTGTCTGGGGGATAGGGGGAACAAAACTGACTTCAACAATTAATGCGCGTGGTTGAGATCTGTGAGCTCCAGTTACTAGGACCCATAATATCTGATTATAATGTCCAACAAAAAAGTCAGGCTACTAAGAAGCAGTGAACAGAGTTTTTCATTTAATTATTCAAATTATTTAAGGGCTGGAGACACAGCTTCGTTGGTAGAGCACTTGCCTAGCATACACAAAGCCCTGGCTTCCATCACTTCTATCACATAAATGAGGTATGGTGGTACACAGTTGTAATCCTAACACTTGTGTGGGAAGGCAGAAGGATTAGGAATTCAGGATCATCTTCAAGCTACATAGGAGTTGGAAGCTCTAGTTTATTAACTTTAAAGCCACAGATCTATTAGAAAGCACTTGCCAAGAACTTGCTGCTCTCTGACAGTGTGCAAACATGAACAGTGAAAGATGGAGCATAGAGAACAATGTGTGTCCCTCTGATCCCTGCATTAAAAAAAAAAAAAAATTAGGATGTTAGTAAAGAGTTCAGCTTCTCAACATACCCCTGCTAGGTCCTGAAAGGACCAAACCCTGGAGTAGTTGAACAGGCAGGCTACCTCCTACAGCCCTCATCCAATTCCCCCTGTCATAGAGAAAGGATCTGCTAGAACACGTTCATTTTCTGTACCAGGGACCTACATTCACGATTTCTTCCTGACCTCCATACAAATGAGATCCGTGAAGCAATTGTTGCATCCACTGAGCTGAGAGGTTCCTTGCATCTCCATTCATCCCCTGCTTTCTGGGGCTCTGTATTCAGGCGTAAGGAAAGAAAAGGCTGATAGAGCAGCAGGGTTTGGTCTGAAATCAGTACTCGGAGTAGCAGCCCATGGAGAAACAGATCTTTTTGTAAAGTTGAATGTGGCTGATAAAATAATAGAGTGTCCTGCTGTGTGGAAGCAATTCGAATGCAGCTAATGGGACTCACACAGGTTCCAGGAACCCACCTAACAGTAGCAGCAAGAAATGGTGAAAAACCAAGATCTAAATAAGGTAAATTAACCCACTAGGTAAATGAGTATCTTTATGTGCATGTATCTACCTGTAGTAACTGTGAGTGTGTTAGGAGAAAATTTTAACCATTAACACAGACACACAGACACACACACACACAGACACACACACATACACACACACACAGAGTAATATATTTAGCATCCTCTGTTGGGAGTTTGAGCACTGCCTAGCAATCCTTCCAGAACTATATTTCAACCATACCCCTGCTGAGAAAATGGTTTCCCCGGGATAGAGGGGTGTGTATTCCATTAAAACCAAATCAACTGAATTGTTAAATCTTAACAAATATTTCCATACAATTAGTAGTATAAATATAATTTTCTGAGTAATGTCACATAAATAAATCTTAAAACATACTGATGAATTAAAAATGTTCATTTAGAGTTCCTAAGTCTCAACTTTCTCTTCATGATTTCCAACCCACTCAACATCTTAGGATTCCAAGTCACGTGATCCACAGCAAACGTATGAGGCAACTGGAGCCTCTCACCTGAAGGCCCAAACCATCGCTTACTTTTTAGCTCCCTTTTTCCTAAATGCAAGGGTGAACATTGTGGATTCAGATGAGAAGAGACTATGCTTATGTGCTAAGTAGCCCATAAGTAAAATTGAAAGTATACATAGTTTGTGTGTGTGTGTGTGTGTGTGTGTGTGTGTGTGTGTGTGTGTGTGTGTGTGAGACAGAGAGAGAGAGAGAGAGAGAGAGAGAGAGAGAGAGAGAGAGAGAGAGCGAGCAGAGAGGCCAAGAAACAGGAGGACACCTGCTTTAACAAGAAAGAATGTTATGTTTGCTGGGGTAATATGGCCGGGTGGTGGTAGCGCACGCCTTTAATCCCAGCACTCAGGTGGTAGAGCCAGGCAGATCTCTGTGAGTTTGAGGCCAGCCTGGGCTACCAAGTGAGTTCCAGGAAAGGCGCAAAGCTACACAGAGAAACCCTGTCTCAAAAAAACAAAAAACAAAAAAAAAAAAAAAGAGAGAAATAGAGAAATATGTCATCATAGCAGAGCCAAGTCTGCACACGTTCTTTCTTTCATCAAGATTTGCAATCACCTCCCCAAACTGCTTTATTTTTACAGCAAATAGTCTTAAGTAGAAAAGCCTGTAGTGCTATAATACAGCATCAAGGGCTTACTGTGCTGAAAAGAAGGGCTGCCCTTCTCAGGAGCCTGAAGGAAGGAGAGGTTGCAGGGTAACCTCCCTACCCCTCTGAACGTGCAGCTACTAACTTGACCTTATTCCACTGTACCCTGGACAGAGGATATGGCCCAGGTAGAGGTATGTGCATGCTGTCCTGATTCTTCATAAATAGCCTGGTCTACAGAGTGAGTTCCAGAAATCTAGTACTATACAGAGAAACCCTCTCTCAAAAAACAAAAACACCAAAATACCAACTCTCCCAGTAGTCAAATAGCAGATACAGGCAAATCTCTGTGAGCTCTAGACAAGCCAGGGCAACAGCGCCAGACTCTGTCTTTAAATAAAAAGTAATAGAATTAAAAACACTGATTCTGACTCCTTGGTGCTTGTCTGTGGAATTATTCTTTCACAGAAAGTAGCAAGAGATAGCGTACATATGGTCATTGTTTGGGGACTTTATGATTCTTTATGTCCTGTACTGAGAACTATAATACAAACATCAGGACAGAGAATACAGTAGATAAATATAAATTCCCTCATTCTTTGCTATTTATCTATTTCTAAGACTTTCTGGTTCTTGCCTTTCTAAAGTTGCATATTTTTCCTTCAGAAAAATTTCCCTTGAGAGGATCCACTGGGAATGAATTATTCAAAGGATAACCTGGCAGGGCAGGCAGTTCTGCAGGTAATCTGGTCATCCACCACTTTAAGAAAACACTATACAAACAGATGAGGCAGTAAGCAGCTAATTATCTACTTTCAGGAAGGACTTTCAACTCTCCAAGAGAGAATTGCTGTAGGCATATTGTGTTTTTTGAATGTTTTGGTTTAAGTTTGCCCAAAACCCTTTGTAACAAAGCTATACTTATGAGAATCTCTCCTCCAGTAGGATTTAGATCTAGAGTGAGGCTACACAGTCTATAACTGGCAGCACATTTGCATTTCAAAGCATTTTAAAAAATATTAGCCCCATACTACAAACCTGTACAAAACAGCAATTAGAAAACCCAAGCCTGAAGGAACATCCTCCTCTGAGGATTGTGGCGAAGAAGCCTCAGGGTGACTTTTCCAGTCCTGGCCACTAATCCAGTTGGATTGCATCTGCATGTGAGTGAATGAATGACGTCAGGTTCTTCTACAGCTGTGACCTACTGGGGTCACTGGCCAATCAAAGACTCCAGGCGCAGCTGGCCCTGGCCATTTGCTGAAAGATCTTATCAAGCTTGACTCTTCTTTCCATTAGAACTCTCCTTTCTCAGACTCTCAATTTTCCTCTCCTAACAAATGGCCAGAATAGGGAAAGGCTCAAAGAGGTCTTCTACTCCACTGGCTTCCAGAGTTGTTGCGTTTTTGTTTTGTTCTGTTTTCATCGAGGAGCCCTTCACCTCAATTAAGATTTACCCTGAAAAAAATGGGGTGTGAAACAGAGGCATTTGAGTGTGCCTGGACCTGAAAGGGGGGGCTGCAGCCCACCTGCTGCAGTCCCCTATCTGCCTCTTTCAGTAAGAGCTCTGAGTTAGAAATTCTGTTCCTTCTATGAGCAGATGGAGGATCCAGAGGCCACACACATTCAGACTTTCCATGGAGAAGTTATGGGCAGGCACTGGGGGCCAAAAGCTGTCTTAGCACACAGCAATAGCTTATTGTGCTGGTCCTGAAGCCTCGCCACCTCCACAGAAGATCTGGAGTCCCCTCCCACACTTGTGCGGGCCCAAACTGACTATGGAGAGAATGACTCTGGTTTCTCCATGTTGGTGATCACAAGCATGGAGTAACTTGCCAGAGATTAACTCCCGAGAGTGCTCTGCTGGCCACGATGTGGATTTTCCTGCCAGGTACAATTGTTTTCTCTTCCCTCACCCATCTTGAGTTTGGTTTAATGGTGTGGCCTCTGCGAATAACAAGTCAGCTTCTGCTCTGTGAGGTTGCCTTGCCTTGTCTCTTCATTACTGCTTCCATTGAGGGTGCCACATAGGCTCTTCCATACAAGAGCAAAGGTTAATTCCCAGGAAGAGGAAGGAAATGCCCTGGATTCTATAGCCAATGCAGCTTCCCCAGGGGGTGATTTTCCACTCAATAACCCAGGTTGAACTGTTCTCTTCTCTCTGAATCATTATTTGTTTGGATCATCTAAATTCTGAAGGCCATAATCACCATGGATGATCCTGGTTGTACGCCCAGGGGATCCTGGGTTAAATTCATCTACCACTGATAAGAGTTTGGAAAGGACTCATGGCTTTTCCAGTTCTCTTGCAAGGCCTCTGGTAAGAATCCTGTGCAGCATGGTACATGGTCCTGGCACCAGCCAATACTCAGCAAATGGAGCCACTGATGTATGACTTCTTCCTCACCTTACATAAATAGTTAGAATGGAGTGAATTCCCTTGGGGAAAGTTTTGTTAAGCTGCCACCATGAGGGAACCAAGCACCCTAGTTCTGAACTCTTTGCACAGAGTTTTTTCTTTGCTGTGTAGACTTCAGCAGTAATGCCAGCCCAGTTTGGAAGAATGATGGACTCACCTCTTCATCCTCTGCCAGAGAGCCAACGCCCTGATGGTGTGATCTTATTTCCCAGTGATGGAAGGAAGGGTCAGCAAATATCCAGACATTTACTAACAGTCTATCAAGTCTCCACTGGGACTATCTTATCTGAGACAGTCAGGATCGTTTTTTACTGACAGTTTGAGTTGTATAGTTGAAATCATCTTTGACAAGAAAAAAGCAGGCTTAAGAACAACGAAATCGTAGACCGTCCATAGTGACCAATTTTGAAACTTCAAAACCTGCACTACTGCTTAATTATGACACACGAAAGAGAATTTTCACGGAAGTTTGATGTAAATTTTTGTCTTTTACACTCAGTGCTAAAGAAACCACTTGAACAATTTCAAAAATCACAGCTATTAAGTCAAACTGAACCAAACACAGTGTTCTGATATGTTTGCCAAAAGTTTCAGAATACGCTTTACTTTGCTGAAACAATTAGTTTTTACAAAGTTATGTATGTGTGGAGCATTTTGTCAGATGCCTGCTCAAACTCTATCCATATGGCTAGTCTTTTAAATGATATATACAGATGTTAAGTAGATATATATATATAGTATATATATATATAGTATATATATATATATATATATATATATATATGAAAAGGTATATTTTATTGAAAATAGTTAAAAGCTAAATAAATTATAAATTCCATGTTGGAATTCTTTATAAACAGATCAAATTCATGGACTCTTCTTAATAGAAAGCTTTTGTGTGTCTCTGAGGAGATTTTTCCTAAGAAAAGACTGGCAGTGAATCCACAGCTACATTTCCTTACCTTTTTTTTTTTTTTAAATGAAACAATAATTACTCAATTAATCTCATTAATCTCATCAACAAGTAGTGGCTGGTTTCATTACCAATTATCATTGGGTAGATCTTTAGAGTCTTGAAAATGTTGTCCAATTGTGGCAAACTATTAATGAAGCAAGGCTTGCTTAATTAGGGAATAAGAGCAATTAGCCTGTCAGTGGTTCATTCCGATGGTCCCTGGAGAGATGCTACATTTAGGGGATCTGTATCACAGGCGCTATTGACCTCCAGACCTTCCACCTCTTCTGTCACTGCTGTTTAATGGAAAGTCACTTATTTTGTCAGGTTAATAACTGGGGTAATAAAGTAGCCTATCGCTTCTGCTCACTGCTCTGTTTTCCTCTTGCTAAGTTTAGAAAGTTTAAAAATAGATGAATGGATCTATTCTGGACATCATTAAAAGAGGAAACCCAAGGTAGGGCTAGACGGAATCCGTGGAGCCTGCTGGCCACCCGGCTATCTGGAGTTCATTAGTTTGCCAAGTCGTCTCTGCCAGAGGAAGGCTGCTTGTGACTTTTTTAAGCAGTAATTGTGTGTTGAGCCTGTTTTGTTTGAAAATTTGCTTTAACCAGACAAGAAAGGATGATTCTGAAATAGGTTCTTTGGGGCCTTCTTCATTGTCTTTGGAAACCAGTGGCACCTGTGGTGTTGCTAAGCTGCCAGCCAGGCACTGAAGAGGCTGCGGCAAGAAACTCCATGAGTGCAACCAACCAGGGCCACACAGTAAACCTTGTCTCAAAAACCAAAAGACCAAACAGAAGCCATGGGATAAGTTCATTCATTTGCAGCCACCTATTTGCTCCCAGGAAAGTAAGCTTTGGGTAGGAATTATTTATCATAAAAGATCTTAGAAAATAAAACTCCAAATTCCTCAACAAACCCACCAAAGTGTAATCTGGCCGATGTTATGAACACCCCCCATATTCAGCATAAACTGCAGAATCTGCACTGTAGACCAAGACTGTATGTGCCGAGACTAAAGACTTTCACTGGGCCCCTTTGCTTCTGTGCGTCTCCCCATTCCTCTGAGAGGCTGTCAGGAGAGGGTATGCCTGCTGCCTGGCAGAGCAGTTACAGTCCGCTGTCTGCTTCATGACATGTTGCAGGCCTTCACTCACCTCTCCTTCGTTTTCACACTTGAGAACACTGAAGAAAATGCCTCTAACCTAAAGCCGTCGGAGCCACAAAAGACTAGAAAAGAGAATGAAACAGGAGTGGACAGGAGGCAGCTAAGCTGATCCTAGCCCAGAGTCTGGCTGACAGCAGTAATGGGGTAACAAAGTGGACCTTTTTAAAGGTCAAAGGGTCTATACAAATGGCATCTCTCTTTTTTCTCCCCTCCTGACTTCTGAACCAAGTGAGAGATCCAAAAGAGGGTACAGTGGGTGGGAGCCATGTCACCTTGGTAAAGTTCACTTCAGATTCTACTGTTATCTCAAGGCAAACTACCTCAAAATCTTTTTTAATAAATCAGCAAATCTAACACCATTAAATAGTTTATCAGAGGAGGTGGTTGGTATGATAATGTGGCTTCTCTCACAGGCAGGCAGGCTTCCTAACGGGTCACCACAGAATAACAACTGGACCACCCATTTGTCATATTTGCACTTGGTGTGGAGGAAGGAGCCCTTGTGAACAATGGAATAAGCAGAACATGGCGCCTACCAGTGGCCACAAGGTCCAGAGGCGGTAGTAGGCTTTACAGGCTCAGCTTTTCCCTCAAACTGGGTGATATGGGAGTACCCTCCTCCTACATCAACTTGACATACCATGCTTTATTGACGCTCATGGGAGGCCTGCCCCTTCCTAAACAGAAACAGAAGAGGAGAGGATTGGGGGGGGGGGGGGGGGGTTGCTAGCAGAAGAGGGAAAGTAAACTGTGGTTGGGATGTAAAAATTATGAATACATCTAATTAATAGTAGTTTTCTAAAAGTGAAGCCCCTCTTCTTCCAAGGGAGCAGTAAGGACACGACAACTGCCCAGACAAGCTTTCCAAGTAGAAGTCTCTCCCAACAGATGTCCCGCACAAAGGCAAGACTTTCTACATGGTTATATTCTCTCTGATTCATTAAGAAATTGAGTACAATAAAATCAGAACTAAACTTCATTAATTTAAAAATTAGAGCAATTAACTTTTCCATTGTCAATACACAAAGAACCTAGGAGGCTAATTATTAGTGTCAATAAAATTTTCAAGAGACTATTTTGATTCCCAGTAGAAAGCACTCATTTTAAAACACTTTAAAGTATCCACTCAAGTAAACAAAAGCCCATGCTAATTATAAAGACACTTTTAGCTGTTTAAGTAGCTCATATATACCTGTATTCCTACCACAGCAGTAGAATTTCTGTACAAACGAACTTGATGGCTTTAATTTTACTTCTCAATATGCACATATTCTCCCAACCGAGTCTATGAGTAAAGGTTGCAAGGAAGACAGATGGAATACCTATGTTTTCCTGACACCACCCCACCCCACCTGACCCCACCCCACCCTGTCAACACTTTTAGCATAAATGACAAATGCAGAAATTAGCAAAACAGCTGAAAAAGTGATGGGATTCCCTGGTCATGTAACAAATTCTGGTTTGAACAGAAAGTATGACCATTTGGGGCTGTTAATATTCCTTCTCCTTCCCTTCCTTTGTTACTCAGATGCTGTGGATATCACTCTGTATAAATAAAGTGCTGATTGGCTAGTCGCCAGGCAGGAAGGATAGGGTAGGCGGGACAAGGAAGAGGAGAAGGCTGGGAACAGGAAGGCTGGGGGAGGACACTGCCAGCCGCTGCCATGAGAAGCAACATGTAAAGACACTGGTAAGCCACAAGCCATGTGACAAAGTATAGACTAACAGAAATGGGCTAAATATAAGAATAAGAGCTAGACAATGGTAGGCCTGAGCTAATGGCTAAGCAGTTTAAATAATATAAGTGTCTGTATGATTGTTTTATATGTGGGTTGTGGAACTGCGGGGGCTTGGTGGATCCTGGAGAGAAGCTCTCCAACTACATTCAGATGTAGCTACAACACACTCACCTTGGACTTTTTGTGAGTCATGCTGAACTCCTGCACACTGGAGGTCCACCAGAACTCTGTGCTCCTGGGGTGTTATAAATGCTGTCTTCAAGTGTGATGACAAGCTATTGTACATGTCTCCTCTGCTCAAATGTGAGTTCTATGGTCCCACTATACTTCCTTCTCATGCAAGTTCCCTCTGGTTGGCAGGAAACATGGTCATTGTCACATTCAGACCCAAAGTCTCACATCTCCTGATCCTAAGGAAGAGATGTGCTTCTCCCTGTGGAACTCACTTAAGGAAATTCCACAGGAGTCTTCTACTTTATTTGAATGGTCCATCTCCGTAAGTCATTGTTAAGGATCATCCTTGATAACCTATCTGACCATACTTCAGGCAAGACAGACACAACACCAGACAAACCATGGAAACCACACCAAACTGATAAGGAATGGCTTCTCCATGGATAAATTGTGTCAAAAAAACAAAACTGGGGGCTGGAGAGATGGCTCAGAGGTTAAGAGCACTGATTGCTCTTCCAGAGGTCCTGAGTTCAACTCCCAGCAGCCACATGGTGGCTAACAACCATCTGTAATGAGAACTGGTGCCCCCTTCTGGCCTACAGTCATACATGGTGCATACATAATAAATAAATCTTTTTTTTTTTAAAGCCACAAAAAAAAAAAAATGACATGTGCTTGACAACTACACCCAGCCTATTCCTAGAAGCTTCATAATTCCCTGAACATATGACACCTCTACAGTATAGATAGGGCGTTCTACTTGACCTCAGCCTTAGAGTCCCGCTACTTCCCTGCCTGGGGAGCTTAAGATGGCATGCTGACTCTCCAAGCCCTCTACACGTGTTTCCTCAGTAGCCACCTTACTGACTACATTTCTTGTCTTTGTTTTCATGTCCGTTCTTCTTTGTCAGACTGTGAAAGTCTTGATTTCAGAGACAGTGAGTAGGTGCTGATCACGCTAAATGTTCCAAAAAGAAAAGGGTGTGTGATTATTTCACTTTCAAAGATCACGCAGCTAATGAATTACAGAGCCAGAATTAGAACCCTATGTCTTTCCCTTGGTCTGTGTTTCAAAACCTTTGTAGTATGATACTTAAACAAGATGCTTGTGAGGAAAGGCTGGAACTTTTTCATTTATTGCAACAAAAGCCTTAGTTTTGGGATTAATGTAGAGGACAAAAAAACAAAACAATTCTCCACTGAATAAATAGAAAAATCTCAGAATGTTCTACAAGTAAATTGTATCATCAGAGTCGTGATAACTCAGGGAACTTTTCTATTCTTAAGTCAGTATACTGGGCAAACACCACTTATTTAATGGATGCTGAATAGGAGCCTGCCCACCCCAATGATGGGGGAAGGGGTGGGGGTCGGGTAAATACCACTGACTCATCACCTGCTTATGAGAAGATACTGTCAAAAAAGTGAGTTATACCCTACAGCCTACACAAGCTTTTAACATTGTCACTTATGTTCAAAAACATCCACTAGTTTCATTCTTATTCTGGAAACCTTCAAAGTTAGTATTGTAACTTGTAAAATGCCCACATCTTTTTCAATCTGTTCCTCCATTACTTCAGTGTTCCCAGGTTTTCTGTCTCAGGCTGTTGAACCATCCCCATCTAAAATAGCCTTCCCCCAGATGCTTGTAGTCCAGTCTCTCCCATCCTTTTGGTCTCTGTTCAAATGCCTTCTTGCCTAAAGAGATATTCCTGGGGCTAGAGAGATAGCTCAAGGGTTAAGAGCACTGACTGCTTCTCCAGAGTTCAATTCCCAGCACCCAGATGGCAACTCACACCAGTTGCCTCACACAACTGTGGCTCCAGTTTCAGGGGACCCAACACCCACGGCAAAAACACCAATGCATATAAAAATAAATTAAAATTTTTTAAAAGATGATCCTTTCCAGACTGTACTATTTGTCTCTAGACATCTAACCCTGTACCTTACATCATTTCTCAAGCACTTATTATTAACTGGTATAGTATAGTATGCATCTCTCTCTCTCTCTCTCTCTCTCTCTCTCTCTCTCTCTCTCTCTCTCTTTCATGTACATACACACACACAAATTATAAGATCTATATTACTTCATAATTATGAAATACAAAGCAGGAATTTGCTGTTTTATTCATTTTCAACATGCAGCTGCTGGATGAATTAATAAGTGAATGGGAGTGCACATTCTACAAACTTTTATGAAAATATAATTCCTCACAATTACATGACTATAACCACTTATTATCTTAAACTTCTCCAGTGACAACTCTTACTCATGAGAACTGAACCCTGGTGTTTAGTCTAGTACTGAGTTCTCATTGTTGTGGCTGTTTGCATTTCCAGAGAGCCATTTGGAACACTAAACTGAATGCTGTAGAGGATACAAAAGGTTAAAAGGAGATTCATGCTTTAAGGAGACTAACAGGAGAGAGAAAATCTACACCTGACCATCTAAATGGCATCAAATGGGCCTTTGAAGATAGAGTATGTCATCAAAGCCAGAAGAAAGAGAAAACTTCCAAAACTTTGTTGTTGGAAGGTCAACGAAGACGTAGAGAATGGACTGGAGTTTAACGTAGGCATTGAAGACATGAAAACAGACAATTGCCCACAAACAAGACTAAGTCAACAAAACCACAAGACCATAAGAGAGTTTCTAACCTGCCTTGACCAGCACCAACAGAAAAAGAAATAAAGACAGAATTAGCAACTGCAACCATAGGAGCCAGTGAATGTGTTCAACAGCCGGACTGGGTAAGGCAGGGCTGTGAACCTGTGCTCACATCTACCCTGGGTCTCACAAACAAAACTAACCTATTAGATAAATTGAAATACCAATCCCTCATTCTCAGAATTTCAACAAATAGCAAACAGACATACCTCAGAGATACCACAAGTTCCATTACAGACCACCACCATAAAGCTAATATCACAATAAAGTGGATTGCATAAGTTATAGTCTCGGCTGAGTTGTGGTGGTGCACACCTTTAGTCCCAGCACTCAAGAGGTAGAGGCAGGCAGACTTCTGAATTTAAGGTCAGCCTGGTCTATAGAGTGAGTTCCAAGACAGCCAGGGTTACACATTGAACCCCTGTTTTGAAAGAAGAAGAAGAAGAAGAAGAAGGAGGAGGAGGAGGAGGAGGAGGAGGAGAAGGAGAAGGAGAAGAAGGAGAAGAAAGAGAAAGAGAGAGAGATTAGGAAGTTATAGTCTCAGTGACTGTAGAGTCCTCTCTCAAACTCTGCCTCTGCTTTATCAATAAAGCTTAAGTGATACTCTAAATCTTTTTGGTCATTTCAACAGTGTTCACAGCATCTTCAACAAGAGTAAAGTCCACTTCATGGAGTTATTTTTATCTTTTCTTTTGTTAAACACCAAATCAATATATACCAAATACATCAATAATTCAAGTGATGCCTGCTGTTTGAAAACACAACAATTAAAATAAGTTAATCAGGAATGAAGCAAGCACATAAAAATCCAACAAGTAGTATCTCTATTATGTGTGCTATTGTCTCAGAGGATGAAAAAAAAAACACAGCACAGTGTTCCAATAGTTATTACTGATGGACAAGACAACAACAAAAAACAGCACACATACTTTGAAGCACAAAAGGCTATTTTGAAAACACACACACACACACACACACACACACACACACACACACACATTCACAAATGTAGCTAGAAAGGAAAGACTGGAAAGCCACCCAAATTTCTGCACAATCCATACTGATGTGTCAAAAACCCATTTCATTTGCTCAGCTGTGAGAAGTGATGTTCCCTCCATTCCACTTCTTATGTATTGCAGCAATCGACATCTCTTCAGGCTCTACCTTAATTCTAGTTCTGTTGCTTTTCCACCACATCTGTAATCAACATCTGCAGTCACTTCCTCCACTAATGTCTTCAGTTCTTCTAAGCATCCAGGAAAGTAAGAATTAACTTCTTCCAAACCCTTTTCAATGTTAATATTTTGACCTCTTCCTATGAATCACAAACTCTTTAGTAGCAACTAGCACACTTTCCAGAAGGTGTTCAATATCGTACCTTCTTCACATGCCACACCCCACACCCCATCCATCAGCAAAATCACTATCTACAGTAAGATGTGTCTCTTCAGTACCAGGACTTGAAAGGTCAAGTTTCTCCATGAGCATGAGTGGGTGCTGTATTAGAGGTACGAGAGTATCAATCTCATCCTACATCTTCAGCTCTCAGGTGACCAAGGGCAAAGAATCCTTTTTCTGAGCATTGAGTTTCAATACATGAGGATAAAATCTTCAGTCATCCCCATAAGTAGTTGTGTAGGCTTTGCTGTTCATATGAAAAGAACAAGCAGAGTGGGCTCAGTATAATTCTTAAGGGCCCCGGGTCTTTCAAAATGGAAGAGCCCTAGCTTCAACTGAAAGTCACTAGCTGCATTAACCACTCTAAGAGAGTCATCTTGACCTTTGAAGCTTTGAAAGTAGCTTTGACTTCTGTCTACTTATGGAAGCCCTAGATGGTGTCTTCTTCCAATGGAAGGCTGTTTCGTCCACATTGGAAAGCTGAGTGCTGTTCAGTGGAGCTGGCCACTTTCCTTTGATCTTAGCTAGATCTTCCCAAAATGCGTCAGTTCTAAATCACCTCTCACTGCCTCACCCTGCTCTCTTGTATTATCAAGATGGCTTCTTTCCCTAAAACTCATGAACAGGTTTGTGTTACCTTATACTTTTCCTCTGCAGCTTCCTCACCTTTCAGACTTTTTAGGAGTGAAATGAGTTGGGGCCTAGTTCTGCATTAGGTTTGATTTACGGGAATATTCTGGTGACTCCCTTCTAGTCTGCTGAAACGGTTCACCTCAGCAATCTGGCTGCTTCGCCCACTAGTGTATGGATATACTAGTGTATCCCACTTTTTTTTTCCTTCAAGTCCATTTCCTTTGCTTTCACTCCTTGACCCTTCACTGGTGCAAAAGGTGTAGGTTTTGGCCTGTCTCAGCTCCTGATCATCTTTCCTCGCTGAGCTTACTCATATTTATCCTAGCATTTAAAGTAAATGCACATTCCTCCTTGCACCTGAACACTTAGAGGACACTTCAGGGTTAATTGACCTGATTTCCACATTATTGTGTCCTAGGGAAAAGGGAATCTCAATAAAAGGCAGAGAGGTGGAGAATAGCCAGTTGACAGAGCAGTCAACTACAACTTTACTAAGTTCATCTTATATAGATATAATCACAGCACTCCCAAATCACTGATCACAGATCATCAGAACTGAGTAATCATGAAAAAGTTTGAAATATTGCAAGACCTACCAATTATGGGGAGCCGGAGAGTGAATGAAGTCCTGAGTGAGCATGTATTGTTTGACGTAGGCACAGCCTTGTCAAGGACCCTAGTGTCTCAGATCCAGGGGTATAGCAAAGCTTTCCCCAGGTTAGGTTCAGAGGATGGAAAACCCTTTCTCTGGTCTGCATGCAAATGTTGACAGTGTGCAAGTGTGATCTTCACCAGTAACTGACCAGAGTGTGCAAGGGTTAGCCACTGCAGCTTCCTCGTCCTGGATGACTGCAGGCTGAGACTGCTGCCCTCCCAACTCTCCTGCCGAGGTGAACTCTTTCCTACCTGTGCTAGACAGAACACAGCTTGTGTCCTGTGTGTGTGCTCTGTCTTCACCCCCTCACCACCCCAGTCAGGTCTCAAGCACCAAGCAACAAAGAGTACAACCCAGACACACGTGAACATATGCTACTGGGAAAAATGGCACCTGCTGATTTGCTCATAGCAGAGTTGCCACAAGCCTTTAATGTATAAAAAAATGCAATACAGTGCCTGTCAAGTGCTATATAATGAAGCACAATCAAATGAGGTATGGCTGTATTTGAAAGCACTACTATATATATCATATTCCATTAATACTGTCTTGTTTTTTTTTTACCACTTATAATGTATTACCCATTGGTGGAAGCAGTCTGAACAATAGAACGGCAGGCTCAGAGTTTTTGCTTGTTGTCAAGTTATCTGAGAGCCCTGGTGTAGCTGAATTTCCCTTTAATGGGAACATATGCAATGCCAAACTCAGTTCCGTGTTCCTGTATGTCAGTCACACATATGATCACAATGTTAACCTCTTCTTTATACATATTCCACAAATGGAATAACAGATTTGGCACACTTCCTACTTGTATATGGTCTACAAGCTGAGAATATCATTTCTTTATGTCTTTAAGATGATGTGAAAATTATGAAATGTTAGTGTTCATTCATAAAATTGTATTAAAGCATTGCCACCAACATCCTTTTTTGGATTGTCTATAGCTTTCATTCTGTAAGAAAAAGTTAAGTACAGAGCCAAGTAACCTGCAAAACCAAACATTTCACCATCTATCCCTTTACAAAAAAAAAAAAAAAAAAAAAAGCTCCTGGAGCCTGGTCTACCAGATTATACTAAATATCTAGAGAGAGGGAGTCCCTCACAGCACCCAGTTTGATGATTTCCACATTCAAGAGTGTTAGAGTGTTGCTGAGTGTCTCTTGCATTTAACAGCACTGTAAAACTTTTAGTATTCAAATGTATGCCACAAAACTCCTGCTTCTATATGCTAATGAAATTGAAAGCACTAATTTCCTTATATTTTTACAAAGCTTGACATTTACCTGGTTTGATATTTAGCATATGAATTCTACAAAAGATTTTTAACAAGAACTCTGTGCTGCAGTAAGAGTTTATCATACCCAAAAAGAGAAGTAATTTTGTAGTCTTTAAAAAAATATGAAATAGATGTTCATGTTGAAATCTTGAAAATTACACTAATGTACCATTCAAACTTTAAATGTCAGTACATAAAACTGTTAGTTTTCTAGGGCAAAAATAAATTAAAGATTAAAAAGTTCCAATCCCTGGCACTTCATCTCCTGAGGATAAATTCAGAACTAGTGTAATGGTAGTTTTAAAAACTTCTCAATTTTATATCTCATTTATTAAGGCAAACAGAAGTCTACAATATATCTTACAAAGTGCATTATTGTGTGTCTAATTGAATATAGGCAAATGTGTAAACACTAATTATGACTGGAGTAGCTGCAGGGGACGGAGACAGGGAGCATGCTCTGTATTAACTCCCAACAACCTTCATGACAGTACCAATTACATACTACTACACAGATGTGAAATGTAAATGGATCTTATATTAAGATTCTAGTACAGAGTTTTAAAGCATGTTAGAGTCTCACAAAATATTTTTCCCCATCCTCTTTTCAAAAAATTCCTTTACTTTTGACCTTTGAGATTAAGGCTTTGCACCCACAAAATCAGGTGCTACACTCCTGAAGTATCCCTGCATCCTCTTCCTCTTTGTCTTACAACAGACATCACCATTCTTCCGGGGAAAGGTAGGTCCTAGCAACTAGGACCTGACAGTAGTGAATGAATTACGTGACACAACTCCCTGAGTGAATGTGTGAATAAAATCTCCCAGACCCAAGGCACATCTTGGATGGTGGAATAAGGCATAACTGAGGCAGAAAGGGGCCAACACCCTTCTAAGGGAGCAGGAGCCTCTGGTGCATTCTGGAGATGCTGGGAGGTGGGGCATGAACAAGGAGGCTCCACCAGAAAGAACTGCATGAGAAAGGTCTGGGCTCTCCATCATGGAGGGACTTGTCCGGGAAGGCCTAAGGCCAAAGAACACACTGAAGAAAGTGTGGGCAGAGACACAAATGACAGATGGAGCCTGTCTTATGACACTGAAGCCTAGGGCCCTCGGAGCTTGGCTTCCAGAACCACCGCAGACTCCAACAGACTTTCCACAGAGAAGGGAGGAAGTTACTAGAACAAACACTGTCCTGAAACTTGCCCCACAGCTGAACCTCATCAAACCCCAGTGTTTTTTTGAGGTTAGAAAAAAATCCTGGCTTAGCATTTTTAGGACAATATCTATTTGCCTTTTGTCTCCCACTTGAAGCCAGAAGTGGAAGTTCTGAAAACCCATTAAAAACTTGGGGTTTTATTGATTTCTTTACTATATCCTTTGCCTGTCCAAAACCAGAGAATGCTGGAAAGGCTCAAGCTCACTCTCCTGAGATATCCAGATCAAAGTCCTTCCGAAGTGCCTTGGCTAAGCATCTGGATTTTTCCATTCCTACCCAAACCAAGGCTTCAATCCCTTGCAATTTGCTCATATGCATCCACCTTCTCAAGTGTTCCGAGGCTGCACTCTGCACTCACATTGGCCTTATTAGGACAGCCAGAAATTGCAGGCTGGCAGGAGTAACACATTCAAGCGTCTACCTCCATGGTACCGTTCAACAGAGAAAAAAGAACTTTCTGGCAACATGGTCTCCTCAGGGTATCTTGTGTAGAGAGAAAGTAAGGGGCCTCAAACGTCCTCCTGCGAAGGCATTGCACTTCTGGTCATACATATCCAAGCAGGAAATCCAGTTTGTCACATATCATCCGAAGGCAACTCATGTAAATCTAAGGCTAATGAGTTACAAAATGGATTCTGCGCCTTTTCTTTATATCTCATGAGATATCTATCAGGGAGAGAACAAACTAACCCTGTCAAGTAAGTTATGTTTTTGTTGAGTGATCCAAAACTGACTTCTATTTCACCATAGATCAACCTTTTCCTAAATCACATCCATCCTCGCATCATCTTCCAGGGAATGGTTAAGAACCTAAGACTTTGTAGGCCCCATTACTAACCTTGCCTTCATTTTTAAAAACTAGTTTATGGACAATAGGTTTTCTTCTCAGTGTTCTTCATGTTGATTTTTTCCAGTGGTATACGCAGAAAACTAGAGTTTGCCTTATCAAAGAACCAAGTCATTGCAAATTCTTCCACTTTTCTAATGGGCTCAGGAAAGTGTGTGAGAAGACCTAACAGCCATGGCCATCTTTGTCTTATTGTTTTGAGCCTGTCCTCTTAGGGTTCTTGGTTCACTGAAACACCCTATGCATCTCTGGCTAAGCCATGCTGTGTATTTGGAGCCACATTCATTATTAGAATATTTGTTTCAATGGCGAAAGAAAAAACCACCATTCTGATCAGATAGATCAACAGTTCAGGTCAGCACAGCATTCCTACTTCATTCTCCCTAAAACACAGGAGGGAGTCTCTAGCTTCAGAAGCCTCCGCCTGCTTCCTCCTTTCGTGCAGTTCGCCTTTGTTCAGTTATTTTGCACCACCCCCAGAGTGTTTTCAAATATATTTTAGTCCCCCTCCCCCAAGCAACCCCATTTCAGTTGATTGACTTCAGGGAACTCTAATGCTGGCCGGGCATTTTGCTGCAACCCCATTTAGACTCAGCATGAACAGCAGATTTAAAAGGCAGATTACGTTTTTAGCTTTCTAAAAAGTGCTTTATTAGAGAGGCTAAAAGCCACAGAGGTGGTAAGCTGAGTTCTTTTGAAATACAAGCAACCTCATGACGTCTAGGGAGCAGCCCCTCAGCCGCCCAGCCTTGGAGCTCCTCCTTTGGGTCTCAATGACAGCAGGGACCAGCTGCCTCCAAGGATTTTTCTTAAGGGTCCTTGTGGCTCCAACAACAGAGTCCCTGAAAGCACGAAAGGGGGTTCATTTAAGGGTAGGAGACCTTTGAAAAGCAGCTCACCCCTGGGCTTCTGGCAGGCCATTTTGTGTGAAAGGGTTGGTTATATACTGGTCTCCACTAAATTGCAGAAATGGCTAAGGGGCCATGGGTAAAGAACCATGATGAGATTGTTAAAAGCCAGTTGGAATAGACAGAGTTCTGCTTCTTAAGGCAGGCCACTGCAAGTCTCAGAATACAGCTAAAAGAATGGAGGATGGATGGATGAACAGACGGACAGATAAATGCATGCATGGATGGATACATGGACAGCTGCATGAATGGATGGACGGATAGACAGACAGATGAACAGACGGACGGATGAATGCATGAATGGATGGATACATGGACAGATGCATGGATGGACGGACGGATGGATGGATGGATGCATGCATGCATGGATGCATGGATGTACATGGATGGATGGGTGCATAAACTAATGAATGTTAAAGAAACACCACACTGGTGGTTATTGCTTCACAGGCTTGTATTAAACCATGTAACACAGTTTCTTAGGCTGTTCTCTTTCACTCACTTTGGGTTCTGTTTGAACTATCCCAGATGCTGCCTATAAAGTGTCTATGAAAAGAAGGTGAGTATAAAATGAGGTTGCTGTGGAGTCAATAAGATTATAGATTGCAAGTGTCGTAAATAGGTTTAGAGATGAAGAAAATGCTACCATTTAGGGAATGTGAGTGCTGAGAATCACTCTAGACCTGATTTTAAAACCAGAGCAGAAATCCTGCTAACAGTATGGGACAGACACAGGGCACAGATGTTGCCATTCTCTCTGTCCCAGAGAGAACACCAGCAGCAGCCTCAACTCTATGCTAAGTCCACACACAGCCGTAATGCCCTCAGCTGTCTGTGTCACCCTGGACTAAATGTCTATGGACCAATGTGGGGAGTGATTCAAGTCCCCACGGGAGGGGCCAGCCAGAAGTGACAGAAGCCAGTGTGCTGATGTCATATCAAGTTATCAGGTACATGTTCAACCTGAACAGCGCGGTGGTACTCAGCCCCAGGAGATGTCACCCTACATCGCTTGATTTTTAAGTCTTAGATCCAAAGATGGGTCTTTTTTTGGCTGTGTAGGCCTAACAAATACATATGCAGACAAATAAAATTAAAATAGGCTTGTGGGGACTAAGTCAATGGCTCAATTGGCAAAATCTTTATAAGCAGGAGGACCTGAGTTTGATTCCCCAAAAATTCACATTAAATAACAACAATGATGATGATGATGATGATGAAGTAAAATAAAGGCCAGGGTTTGGGGCACACACTTGTCCTAGTAGTGACTGGAAGGTCCTGGGGCTCAATGGCCAGACAAACTAGTACCCTAACTGGTGAGTTGCACGCTGGCTAGAGACACTGCCTAAAAATGAATAAATAAACAAAAAATGAATAGATAGATAGATAGGTAGATAGATAAGGGAGTAGATGGTGCCTGAGTGCCTGAATCACAACTTTGTCCTCTGGCCTACACACACACACACACCAAAGCTAGAAGCATTGAAGGACGATTCCAATTTCCTTGTATCTTTGCTGAACTACCTTTGCTAACATACAGGATGCAGCTTAAAACAAAAGAAAAACCATCTCACCAGGGCTCTAAGAGGGCATGTGACAAATTGCAGAAAATTATAGCCAACATTTTGTGGTCGCTGTTCTCTCCTGGGTTACACACTAGCAAAGGCCTTGGGGGTTGAGGGGACTAGCAAACTCGGAAGATCAAAGTTTGCATGCTGCAGAGGGGACTTTTCAGCCAGCTTGCTTTTGTCTGGCGCCTCCCACCCCCAAGCCCTTTTTGTCAATCACAAAGCAGTTCAGAGCTGACATTGTCAGGGGCTAATGGTGCCTTTCCCTGCTTTCTCTGTTCTGTGCGCTAGCCCGCTCAGACCTCTGGCTCCCTCCGGGCTGTTTACATACAATTTCCTTCTGGGTGGAACTTTATTTTTCCTTTCCTTCTTTTGGGGCTGTTGATTTTTCTTAAAATAGGAGGTCATTTCAGGCAGAGCTGTGTTTTCGCCCTCTGCTTCCTCTCTGGCTGGGGTTGGGGCCCTTTGGGGCAGACGGAAATTTCCACTTTGTTTAGGAGGCTAGGGTGGTTTTCTTTGGATTTCCCATTCACTTACTGAATTTGGAGTCTGGAGTCCCTCTGATTAGCCAGGACCTTGAAAGTCACAAGGAAGGTGCTTCTTTGCTGGATTTGTTTACGTTAATAACTAGGCTTTATAAAAACGTATCTCTAACTTGCTCCCTTGCATCTGTCCAGGGAACCCATGCTTCCTAGCTGCAGGCCTCTGAATTCCAACTTGCTACCTTGTCTTCCCAGGTTCCCTCAGCTTTCGTTGTCAATCTGGATCTTTCGCCCAGTACTCTGAACCAATTCCAGCATGAGTCATAGTCTTATACTTTGGGATGGAAAAACAATTTTCTCCCTTTTCTTTAAAATGCAGCCATTCCCCAGCGCCATTACTGAGAAAGGCAGACATGGCAGGGCTACCTTTCTCAACCCTGTCTATCTTCGGAGAAGGCAGGTCAAACCCTACAAAAGAGTAGTGTCAATATGCACCCAGGTGCACGTGATCACCCTACACCCCATTCTGCGTCTCCTCAGGGCCTGGGAAGAATACCTTCTAAAGAGCACTTTAACTGGAAAAAAAAAAAAATGTTTCCAAGACCATGTTTTCCAAAGCCAAATGGAAGAAAAGCCCTCAAGATAAATCTTAGGATGGCTTTAATAAGCTGGAAACAAAAAAATTATTGATTATGAACTGATTTATTCAAAAAACATCATGATCACTAATGTAATTCTTAGAAGCTGAATTAGACGGAATCAAGCTACCAAGTCCTTGATATTGACTGCCCAGTGCAGTCCCATTCCGCCATGTTTACAGTTCTTTGGAACTGGATTTGGCAAGTGTGTTGTGGAGAAAGCATACTGAGAGGAGAAAAGACAAAGGAGAAGGTAGGTAAGGGCAGACAAAGGCTGTGAACAGGAAACAAATCTGGCAGTTCGGTGTGACAGTTTGGAGTCTGGATTTGGAACAGATGTAGATGCAGGATGGATGGTCAGCTGCCTTGGTCCTCACTCAGCGGCCTCAGACAATTGGCTCCCTGTGTCTACTCAGATTTCTCATCTATGAAATAAGAAAAATAATAATTCCTGTTTGGTAGAGTTAGTGAGAAGGAATATGTGAGACATACTCAGCTCTTGTCACCGCCATCAACAATGAGACTTTACAGTGAAAATACATACCAGGCCCCACCTTTACTAGAACACTCTGAGAAGTGGGTCTCAGCTCTACCTTCATTTTGCCAATGAAAAATGAGGGATTCAAAGAAAATAAGTAACTTCTCCATGGCCTTAGAGCCGAGTAACCTGGCCTGGGTTCTAGCCCCAGGGAAGTGCTATCAAGCCTGAGCCTTTATGCACTGTAGAGCTTTGAACCTCATTTTGCTCTGTGATGGAGTCCGCACTGCTCTTAGAATCCAATCATCTTTAACTCAGTTATTTGCTATGCATGAGTGTGTGTACCATGCTGTACACTGGTTTTAGCAGAGATGCTCAGAATTGCCACTCTGCTATACATAAAATATCCACATGTGCACACATGTGCATAGGCTCATGTACACACACAAAGTTGGCAAACCACATGGGCTGTAAACTGATACTTCAAAAATATTTCCTACAGAATATAAAGAGAGATGCCTTCCTAATTCTGTTTGTTTGTTTGTTTGGTTTGTTTTGTTTTGTTTGTTTGTTTGTTTTAAAGACAGGGTTTCTCTGTGTAAGCTTTGCGCCTTTCCTGGAACTCACTTGGTAGCCCAGGCTGGCCTCAAACTCACAGAGATCTGCCTGGTTCTGCCTCCCAAGAGCTGGGATTAAAGGCGTGTGCCACCACTGCCTGGCCCTAATTCATTTTTACTTTATAGTTAGATTAGAATTAGTCAGTTCAGTCCCAGTTGCAGCTGGCCTTAGTGATACATAGCTATAATCTTAGTACTTAGGAGGCTGAGGAAGGAGGATTATGAGCTCCAGCCCAGACTGAGCAAGACAGTAAGATCCCATATCAGAACTAAAACAAAACCAAAACTCTAACCTCGATTTCTTAGTAAGATTATTTTCTACAGTAAAGTAAATACATTTGGTAGAAATTGCAAAAGTCATATAGCTTTAGTTCCAAAAGGTGGGAGGTGTTCTAGTTTCCAGAGGATCAACTGATCTAGGTTTGATCTAGTTTCCAGAAGAGCAAGTTTTAAACTGTTGGTGAAAAACCAAGTGTTAGGTTTGTTTTGGTTTGGCTTGGTTTGATCAGAGAAGTGAGATTTGAAGAATTAGAGGTAACATGGACCCATGATATCTGACGAAATAGAGATGTAAACCAGGCCCAGGAGCTCATCACAGTGATACATTTGAATAGTCAAAGAATCAGAAGATGTGTGCATGCTCATGACAACTTTTGAGTGTTGAAATACTTGAATGTTTTATTTATATAGCTGATATCATTCCCTGGGACCTCATTTGGTTTACACAGGAGAAACCTCATTAAGCACGGTATAGAGTAGAGATATAATGAATCAGCTTTATGCAGGAGGAAATGGAGGCTGAGAGATCTGACTTGGCTTAGGTCACCACAGCGGCTCTCCTACAAAGCCAGGCTTATTAGCTGCCACTACTCCCACCGAATCTCAATGTCCCCAGCATTTCTACTGGGCCTGGTATGTCACCTTACCTAAACTAAGGTAGGCTTTTGCCAAGGCCTGGGAGCTAGGAGTGATTTTTGTGGGAACAGCTCCAGAGCAAGAGGTGGCAAGTCCATGGGTAACCTGCAAAGGCCCTAAGCATGGTTTGGAGCAGAGGAGGTCACTGGCAGGGAGAGAGAAGCTTCCAAATGCAGAAAACCCAGCTTCCCCACAGCTGGCTCTGTTCATCCCAAGTTTTATTTGGTATTAATACTACTGGTTCTTGGTTCAAACTGCAGTGGTTGAATCCTGGCGCCACACTAACCTCTTCTAGTCTCCTCCCCTTGTTAGAAGAATGACTTTAAGAATCATCTGAATTTTGCAGTGCTGATGTGAGACTCAGTAAACACAAGAATGATTATAGAAAGGCTAACATTTTAACTGACACACGGGAAGGTGTGTGTTTTGGTTTTTTGTTTGCTTTACTTCATTTTGTTTGCTGAGTTGCTGAGAACTAAAACCAAGGCCTTAATGGGCTCCACAAGCACTCCTCCGCTGAGCTACATCCCTAGCCAGCACGGGAACTTCTCAGTGAATACCACTATCTTTAGTATTCCTTGAGGAAAGATAAGTCTGGGAGGGGGGGGTTCTGGGTTGCTTTTTTGTTGCTATGACCAAAGACAACTTATGGGACAAAAGGTCTTATTTGGCTTACACTTCCAGGTCACAAGCCATTGAGGGAAGTCAGGATGGGAACCCAGTGGAACTGAAGCAGAAACCATGGAAGAATGCTGCTTACTGGATCATGCGCTAGCTCGCCCATAGGCTGATGCCTAGCCAGGTTTTCATATAGCCCAGTAGCTCTTGCATAGGGATGGTGCCACCCACAGTGGGCTAAAGCCTCTTACATCGAACAGCAAAAAAGACAACCCCTCACAGGCACGCTAATGTGATCTAGACACTTCCTCAATAGTGGTTCCTTCTTCCCAGGTGACTCCAGGTTGTGTTAAGTTGACAATGAAAGCTAGTCAAGGCACAGAGCTGGTATTTCAACATAACCAACTAAACTACAGAGAACAGTTTCTCTACCATAGTCCCACACTTCTTCTGTATTTGTATTGTCCATCTGTCTGAACTGCCGTTTCCAGGTTGATCCATTCACACTCTACCTTCCTCTCAAACATTCTTTGGAGTAACCTCTCCCGGCTGCCTAATCCAAAGCAGGCACCTTGTCACTGCTATAAGCAGCTAGATTCCACCCACCACCCTTGCAGATGAAGCTGCAATCACATACAGTTCTGTCTTTTCATTTGATTACTCATGGTTGCTTTCTCTATTACCAGAAAGAAAGCTCTGTGAGGACAGGAGCTTGCTTCACCTCACTTTTTTTCCCTGAAGACCACAGTCAATGGCTTCTTGCATTAATGTATCTATTAATAAGTAAAATACTCATGAACAACTAAATCTAATATATTGAATCACTATCAAGAACAGACAAAGTACAGGTAAGTTCTAGTTTCTATTTACCAGGGACTTGCAGTTTATCTGTCCAAGGGCTTTGGAAAGACTCACAGAAGCCCACTCAACCAAGCATGACACAGTATGCCAAGGACTGAGAGGGGCCGAGCCTCTGGGTACCCGTAGCTTGACTTTCATCTTCTTGCTAAGGTGTTGGCATCTTCACCAAGGCAGTCTGACATGACCTCTTTTCTGAACAAGTATTCTGCATCAGCAAATCAAACCATAACATTTCTGAAAGTGACTTCAAGTGAATTTAAATGTTCTCTGTGTGACAAGACATCGTCACTTTCTTTTGGAGGTGATAGTCTCCAGAATCCTCTACAGAAACCACTGGGCCTTCCATTCAAAGCACATTTTTAATTACAGAAGCTACTCCCCAAAGTAAACTGGGGAAGTAAATGCTTTACAACTGCTAAAGATCTTGGGAGACTGAAAAGCAAGCTATGCACTCAGCTCACTCAGTCCCAGCCACAGAACTGTGTCTCCTGTGGGGGTCATTAATCAATCCCATTAAGTCATAATTCTTCTACAAGCTAAGAAAACACAACCCAAACAGAAGTAAGCATTTCCTGCTCTTGCCACTTACCCCTAAATATGAAGAGTGGCCTTCTAAAGACTCCAGTCTTCCTGAGATTAGCTGGGGAAGGTCTGCACAACATCCACTGGATGTGTCCGGAAAGAGAACGTGCCAAGTGTGATGAAGGGTGAGAACACAACTCGATCCTGACCGCTCCCATTCAGAGCTGTTTCGCAAGCTCAGATAAAGCAATGCAGAGCTACCCAGGATGACAAGAGGAAAATAAAACAAATCATTTCCAATGTGATTTCCTGCTGAGCAGTGTGCTAAGCTGCCCACTGTGGGTAGTTGCTAACTAACACAGAACAGACCTTAGGATCTTGAATGGCAAATCCCTCCATAAGACAAACACATTGTGTAGATATTAATGAATGGGGGGCGGGGGGGGGGGGAGAGCCGCATGATATAATGGAACCATCAATGGTTGCAGCCGAGGAAGACAACACTGTGCTTCATCAGAGAAGTGCAGCTTGATCTGGTGTGATGGGCCAAAGGAACAAGTGCCCTCTGGGACAGGCTAACTTTCTTTAGAGAAGCTGGGGCAAAGCAGAGAGGGGCTTGCTTAAAGAGCAACACAGTTTAATGTTTTGTTTTAATTGAGACAATGTCTCATACAGTCCTGGCCTCAAATTTACTATGTAACCAAAGATGATCTTGAACTTCTGATCCTCCTGCCTCCATCACCAAAGTAAGTGCCAGCATTATAGGAATGTGCCACTACACCGATTTTTGCAGTGCTGAGATCCAACTCAGGGCCTTGTGCATAATAGACAAGCAGTGTGCAAAGTAATATAATTTATCAAGTGCCTGCTCTATGCAATGTTAGAGGCTGGGGGTGGAAGGGCTAAAAACTCACAAGACATCCCTGCCAATGGAGAAGAGCAAAGCATTAACTTAAACGAGCCATCACTTACTTTGGTCCTTGTAAGAATCTGGGCTAGAACAAACTCTACAGACAGCATCTTAGAGCTAAGGAAGCCCAAGATCTGAGTGGTGAGTGAAAATGCCAGGTCTTCGAGTGAACAAGCTCTCAAGCTCAGTGCGGGCCTGACCACAAATCTTCACTCCTACTGTGACCATCCCCTGCCTGCAGACTCCACCTTGACACAAAAGCCCCCCTGCAAATTAAATTTTGAGGGCAATTAAAATCTGACCGGTAACTCTAAGCTTCTCATCATTTCATTATGCCATTAAAAATATGACTTGACTTTCTGTCATACCAACACTGTCTGACCGCGTGACAAAAACAGTCAGATGACCTCAAAAACCAAAAACTCCACTCTCACCCACAGAACAAGTCACACACAAGGATGCCAGATGGCTCTGAGGTGCCCCAAAGACCACAGGGTCCTTCAACTATACTCCTGGGGCTGGGCACGCAGTCAGAACTGGTGGATCTACCTCCTGTCCTCTGTTCATGGTGGAGGCCCTCCACCACCTTCCACAGCCTTCACCTGGCCTGTTTCTCAAACTTCTGGGCCACTTTCGATTCGCATGCTCTTCCTGACATGTTTTTAAGTGTGTGTGCATGTTTATGGTGCAAGGGCACACATGTGGAGGTCAGGGAAAAACCTCAGTTGTCATCCCCAGGAAATCCACTCACCTCCTTTGAGATGACCTCTCTTTGGCCTGGAGTTCCCGGGGTAGGCTAGGGTGGCAGGCCAGTGAGCCCCGGGGACTCCCCAGTTTCTATCTCCTCAGCTCTGGGATTACAAGAGCACACCACCAGACCTATCACTTTAAGTGGGTTCTGAGGATCAAACTCAAGTATGAGCTTGCCAGGCAAGCTCTTACCCACTCAGCTAACTCCTGACATTCCTGGTCCTTGGAGATATTCATTCCTTTTCAATCATCCTTTACTCTGTGGTCAAAGGGATTCTTTAACGTCTTCCTCTATTTCCAATAAAATATCTTGTGTCCTACTTTATATTCTCATACATGTGTATTTCTATATCACCTCTGAACATAAAAGGCCCTTGAAGACAAAAATTTGTAACCAAATGATACATCTAAACTTAACTGTGGTGATATTGTGTTCCCCAAAATATTGTGTACCCTAATAAACTTAACTGGGGTCAGAGAACAGAACAGCTACTAGATACAGAGGCTAGAAAATGGTGGCACTCATGCCTTTAATCCTAGCATTCCAGAGGCAGAAATCCCTCTGGATCTCTGAGAGTTCAAGGCCACACTGGAAACAACCAGGCATGGTGACATACACCTTTAATCCCAGGAAGTGATAGCAGAAAGCAGAAAGGTATACAAGGCATGAGGACCAGGAACTAGAGCTGGTTAAGTTTTCAGGCTTTTGAGAAGCAGTTCAGCTGAGATTCATTCAGGATGAGGACTAGAGGCTTCTAGTCTGTGGAAACAGGATCAGCTGAGGAACTGGTGAGGTAAGGAAGCAGTGGCTTGTTCTGCTTCTCTGATCTTCCAACATTCACCCCAATAACTGGCCTCAGGTTTGTTTTTATTAATAAAACTGTCTAAGATTCATGCTACACTTACCAGCACAAAGTCCTGAACTAAGTAAACATTTGGATGGTATATTAACTAAAAAAAAAATCTTTAGACCAGCGGTGATGGCTTACTTAATGCCAGCACTTGAGAGGCAGAGGCAGACAGATCTCTGAGTTCAAGGCCAGCCTGGTCTAGAGTGAGGTCCAGGGCAACCAGGACTGTTACACAGAGAAACCCTATTTCAAAAAACAAAAAAATAAACAAAAAGGAAGGAAGGAAGGAAGGAAGGAAGGAAGGAAGGAAGGAAGGGAGGGAGGAAAGAAGGGAGGAAGGAAAGAAGGAATAAGAAATCTTTGGTTTCTGTAGCATGAATCTTAAAGAGTTCTTATTAATAAAAACAAACCTGAGGCCAGTTATTGGAGTGAATGCTAGAGGAACAGAGACACAGAACAAACCACATCTACCTCACCTCACCAGTTCCTCAGCTGGTCTTGTTTCCTTAGACTGCAAGCTTCTGCGTCCTCATCCCAATGGGTCTCAGCTGAACTGTGCTGCTCCAAAGCCTGAATGCTTAACCAGCCAAATGCTTAACCAGCCAAATGCTTCTAGTTTCTGGTCTTCACGCCTTATATAATCTTTCTCTTTCTGCCCCCACTCTCTGGGATTAAAGGTTTGCTTTCTGGGATTAAAGATGTGAGTCACCATGCCAGGCTCTTTCCAATGTGGCCTTGAACTCAAAGAGATCTGCCTGGCTCTGCCTACCGAATGCTGCGATTAAAGGCGTGTGCTACCACTACCTATGCTCATGTTCAATACTGTGGCCGTCCTGTTCTCTGACCCCAGATAAATTTATTTCGGGGAACACGCAATATTTTGGGGAACACAATACCACCACAGGTTTCCATCCCTCCCTCGAGAGAACTGCTCTTATCTCCACAGGGTCTTTTCTCACCTGTACCCTTCATTATTTCTCCAGAGCTATAACATTTCATTAAGTATTTACTGAGCCCATCATACTGAAAAGTTCATAATATCTTCTATTCTTTCAAAAATATCTCATGGATGAGGATGATCATGGATGAGGATGATCACAGATGAGGATGATCATGGATGGGGATGATCATAGATGAGGATGATCATGGATGAGGATGATCATGGATGGGGATGATCATGGATGAGGATGATCATGGATGGGGATGATCATAGATGGGGATGATCATAGATGAGGATGGTCATGGATGAGGATGATCATAGATGGGGATGATCATAGATGAGGATGATCATGGATGAGGATGATAATGGATGGGGATGATCATAGATGAGGATGATCATAGATGAGGATGATCATGGATGAGGATGATCATAGATGAGGATGATCATGGATAGGGATGATCATGGATGGGGATGATCATGGGTGGGGATGATCATGGGTGGGGATGATCATAGATGAGGATGATCATGGATAGGGATGATCATGGATGGGGATGATCATGGGTGGGGATGATCATAGATGAGGATGATCATGGATAGGGATGATCATGGATGGGGATGATCATGGGTAGGGATGATCATGGGTGGGGATGATCATGGATGAGGATGATCATGGATGGGGATGATCATGGATGGGGATGATCATGGATGGGGATGATCATGGATGAGGATGATAATGGATGGGGATGATCATAGATGAGGATGATCATAGATGAGGATGATCATGGATGAGGATGATCATAGATGAGGATGATCATGGATAGGGATGATCATGGATGGGGATGATCATGGGTGGGGATGATCATGGGTGGGGATGATCATAGATGAGGATGATCATGGATAGGGATGATCATGGATGGGGATGATCATGGGTGGGGATGATCATAGATGAGGATGATCATGGATAGTGATGATCATGGATGGGGATGATCATGGGTGGGGATGATCATAGATGAGGATGATCATGGATGAGGATGATCATGGATGGGGATGATCATGGATGGGGATGATCATGGATGGGGATGATCATGGATGAGGATGATAATGGATGGGGATGATCATGGATGGGGATGATCATAGATGAGGATGATCATGGATAGGGATGATCATGGATGGGGATGATCATGGGTGGGGATGATCATGGGTGGGGATGATCATAGATGAGGATGATCATGGATGAGGATGATCATGGATGGGGATGATCATAGATGAGGATGATCATGGATGGGGATGATCATGGATGGGGATGATCATGGATGGGGATGATCATGGATGAGGATGATAATGGATGAGGATGATCATGGATAGGGATGATCATGGATGGGGATGATCATGGGTGGGGATGATCATGGGTGGGGATGATCATAGATGAGGATGATCATAGATGAGGATGATCATGGATAGGGATGATCATGGATGGGGATGATCATGGGTGGGGATGATCATAGATGAGGATGATCATGGGTGGGGATGATCATGGGTGGGGATGATCATAGATGAGGATGATCATGGATAGGGATGATCATGGATGGGGATGATCATAGATGAGGATGATCATGGATAGGGATGATCATGGATGGGGATGATCATGGGTGGGGATGATCATAGATGAGGATGATCATGGATAGGGATGATCATGGATGGGGATGATCATGGGTGGGGATGATCATGGGTGGGGATGATCATAGATGAGGATGATCATAGATGAGGATGATCATGGATAGGGATGATCATGGATGGGGATGATCATGGGTGGGGATGATCATAGATGAGGATGATCATGGGTGGGGATGATCATGGGTGGGGATGATCATAGATGAGGATGATCATGGATAGGGATGATCATGGATGGGGATGATCATAGATGAGGATGATCATGGATAGGGATGATCATGGATGGGGATGATCATGGATAGGGATGATCATGGGTGGGGATGATCATAGATGAGGATGATCATGGATAGGGATGATCATGGATGGGGATGATCATGGGTGGGGATGATCATAGATGAGGATGATCATGGATAGGGATGATCATGGATGGGGATGATCATGGGTGGGGATGATCATAGATGAGGATGATCATAGATGAGGATGATCATGGATGGGGATGATCATGGATGGGGATGATCATAGATGAGGATGATCATGGATAAGGATAATCATAGATGGGGATGATCATAGATGAGGATGATCATGGATGAGGATGATCACGGATGGGGATGATCATAGATGGGGATGATCATAGATGAGGATGATCATGGATAAGGATGATCATGGATGGGGATGATCATGGATGGGGATGATCATGGATGGGGATGATCATGGATGAGGAAAAATGGAAGTTGATTCTTGAGGGAGAAGCATTACCAGCCTTGACCTGCTCAAGTCAATTAATGTTTAACATCAGTCCTAATCTTCAGTTCAACTTTCAAATCAGGGGTCTTACAGAAAAACACTTTTACGAGAGAGATGAGAATCAGAAGGAGCATCAGATTGTGAAATTCTATTTCCTCTTTTCACCTATAAATTAGGTTAAAACCGATAGTGCACTGTCACCTGCCCAAACTTACCCAGTAAAGGAGACAAGAATCCCTCCTAGACTTCTAATATAACATTTATTTTGCCTTCATTACCCAGAATAAACTACCTAGATTAAAGAGAAACTGATGTTTTAGTTCCTGCTTTTACTAAATTGCTTGCGATCTCTCCTTTTTCTTTCAGACCCGTCCAGCGCTCTGGACCTCTCTGAGTGATGTGTCAGTCACTATGGCTCCAAGGGTCATCATCAAAAGAGAACGAACATGTCTGGCCCCCATGGAAGTACCTCTCTCCTACTGAGGCAAGTCTATAAATCTGTCAACCCAGAATCCTTTGATACCTGGTGAAGCTAAAAAAAAAAAATCACACCTACAGCAGTCGAGTTGGAACTAGTGTGCCTCTTGTGGGTCAGGAACGTTGTCTTTGCCAGTACACAAACTGATCCTTACAAGTAAAGTCACTTCACTGGAATCCTTTGTGATTGTGGCCCTATCTCGTTGGCTTCATTTTTTTTTTCCTTTTTCTTTTTCTCTTTTCAATTGAAAATAATTTTTTTCATATAATATATTCTGATTTCTGTTTCCTCTCTCTCATCTCCTCCCAGATCATCCCCATCCATCCATCTCCATGACTTCTTTTGATCTCATTTTAGGAAACAAACAGGCGAACAAAAGAAAAACAAACAAACCAAAATAAACTAAAACAAACTGAAGAAATAAAAGGAAAAGCATGAGAAACACACATGCACACCATAAAAACACAAAATTGGAAATCTTAATATATAAGAAAAAGATCAGTAAGGTTTAAAAAAAATGTCCAAGCAATACAATATGAGACAAAAAAAAAAACAAAAAAAAACCTCCAAAAAAACCATTGAGTTCTTTTGTGTTGTCCACCTACTGCTGGCATGGGGCTTGCCCCCCAGGTGGTTTGCATTCTCAGTGAGACTCCATTGGAGAAAACTAATTTTTCCTTTGTGAGATAGCTTCTGGATTAGGAGTGGGGCTCACGTCCACTTCCCCTCTCAGCACCGGGACCTCCTCTTGGACTGGGGCCCTGTGTGTGCTGTCACGGTCTCTGAGACCACGTGTATGTCAGCCTCGCTGTGTGGAAGGCACTGTTTCCCTGGTGTCCCCCATCCACTCTGACTCTTACAGCCTTTTTGACCACCTGTACTGAGGGTTCCCAGAGTCCTCAGGGGAGGGATTTGATAGAGACATCCCATTTAGGACTGAGTGTTCCGAGGTCTCTCACTCTCCGCACCTTGTCCAGTCTTCAATCTCTGTGTTCGCTCCCATCTTCTACAGAAGGATGGCTTGACCTCTTCTAGGCTGACTTTCTACTTTTGATTTTGTGATTTGCTTTTGTTTCTATTCATTTTATGTCATATTCATTTATTAGAAGGTGTGATCTCTGTGAGTTCAGGCCAGCCTGGTCTACAGAGTGAGTTCCAGGATAGGCTCCAAAACTACACAGAGAAACCCTGTCTTGAAGGAAAAAAAAGATGCTGGGCAGTAGTGTTGATGCCTTTAATCCCAGCACTCAAAAGGCAGAGGGAGGTAGATCTCTGAATCTGAGGCTATCCTGGTCTACAGAGTGAGTTCCAGGACAGCCAAGGCTACACAGAGAAACCCTGTCTCAAAAAACAAACAAACAAAAAAAGACTAATACACGCCAGCCGCATGTCTATAATCACAGCACCCAAGAGGCTGAATAGGAAGACTCAAAGCAAGCCTGAGTTGCATAATAAAACCCTGCTTTAAAAAAAATAATAATAATAATAAGTTTTTTGTAAGATAAATCAATGAAATTCAATTTAATGAAACAAGTTGGAATAGAAAAGCCTTAGATATGAAGTGAGAAGATCAGGGTTCAAATCCAGCCTCTCATCTGCTCTAGCAGTGATTGCGGCCATGGCTGTGCTTCTAGGGGTCTTCCGTGTATGTTTATAGCGCTAACAACCCTACAGTGCAGAGGAAGCTGAGCAAGGACTCCTCGGTGAGCTCTGCGTGACATCAGGCCAGATTCAAGGAGGACTCTCTGGAACATGGCCCTTCTTACCAGACTCTCTCACGAGTCTCTCCCTTTCTTATTTATCCAGAGTCAGCCCTGGCTCCCGTACCTTCTAAAGGCAAACATAACTGCGAGGGTGTCATAGACTGTTCTGTCCTGCTGCTTTTCCAAACTGTACTCCAGCACTCATCGAAGGAAGGCCATTAACTGTGTGTTCAGTAGGACAGTAGTGCACTTGAGAGGCAGCCACAGCAGAACCGGGGACTTCCTCCAGAGAAAAGCTTTGAACAGCATGAGGTGAGAGTTTCCATAGAGTCTAGAAAAGAGTCGGGAGGGGCAGGAGGTAAGTGGGGGGAGGAAGGGGGGGCGGACATAAAACAAACAAAACAACTTGAATTGAAATTGAACATTAAAAGAGGTGTGGGGGGATATTTACTTACTATTTACTTTCCTTTTTCTGAGTTCAAAATGGCAACCTGAACAAATATTTTTTTCAATTTTATGTATTTGTTTGTTTTGATTTTTCAAGACAGGATTTCTCTACATAGTCTTGACTATCCTGGATCTTACTCTATAGACCAGGCGGGCCTCAAACTCACAAAGAGCTGCCTTTCTCTGCCTCCTGAGTGCAGAGATTAAAGGCATGCACCACCATTGCCTGACTGAACATTTATATTTTTAACCAGGAAAAACAAAAGTAAAAAAACAAAAAACAAAAAAAAATCCACAACATGAGCTGGGCTGTGGTGGCGTACACCTTTAATTCCCCGCACTCAGGAGGCAGAGGCAGGCAGATCTCTGTGAGTTTGAGGCCAGCCTGGTCTACAGAACAAATTCTAGGATAGCCAAGCCAAGGCTACACAGAGAACCCTGTCTCAAAAAATAAAAAAATTAAAAAAGCAATGAAATCCTTTAAGATCCAATTAAAAACAGTCTTGAGATGGATATATACCAACAAGACATGAGAATGACCCCCATATCCTTCTGTGTTTGTTTCCACACTGGCCTTCAGACAACGTCCAATCACTCTTTGAATTCCAATTATTTCTCATGGTTTGGTAAACATTTTCTGTGCGTTTAAATGGCTGCATAATATTTCATCGTGCTACTGAGTCCTTCTGTAACTAACTCTTTGCTTAATCCTACACATTTGGAACGAGAGTTAAATTTGGTGATGATGTTTATCTCTGTATTTATTTAATAGCACCTATAGTTTTCACTTCAGAACTCCCCACGCCCCAATTTTAGTGGCTGCTTCTTTTGTATGAAGCCTAGAACAGATCAACAAAACAGAGCTACAGGATGAGCTGCAGCTGGTCCTGTGGGGGAGGGGAGGCCAAAACCAAACCGCACAGTGCTCGTGTTCTAGCTGGACTCAGTGATTATTTGAGCCTTACAGTCAGCTTTATTTCAGCAAGACCTTTTTGAATTCCATATTCCTGTTGCTAGAGTGGACACAGCCTAAAACTATCTGCAAAAAAGGGTTCCTAGGTTGACTGTAATGTGTGTTTGCGTATGCTTGTTTATAGAAAATGTTTAAGGTGGCTTGTGTACGTGGGTTCTGAAGGATTTGAGTCTTCGGCGATCCACTTGTTTTCTGTTAGTTGTTCTGTTCTGAGGATATTTCAGTCAGTCAGGGGAGTTTCCTCTTATTCCTCAAAGTCTTCCTTCATATGGCAGCTGTTTTTTAGCTCCTTTCTCTCTTGTTTGTATAGAAATCAGTTTGACATGTGCCACATCGTATCAGTACTCTGGGCTATTCCAAACACTTCATTTTTATCTTGTTCCATCTCTTGTCTAATTATAACCTCAAACTCCTGAGGTCACAAACCAGCCTTTTCTAGATGGTATCTGGTTATATTAATCAAGTCGAAAGCAACAGCAATGGGAAAGGTAAATGTTGAAGATTTTTTGAGTGAAGGGCTTTATGCTGTCCATAGAAGAAAATAAGACAGGGAATGCCAATGTGCTGTTATTCATTGCAACCTAAAATTGTTCTGCTGAGATGTTTGTTCAGTGATGACATGCATTTGTCATTGGTTTGTTGTTTATTTGTCTGTTGTTATTTTAATATTTACTGTATGTAAAATTTCTGAATTCTGTGCTATGGCATGGAAGCATTTTGATGATGAGCAGAAAGGGGCCCTGTCTCTAGCTAGTTCAGGGCTTCATACCCTTTGGGAACTGTAGAACTGACAAATTTTCCCATGTGTAGCTGTCACAAAAACCCAGTGAGAGAGGTGGGACAGGGACAATGTCCTATTTTTTATGATAATGAAAAAGACCCCGCATGATGTTCTAAAATCTATCAGTACTAGGAGATGGAAAAGTCTGGGCTCACACTGATACATTTCCATCCCTAATCCAACTTGATTACCACCACTCTCAACTGAAAATAAGAATTTGCACCAAGTGGTCCTTAGGTGGTGCATTTTCTGAAGTTTCTGGTTGCTCTTTACTTTTATAAATTTTATAAGAAGGACCTCCCAGGCCGCTGTCAGATTGGTGTTTCCTACATTGCTGCCAGGCCTTAGCCTTCCCTAGGTGCCCATATTTCCTCTCTTCACTCAGCCAAAGTCTACGTTCCTTTCCCTGTCCCCACACACAGTCTGACCCCAGGCCAGGGTGGCATCTGCCTCAATCCCTTTGAGGTCAAAGCCCATGCTGCCCTGTAGAGTCTTTGATAGTGGGCATCTGGGGACAGCTGTGCCTCAGCCACCCAGCAGCAGCCCCTACACCTTGCTCCACAATAGTTTAGTGTTCCTCTGCTCCCTGAAAAAAGACCCACCCTATTCGGCCCAGGCCTCCCACCAAGTGTGTGACTTGGGGCCCTCAATCAAAACAGGATGGTGGTTAGATGCTGGAGATACTTAACCACCATTTCACACACACACACACACACACACACACACACACTCACTCACTCACTGTAGATACTTCATTCAGTAAAAGATGTCAGGATTCCATCATCCTGAGGTTGTTTTGATTCTAGAACAGGGAAAATGTGAATGTTGCTTTTTAGGTTTTTTACTATATTACTTGGAGAAGACAGGTGGACCCAGTAGATAATTTGCATCTAATTAAAAAATATTTCCCAAATGCCTGTAGTCCTTCTCATGAAAACCTAAGATGAACTATAAGAAAGGATGGCCTACCCAAATGGGCAAGGCTAGAGTACAACAGCGCCGTCTACTGGACAAATGCTGAGCTCATAGGCTACTTTCCATGCAATGGCAGTGAGGGAAATATGGCTGACATTGGACCAACGAGCAGGAAGAAAGCCTTGAAGAGTTGCTCCCTTTAAAATGTTTTAAAGTTTACTCCCCCGACACCCAAACCACCGCAATCTGGGAGTCGACTTTCATTTTTGTGAAGCTGTCTCCAACCCCATTTACTAAGCACCTTCTCACCTTGCCACCCACACATTCATTCCTTCATTCTTTCACTGGGCACCAAGCCCTGGGCTCACTCAGCGTGTTGACGATGCTAAGAGAACCCAGCATCCATAAGTCATTGGTCGAGCTTCTAAACCTGGGTCTGGATAAAAAAAAAACAAAAAAACAAAAAAACAAAAAAATAAACAAACAAACAAACAAAAAACAACCTGGGTCTGGCAAGAATCTGTTTCCTAGTCTTTATCAACTTCCTTTTGATTCGTCTTTTTGCCTGAGCTTCTCTGATCTCTGCTGAGAGGTAATGGGATGTCTGGCTATCTAAATAAAAGAACCAGGCCATATATTGACTTCAAACTGGACTTCTCCCATGTCAACTCAAATCCTTGAATCCTTAGAACTGCTATTCAAGAATGATTCTTGGCAGAAGTGCTTGGGCATACCTGTAATTCCAACCCTTAGAGGGCTGAATGAAGCCAGAGGATTGGAGGTTATTGGCCATTCTGGGGGATGTGGCAAGACTCTGTGTCAAAATAAACAAACAATAACAATAAAAAGGAAAGAATGATTCTAACCGTAATATCTTTTAGTGACTTCCCAGTGGGTAAGTGGAAGACAGGGACTGTGTCCCTCAACCAGCCATCATAGTCAGCAGCTGCATTTTTCACTCATGTAAATGGTCAAATCTGACCAGCTGGCTAGAGAACACAGAACGCTTGGGCTTCGTTAGGCATCATTATTTTATATTCATATACAATTTCTAAATCTCCATTACTGGGGTGGAGGGATGGCTCAATGGGTAAAAAACCTGGAGATCTAAGTGTGAATGCCCAGGCTCCATGGAAAGCGGAGCGTGGCACCCCACGTTTATAATTCTAGTGCTCCTGTGCTGACATGGGAAGCAGAGCCAGGAGAAGTCCACAGGTCAACTAGCCTGGCATATGCAGCAGCAAACACCACCACCTACAACAAAGAGACCTCAAACATGGTGGAAGGTGGGAAGCAATAATGAATACTCTCCTCTGTTCTGTTGTCCATGGGTGCTCACACTCACACATGTGCATGCACGCATATTATAAATACACATATACACATCATCTACACACATAAACACACACCAAAAACTCTCCATTACTGATGAATGATTGAATGTATAAAATACATAGTCTTGTCTTTAAAATTGAGTAGACCACTCATATCATGAGGGAGAGAAAATAAATAATTTTTAAAAGGCAAGATACCTCTCTACACATACTAGGGAAATAAAAATCTGCTCCACATATACCTATTATTAACAGACTATGTAAAGAGTGAGAGAGGAGAGCTCAGTGTGTCCTGACACTCAAAGGAAGCAATGCCCAAGGACAGCCTCAGGGTCAAAGTTTGGCAAAAGTGTCTAGAGCCCTTCATTCTTTTCCTGCCAAACCAACCTCAGTAAATGACTGTCAAAGACTTGAGGAAGAGGAAACAGAGAGGCAGGGCATTGGGGAGGCAATATACTAAAACACTTTGTTGGAAACTGGTGTAATGAGAAATACCTTGTGTATTAATTTTAAAATAAATCCATTTAAAATATAAGAAAAATCTGTCTAAGAGGCTAGGCATGGTAGTACACATCTCAGCACTTGAGAAAATGTGGCTGGAAACTCTCAAGTTTGACTATATACAAAACCATGTCTCAAATTTTTTTTTTCATTCTAGGACAATCATTTATGACGTTGGTTTGGCATTGAGTTTATGCACTTTTTCTTAGCCATATCTTGGTAGTCAAAATATATTAATCAGGAAAAAAAAATATACGAGGAGCCAAGAATGCAGCTCAATGTGAGAGTGTTGTCTTTTCCTAGCAACACAAGACTTCCGGCTATAATATAAGCTCTCTGTAAACCTGTGTCCTGGTGTGGGGAGAGGTAGGAGGAGATGGAGTAGAGATGGGAAGCAACAATTATCAGGACAGTCCCTATAATAATGCTGTGCTGGAGCAGCCTAAGGCTAATTCCATTTATAATCATTTTTCCATCATAAAAAAATTGTCTCCAATGAGCCATGGTCTCTTCAGCTTTTCATTAAACGTGATAATAGGTAGCAGAAGTACAACATGTTACAGTCACAAGGCAGACTCATGGGCTCTATCTCTTGTCTCTTCTCTTTCTTCCATAGAGAATGATAGGTGATTGTTAGGGGGTGGCTATTAATTAATGCTTGTGCAGCCTTCCTTTATTAAAAGAATCACACAGTCATGCTGAACCGGATTCTCTTGATCTACATTTCTCGTTTCTGAAGAGATGTGGAATCTTGAGGAAATGACAGCAGGTTTTTTAGAAATGAGTCTCTCTGTCCTTTTTATTATGCATAAGAATGACTCTGTGCAGGTTCTGCTCCTGCTTGTCCCAGGGTTCGTTTTCCTGATGAGCTACACTGTCTGCCCCAGAGCCCAAGACAGGAGCGCTCTGATTCCTGTCTGCCACTGAAACTTTCTGGAGATCAAAGGGCCGCTCTGTGCTGTCACCGTGAGTGACAGCCCAGCACTGTGCAATGCAACAGATCAATTCAATCTGCAAAAATAATAGGACTTCTTCCTTAACTGGTTGAGTAAAATCAAAGCAATGGTCTTGAACAACTTAATTCCACCCTTCAGGGGCAAGTCTTTCTTGGGCCCACAGCAAGTTCACGTTAGGCTATGCTCTGGTTGATTCCGGGTTAGCCATTTTACTACTATGTCAGTGTTGACCTACTTCCGTGTATGCCTTCTCACTGTTTAAAAATAAGTACTATGTGAAGGTTCCAAAAACTCAGAATGGAAGGAGGAAAAGAATAATTCTCTTGGAATATGAATAAACAGGTTTATATTCTTCCAAAAAGCTGGGGCAGGAAAATTGAGATTTCAAGACCAGCCTGACTACATAGTGAATTGCAAGCCAGCCTGGGCTACATAGCAAGATCCTGCTCCAAAAAATAAATAAATAAAAGTTGAAGAACATAATTAAATGAACAAATAAATAAAATCAACTAATTCAATAGTCATGGATCTTAGCCAGTACTCCATCTAGGGAGCCAATCACATGACCATTTTTCTTTGGTTGCTTATTATTCCTTTCACACTACTCAGTCTGAGGCCTCTTCAACAAAGACCATGCATTTTAAAGCCCGTGAATAAGTACAAGAGGTGTACTGCTTTGTTTTCTAGAATGAACCAAAACCTCACAGTATCTTCATTTTGCCTAATGTAGCTGATACCAATATTAAAAATGTTAGTGTATATACAACTAGACTAGAGTGGTCAACTTTATGGAACATTTTCATATACAGAGATATTCAATATGTTGCTATTTATAAAAGGACCCAGAAAACTTAATGTCCACCAACAACGAAATGAGTGTTGCTTTCATGAATTTGGAATAAAGTGTAACAGCTGAAAATTATAAAAATCTAGATCATTACATAGTAAGGTGGGTGTGTGCATTCATAATACATATACATGTATATTATATATATATTCTTAAACTAGGAATTCATTTTTAAATGAGGTGCCCCTTTCCAAAAGATAATGTTTGATATGATGTCTAAGAAAATGTACATATAGGATAAACTTCCATAGAAACATGCCAAAATGTTAAAAGTAATCATGAATATATAGCTCTACATGGTATCCAGGATCATAGATGAAGCATTCCTTTAACTTTACATGTTACATAATATATTTTTAGTAAGCATATATTTTTTCAGAGTTTTAAAAAGCTATTTCTACTCAAGAAAAAGTAACTCTTAACTATAGAAACTATTTTCATCACAATTTTATTTTCTTCAAATGAAACTACTTATATGAAGAAAAAACCTATGACAAAATACAGTAAATTTTAAGTAGGAAGAAAGACTAAGGATAGCTGTATATAGTGTATATGGGCACACAGCAAGGGCACATCAAAGAGACCTTTACAGAGTGGCTTTCATCCAAACTTTGAAGGCCTTTTTTTTTTTTTTTTTTTTTTAAATGACTGGACCAAAACCGAAAATAGGCATCCCTCAACCCAGCGCAGTAGACACTAACCCACAAGGCTTGGCTGGAAATACGTCCCAGCTCTGCCTCCCCGCTTCACCCACAGACTCTCCCACGTGAAAATGACTGGAAGGATTTGTAGATAGATGATATAGACAGAAGATAGCCAGATATATAGGTGACAGTAAAAACAAGTGAGATTCCCCCTCAGATACAAAAACTGATTGGCATAGCCAAAAGCTAGAGTGGATGTGCCTGGATCAGAATTCCATTCCTGACTTTTGTCTGTTAGCTGTGGTTTTGTTTTTTACTTTTTATTATTGCATTTTGTTTATGGTGTGGGGTGGGGGGTGTGCAGAAGTGATGTCTACAGGATGGGGACAAGCTATGGTGTGCATCATATGGAGGTCAAAGGACAATTTTGAGGAAGCCAGTTCTCTCCTTCCACCATATGAGTCCTGGTAATTGAACTCAGATTGTCAGGCTTGGTGCCAGGAGCCTGATAAGCCATCTCAGCAGGCTAGTTATTGTTTTGTATGGCATCATCCATATCTCTACACACACACACACACACACACACACACACACACACACACACACAAAAGGACAATAGGGTGAATAGAAGGTCAGACCTGGCAAAAGACAAATGTTCTTGTCTCAAATTCAAACTATTTCTTTTCCAGTTGAAAAATGTCTGCATTTTGGCTCCTTCAGGTTTTTACAAGAGACAACATATCAAATTATACGTCTTTAAAATATCTAGTGCAAGCCCTCAGAGAAGCCATTGTGTTAAATGTCACAAGAGGTTTTCACCTTAATATTTACTGGCTGGCAGGAGATGAGTCACTGCCATGGAATTTAATTTTAAATTGTTTTCAAGTAAACTCAAAGGATCCAACAATATGAAATTTTGGAAGGTGGCAAGGTGGCTTCAGAGAGGTGAGAGTTTTTAAACAATATATCAAAGGTTGGCGCTAACAGTCCTGGGGGTTTATCATGTTCTCTGCCCTAATAATTTCTAAAAGCTCTCAATCATGCTTCCCTGAGTAAGAAAATTCATCTTGGAATTCTTATCATCTTCGCTTGCCTGAGACCTCAAAGTATCGAGCCTCATATGCCTAGAAACTGCTCAAACATTCCTTTCTGGGGGTTGTCATTATATCCCTGTTTTCTGGATATGGGCATTGAGGGTGCAGTCACTGATGAAGGTCACCCAATGAGTCAGTGCCAAAGCTGGGAATACAACCCAGACTTTCTGACTCCCTGGCCTGTCCCCTGACCAGCAAGCCACATGCTCTTGACCAGTATGAAACAAGCTGTCTGTCTCTGTGGTCCCTCAGCACTGAGGAAAGAAATGTCCACCCAGCCATTTCTTCTCCCAACCTTCATAAGTCGTTTATTTCATCAGCCAACAGGCAAGTTTCTCTAGATCATTCTTCATACTTGGAAAAAAGCAATTTTTGAAAAATTAATTTGTTAAAGAAAAGCTATTTTAATTTGGAAGAGGAAAAAAACCACTTCCCCCCATCGTATCATATTGTGTAACACATGGGCGGTGTGGCCACAGTGCAAACCGCTTCCTGGACTCTGCCGATGGCAGGGTGTTTTGCCAGCTTTTCCATGTGGCCTTGTACCAGGGTCAGGCCTCCCATGGTTCCTGGTGAGGGAAGGTCCCCTGCACAAGCCAGGCCTTGACGTGGCCACCCCTCCGGCTCTTTTGAATCCCTCTTGACCACAAGAGAACCCAGCTCTGCGAACTATGCCCCACACGCCTCTTGTGATGGAGTCAGAGGTGACCGTCCAACAAGATGCCAGCCTGAGTCCAGGACAACTTTACGAAGGACAAGGGGAGAGTTGTACAACCCTCCCCTGCCAGTGACCACAGCGGGGGAGACGGGGTTATAACCTTGAGCAGCAGTTGGGCTGCTAGGCAAACTGTCCTGCTTGTCCTCGGAGCTAAGAAATTGCTTCTCTCAGTATTTTATACCAGTCGTGTTGGATCGATCATAAGACTCCTCTCTCCAAATGAGCTGATTTGTTTACTTCCAACAGCCTGTCGCCATCTTAGCATCAACGTCCGAGCCCTGGGTTTGGCTTTCAGCCGGCTGGTTCTGTCCTTCTGCCCTGCCGTGGCAGGCGGTCAGGATCCACGTGACACTGGTCCGAGGTTCTGTGAACAGACATGAGTAGCAGCTGCAGAGAGTTGAGAAGAAAAGAGCATTTCTGTGCTCCATTTCTTTTTGCCCTGACTTTGTTAAGACTTCTCAGTCCAATCTGCCCTGTTCGGGGTCATCTCAAATCTTCACACAGTCTCTCAGGGCAGTGCTGAATCTGGACCTCCCCAAATGCCTACCTCATGAAAGACTCTGAGGGCTGACTCCACACCACTCACACTTCAGAACGACATCCTCACTGACACACAGGGGGCACACATTGATTTTCCTACAGTTCTTAACACTGCAACACTTAAAAACAACTGGATTCTACTTGTGTTTCCAGTCACACGTGGTTCCAAACTCACCATGTTATTCTTTCCTCTGGCTCCTTCTGCCTGCACAAGTAAGTCATCAAGTGCCCTGTTCCCGAGAGAAGAAATGTTTGCTCAGTGTGACAGCACTCGATGTACTCTACGGAGGGTGACAGCATAATTTGTTTGCTATTCTCTCCAACTTCTGAAGAGGTAAACTTCATTAACTTTTCTGACAAAGCACAAAGACTATTACTTGCCTTATCCATAAAATTAAAAAAGAAATATATATATACAAAACTTTGATACTTTGATACCTCGGAGAGGGTAGGTGGGTTTTGAAGTTTCTGTTGCTCTATGTGGGTGATCAGGAGGCAGAGGTCACTGATGTTGGCCCCTGACCTAGTATGAAAATGTCCTCATTGAAGTTCTGGTGATAGATCTGTTTGCTTACCCAAGTATACTGAGTGCTCCATCTTTCATTCACGCAGTAACTAAACTTCCAAGACAGACATTTCATTTCAAACAGTCTCTCAAACAAACAAAAAAATGAGACTTAAGAATATTTGACGAGGGGCTGGAGAAATGGGTCAGCAGTTAAGAGCACTGGCTGCTCTTCTAGAGGACCCAGGTTTTATCTCCAGCACCCACATAGCAGCTCATAACATCTGTGACTCCGGTTTAGGGGATTTATGGCACCCTCTTCTGGCTGCTGCAGGCAGTGCATACATGTGGTGCGCAGATGCATGCAGGTAAAACACACATGAAATAAAAGAATAATGCATGAACTCTTAACAATCCTGGCTTTACGGTATAGGTAGGGATGGTGAAATGGAGCTCAGGTAGAGTCGAGCTTGGTGAGAAGATGACAGAGAAAATGAACCACATGTGTGGGTGTGAATAAGTATGTGTATATGCACCACGAGTGTGCAGGAGCCCTCAGAGGTCACAAGAGGGGTCAGATCCCCTGGAACTGGAGTTATAGGCAGCTGTGAGCCATGGAGTAGGTACTGAGAACCAAAACCTAGGTCTTCTGCAACAACAGGAAGTGCTCTTAACCACTGAGCCATCTACCCAGTACCAGTTTATACCTTCTCGATCCACTGTGTACACAGTAAAAATCTGCTTTGAAGAAAAGAGTTTGTAAGCAAAATATATGTAGACGTTTTTTGAAAAATGCTCTCAGTTTTAAAAGAAGAAAATCTAGAAGGGCTAGATGGATGAGCCTGTGCATACGTGGGTCCGTGAGCACTGCCACAGCCTCCTACCACCCAAAGAATGCCACCTGCTTCCAAAAAGGGGCAGAGGCAGGCTGATCTCATCATTTAAATGTGTGGAGACCGATAGACTTCCACGGATGTCAGACCAGTCTGTCTTTTTGCTTCATTTTGAAAAGAGCATTTGAAGATCTGAGAATCACTTGATGGAGAAATTTCCTTCACAGGACTTTACTGTTCCCCTTCACCCCCAACCCCAGGGAAACAGTGTTAATGGCTTAGTACAAAGAGTCAGGAAGAGTTGAATCTGAAGAGGGAGGCAATGAGAAAGATTTAAAAGTCTGCATGGTTAAGGAACAGAATTGTATTGAGGAAAGATTTAGTCTTTAATTTAGCTTGTTCTGATAAGATATAGATAATATACATAATATAGTATCCAACAGTCATTTAAAGTATATAATTCAATGGTATTAAGTACACTAACAATGTGTGCAGACTTTACCACTGCTACACCCTACACTTTTCATTAATCCAATAAAAACGATCAACTGCATTTCTTCCTCTGCCAGACCCTGGATGCCTCTTCCATTTCCTGTCCCTTTGTATCTGGTCTGTTTCATGGAGTATGATGTTTTCCAAGCCCATTTAGGTTGTTGTAGGCAAGACAATTCCATGACGAAAGAATCAAACCTTTGCATGCAAAGAAACCAATGTGGGCCCATGTTCTTCATATGTGCAGCTTTGTGTCTACTTTGTTAAGTCTACAGAGGAAAGAACACCACCTCTGATCTCGCCTGACATTGGCTAACACAGCCTCCTCCTTGGCACATGAAAGTCCCTCCCTGTTGCCTGAGAAACCCCAGAGGTTCTGGATTTTGTTTTGAATTTTCTTTCTGATCATCTGTTATTATGAATTCAGAAGCTTCTGTTTCAAAAACCAGAGACAAAAACTCTTACATCGGGGCATTGTGGTCAACCCCAGAAGATCCCACATCCCTCTTTGGCCCTCCTTGGCCTAAATATTGGTTGTAATTTTCCTTCACTCAAATCAGGGAGGGCAACAATGTGTGGTGACGGGCATCTAGTATCACTCACACTTCTGAACCCTGCCTTTGCTGGTACCTTTGAGCAGCGCTTCATTAGCCCATCAGGTCCCAAGCCATTTTACAATGAACATTTTGTTAAACCCTGAACTGATACTTACAGTCAATAGACTGTATATACTCCATTAACTTTCTTAAGCTGAGATAATTTCTTAAGAAAAATAAAAATTGGAGCTCTCGAAATAGTTCAGGGGATTAAGGCATGAACTCCCGAGCCTGATGACCTGAGTTAGGTCCTTGGGATCTGCACGGTAGAAAGAGAGATCTGACCCCCACAAGTTATCCTCTCTGTATGTGTTCCGTGGCATGTGCATGCACCCTCGAATGTGTGTGCATGCACCCTCGAATGTGTGTGCATGCACCCACACACATACACACCACAAACAAAATGATGATGATGATGATGATGATGATGATGATGATGATGATAAATGTGGTATAAACTAGAGGGTCTGAGGAGAAACTGAGTTGGTAAAGTTCTTGCTAAACAGTCCTGAGGGTCTGTGTTCGGATCCCCAGGATCCACATAAAAAGCCACCCATGGCACAACTCACCTATCATTCCTGTGCTGGGCAGGTGGAAATAAGAGGATCATTACTGGCCAACCAGTCTTGCTGAATCAGTGAGATGGAGGCTTTGTGAGAGACCATGTCTCAAATGTAAAAAGGAGAGTAACAGGGAAACAGCTAATATCAAACTCTAGCTCCCACACACATTCACACCTCTGCATACATAAAAATATGTATATACATATACACCCGTGCCCACAACTCCAGAATAATATGTATTCCAGTTTGTGAATGCTTGGGAATGAGTGCATTAGAAGATGTAGTGGAACAGCCAGGTCCGGGGTTAAACCCAGAACTGTGTTGCAGCGTATTACACAAGCCGAGATGACTCTGCCCTGTAGACAACTAAGGCTCCTGAGCAGCGCTGTAACAGTATAACTTCCAAAAGAATGAGCAACTGTTTAAAAACACTATTGGCATTGACTCTTGGGGAATTTCACATCATGTATCCCGATCGCACTCACTTCCCAGTCCTTCCATGACCACCCCCCACCTTTGTGACCACCCCCCCCAATAAAAATAATAGACAAAAAAAGAAAAAACAAACAAACCCAATTTGTGTTTTCTATATACCCCCACTGGAGCGTGGTCAAACTCTCCATGGCCTGCCTTACAGAGGACTGAGATCTTCCCCTCCCACAGCCCCACCATCAACTGCGGGAGAGCTAAACTTCAGCATCCTTATCCCACGTCTTAAGAGTTCTCTTTAATGGCTTCCTGTTTTGGCTGTTACTTTGGGGGAGGGGTGCCGAAGTGGGGGTAGAGGTTTCCGTGTCCCTCGTTCCCAGCTGTGTGTCTGCAGTCATCGGTATCACTGCAAAAGTAGCTTCCTTGCTCTTTACAGTCACCGGGAGCTGCCACGTGGTTTCTGGCGACAACATAGACCATGAACACAGCCCTTGGCTGCAGTAGGACCACAGACCCAGACAAGGCCCTCAGAGACAGCCCAAACCATAGAAATCAGCGTGGCCTTGGGTGGCAGCTTAGGCCACTTATGTTAATATGGCCCCCAGCAGCAGCACAGCCCACAGACATCATCCTGGCTTCTGTCAGCAGCACAGACCATATACACCAACATGGCCTCTGGTGGCATCGCAGACATGTCCAAGGATGTCCAATTCAGAAAGTGAACCATTCCTCATGCTGAGCCTTGGTTGTTGCCCAGAGCCCGGGCAGCTGTTGTGTGTGGGGGTGGGGTGGGGGGTGGACGAGGCGAGTCAGTGTCAGCTTAAGCTCCAGGCTGCTGCGCCCTACTGCGTTGACTCTGCTGGGCAATGACATGTTCCACTGTCCACCTCAGCCACCTGTTACCACTGTTGTGTGTCCAGTTCCACCTCTCTCCACAGCACACATCCTGCTCCATTTTTCAATCATTCCCACCTCTCCACATATTTGTTCATCATAGTGGCACCCACCTCTCGAGGGGGCAGGGCTGGCTTCCAATAAACAACTTTTTAAAAGCTCTGCATGGGCATGGTGGCGCATGACTACAGTTCTAAAACTCTGAGGACTGTGGGTTTGAATCCAGCCTGAGTGCCAGAGAAAGACCATGTCTGAAAGCAACAACAATTCTGAATAGAACTGACCTGCCAAGCCTTACACCTAAAAAATCTAGGGTACTTTAAACTGTGCAGTAAACACACGTGTATGTCAAATGGAGTTAGATTTGCGGATTGAATAATTATATAGGATTCTCCACATTTCTAACTGCCTAGTCAGGCATGTGAGAGTCACATCTAGCACAGATCAGTTTTTCATTCTGAAGTTTAAGCCCAAGTTTGTATACCATTGGTATCCTGACACTTGCCCAAGAAATGTCAGTAGTACCTTCAATCAATTGACCATTAAAAAACAAGCTCTCATTTTTTCTAAATGACTTATGGTGGAAATATAAGTCTACTCTTTTTTTAATGTTTTTTAATTATGTGAAAATGTGTGTATCTGTGTGTGGGTGTGTGCACATGTGGATACAGGTGCCCTGGGGAGAAGGTGCCAGAAGAGAGCTTTGCATTTCCTGCCGATGGAGTCACAGGCAGTTTCGATCCACCTAGTGTGGATACTATGAATGGAACTGGGATTCCTCTCCAGAGCAATAAGGACCCTGACCACCACAGCTGTCTCTCCAGCCCCTGGTGTTGCCTTTTGAGTGATGGGGAACCAAACCTCATAGAGTTCTCAAACATCTTGGCATGCCCCATTTGCAGCATGGGGTCTACAGAGAGAAAAGCCCACAAACAAATCAAGAAGGGAGGCTCCTTGAGAAAACGGTTTGAACTCTGAGGTGGCCTTTGTATCCCTGCCTCCTCTGCGCTCCGATGAGCCTGTCTCATGCTTTTCTCTTAGCAGTCCATCTACTTTCTACATGTTGGGAAGGACATAATTTTACTGTGGCGTGGTAGAAGCTTAAGAGCTGAACATGCAAATTATATCATTATAACTTCAAAAGAGGGTCAAACTCTCTTCTATTTCATTTTCCCCTTTAAAGTTGGCCCTTAATTGCAGCCTCTAGACCAAGCTGCATGTCTTGGCATAACTCCCATGCTGTTAAAAAAAAAAAGTTAAGGAATTCCTTCCTGCCTGTGTGTCCAGTCCACTTTCAACCTGGTCCCAGGCCAATGCTGTTCTCTTTAAGCTTGTCTAGACCAGGCCTTTGCCTGCAGTTCCACAACTGCCTAGGACTGAGTTTCCACTGTGGCTGTCTCACCTCCTCCTAATCACTCCCTGAAAGTGACCCATCTCACGATAATTCAAACATGTCTTCTAGGGGCAAGAGATTAAGTGTTGATAGAGTGCTTGCCTAGCATTCAAGAAGCCCTGGTTCAATCCTTAGCAGTGCATAAACTTCAGCAAAGAGCTGCACATCTGTAATCTCAACACTCAGGAGGCTCAGACAGGGGGATCAGGAGTTCAAGGTCATCTCCCTTAGCTACATAGTGAGTTCAAGGCCAGCCTGGAATATATGAGAGCTTATCTTTAAGGAAAAAAAAGCTAAAATGAGCGGATTCCAGGAGGCTAGGACTGCTCAAACATAGAGTACTCTCTAGAAAGTACAAGGCTGGGTTCAGTCACCAACATAGCAAAAACTAAGAGCAAATTAAAGTAAAATTATGTAAGTACAAGGGCAAGTTCCCTTTACAACTATATAGCATTCGACTCCTATGCTTACTGGATAAAGGGTTAGGGAAATGACATAGTATTAATGAGATCACTGGTGCACTGATGTACAAAGAGATCTGTTGATTTACTGGTCAATTATTGCTGTTATCATTGGTGGTGGTGTGAAACTGCTACTAAGTAAGATGGGAAAATAACATAGGCTTTTGTTTATTTTTACTGCTGTTTTTAATCTCAACACAGTAAGATTTTCAGTTATCTATTCAAAACCCCACTAAAGTAAAAATGTCTTTGGTGAACTAATTCATATTTACCTTCGCCTTGCTCCTTTGAGAATTAGCAAGTCTCTCAAAATGCCTTCCTGCTTTTCTCTTTGTCAGTACAATTGGAAAACCCTTCATTTTCTAGTCTATTATCATATCCTCAGCAGTGCCTCTGCCCTTCTGATGGTTTAAGGTGCCCTTCCTATGACCTTTTCTAACATCCTTACTTTTTTCTACATATACAGAGACTTGCCAAGCTGGAAGACACATATGCCCTACATTTGGGCACATATGTAGAACAATAATTTTCTATTTTATTTCTAAAGAACATCATGGGCCAAGGAACACTGGAGGACTTGGCACATCTTAGAAAAACAATCACTGTCTGACTATTCACTACACACCAAGGATGCAGCCTCCCATTCCTGTTTCCCTGTCCTTCAGCTGCTCTTTTACTCTAAAATTCCATGCAATGTGAAGTCCTCACTTGAATTGCTGTGGAATGATCCTCCTGTACACTTCGAATACATTAAATACGGCCTCCTCTTGTGTATTAGGCTGTCTCCAGAGTAGTAGTATAAGAAATTGATTCACAGGGTTATGGAAGCTAAGAAGTCTCATGACCTGCCAACCAAAAGCTGACATCCATGAGAGCAGGTGGTAGAGCTCCAGCCTGCACCGGAAACTTTTAGAACCAGGAGAATCAATGAGATAGGTTCCAGGTCAAGTCCAAAGTCACCCTGTTGTATAAGGTGAAGACTCCCCTTGTACAAGCCTGTTATGGTTTAGGTATAAACTGCTCTCATCCACTCCACCAAAGACCAAACGACTTGTGTGTTGAGGGCTTAGTTCCCAGTGCCGTGGTGTTCAGAACTGAGGCTCCAAGGGAAGAATTGAGAAATGCAAAGGCTCTCTTGTTGTCAATAGCTTGATCCACTGGTGGAGTTATAATGGGTGGTGTTCCAGTGAGGTGGTAGAAACTAGGAAGTGGGGCTTACTAGGAAGGAAATTCCTTGGAAGTTCTCATAGAAAGGGGTAACTGGTCCTGAGCCCTTTGCAGCCACTCTCTCTCTCTCTCATTCTGTTTCTCAACTGTCCTGAGGTGAACAGCTTTGCTCTGCCATGTACTCCCCACCATGATGCTGTACTTCACCCTGGACCAAAGAGCAATGGATCTGGCCAACTATACATTGAACTACAAGCTAAAGAATAAAACAAGCAAACATAAATCCTGTTCCTAATAGGAAAAGACCAATATCCCCACTCTAGTGCTCAGGAGGAGGGAGAACTCTCCTTCTCCTTTCTTTCTTGTTTTATTCAGGCTTGTAAATAAACAAATCAGGTTGGGTTGGGTGGTACCCAGCCACAGTGAGGAAAAGCAATTTGCTTTAGTCAATCTGTGTTTCAAAACACTGCTCACAGCCATCCCCAGAAATAGTTTAACCAGATTATCTGGCTGTCCTGTGGCCTAGACAGGGAAACCAGGTGCTAGTTATTTACTCATTGCTCTGGACAAATAAAGAAACAACTTGAGGGATAAAGGATTTTCTTTGGCTTACAGTTTCAAAGCACTCAGTCCATGGTTTCTTGGCCCTTTGTGTTTGGGCAGATCATCATAGTAGAACAGTGTATGGTAGAATAGTTTCTTCAACCTCATGATGGACAGCAAGCAGAAAAATAGGAAGGAAACAGGGGTGAGACACCAGTGAGGAACCCCACCCAGTGACCTACTCTCGTCAACCTATCTCCTAGACTTTGCACTACATCAAAATAGTCGAACCATTTAGGACCAACGCCCCAACACATGAGCCTTTATATAGTACACTTTATAACTAAGCCATAGCAACACATAAAAGCCATGAAGCCTTTACATTCCCAACATAAGTCCTCCTTATCTCTGACAGCATACTTCCTAAAAATCTGTTGAGCAGTGTTTTAATATTTTTAAAAGATTTATTTGATGTTGTCTTAGAGTTTACTATTGCTGTGAAGAACCACCATGACCATGGCAACTCTCATAAAAAACAAACAAAAAACAAAACAAACAAACAAACAAAAAACCCACAGAATTTAATTGAGGGTGACCCACAGTTTCAGAGGTTCAGTCCATTAGGATCATAAAGCATGGCAGCATGCAGGAAGATGTGGTGCTGAAGCTGAGAGCACTACATCTTCCAGGTTGCAGGAAGTTGACTGGCTGTCACACTGAGGGAAGCCCGCCCTCACAGTGACACACTTCCTCCAACAAGGCCACAGTGCCATTCCCTTTGGGGGCCATTTTCTTTCAAATCACCACACAGGTATTTGTGTATGCTTGTTCACATGCCCGTGGGTGCCTAAAAAGGCCAGAAGAGAGCTTCAGATACTCTACAGCTGGCTTTACAGGTATTCTGTGATGTGGGTACTTGTAACTTATATATCATATTTTTTAATTTTTTTTAAATCAAATAACAAGACTGGAAAGTTGGACAAGTGATTAAGAGCACTTACTGGCCTTGTAGAAGACCTGAGTTCTTACTGGCCTTGTAGAAGACCTGAGTTCTTACTGGCCTTGTAGAAGACCTGAGTTCTTACTGGCCTTGTAGAAGACCTGAGTTCATTCCCAGCATCCACATGGTGGTTTATAATCTGTAATTCCAGTTCCAGGGATCTGAAACCTTCTCCTGACCTCTGTGGACACCAAGCATGTATGTGGTACATAGATATACATGCAAGCAAAGCATAGGTACACATAAAATAAAATAAATATTTTTTTAATTTAAAATAAAATTAAGAAGCAAATATACTCAATTATCTCCCTTACCAAAAAGTCTTGAGATAGGGTGGCTCCTGGTCCCATAAAAGGAAGAGCCCTCACCTCACCTACTCTGATGTCTTCTACCTTTCTGTTCAAGTGTGGGCCAACCACTTTCTAATAGATACCACAGTCCAGGAATCATAGACAGACACGACAATATCCAAATTAAGAGGACATTCCCTCGATCTCTCTCTCTCTCTCTCTCTCTCTCTCTCTCTCTCTCTCTCTCTCTCTCCTTTGTTTGTTGTTGTTGTTGTTGTTGTTGTTTTTCAAGACAGGGTTTCTCTTTGTAGCCCTGGCTGTACTAGAACTTGCTCTGTAGATCAGGCTGGCCTTGAACTCACAGAAATCTGCTTGCCTCTGCCTTCTGAATGTTGGGATTAAAGGCATATACCACCATCTCCAGGCACCACTTCCTTTCTTAATCTCTTTCAAGGAAAAGAAACCTTTCATTTAAGTCTATTTAACCAATAGACTTCTCTCTAACTGGACAGGATGAAGCATGCAGACTCTTTTTGAGACCAAAGTGAGCAATGCCATCGAGGCACAGTTGGTGTGTGCTGTACTAGAGAATACTCACAGGTCTCCATAGAGGACTGCACTTAGATAAAGTCAAGCAGGATTCAGTGTCAGTGCTATGCCAGCACAGAGACTTACTCTATGCCATTTAGTCATTTACAAGGAAGCTGGATCATCAGGAATGTACCAAAGACAGTTTCCAGTCAGGGGAATGGGCTTGCTGGTATGAGAACACGTGTAATTGGAACGTCAGCCACTTGGACAAGGTCTGTTTCCAGTTCTGGTGCCAACTACAGACAGATATCATAGCTCTTCCTGATCTAGTTTGTTGCTAGGCTACATAAGAGAGCATAGGCTAAGACCTTGGTTCCAGTGGCAGAGTTCATCTTGCCTCATTCCTGAATATCACCTGGGGAAAGATTGTACACTTTGACCACACATGCTCTACTAGCCACAGTGTCAATCAAGTGGGAGGAACAGTGAATCCTGCACCACAGCTGGTTGGCACTCTCCAGCTGTTGCTAGATCTCAGTTCTCAAGTCATCAGGTTTTGCCCTTAAACACTGAAAAGTTTATCTGTCTTCTCTCATCCAATGTTGCAAATAAGGAAACTGAGACTTGGTCAGGTTCTAGAATACTCTTCCTAACTTATTTTCTTTATCTAACTTGATGTGATATAGCTGATCCAAAATGTTGTAATTTCATGTGGGTTTGTGGGTCCTTCTGTCTTGTTTGGAATATGTCATCAAGCCTAAGAGGTCATTTAATTTTTTAGGTACCCTTACTGTTGTTGATGTGAGAATTGCCTTCATTCCTCTATCTTGTTCCTCCAGAGTCACCTAGGGGAACCACATACTATTAAAAAGACTCTAACTTAAAACCTTTCATCCAGCCAGGTGCATGCTTTTAATCCCAGCACTCTGGAGACAGAGGAAGATGGATCTCTCTGAGGCCAGCCTGTTCTACAGAGCAAGTTCCAGGACAGTCAGGACTATACTGGAAAAACCCTGTCCATTATTTTCCATCTCTTTATTCCTCTGTATGCTGTTTTAAACAGATGTATAGCTTCATTCTCCAGATCATCAGTTCAGTTTTGACTTTCCTGTTGATCACCCTGATATGGAGATTATTTATAATGAATTTTATTAGTGAATATAACTTACGTACTGAAAAGGAGTAGCAACCCAAAGTGTAGAGTTTATGAAGAACCTCAAGTGAGCATGTTTCCATGTTACAGATGAAGAGAGGGAACCAGACAAGGTAGCTCATGCCTGTAATCCTAGCACTTCAGTAGCTGTATTAGTCATTGTTCTACAGTTATGAAGAGACACCATGACCAAGAAAACTCTTATAAAGGAAAACATTTAGTTGGAGGCTTGCTTACAGTTTTAGAGGGTTAGTCCATAGTCATCATGGTGGGAAACAGATAGACATGACTCTGGAGCAGTAGCTAAGAGCTTTAAATCTTGATCCACAGAGGGGAAGAGAGAGACAGAGAGAGACAAAGACAGAGACAGACAGAAAGACAGAGAGACATAGACAGAGACGGAGAGAAACTGGGCTTGAATAGGGCTTTTGAAACTTGTGCTAGGTGTGTGAGGGGAAGGAGGGGAAACACCGTAAAACAGCTTGACCACACAGCTGCCATGACAGGCCTAGAGGCCCAGACACGGCTTCTGTGACAGGCTTACTGGCAGGCAACACCCAGATCCAGGAAAAGCCAAAGCCATAAGCTGACAACACCCAGGGATCCACCCAGGGATGGAGAAGTACCTAACATCCCAAACATTCCAACCATTAGATAAGATAGCTGGATGTCCTTGAGCCTAGCACACACCTATTTCCCCTTCTTACCAAGAAACCCCTAAACAATTGTCAGCCAATCAGGGTCCCCTCACCCCAACCTCTGCTATGATTAAAAACTCTACCCTGCCTGGACTCAGGGTTCTCTGCTCTCACCACTGCACTAGACAGACAGAGAGACCAAGCTCTGAGCTTCAAAATAAAGGCTCTTTGCTTTAACATATGAGATTTAGTCTCCGTGGTGGTCTTTTGGGGGTTCCCACAGTCTGGGCATAACACTAGGGGCTCTGCTATAGGACCCTATTGCCACATACTAAGCCTTGTGATAGGAGTGTGCCACTTAATGCAAATTAAGGTTTGTCCCCAGACCTCCCAATCCTATATATTCTTTGTAGTCTGGAATAAAATCAAGCTGATTCACCAAAATCTGTCTCCTGGAGAGCAATCTCTATTCATGCTCGTGAGCCATCAAAGCATTCTATCACTCCATCTGCCACATCCCCATCTCTGCCTGGTGGCCAACAGGCCCAGAGGGAAAGAGGACCTCCGCAAGAAACTCTTTTGTGTAGGATGGTAATCCAGTGAGCTCCCAGAGATCTGCCTGTCTCAATCCCCAAGTGAAGGGGTTACAAGCACATGCAGCTACGCTGGGTGCTCAGGTTTTAAATTCAGATTCTCATGCTTGTACAGCAAGCACTCTTATCCACTGAACTACATCCCTACCTGTCATTATTGTTTCAAAGCATTATTATCACTAAAGTAATGTCATATGGAACTACTATCTCCACAATGTCTGGAAAGAGAAAGAGAGGTTGGGGAAGACATTTGGGAAAAGTGGATGATAGCACCCCCCCCCCTCCCTGACATCTTGAAAAGTGCCACTCCCCAAATAAATAAAGCAACAGGCAATGGTGGCTAGCGGGAACCAGGTGTGACCAATGAGCACCAGTAGCTCTGGAGGCCTGAAGTATAAGAGGCGTAAAATAGGACAGTGGGCACAGTAAGACAGGAGCCACATCTTCTGGGGTCTCCTATAGCATATTCCCGTTCTGGAAACAAGGGATGTCGTCAACTCGTTTGAAGAGCAGAGAGTAGAAAAACGTTTCTGGAAGAGAAAGATGGCTAGCAGGGGCCTGAAAGCAGACAGACAGTCAATGCTCCACCCAAGTCAGCAGCCAGTGTGCTGCAGGCCTCCTTACACTGTGGTGACTTTGGCACGTTCTAGCAGGAGGAGAAAGAAAGAGTGTTTGAACTGCCTGCTTATGTCGTTAAGGTCTCTCACCACCCTCTTTGTCAGGACATTACGCCAGCCAATTTTCTAAACCATAAGGCTTCGAAATAAGAGTATCACATACATTGAAGACATTTTAATTTAACTTGTCTGAGAGCTGGAAACTCTCCTCTTGTAAAGTTCAGCACATTCCTCAAAGCTGCCCTCACCTCCCCGCTGGGCTGAGTCAGGCAAGGAAAGGGCCTCCTTGTTAACACAACCATCTTAGGCCATCACACCAAGATGCCTTCTGCTGAGCTCCAAGACTAAACCTGCCCTGATTGCTTGGAAAATTACAACTCCATAAAGACAACTGCTTCACTGGTCTTTTCCAAAAATGTCTCTTTGAAATCCTTTTCTGTCAACCATTTTATTCTTGTTATCAATTTCCCCAGCCATGAACTTTTAAATGGAAACAATTTAAAGTTCCATTTGATTTTATTTTCAGATATTTTAATTCTCATTTGCTAGTCTTTTATTTCAAAAAAAGAAAGAAAAAAGAGAAAATGTCTAAAAGGAGCAGAGAGAGGAGAATGTGTGCACCTGGGGTACCATGGCAGCTAAGGACTAGGTTCTAGCAGGTACACAGTATAGAATCTAAACTCATTTCCTTGTTAAAATATATGACTCCATGGGTGTGGAATAGCAGTGTAATTCTTTTGGATTTGCAAAAGGTGTTTGGCTAAGTTTCAGGACAAGGAATGAGGTGAAGAAATGGAGATTGTATAAAGCTGTGTGCTTAGACTAGCTCACATCTGACAATACCCAGAAGGTGTTGATGAATGAATTCCCTACATTTTCTAGAAAAGGCTCTAATTTTAACTCTGCCCAATTCATCAAACTTATAATCACATATAGTGACACAGGATATTAATTTTACAGATGGCCCAATTCATCTAGTGCAATGCTAGGCACTTAGTTCAATAAATGTTGAATTTAATCAAGAGGAAACTGTTGATGTTTTACATGATGGAATTGCAATTGTAAATTAGTTCATTAGGCAGAAAGAAAGTAAAATATAAATACAATAATATTGGAAAGAGATAAATGAATTCTGCCCTCTTGGACTCAAACAATCAATTTTAAAAGTATGGCATTAAGAAAGGTCAATTTAATATACTTTTACAATATAAAAACACTGCAAACTAAACATAATTAATGAATGACTTCCTTCTCCCTACAAAATTAGTAGAGTCCACATAGCATCATATACTAGTCACAAAAGATAATAGTTTGTTCACCTCTGCTGTGTACAGACCACATCTGGAAACTGTGTTTTAAGCTAGAAACTGCATTGAAAGAGGATCATTAATCAAGAGACCACAGAGTCAAGGGAAGGAAGGTTGCTAGTCTAATAATGGGGGGAGGGAAGATCCTGTATTATGTGGGTGGGCCCAAAGCAATCAGAAGTGTCTACGAGTATGAGAAAGAGAGATGGGATATAAAGGAGCCTCAGAGACAGCAGGGTAATAAAGACTGTGGGTTGTTTTTTTTAACCTGTTTTTAAATGATTTTACAATACAGTGAGACGTGGTGCTTCATCACAGGAGGTTTATGGTTTGGTGGTGAATATGGCCTGTGTAGACAGTGGCAGATAAACGGTATGTTTCTGTGATGACCTGAACACTGTAGCACTAAAATTAGTTACCAGTTGTCACCACGACAAACTGACAAAATTAAATATTGCTTGGTGGTTTTATTTTATTTTATTTTTTATTTCTGTCTCATGCTGAGGATTAAACCCAGGGCTTTGTGTAGGCTACGTATGTGGTCCACCACTAAGTCACACCTCACTCCCAAATTGTCAATTTCTTGTTTGTTTGTTTGTTGTTCTTCAAGACAGGGTTTCTCTGTGTAGCCCTGGCTATCCTGGAACTCACTCTATAGACCAGGCTGGCCTCAAACTTAGAGATTCACCTGCCTCTGCCCCCCAAGTGCTGGGATTACAGGTGTGCACTACCACCATCCAACCCAAATTATCGATTCTTAACACAACGTAGTTTTATTATCTTACAGTTCGAGAGGCCAGAGGTCTGAAGTTGATCTTGATAAACCAAGATCAGCCACCCAGCAACCTCGTTTCCATCCACACCTTGTTTCCTCTGTGCCGTTCATTGTTGTAGACAGCTAGAGATGCCATGAAAACCACCGAAGACTGTGAAATTTAAACAACAGCGAGGCATTTTATTTTCTCACAATTCTGGAGTCTATAAATCCAAGATCAAGGGGCTAGCAGGGTCCATGTTCTTGGCTTGTAGATGTCAGCCTACAGATGGTCTTCCTTCTGTGTCTATGTGGGCATTCCAGGTGTCTCTTTCTCTTCTTGTGTTAATAATGTTTCTTCTAGAATAATAAGGCCTTACTCTGTGACTTCTTTTAACTTCATTTACCTCCTTAAAGGCCCTTTTCTCAGACTCAGTCATATTGTAGGTATGGCTTAAATACATAAATTTAGGGGAACACAATTCAGTCCATAATAGTTATGCAATCTAACATATTCCCACTTTCCAGGGATCAGAATATGGGTAAACTTGAGAGACTGTGTCCCCTATCACAAAACCCAAGAAATCCTTGCTAAAATGAGTGAACAGATAGATTTTGGATGAATGCTAAGGCACTGATTCTTGTAGCAAAGTTCAGAGGAACCTCTCCTTCAATCTGATACCTCAGGGAAATTGTTCTAGGAGATTGACTGATACATAAACTATTAGTTTGGAAAAGAGTAGGGAAAATATTAAGCATCATATAGCCAAATGCTCAAATTTGAATAAGAATTAAAGGCTCAGAGAAGTTGAACCTTGCATATAATCTAACTTTCTACTCTTGATCTAGGACCAGTCAGTCACTTGAGTTAAGATTTTGCATCCCATGGGAAGTGCTGCTCTGAGGAGAAGACAAAGATGACAAGGTTAGGTTAGCAGAGAACAGAAGGAAGACAGCTCGTCAGACGAAAGCACCCCTAGGGACTTGAAAAGCAAAATAAATGAAGTGCCATGTTCCAAATATGATCTGAGGAGGACTTATTAGACAAGACTGGGAACTTTTCCTCTTTTCTACAGAATGGAATATGCAGTCTCTACGTCACAAGATTAGTGTGCAGTTTAAAAAATAAATGAGCTTGGCATGGTGATGTGTACCTTTATTCCCAGTACAGAGGTTGAGGCAGGCAAATTATGAGTTCAGGACTAGCCTGAGCTACATAGTAAGACCCTTCCTTTAAAATAAAACAAAACAGAAAAAGATGTTGAACTTGTCATGACTCATTACTATACCAGAAGGAAGCTGAGAGCAGCCCAGGTCAGAGGCCACAAGTAAAATGTTTATATATAGGTTTGTCCAAAAGCTGGCATATCACTTACACCTCAGAAATACCTTCTATTCTCATCCCTATTTTGAAGTTATGCAATTTGTATATTCACCCTTAGATACTGTTGTTTAATGTATTAACAAAGATGTATAGATCTCACCATATTATGAATTTGCTTTCATTATTTACTTTTATTTTATCATATGTAGCTACTGTTGTAATGCTGTTTTCTTTAACCCTAAGAAGGTTCCCATATGCTGCAAAATCCCCTGGCAGACACTGTATCACACATGCACACACACACACACACACACACGTGTACACATGAAAGTGCATACACATATATGCATACACATGTACGCACACATGTATGCATACACCCACATATACACACTCATATACACACAGACATATGCATACATGCATAAACACACATGCACACAAACATAAAAAGAGTTCTTGAACCAACTGAAAATAATGAAGGACATGAGATAAAAGACCACTCCAGGGGTTGGGGATTTAGCTCAGTGGTAGAGCGCTTGCCTAGCAAGTGCAAGGCCCTGGGTTTGATCCTCAGCTCCAAAAAAAAAAAAAAAAAAGAGATGAGCTCTCTCTCAAACCCTTGAGCTGGGCGGTGGCTCACGCCTTTAATCCCAGCACTCGGGAGGCAGAGCCAGGCGGATCTCTGTGAGATCGAAGCCAGCCTGGGCTACCAAGTGAGCAGCACAGGAAAGGCACAAAGCTACACAGGGAAACCCTTTCTAGAAAAACAAAATACAAAACAAAACAAAAAAAAGACCACTCCAAAATCTTTGATACAATGTTTGTATGTGGCATGTAGTGGCCCTTACCATCAGAGGCACTCCCCGACTCTCATTAACTCTATCAGGTACTGTGGCTTAAGTTCAACTTCAGCACCTGAAAATGATGGAGTCTGGGTAGAATCTGCCTGTTGTTATCAAACTCTGTTATTCCATGCGGTGGTGCACGACTTTAATCCCAGCACTTGGGAGGCAGAGCCAGGTCAATCTCTGTGAGTTCGAGGCCAGCCTGGTCTTATAGAGCGAGATCCAGGACAGGCTCCAAAGCTACACAGAGAAACTTTGTCTCAAAAAACCTGGGGTGGAGGTGGGGATCAAGCTGGAGCTTTAGCTGTGTAGTGGGAGTTACTGCTCTTTCTTTCCTTTGAGGTCTTGCTCGGCTTCTGGGTCGGCTGCTTCTTCCTGGTGGAATTTAACCAAGTCTCTCTGTTGGAGGCTGGTCACTGCTTACTTTGCAGGTCTGGGAAATGTGCTTGGCCTGTTCCCCATATGCTCTGCCCTGCTGGGTTTTGCAGATCTGAGCTGGGCTGTGGATTTATTTAGTTCCAGGAGACTGGGGTCGGCTTTTCACATTCCTGGGTCTTATGTGTCTGAAAACCTTCGGTCTGGCTTTAAGAACAATCTTACGGTGTAACCCTAGCTCCTGAATGGTAACATAAATTTGGTAATAATAATAAAACAGAATCACGGAGCTATCAGAGACTATTAGCGCAGGCCATGAATTAAGTTACAGCGAATCCATTCAAGGATAAAGATCTCCCCTGGGAGAGAATTGAATTCAAGACCTCAGCTTTGCTGGCACTTCCCAAGTCCACTTCCTCTAAATATTAAGTTTTCCAGATCCATAACCCAGTGATGTATGTTCCCAGCTTGTCTTTGGATATTCTTCTAAAAGAAAGCCACTTCACTAACGACAAAAAGCCTGATACTTTTTAAGGTCCAGGTAGCCAGATACGCACCCAATTAGAAACACAAGGGTCTCCATGTCTCTCTATGGTCCCCAAGACCACAGATTTGTTTCTTTGGATCATAATGACATCTGCAGCCTCGCACATGATAAACATTCAGCAAATATTTACAAATACAAATATAAACACAAGTTGGATTAACAAGTGAGTTAATGCAACATATGTGATTTTAACTGAAATGCTCACTTCAAGGATCATTTAAGACCTTGTACCTGAAAACATTCATAAAATCCTAACTCCTGGGCTACAAGGTAGCTCAGCAGGTAATGATGTTTGTCAAGAAAGCCTGATGACCTGAGTTCAATCCCCAGGTCCCACATGGCAGAAGGAGATTTTTGATTTTCTCAAGTTATCCACTAACCCCCAGAAGAGCCCGGTGGCACACAAACACCCATACACATAGACACATTTATACACACACAAGTACATAAATGTGATTTTGAAAACTTAAATCCCAAATTCTATGTAACTGAGTAAGATGGATCCACTAGTGCCATACACCTGTCCCCTCGAACCCTTCCTTCAAGCTGTATTCTCTGATAACTGCAGACACTCCTTTATGCCCACTTGAATAGACTTCAGTTATTAAAAAAAAAAAAAAAAAACTGTTTCAAAGGAAAAAAATGTGCAACTGATAGGCTTTACAATTGCTGCCAGTCCCCCTCCATCGACGGTACCTCTTTTAGGGGATTCCAACTTCCAGAGGCCCAGCACCCTTACAAAGTCTTCTACAGTGCATTTACATTTCAAGGTGCTGAGGTTCCTACCATCTTTCTTCCAGACACTGGACACTGTCTCACACTATCTGTCCACCATCAAGACTTACCTTTCTCTTCAGTACAAAGCTGACCTGAAGGGCTCTAGGTTTGGGGGTTTGCTCTCAGCAGATTCCTGTTTAATATGGTATGTTTCCTGGCTCATGAGTGTATGACCTACTACATCCATTCCTGCAAAATGGCAGGTGGACATCAACATATCAAGGTCACTTCTTATTGTACCGTATCAATACCTGCTTACTTTACCTGTGCATGAATCCAGCCCAAGAACAGACTTTTCTCCCCATTCTTCGCTCTGATACCTTCAGAGACTTTGAGAATGGCCTCTTCTTTCTTCTCTCTCTCTCTCTCCCTCTCTCTCTCTCTCTCTCTCTCTGCCTTAGGGGAGAATGAGGAACTTCTCAGGGGCTAGGTCTTTCTTCAACTAAGAGAGCAATAATTTCAGGGTTTTTCATAATGTGTTTCATATGAGATAATCAAGCTAAAAGAGATGTTGTTGCCTTTCTCACATTTAACATTGGATGATTAGTGGCAATAATTTAGGATCTAAAAGGTATAATGTGTGTGTGTGTGTGTGTGTGTGTGTGTGTGTGTGTGTGTGTGTGTGTTTGTGTTATGATGTATAGATAACATAATTTTGAAGACTAAAACTGAATTCACTAATAATACGGTCTAGATCTAAACTATGAAACGTCCTTTACACTGCACAGTGTGTGCTAACAACTGTTTTGTCCTCTACTCTTGGGGTTATGTGACATCTAAAATGACTTCATGAGGTTCTGTTGCAGGTGTCAATAGGACTAACGTGAGCTTAGTTATATATCCTCAGTCTCGTCAGGATATCCATCTTTCCTGTAGGAAAAGCAGACCTCCATCCCTGGCCCATGGGGTTTTTTTGTTTGTTTGTTTGTGTTTGTTTGTTTTTTGGATTTTTTTTTTTAGTGGAGAATTTTCTTATCTGAGATTCTTTCAATATACAGAACATGGACATTCTCTATTTGTTATAATTTCCATTGCTAGGATAAAATATTTTACAAGGGCATCTATGACTGACAGCTCCAGGGTGCAGTCCATCTTGGCAGCAGGAATTTGAGGCAGCTGCACTCAGAAAGCAGAGGGAAGCCAGGTGTGGTAGTACAGGTCTTTAATCCCAACAGGCAGAGGATGCTTTAATCAGGAGGCAGAGGATGGAGGAGCTCTGTGAGTTGAAGGCCATCCTGGTCTACACAGTGAGTTCTAAGACAGCCAGTACTATAGAGAGAGACCCCATCTCAAAATAAATAAGTAGCTAACTAAATATATATGAACACAATGGGGGACACATCATTATGCTGAGCAAACTTTCTCTTTTTTTATACAGTGCAGGACCTAAGCTCAGCTGTGTAGTCATCTTGCACAGGGTAGGCACACATGCACATGTATATTATTTAGAGCAAAGTTAAACCATTTCATGAAAATTACCTCTTCCCAAAGCTCAATGGCTTAAAAAAACTATTAATCATTAGCTGACTTCTTGATAGTATAGCCACTAAGGTGAGTGTTGCCATTAGGCAGCTGCTGCATGGTAATCATTCTAGAATATAGGTTTTGAGTAATTTAAGTATCTTCTCCATACTACTCTTATAATTGCTATAACAAAATGCCTGATGAAAACAACTAGTGGAAAGAAGCATTTGTTTTGGGTCACAGTTGTGAGGGGCAGTTCGTCATGATAGAGAAGGCATGGTGACAAGAACAGCCCCAGCTTTGGGGCTGGAGGGTAAAGGTCTCATGGCCAGAAGCAGAAAAAGATGAAGGCTGGTGCTCAGCTCCTTTCTCATTTTCCTCTCCTCGGTGTGGACCCAATAGCCCATGGATGGTGTCCCCCACATTCACTGTAGATCGTTCCTCCCCAGTTAAATGTCACTGGAAACACCCTCTCAGACACATCCCCAGGGTGTGTCTCCTAGGTCATTGGCAATCCAGTCCGATTGACCAAGAAGATTAGTCATCACACAAACTGAAGTGAGCTTAAAAACAGTTCACTTGTGGTTAAAAAAGTGACTCACAAATCAACCTACCACTTTACCCTATAAATATACTTTCTCTTCCCTGGAAATCATCACATAGTGATTAATTGACCCCTTCTTATATAATGAGCAAACTGCTAATAAGACAAGACAATTCTCATTGTTAAGTTCTATGGAAGAAATACACTAATCTCAAGCTTTAATGCTTCCATATGCCTTTTCTGTTCGATAAACACGCAATGGTTACTAATGAAGGTCTACTCCTTTTCAGTGTCTTATTTACCAGTGTGTTGATATGCCATGTCAGACTATCTTTTCTGCAGAGTAAACTAAGCTTCTAAACATAAACAAAGGGATGGATTCTAAGGTGGCATTTTGTTGACAATGGATTTTTGTTCTGAGCAAAAACAAAGGTTTTTGGTTTTTTTTAATAAGTAATGACTTCAACTACAGAGGAAACATTTAAAAACAGAAATATGTTGATAGAAGCTGGAAACAGTGGAGACTTTTTATTTTTATTGTGCTTTGTGAAAGAGTTTTTTTAAAAGAATTAAGAGGCTGCTAAATATAAAATACTTTTGAAGAGTTGTGGTTCTTTGTAAAAATAGGACTTAAAGGATGGTCAGCTTTTGTCTCTGAGGAATAAGTAAGTCTAGAAAATGTTTATAAATGAATATATTTTCCAACTCAGAAAATAAAAGCCTATATATTCTTCACAATCATAGAAAACAGATTTATTTACTGCCGAGGAAAACCAAGGAGTTTATTGGTTAAAACTATTATGAGGTCTTCCGGTTGGTCTAGGTCCCTCACGCAATCTGACCACCTGGTAGCTGATCAGACACCACGCGTCTGCTGAGGAGAGAGAGAGAAGCTTCCTTTTGGAATCTGGGAACTTGTAAGTGTTGAAGACATCCAAGCCTGACTTCACAAATCTAACTTCCACCCAGACCTACTGGCAGGGCGCTGAGGCACCAGGTGAGTAAGGCTCAACTCAGGGTCACATCCCCATCTCCAAACCCCCATGACACTTGACTCTCAGGACTACATTCCAGAGAACTACTTCTCAGGCCACCCGTGACTGTCTCACGGTAGCTTTGGCCCCAAATCATTTCCTGCTACATTTCCTTTCTTCATTGCCATGGAGAAAATTGTGATGGGGCATGAACAGCTAGAGTCGGGAGCCAAATAACACAGTCTATTTGAAAAGAACATTCTAATATCCCCCAGTTTAAAAAAAAAAATAGTATGGCTTGTAATCTTAAAAGCCAGTCTAAAAACTTAGAACTACCCCAAAGACCACAGGATAGACCACAGGGTGGTGGATAACAGTGAAACTAGCCCACAGGGGCTGAGGCAGGAAAGGTCCCCAGTTAGAAGAGGCAGGTTTGATGTTTTGCTTCACCAAGGCCTCTGCCCATAGCACAAAAGATTGAGGGAATGGGGTGGGAGAGATAGATGGGTTAGCAGTTAAAAGTCCTTGCTGCTCTGCCAGAGAACCCAGGTTCTGTTCCTAGCACCCACATAACAGTTCACAACCATCTGCCCCAGGGGATCCAATGCCCTCTTCCGACCTCCATAGGCACAGGCACACACATGATGCACAGACATACACTCAGGCAAAACACCCATACACATGAAATAAAAATAAATAAATCTTTAAATTAAAAAAAGTATGAAGCAAGAGTGTCAAACAGTCTTTGCTTATATGAATTCCATAAAGATAAATTATAGTGATTAATAGTATGTATTATTGAGGATAGTTAGGAGCCAAGCTTATATCCTATTAGTCTCTCTACTACATCAAATATGTGAATGCAGTATTAATTAAAAAACAATCATGTTAGGCAATTCAGCTATAAAGCAATGGCTTCCTGCTCTCCTACCTTATGTGGGAGCATACATGCACACACATACACACACACACACACACACACACACACACACACACACACACGCCCGTGTGTGTGTGTGTGTGTGTGTGTGTGTGTGTGTGTGTGTGTGCATGTTCAGAGCACTCACAAAAGCACAGAGAAGAGAAAGATAAGTAGTGAAAAACAACTAAGGGAAAAGTAGGACTGACTTGGAAATCAAAATAAACTCACATCTGAAATGAAGTGATTAATAAAGTAGCCAAAGAATAGCCCTCAGACATGAAAGCAATGCCAGAGCAGGGACGTCTTCCAATACCCCACATGGAATAAGGGATTCATTTTCCTGTACCAACTGCAACAATATACACAAAGCTAGCCTTCCACTCTAGTCATAACAAAATTTGCTTGAAACATATACAGAGCAAAGGAAAGAATTTGGGTTTTGAATATTGAGAATTCAAGAAGACAGAAATTATTTCCTCTGAAGACTGACTATAGTAGATATGTGTGTATGTATATAAGCTCCCGCTGTATATATATTCTGAGACTAAATCAGTGAAGTTCCTCTCTCTTTTATCTGGATAGCCTAGAATAATTTCATAGTCCTACAGTTGTTTTTATGAGACTGCAAGTGTTCGTGTTAATAGGCATCCAGTTAATGGAGATGAAAGAACAAAAACAGAACTTTCAGCTGCAGGTTTGGTTTTGTTTTGTTTAACAAGAAGGAGTGCCCTGAGTGAATTGTGTGATGGCTTGGGAGAAACAGTTGGTAGTGTTCTGTGTATATTAATGCCATTTGCAAAGCTACAGACTAAGTTGTAGATCCATATATGACAATGAAAATTTAAGTTTTCACTACAACCATTAATTAAACTAAGGTAGATCTTGTTCATAAGATGAACTTTCTTTCTGTCCATGTATGGAACATACCTCTATATTAAACTTAAAAATGTAAATAAACAAAAAATAAAAGAGAAAAGCTCACCTTTTTTTCTGATGAATTAACAAAAAAATCATACCACAAGGTATTCATTCATGATTTCTTAAGTAATTTAATTAATTTTTAAGGTTTACAGATGTTTTATAGGCTTTTAAATAGGAGAGTACATGACCATTAAAATAGCAGGATAAATATTATCAGCAGGAATTTATGAGCACAAAGAGAGTAGTTTGAAGATGATGCTTTCCAAATTTTGCTCCATTTAGTTCAGGACATCTCCCATTCACTTTACCTTACTATGCTTTAAAATATTTTATGGGTCTTTTGTGAAATACTGAAGGTTACTGAATGTATGACTTGTTTTTGCAAATCAAATGTTTCTTTAAAATTCAAAAATTTTTCAATGAGGTTTAATTAGGCAAAGAAGTGGTTCAGAACTCATTTTAAAACATGCATGATAATTAGGGAACATCAAAGAGTATTGTCACATTCTAAACTGTAAACAACTGACTGTTAATGGTTTAACAAATTCCAGATATTACCCGATAGTACAGAGAACTGAAGCCTGTCGTTTTAAAGGCAAGTGTATATCAAGCTAACAATCCCTTGTCTCAAAAAGCACTTACACCGGTTATTGCATTTACCATTGCATAGGTCAAAGTTCATGAATTTTGGGGGCTAGGAAAGATCTCAGCAAATGAGTCCACTTACTTAGCCAATGTCATATGATAACCAAAAGAGCGAACTCAAGACAGTTTTTTTGATTCCAAGCTAGATCCCTCTCTTTTCCACTTAACTTTATCTCACAGGACTGCTTCCTAAGCTTATCATGGTATAATATTTTTGACATAGTAAGGTTTTTAATTTTTATTTTTATTACTATTATTTTTATTATTATTGTTTTTTCAAGATGGGGTTTCTCTGTGTAACAGTCCTGAGTGCCCTGGAACTCACTCTGTAGACCAGGCTGGCCTCAAACTCACAGAGATCCACCTGTTTCTGCCTCCGGAGTGCTGGGATTAAAGGTGTGTGCCACCACCACCTAGCCACAGTAGGTTTTTAAATCTTGAGAATAAGTCACGAGGGTATACCAACAAATGAGGGGAAGAAAGTTTCTTTCTTCCAGGAATTCAGATTCTTGTGGAAAGAGCACATATGCATTATGGTGGTTTGAAAGAAAGTGGACCCCAAAGGAGTGGTACTATTAGGAGGTGTGGCCTTCTTGGAGTAGGTGTGGTCTTGTTACAGGAAGTTTGTCACTATGGAGGTGGGCTTTGAGGTCTTATATATGTTCAAGATACTGCCCAGCGTTTCAGACCACTTCTTGTGGCCTATGAGTCAAAATGTAAGAACTCTCAGCTCCTTCTCCAGCACCATGCCTGTCTGCATGCTGCTTTGCTTCTTATAGTGATGATAATGGACAGAATCTTTGAATTGTGAGTGAGCTACCCAAATTAAATGTTTTCCTTAATAAGAGTTGCCGCCGGGCGGTGGTGGCACACGCCTGTAATCCCAGCACTTGGGAGGCAGAGGCAGGCGGATCTCTCTGAGTTCAAGGCCAGCCTGGGCTACCAAGTGAGTTCCAGAAAAGGCACAAAGCTACACAGAGAAACCGTCTCAAAAAAAAAAAAAAAAAAAAAAAAAAAAAAGAGTTGCCATACAGTGTGATCAGGATCTACCCCTAGTTCATGAGCTGGCTTTCTGGATCCCATTACCTATTGTCGAACACCTTGCTCACCCTTGAGGCAGAGGAGAGGGGCTGGGTCCTGCCTCAACTGAATGCACCAGGCTTTGCTGTCACCTCATAGGAAAACTTACCCTTTTGGAAGAGGGGAGGAGAGGTGGGTTGAGAGGGTTAGCGGGGGGTAGGGGGAGTGGGAGGAGGGATAAGAGGGGGATCTGTGGTTGGTATGTAAAATTAATAAAAAAATAAAATAAAAAGAGTTGCCATGGTCTTGGTGTCTCTTCACAGCAATAGAAACCCTAACAAAGACACTCATGATAAGAAAATGCTCTGAGTAAGTGTGAGAAATCCTTTTCCTCCCGAGCTTGTAGGACATGGAGAGGCTTTCTCACAGGGCATCGCTGCCCCGATCTGCCACACTTCGATTGCAATTATCATTTTCGATGATTGCGCTGCCCTTAGAGTTCTTTTTGTTTTGTTTTATGCGACAGGGTTTCTCTGTGTAGCCCTGGCTGTCCTAGAACTCACTCTACAGACCAAGCTGGCCTAGAACTCAGAGATCCACCAGCCTCTGCCTCCCGAGTGCTGGGATTAAAGGAGTGTGCCACCACGCTCAGCCCCCTTACAAGTCTTAATACTTGTATCTCCTGCTGAGGCCAGTATCACATGCATTTCACAGCTGGGCAACCATAGCTTGGGAAGCATGACCAGCCTGCAGCTACACACACTGAAACCTGAACAAGCTGAGGTGGAACCCATTACTCCAGGACTTTGGTCAAACAGCAATCACTCTGAATTCCCCAAGTTCCAAGTATTTATTTTTCTGGGGATTCTGAGGTCACTTTAGAAGGGAGACCCCTTCGTGGAAGCTTGGGTAACTTAAATATCCGAAATTATAGCATGCTTTCTTGGAAAAGGAAAATAGTAGCGCCCAAAAATTCCATGGAAGCACTTGTGGCTATGAGGATGGCATGTTGCTGGGAGCTCGAAACCACATCGAGCTCTCGGGCCTGTTTGCTACATTCCCTGTCGTGGGGATGAGGAAACTTTCAAATAAAATAGCGCTGGAATTAAACACATCTGGAAAGAAGTGTTCCCAAACTACTAACAGCCTCTGGGTGGTTGTGTCAGTAGTTAGTTAACTGTATTTTCTCTGCTTACATGTCCTACATTTCCTACAATAATTTTTTATAGTAAGAAAGTATATAATTCATCCATAACTGTATATTATCCCCAGCCTATTAGGAAGGGAAATAAAGTTGAAGTTCCTGAATACTTAGATGGCAAAAGCTTACAATGTCCTTTGACAAATGAAGATTTCAGGTTTTCTGAAGAATGTATGTGGAAGGAGTGTGTGTGGAGGGATGTGTACACATGTGTATGCAGATGCTCTTAGGGGCTGGAAGGTGTCAGATCCCTTGGAGCTAGAGGCATAGCCTTTGTGAGCGGCTAGGATCTGATCTATAGTCCTCACGATTGAACAACAAAGGTTCTTAAGCACTGGGCCATCTCTCCAGCCCCTGACATCCCTTTGCATATCTCAATCTATGAGTAAGCTGGCTCACAATGCTATCTTATAACAAATCCACACAAAGTAGCTACTGGGTGACAGGCAGTTTCAGGTCCAGGAATTACTGCACTGAGCAGAACAGATAAACTTCTTCAGCAGCTGAGATGGCTCAGGTGTTTGCTGCATAAGCATGAGGAATCAAGTTCAGGTCCCCAGCACCCCAGTACAGACACATACACAAAAACAGATGCATTAGATCATGTCTGTAACCCTTGCTCTGGGGCAGGAGGTACAGGGAGAAAGGGGGATCCCAGGATCCCAGGATCCCAGGAGCTGGCTGGGCAGCCAGTCTAGCTGAATGGCTAGAATGAGGGACCATGTCCTCAAAAAATTAGGGGAAAAAGTTATTAAGGGAGATACTTGATATTGACTTTGAGCCTATAAACATGTGCATATGCTCAAACACAGCTACATATACATGTGCATACGCATGCATACAACACAGCACACACGCACACATACAATTCTTCCCTTCATGAGGGTCTTTTCATCCTAACATAATAAGCAGGCTAAAAATTGCACTAAGTGAAGTTAGAATCAGTAATGTATTAAATGGCATTAAATAATTAGAAAAACAGAGCCAAAAAGAATGAAGTGTCTGTCGGGAGTGAGAGCGTTTGGAAGGCTTTTAGGAAGGGGAGTGAGAATAGGGTTTCTGGATAGATTTGGAAGGCAAGACTGACAGGATTTGTTTGTGGATTGAACAGGGTTGCACAGACAGAGTCCTCAAGAACTCAAAACTCCGTGACCGAGTGCCTAAAACTCTGGAGCTGCAACTGCCCAAGACAGAAGGGACTCTGGGAAACGGGCTTGAGACAGATGCCACACGGGCCCAGGTTCGGACATGCTAAGTGGAGGTGCTTGTCCTCTCAAAGCTGGGGTGTTAAATTCACCTCTGGAGACAGATATTCAGTGGGAGTTCAAAGGAATGATTTGATTTAGAAATAATTAAGGAACGTGCATATGTGTAGGTCAGGTGGAAATCCATGAGACTAGATGGGAACTGCGAAGCCTGAATGTATTAGCTGTCTTTTTCATTACTGTGATAAAATATCTGATGAAATCAAATGCATGAACAAAAGGTTCCTTTGGGGTCATTACTTGGGGGTACATCATGGTAGCTGGAGCATGTGGCAGCTCTTCACATTGTACCTCCAGTCAGGAAGCAGGGAGAGATGAATATCAACGTTCAGCTTGCTTTTCTGTTTTCTATTTAGTCAGAGATCTCAGCCCACGGGAAGGTGCTGCCCACATTTAGCACAGACCTTTCCTCTCTTAAACTTTATGGAAAAATCATCAGTTATACCCAGAAGTGGTTTTTCTATTGTGATACTACATCCCACCAAGCTGTCAATCAAAATTAACCATTACACTGTATAAGCCTAGATACATAAGAACAAAAGCCCTGTGGCCCAGCCCCAGGAATCACCTACCACTACATATCAGACACTGAGAATATTCACATGAGTCTCCTGGGCTCAGGAAGAACATGTCTCAAGACAGAAGACATGGTCAGTTGCTGGTAAGCTGACGGCACTCGTGCCGAAGGCCACTTATTTCTGAGCTTATTCTAAGCAGTGTTTGTTCCAGAGTATAACTGTCCACGACAGCCATGCCAGATGAGAAGCATATTAGAGGCCATGGTAGGGAAAGAACGGTTAGAAACATGGGTCTGACTGGGCGTCAGCACCACCTCTGGTTGGCTATGTGATCCAGAAACAGTCTTTAACCATTAACCACTTCTCTCCAGCTCCCCACATCTGGGAGATGGAAACAATGCCAGTCTTCCCATTCGGTTGCTATGCAGAGTGATGAAAACAAATCTTTGCTGCAATTCCTACCAACAGCAAGCACTTGATAAACATTAATGTGCTCTTTTGACTAAATGGAATCGTTCTTAAGGTCAGTCTAATGGATAGCTAAGGGCAATCTCTAATGAATCTTGAATTCTATGAAATTAGCCCTTGATAACTCAGTTTCTCATTTTTCCTCTTCTTGTGTGTGTGGTGTATGTACTTGTATGCGTCTGTGTCAGGGGGAGTTCTTGAAGGTGCATGTGTGTTCACGTGTGTAGAGGACGGAGGTTGACATCAATCGTTTCCCTCCATTGCTCTCCTCCTTATTTTGTGAGACATAATCTCTCTGAGCCTGGAGCTTATTAATTTGGGTAGACTGGCTGACCTATGAGCTCCAGCGGTCTGCCTTTCTCTGCACCCACCCAGTGTTGGGATTTCAGATGTGTATGTGCTACTCCATCCAGATTGTATGTGGGTGCTAGAGATCTGACCTCAGGTCCTCATCCTTGCACAGCAGACACTGCTGACTGAGCCATTTCCGGAGTCCTTTTTCATCTTTCTAATTACTCCTTTGCCAACTAAAGAAATTAGTGTCTTGCTATATAATCAAGCTAGCGTGTTCCCATGTAGCTTAGCCTGCCTTGACCTCAAATTCACAATCCTCCTGCCTCCTTCTCTCTTGCTGGGATTGCTGGCAGGTGCAACTGTATCTGGTCTTCTTGCTAACGTTTAACTCAGTTTCTCCAACAATAACAACAACTACAAATAATAATATTTTAAAATAATTGGCCTATAGTCTCCAAAGTCTTAATGTCAAGAGAGGCTTAGGATGCTTCCATGTTAAAGCTTAGTAAGAGCCAGGCGTAGTGGCACTTGTGTCCCAGCACTTAAAATGTCAAAATGAGAGGACTGCTTGACCCTGGGAGTGTGTGCTCAGCCTGAACAGCATAGGGAGACCTGGGAGAGAGAGGGGGAGAGGCAGAGGGACAGAGAAAGAAAAAGATGAGCTAAATACAACATGTGATCCTGGATAGATCCTATGTTGCTGAGGAAGATATTTTATAAAGTCCTAATAGTGCCAATCAAACAAACTTGAAATATGATCCATATAATAGAGTATATATAGTTAATAAGTTGGGTGTTATGAATTGGATAATGGTCCATAAATTCTAAGTAAATATCCTTGATTTACAAAGAGAAAAATTATATATAGGAGAAAGAAAAAAAGGATGAAATTAATAAAATATTAGAAGTTACTTAATATTGATAAATGGTATACAAAATATTTCTGTGTTTTTTTGTGATAAGTTTGAAATGTTTTCAAAATAAAACAGGAACTATTTAATCCCCTTTAGTATGTACTTAACATTACACACAGTTTCTTTCTCAGATCAGGATTGGGACAATTTACCTTCATATATATTTTATATATTCTTTTTATACATGATAAATTCCACAACAAAACTTAAACAAAAACAGTGAGAAATGCTTATTTGACTACATCTATATACAACTGAGTTGATGTAAGTTTCAAGTTTGCAACCTCAGCTGGGTGTGCTCCGTTAGTTAAGGAAACATACCCCCACACATAGGACAATGGTGGCAACAATAATGAAATAAAATACTATGCTGATGCTTTGAAACACTGGAGACAGAGCAAGGAGCTAAGAAACACTGGTGGCCTCTAAAAACTTGACATGTGGGACGCAGACCATCCCTGTTGTAGAATATTCAACTATGTAGAGATGCGTTACATTAGTTTACACTGCGGAATATTACTTTAACTATGCAAAGGACTATTACATTTGTTTCTGGGGCATTTGTTTAATTATGTAAAGATGTATTACATTTGTTTCACCTTGCATGCCCAATAAAAAGCTAACAAAAAGCTGAACAGCCAATAGCTAGGTAGGAGAGGGATAGACGGGGCTGTTGGATAGAGAGAATAAGTAGAGGAGAAATCTAGGCAAAGGAGAAAAGAAGGAGGAGAAAGAGAGGGACACACCCGGGGCCAGAAGCCAGGCTGCCACCAGACAGACATAAGAAGCAGGAAAGTAAGACACACAGAAAGAAAAAAAGGTAAAAAGCCCCAAGGCAAAACGTAGATGAAGAGAAACAGATTAAAATAAGAGCTAAGATAAAGTCAAACGTTCATAACTAATAATAAGTCTTCATGTCATGATTTAGGAGCTGGTTGGTGGCCCAAAAGAAAAAGCCTGGAGGAAGTGGTACATGCCTTTAATCCCAGCACTCAGGAGGCAGAGGCAGGTGGCTTTCTGTAAGTTTGAGGCCAGCCAGCCTGGGCTACAGAGTGAGTTCCAGGACACCCAGAACTACACAGAGAAACCCTGTCTCAAAAACAAAACAAGTTGAGCAAAACAAGCCGAGCACTCAGGAGGCAGAGCCAGGTGGATCTCTGTGAGCTCAAGGCCAGCCTGGTCTACAGAGCAAGATCCAGGAAAGGCACAAAGCTACACAGAGAAACCCTGTCTTGAAAAACAAAACAAAACAAAAAAAAAAACAAAAACAAAAAACAAACAAACAAACAAAAAACAGAAAAAGGAAAGAAAAAGCCTGGTACAATCCCCTATGTAAAAGATCTATACCTATTGAGTCCATTGACACAAGCCAAGAAAAGCACACTTCTTATAAAAGGGCAGCAAAGATAACACAGCCTAGGGATGAATGGTGAACTGGTCCCCAGGGCTCAGGAACACTGCTTAAAAGGACGGAGCTCTGTTTGCACATGTGGTGTGTCATACCACAGCCACAGGACAGAAGGCATTGCACACTGGGCTGACATACCCCATAGTCAACAGACACAAAGCACTGCACACTGGGATTACATATCCTGGGAACAACCTAGATCTCCAAGCTTAGTATCACAGAACATCTTGATCTACAAGAGTGAGAACACTGTCTGGCTGTGCCTGGCATTTCCTCTTCACTCTGAATGCTGCATTCTCTGTACAGTGTGCACAAGGACCACAGGCAAGAAGTGAAGAGCTGGTTCAGCTCAGGTCATCTGGTGACCCTCCAGGAATGTCACAATCCTCCCGACCCCTTCAGTTCAGTCCAATGTGGGTTTCCAGAGCTGAAAGATGATAATTGTGCTTTAATACACTAAGCTTGTAGAATTTATTATAGCAGTAAAAGATAACTAGCTTGCTGAGTCACCTGTGTGGTTTTCTCGTCATATGTATGGCTAGCTGAAACTGTGACTTATTTGGTTACTTCTTCTCGCCACCCCACTCCATCTCTGAGGGTATAGGATGAGGTGCATCCTCAGGTTGAACCATTCCCCTTACAGGTGCTTAATAAATACTTATCTCTGTGTATTTGCACGGATGCCTGGCTGAGGTGCCAGAGATGGTGAGCACAATAGTCATTCACTGTAATCTCAGGACTCAGCAATGAGCAGGTACATGAAAGACACTGGGCACCAAGAGATGTATAAATACAAGGCTGCCATACAGACAACCTCCATGACAGGGCAACGGTGTTACGTTATTACTCTGATTTGACTCTTCCCTGGTTTTCATTAGTTTGTTTTTTGTTTGTTTTAGTTTGTTGTTTGTTTTAAATGGTTTAATTGTTGCCCAGATTGGCCTGAGGTTTGCGGTGGTCTCTCTGCCTTTACCCCTGAAGCTGGGATTACAGGTGTGTGCCACTATGCTCAGAAAGATTTGACTAAGTGTAAGATTGCTTTTTAGCTCTCAAGATGCAGATTAAGTAGGAATGGAATTTGCTAATATATTTGAGTATTTGGGATTCCTGAACTCTAGAAGAGAGAATCGTGGGTTGAGAATAGCAGCTTTGGCATCAGCGGACTTCTTCAAGATCCTGACTCCGCTACTTCCATGCCATGAGATAATATCCATAGACATTATTTCGTCATCAGAAAGATGGGAATAATAAAGTTTATGCCTGAAGGTTATGACCATTCAATGAGAAAATACTTGCAAGAGACTTGCGTGTAATGCCTAGCTCAGAATAACAGCTCTATAAACTGACTTGGGGTCTGATTGATTCATCTACATCAGCAGTGAAAGTAGATGGATTCCCAACTTTCCCTCATCAGGAATCCCTGGAGCTGGGTTATCTTACTGTGAAGAGCCTAGCACACATCTCCCCATTCCCATTTCCACAGTTCCTGCTCAGCACCGACATGATGTGTCAAACCAGATTCCGCTGGCCAGGATTTCCCTTTGCCTATTTCCATCAAAGGCTGGATCTCATCCATAGAGGGCAGTTAGGAGCCTCTCCAAGTAAAAACACAAATGTGGTTTGTGGGGTGTGGTAAGGGGACAGAAATACAAGGACAGAGAATTCTTTGTGGTCAGGATGGATCAGCTACATTCATTAGGACAATTTTGTTTGCCTATGTTTGAGGGGGGGTTGTTTTTAATACTGTGTACATCAGTATAAAAGTCTCTTGTTCATTTCTACTGGATCCTTCTCAATATGACTTCTGCCATTTTGTATCTCACACCTACCTCACTGCCAAGGGGAGGAGAGAGGGAGTGATTCTACTTCTGAAGGATAAATGTGAAGTCATAAGCATGTGACAGATTTACTATTTACTGATACATCGGCATGCCTTGTTGTGGTGGCATTGTGTTCCCCAAAATATTGTGCACTCTAATAAACTTATCTGGGGTCAGAGACAGAACAGCCACAATATTAAACATAAAGGTTAGGCAGTGGTAGCACTACCTTAATCCTAGCATTCCAGAGACAGAGATCTACCAGGATCTCTGTGTGTTCAAGGGTATAGCCAAGCATGATGACACATACCTTTAATCCCAGGAAGTGATGGCATAAAGCAGAAAGGTATATAATAAGGTGTGAAAACCAGGAACCAGAGCTATTTAAGCTTTTGGCTGGTTAAGCTTGCAAGCCTTTAACAGCAGTTCAGCTGAGATCCATTTGGATGAGGACTCAGAAACTTCCAGTCTGAGGAAATAGGATCAGCTGAGGAATTGGCAAGGTGAGGTAGCTGTGGCTTGTTCTGCTTCTCTGATCTTTCAGCGTTCACCCCAATACCTGGCTCCAGGTTTGATTTTATTAATAAGACTGTCTAAATTTCATGCTATACCTTGTCTTATTTCTCTTCCATATAACTCAACACACACACACACACACACACACACACACACACACACACACACACACCCCTTCCATCTCACTGGCTAATGTTGGGATAAATTAGGAATGATTCTTTGGCAATCTACATGATGTGTTATCACAATGTTGGAAACGTGTGTCCCCTTATCCATTAGTGGTCCTCATCAGAAAGCTGGAGCTGTGACTATAGTTACCTGTAATCTCATCTTCTGGTATCTTTCAGAAACACATTCTCCTACTGAGTAAAAGGCTTCTCAAAACATGGCGTCTCTCCCATCTTGACTTGTGCCAATATTCTGCCTCAACGGACTTATATATTAGGTAGCGATCTTTTGCAGGAAGCATATTTTCTTTCCTTTCTAGGGACCTGCTGTGTTCCTTGGCTCAGTTCTCCTTCTCTCATCTTTAATGCCATGAGTATTTTCATTCCCTTCCATCTGGCTCTTATTCTCCTGCCTCTGCTTCCATGACTGACCAAGATCATACTGGGTCCACCTAAACTATCGGGATCCTTCTTTTAATCATATCTACTGAGTCCTTTTTATCTTGCAGACTAACATATTTATAAACTCAAGGTTAGGAGGAGAAATTATTCCACTTCCCACACTGGTGAGGGGTGTCATAGGTGGATAGGACAGATGTCAACTTGGAGGTGAACACTGTTCTATTTTTGAATTTTAATTAGATGCAAGCCTTCTGCTGAGGTGGATCTTTCAAACCCTTCATGACCTTCTGCTCTGGTTTGATGGGAAACAAACAGATGTTTTGATCAATGACTTTAACTGGGAAAAGGGTAAAGAAAGATGGGAAATATTGACAATCCAAAGGACAAAGACAAGTGATCGGAGAACTTCTTAACCTTCAGGAGTAGGAATCTGCATGTGATTCCTCTCCTTCCCTGGACACTCTCACTTATGTGAAAAGAAAATGGATTCCCCACAGTCCTCAGAGGAAGAGATATACTCCTCTTTCCCTCTCCTAAGTGTAGCTGGTTTTTGCTCATAAAACTGTTTAGTAGAGGGCTAGGTGGTGGTGTTGTAGAGCACCTTTAGTTCTAGCACTCAAGAGGCAGAGGCAGGTGGATCTCTATGAGTTCAGATCCAGCCTGGTCTACACAGTGAGTTCCAGGACAGCCAGGACTGCACAGAAAAACCATGTCTTGAAAAAACAAAACAAAACAAAACAAACTCTTAAGTGGAGGATGATCCAGGTGGAGAGCTGGCAGTGGTGGGGCTCTATGACCTTCGTCTCTCATCATGGCCCTTTATTATCGTTCTCATTCTGCCTTCCCTCAGAGGCTTTGACCCACCTCACTTATTTGAGTTATTCCAAAATAGATGGTCTGTTTCTCCATCCTCTGCTGCGGGGAATTCCTGAAGGGATTCAACTTTTGAAATGTTTTCCAATAGCATGGACCTCAAGATCAGAGCCTCCCTGCAAGCAATGCTTTGTTTTCCATGAGATGAGCGTGTGAACAGTCTCCTGGGAAAACAATTCACTGGTTGTTGATTTAGCTGTATATAGCTACTTTGGTAAATAGGGCATTTACTGGCTTCAGTGGGGGTTGGGGTGGGGCCCGCCCCAAGGCAACAGATGCTTCCTAAGCCTTAGACTGTAAACCAAAGCCTTATAGAGGACAAAGTAGGATCAATGAAGGTCCTGTAAGGGTGAAGAGGAGGTGCCACTCATCGTGACTGACATCAGCACTGTCTCTATTCCAGAGGGCAAACACCAAGTCGGGTTCTGCAGGCTTTGAGAAGCGGCCGGCTTTTCTCAATAGCTCAGTCATCCAAACCCGACTTCTGGCTGGTGATCCTGCACATTTCATGCAATGGTGCTCAGCCTTTTCCTCCCTTTCAGTTTCAAAGCATCTTTTAGGCAAACCTTTCTTACCTTCAGTTAATTTACCTTCAGCTCTTGAAATTTTTACACACTTTCTTTGGGGTTTCCATCTAGCTGGAAGGCCTCCCCATTCTCTCTTTTTCTCTTTGATACCTTCCATGGTTTCCACCAGAAAAGAGAGGACTCTGACTCTTAATAAAGAGAAGAACTTGGGTAGATCTCAAGAGCATCATAAATTTAAAAAAAAGACCAACCTCAAGGTAACATATCATGCTCGTCCATTTATATAGCATCACTGAACCAATGAAGCTGTCTGTAGAACCGGAGAGCAAATGAGTGATGGGGGTAAGTCCGGCTGGGACAGGTGTACAGCAGTGACCACAGGAAAGGGCATGAATGCTGTTTGTGAGCACGGACTAGGTCTTCCTTCATTTTTAAACTTTTATTTAGTATGTGTGTGAGTGCGTGCGCGCGCGTGCGTGAGTGTGTGTGTGTGTGTGTGTGTGTGTGTGTGTGTGTGTGTGATGTGTACATGAAGATTGCAGGCCTGTATGTAGAAATCAGAGAACAAATTTCAGAGTTGGTGGTTCTCCCCGTCTGTGGCAGATTTTGTTGGGGTCCGTCCCTCAGTCCTTATCTTTTGAAGGAATGAATTCAGTCAAGACTGAGACAGAGTTTAAGAAGTTTATTTGACAAGGCGGTCGTGAGTTAGTGAGGCTAAGCAAAGGCCTTTGCAGAGAGATTGCAGTGGGATGCTTCTAGGCAGGATTTGTTCCAGAAGGTATGAGGTCCAGCCAGTTTGCACTGCAGTTTTTAAAGATGTTTTATGAATATTTATGAGTAAGTGAGAGAGTGTTCAGGCCCTTTTACCCCTAAGCAGTGAATGCCCTAGAAAAGCCCTGTATGCATCTCAGCCTAGTCAGCTGGAGCAAGGCCAGCCCCTGCTGTGCAAGAATTCAAGGCATCTTGAGTCACAGCACGCGTTAATCTGACGGGTCCTTTCTCTTATCTGGTCATCTTGGTTAGCTCATACCTGGCTGCAAACCATTCTGCTTGCTTTCCCTGCAATTTCCAAATCGTTGTTTTAACCTTTACATTTTAACCTCGATTTTAACTCAAATATTTGCTTTTCCCTAAAACGTCTACAGTGGGTTCTAGGGAACCAAGTTCAGATTGTCAGGGTGTGTAAGTGACTCATCTCACCAGTGCTGGATTTTTATTTTGATTAAGCTGGTGGCTACATGAATCCTGACATGTGGTAAAACGGCATAAATACAATACACATTGTACCAATATAAATTTTCTGGCTTTTGATATTGTATTATTAATTGCATAAAATGTAACCATTGGTAAGAAATTGGGTGAAGGGTACGTGGCAACTTCATGAAATTCTGCAATTAGTTCTAAAACAAAACAAAAGCTAAATGTCTTCGATAGTTTTAATTATCAACTTGACATAAGCTAGAATCACCTGGGAAGATCGTCTCAAGGACAGAGTGACTAGATCAGGTTAGCCTACGGGCATCTTGGAGACTGCTGATAATGTTAACAGAAGGTGGGAAGACCACACCCACTGAAGGCTGCCTCACCCTGAGTTTGGGTCCCAGAGAGGAAAAAGTGAGCTGAATGGGAAACATGTATGCCTTCATTTCTCTCTGTTCATGAATATGGATTATGAGATTAGCCGCTTCTGGTGGCTAATGCCTTGACTTCTCCCACAATGCTAGACCATAAACTGAAATTGTGAATTAAAATAATAATGAGTTTGAGGCCAGCCTGAGCTGCACAGCAAGACCTTGTCTCAAAAATATCAGGAAAAAAAAAGCTAAACATTCCACATGTCAGAATTAATTCTACAGGTATGCTTACACAGGACCACAAGGTGTAAGTATACTCTTTCTCATTTAGTCTTTCTAAAACACTTTGTTTGTTTGTTTTCAAGACAGGGTTTCTCTGTAAAACACTTAATCATAGTTTATGTACCATAAAATTTGTTCATTTTAACCACACAAATTAATGGCTGTTAGTAAATTTAGTAATACAATCATTATGAAAAATTCGGTTTCAGAATCCTGATTTCCTCTCCATAACATCCTTGACTTCTTTGATATTCTGTTTTTACTCTTAGCTCTGCACAACCCCACTGGTTTACTTCTGTCCCTGCAGCCCCTCCCCCACTGCTTTCTTTCATATTTATATATTTTTGTGGGGAGAGGGTTGACAAATTTCATATTTATGCACCTTCAGAACAACCATTTTTCCTCTTCCTCGTTCTTTTGGTTAAGGTTCAAAGAAATAGGTTTCATTGCAACTTGTGACGTTATCCCGCATTTATCATCATGTGTTCTTTTTATTTTCCCTCTCGCTTCTCTCCTTCGCCCTGTTTATTAGTGCTTCTCCTCTCTGCAATAACCCTTCTGTTTTTGTGACATTATATTGTCTTTGTCACTCTCTTCTCTGTGTGTGTGTGTGTGTGTGTGTGTGTGTGTGTGTGTGTGTTGGTGAAGGAAGGGAAGGAGTAAACAGGAGAAAGGGAAGGAGGGAGGGGGTGAGAAAGAAGAACATTATGAGATGACTTTCTCTTGACCTCTTGAGTGCTAGCATTTCAGGTATACATCACCATATCTAATTTGCAGTGTAGCTTAATTGGGATGGACCCAATACTCAGCATTATAATTTTTTTTCACTAATTCTGTGGTAGTAGCTTGGCAATAGTATTCAAATGTAGCTTAAAAGCCTGAAGTGTACAGCTTCAACTCAGGGAGACTAAAGGATATTAAATGGCATATAAAAATTGGTATTAACACATTTACATGCATACTGTCTTTCTTCAAAATTTGATAAGCACAATCAATTGAACTTTGTCACAGAGTAATACCATGCTGCTGACATACTTTCTCCATCTTTAGAGTGATACAAAATTGATCTGTGCATTTTCAAAGCAGGAGGCATTGGTACTTTGACAGAGTTCTATTACAGCGACAGTATTTCCATTATGCCAAATGTCTAATGTACACCTAATGATTGTATTATACACAGGGAGCTGTTATGCACTGATTACCAACTGCTGTTTATAATCTTTGGAATGCATTTTTCTGATGCTGAAAAGAATGATGGAGAAAGTCACAGAGGGAGAGAATGGAAACGAAGTGATCCATAAACAATGGGGCTTCATATAGCTCCATGTGGCTGCATCAAGCCTCACCAGGCTGAGAACCACTGACAAGTTCTAGGAGCATGATAAATTCCTAGGCTAATGGCAAGAAAGCAAATAGTAGCCTCGGATTTCACGTGTCCGTGCGTGCCAGGACTGTGGTGACACTTGATACCTTCAGTCTTGTGTTACTGGGTTGAACAGCTGAGCCGACCTTTTCCCAACCATATATCATCGGTCATTCTAATCGATCAAGGATCAATTTCCTCGTGGAGAAACCATTAGCTTATACTTCAACATAGCTGAATGTTTAAGCCCAGAAGACAACAAAAAGACATGCTTTCTCTGAGCATGGTAGGTGTTGTAGATAACCAAAGACAGATCCATTCTGACAGAAAGCACAGAATTCTGAGTTGTTCCCAAAATGGGGCTGGATGCTGGAGCTCTGCCATCTTCTTGCTTTGTAGAAGTAGAAGGTAATGAGTTAGGGAGGAAGGTCAAGTTCATGGTAGGGTAGGGCATGCTAGGTGCCCAAAAGTTAAACAGAACTGTAACATGATTCAGAATACCACTTCTAAGTGTACATCCCAAAGAACTGTCTCAAATGAAGACTTTTCAATGATGTTTACAGCAGCTTTACTAAAAAGAGCCAAAAGGTAGAAAAACTCAAGTGTCTATCAACACACGAATGGATAAATAAAATTTGTAATATACATATGATAAATAAAATTTGTAATATACATACAACAGGACAGTGTTTATCCTTAGGAAGGAAGAAAATTCCAATATGCGCTACAAACAAATGAACTTTGAAAATATTATGCTAAGTGAAATCAACTAAACATAAAAAGACAACTATTGGACAACTGTACTTGTAAGATGTCAGGCAAATCAGAGAGGCAAGAACAAGAAGGGTGGGAACCAGGGCTGAGAGAGGGCAGGTCAGGGAGCTAGCATTTAACATCAAAGTGTCTGTTGGGATGACATCACAGCTCTGTAATGGTTTTTGTTGTGATGGTCATATGATACAGTAAACATCATGCCTCAGCACTGTACATCACTCGAAATAGTTAAAATGGTAAATTTTTTGGCATGTATATTTTTTCACAATAAAAAGCACACAAAAAAAAGAATAGCTGTGTCATACAAAGATACATGCAAATGTGAGGTCCTGCTGTCTTATGTTTCAAAGAAATAGGAACAGTTGGTTCTGGCCAAGTTTTAATTCTACTGGAAAGAAAAGGTTAGCTGCTTTTAAATACTAGATAATAATTAATGTCTTCCTTCATTACTTCAGCAGTGCTTGAAGGCTTCCTACAAGCCAGCAACTGTGCCAGATGCGAACAAAGAAGAAGGCAGTGTTCTCATAGAGCCTTAGTGGGAGAAACATAATAGAAACCTAGAGCTTCAAGGGAGCGCGAGAGTATCTGAAAGCAGTGGAGTAAGAGGAGATGAGAGCAAAAGAGGGAGGATACCCCCTTGGAGAGGGGGATCACAGATACCGAGGTTGGAAGACTAGGGGAGCTTTAGGAGAGCCTTTCTGCTAGAGCCCTGGTGATGGGAAACTGATTGACATCTTTAGGAACACAAGGAAAGCTCAGGTTAAGGATCATAGTGAGAAAGGGGAGAGAGCCAGAGAACAAGAATGGAGAATGAGAGTGCCGTGTACTACATCAAGGAGCATGTCAAGGGAGCACACTGCAGAGTTTAAACCAAGCACAGCAACATGATCCAGGTTATAAATTGAAAGAGAAAGATGACAATAATGCTCATTGTCAATTAGTTAGATTTGCAGGTAGCTAGAAGGTCAGTTAAGCATGCTTTCAAGGTGTATTCTATAAGGGTTTATGCAGAGACAGTTCACTAGTGATAAACAATCTGAATATGGAGAGCACCATCTGATAGCTGAGAGCCTACATAGGGGAAAGGAAGAAAGAGTTCCACATAGGAATCTTCTCTTTACTTCCTGGCCACTGTGCAGTGGGCAGCCTCTGCCACATTCATCTGCTACCTGTTGGTTGTGCCTTGCACTAGACCCAGAGTGAAGGAACCCACTGTTATCTTTGAAACAATGAACCAGAACTAAATTTCCCCTCTTGGGTTATTTGTCACAGTGATGAAAAGCCAACACAAGATTCCTGATAGCTGCACGGAGACTAGCCTAAGACTGGATTAGATATGGAGGTACAGAGGGCAGTTAGCTGCAAAAGTCCATAGAAGCCAACTACACTAGTCCAGGTGGCTTGAAACAGGAAGGCAGAAAGGCTCATGGAAGGAATGTAAGAATGAATCTCAGCTGGGAATAAAACTCAGTCAGGAATCTTTTAAAGTTCCTCTACTGGCAGTGTTCCCAGATAACCACTCAGAAACTTAATATTAATTGTAAATGCTCAGCCAATAGCTCAGCCTTGTCACTAGCTAACTCTTATACTTTAAATTAACTCATATTTCTTTCTTTCTTTCTTTCTTTCTTTTTTTTTTTTTTTTTTTTTTTTTTTTGTTGTTGTTGTTGTTGAGACAGGGTTTCTCTGTGTAGCTTTGTGCCTTTCCTGGAACTCGCTTTGGAGACCAGGCTGGCCTTGAACTCACAGAGATCTGCCTGCCTCTGCACCCCCCACCCCCCAGTGCTGGGATTACAAGTGTGCGCCGTTGCTGCCACCACCCAGCGTAAGGGGACTGAAAAGATGGTTCAGCAGTTAACAGCATTTGCTGTTCTTTTTTTTTTTTTTTTTTGGTTTTTTGAGACAGGGTTTGTCTGTGTAGCTTTGCGCCTTTCCTGGAACTTACTCTGTAGCTCAGGCTAGCCTTGAACTCACAGAGATCCACCTGCCTCTGTCTTCTGGAGTGCTGGGATTAAAGGCGTGCGCCACCAACGCCCAGCTCATATTTCTTATCTACCTTCTGCCACACAGCTCATGGCTTGTAACCTCATTTTTTACACATCCTGTTTCCTTTGCATCTACTGGAGTCTCTCTCGGCCCCACCCTCCTTCATCCCAGCATCCTTAGTTTGATTGTCCTGGCTACCCTTCCTGCCTGGGTACCAGCTAGTCAGTGTTTTATTAAACCAATTCCAGTAACAAATCTGGAGACAGAAAAGATTATAGATACATAGTAAAGACAGATTCAGATAGGAAAAAAAAAAAAAAAACCTCTAAATGGGATACAGTGTGTTTAAAAATATACATAGGCTTGGGAGAGAAAAGAGAAGGTAGAGACAGTCATAAAAAAGAAATATAGCATTTGGGGTGTGGGGGTTCGAGACGGTTTCTCTGTGTAGCTTTGAGCCTTTCCTGGAACTCATTCTGTAGCCCAGGCTGGCCTTGAACTCACAGAGATCCGCCTGCCTCTGCCTCCCAAGTGCCGGAATTAAAGGCATGCACCACCACCGCCTGGCATAACATTTTAAAATAATAAAGTAAATTCCTTAAAAAAGGGAGCAAAACAATATATGAGAAATAAGCCACATAAAGATGGAAAATTCATAGGGAGTCTTGATCCTATGTTTTTGTGTTGTTTTTAAAATTTTTGGCTGCTAGATTATGAAAGGTACTAGATTAAACCAAACTATATATTTAAAAAGTAACTTAACTTCAAAATTTAAGTCAAAAGATACATTACTTTCAGGAAGAAGTTATACTTTTATTCCACAAAAAAAATGAGAGGCTGTGGATTCGTTCAAGGTTAAAGATGGTCAGGTTTTATCGAGGAAGACCCTCTGAATTTCTGACTATAGACATAAAGAAATAAACTGAAAAGAACTACAAGACGTGTGATTATATATTTTACCTGCTCAAACACATAACAAAAAATCATCTTTGGCTGACTTGTGTACAATGCAGTCTATACTTCTATTAATGCAGATATGTATGTTACCTTTAAAAGTTTACATATTTTCAGAACAAGGGGACCAGATGCCAATAAAAATGGATGGTACAGGTGATCCAGCATTCAGAACAGTTTCAAGGCTGCTGGTTTAGATGGTCCAACCTCACAAACCATTCCAACCAAGACCTAACAATTATCCTGATTTTTTCAAGGTTCCCCCAAAGATTACCAGTGCCCACAAACAACAGGAAGTAGTCTAGAGAATGATGCCCACATTCCCGAAAGATAAGATATATATATTTATTATCATTTAAGGGGGACTGACCAAGTTGTTGGTAATGGACAGAAAAAGAAAAACCGAACAAAGGGGATTAGAGTCAAGAATCTCTTTGTAAAGAAAAAGGGGGGATGTAGAAACAATAGGATAAAAGAGTAGATTACTGAATGTACTTGTTTTGTTTTGTTTTGTTTTTCGAGACAGGGTTTCTCTGTGTAGCTTTGCACCTTTCCTGGAACTCACTTGGTAGCCCAGGCTGGCCTCGAACTTGCAGAAATCTACCTGGCTCTGCCTCCCGAGTGCTGATATTAAAGGTGTGCACCACCACCACCACCACCCGGCTCTGAATGTACTTTTAAACTGAAAAAAAAAAACCAAAAAACAAATTACTAATCTTAAATATTTTCTATTGGTATGGATTTCCGGTTATTGATACAAATGTAATGTTATTTTTGCTATATGATATGTATGTTTCTACTCCTGTTTGAGATATTGTGCTAGTACAACTCATTTAAAAATGTAACGTATAATTAAGAAATACAGATTAGCAGTTATTCATCTGTAATAGTCAAACTTATAGTCATGTTAGGTGTATTTTCAAGGTCATATACAGATATGTTTAGATAGATGGATAGATGGTCTTCAAACAGTTCAAAACGCTACAGAATATGGCATTTCATATCTTTAATAACCTAAAGGATTTTCATGACAGTGAGACACATCTGCTCTTGGCAGCATAAATCTACTTCAGAGAAAAATGATGGGCATCAAAGAACCTCTGTATGGAATTTGCTTTCCTATGGCAAAAGCTAGCCATTTGGGCAAAATACTATTGCTGACAGTGTGCTGTCCACACAAAAGGAAGTGGCTGCCAAACTTTGCTAAGGTAGTCCTTTATAACTCCCTGCTTCTCACAAAAGTCTGTCAGATATAGTAGGCCTGTACATCAAAGTTGGATGCCCCAACATTACAGAAGAATCTTGGGTGACTGTCCAGAATAACACAAATCTTAAAAGGTCTTATTAATAATAACAAACCTGGAGCCAGGTATTGGGGTTAATGCTGAAAGATCAGAGAGATAGAACAGTCACAAATAACCTCACCTTGCCAACTTCTCAGCTGATCCTGTTTCCTCAGAATAGAAGCCTTTCAGTCCTCATCTGGAATGAATCTCAGCTGAACTCCTGATCTGAAGCCTAAAAGCTTAAACAGGTTCTAATTCCTGGTCCTCATGCCTTATATACCTTCCTGTTTTCTTCCATCACTTCCTGGGATTAAAAGTGTGTGTCACCATGCCTGGCTGTTTCCAGTGTGGCTTTGATATCACAGAGATCTGGATGCTAGGATTAAAGGTGTATGTGCCACCATTTTCTGGCCTCTATATCTAGTGACTGTTCTGTTCTCTGATCCCAGATAAGTTTATTAGAGTGCACAATATATTGGGAAACACAATATCACCATAGTCTGGGTAGCAATGTCCCTGTCATTAGATAACATTCACCCTCTGGGGTCTTTGACAGAGTTGAAGACTAGATAGTCATAGTTAAAGTTTTCCACAGTTATGATAAAAGGTAAATCAGGTATAAAACTTTAGAGTCACAAAGATAAGATAGATAATAGAGTATTTTCTCTAAATGTGTCGAATACAAATGGACTGGATATTGTAATTATAATTCTTACTAATAACTTTTATTATATATAGTTTTACTATGTTAAGGTTAAAACCTTTGTTTTAATTAGACAAAAAGGGGGAAATGCTGTACAATAATCCATGTTTACACTGTTAATATGTATTGCTCTCATTGTTAATTAAAAGCTGATTGGCTGGTAGCTGGACAGGAAGAGATTGGGCAAGACAGCCTGACACAGAAAGAATGCTGGGAGGAGGAAGGGCAGAATCAGGAAAGTCACCAGCAAGACAGAGAGCAAGCCAAACATGCCAAAGAGGTAAATGCCATGAGCCTTGGGGAGGCATGTAGATTAATAGAAATGGGTTAATTTAAGATGTAAGAGTTAGCTAGTAACAAGCCTGAACTACTGGCCAAGCACTGATAATTAATATTAAGATTCTAAGTGGTTATTTGAGAGCAGTTGCTGGCACAGGAAATCTCTACCTACAGCTCTTGGATTATTTTTCTCATTTATAAATTAAATTACACAACACAGAATATTACTTGGTTAATATTCTTTAAGATAAGCTTACACTTTAATGGAAAGGAAATAATTGTGAATAGTAAATCTCCAAGGCTTTGTAACCTTCTTGCTACATAATTTAACATTTTAGCACTACTCAGTGACAATTATAATGGTATATATAAGATATTAAAGAAATATTTAATGATTAAGAGAATGTGCCTAAGTAACTGAAATCTGCTTTAATGATTTTTTCCCCCTTATAGTACTGGATACTGAGCCCAGAACCTTCCAGGCACCAGGGCAGGGCTCTACCAGGAAGATATATCTCCAGCTGCTCCCAAGATTCAAATGTCATACTATTCATTTAATGAGATGGAAAACTATTTAGTTCCACAGTGTGTGTTCATATGTGTGTATGCATATACATACGATCTATATATAAACAATCATGTACCATGAACAATAGTACCAGAAAACTTTTTTTTAGCTCTGCATATATTATTGTTGTGACCAATTGCATATAAGGTTCCCAGAATGCAAAGTTGTTGTTGCTTGTCTTTGCTCTTTTTGGGGGCCCATCACCCAGCTCCCAAATAAATCAGACACGGAGGATTGTTCTTACTTATGAATGCTTGGCCTTAGCCTGGCTTGTTTCTTGCCAGCTTTCCTTAACTTTAAATTATCTCATCCACCTTTTGCCTCTGGGCTTTTCCTTACTTTTGTAATCTTTCTTTCACTCTTATTCTGTGGCTGGGTGGCTGGCCCCTGAAGTCCTCCTCCTTCTCTAGCTACTCCTTTTATCTCCCCCAGAGTTCTCCTTCTATATAGTCTGTCTGCAAGCCCTGCCTATTTCTTTCTTTTACCTTGCTATTGGCTGTTCAGTTCTTTATTAGATCATCAGGTGTTTTAGACAGGCACAGTAACACAGCTTCTCAGCATTAAACAAATGCAGTATAAGCAAAAATAACACACTTTAAAATAATATTCCCCAACACAAAAATTAAGTAAGCAAATTCCTTTGCCTTTAATCTCTATGACCTTGAAAATCATGTTTTGTATTGTAATGATTATTCAAAGAAGTATTTATTTACTTATTTATTTATTTACTTACTTACTTACTTATTTATTTTTGTGTTGTGTATCTGGGGCCTTTGGCACACTAAATACATACTCCACAGTGAGCTATATATCCTAACTTTCTCAAGGGAGCTTCTACAGGTCTGATTCTCAATTTCCTCTTTCATTCCAGGTAAGTACCTTGATACTTAATTTAAAACACTCTTATTTCCAGAAAAGCTTTAAGGCCATTTGTCCATTCTCAAATACATTTACTACACAAGAAAACAATGTTAAAATCTCAATCTGTGACATGTTAGTTTGCAAAGGGGAGATAGTACAGTGTAACTCTTTCCTTGTCAAGCCCCAAAGGACCCTTTTTTGGGAAGAAGTGTTACATACACAGTGCCCATCCCTTACACAGTGCACAAGACCCCTTTCTTCCTACCCATTTGGGGCTACAGTCTATTTTTAAAGCCACAGTAGCTGATTCTCCTTTCCTCCATTATGAGTCATTTTCTCTGAAAGTTTTGCCTCCTGGTAACTAGTTTCTGACCTTCAAAAGTTAAATATGACCTACTTGCCGGATTGGTCAATTGTGATTATACTATTGGGTTTGATAGACTCCTTTCTAGAAGAATATGCTTTGTCTATCCCTGTAGGATTAATCTGACCAGGGAAATTACCCATATTTTTCTCTACACTGACTCATGAGGACCATAATCTTTCGGATCAGAAAAAAAAAAGTGGTTTTCAGTCATCATTCCCCAAATTTGTCTATGCTCTGAGTCATCTGGAGAATTTAAAAATAATACAACTTCTCTGGATCTGTTCCTATTCATAATTTATTCCAAACAATATTCCAAAGTGATTCTAATGTAATTAGATCTCAGACACCTTTAATTCTATTTATTTATTTATTTATTTATTTATTTATTTATTTATTTATTTATTTATTTTGCTGACTTCGATTTAGGAGTAGAGCTAAGCTGAATACTAAAAACAACTTGTATTTGTTTACTTTTATAAGTTTTTAAAATGTTGTCTGAAATATCTTCAAAGTCTCTAAGATTTAAGCATCGTGAGTGTTGCTTCTAATTTCCACTCTATAAATGAAATTATGACATGTCAGGGAACAAGAGATCCCTGATTTCAATTTCACCCTCTGCCAGGGAGAGGAAAGAGGGATGAATGAGAGTGAGCATACCTGGCAAAGGCAGCTGGATGGGCCGTAGGGGTGCTCTCACAGGGCTAATGACTCAGAGGCTGAGTAGAAATAGAATCGGAAAGCTAAGATAGGAAGCTGGTCCCCGGGTAGCAATGAACAAAACTGTGAAAGGATCGAGGAAAGAGTAAAGGAAAGATGTAAGAAACAGAAACTGGTTTAGATCGACTAAGCAGACATTGCAGGGGGAGAGTGGCCAAAAGTGAGCCTGAAGTGGTGGGCAGGAGCCATCCAGCAGTGTTCATATCCTGAGACCTTGTTGAAGGCCAACAAGAAACTACTGAAAGACCCTGGGTGGGGGGGGGGGGGGGGGGGAGCTGAGTGATTTGTGTTTTCCAAGACTTGGGGTGAAAAGTGGAGAATGGTTTGAAGTAGAGTAAGACAGAGAGTGAGGAGACTGGATAAGAGACTCCTTATCAGAACTCCTCAAAACACGATCATGCCCGAACCCCCACAGTAGACCTGGGAAGAGGCGATACATGAGGCAGAGGTTGGCAGAACCATTTGTTGGGGTAGAGATCAGTATGAGAGGAGCTGTTAGGGAAAGTGTCTGTGTGGGATATATTAGAGTACAAATGAGAGGGCAAAGAAATACATAAATGTTATCAGTTGGAAGCTCCTGGAGGGAGATAAGGAAAGAGATAAGATTTGGATTTCATATATTGGAGCCATGGGGTAAGGAGATGAGGGTATGGGAAAGCTGGTGCTATCAAGAATAAAGATGTCACATAGATAGTATCATTAGAGCTGGGAAATAACTCAGTTTGTTTAACTCCTAGTCCATGGTCTTGCCTAAGGACTGTTGAGAGCCCTGGCTTGGGGGAGAAGACTTGGGTGACACAATCCTTTTTTGCTTTGTTTCCTTAACCTACAGTCAGGAGATGATAATATCAACTTCAAGGATGTTGCAGAAATGAAATAAGAAAGCTTTTCTAAAGCATTCCATTGATATGTGATATGGTAAGGAATTCATAAATGAACAGTTACTAAACATGTTCACTAAAGAGAAGGCACAAGTTTAGTTGAAGATCATCCCATATAGATTGTTGAACACTACTGAGTTTAATATTTCCATTTAAATCTAGCCACTTTGTCACACTGGATTTCATATCTAATATTGATTTACACACATTATAACTTGTCTTTAAGCAGTATTTATACTATTCAGGATAGTACAAAGATGAAAATTTATGTGCTTAGAGGTAGTCATTTGCATTCTATTTTGGAGTAGTTTTGCCTACGGTTGTGGGAGACAAAAGAACCAAAACAAGATGTTTGGCATTATATATGTATGTTCCTCCACAAAAAGTAGAGTGTATTGGATGGGAAACTGTCAAATGCATGGCCCTGGATGTGGACTCTGTTCTGGGGAAGAAAGATCCCACACAGAGAGACTATGATTTATGTTTATCTAATACACGCTCCGTGATAAATATTCTAAACATGTACTTCAATAATTCTCTCATCAGAGCTGCCTTCTTAACCCCCCCACCATCAGCAGATACTGATAATTAATCAACTGAAATGAATCTTTACAGAATAAACAAATCTGTTATACATGAATGATGATTATGTCTCTTTCAGTCGTGAAGGCTTTTCATAACTTATTCATACCACCGTTAGAATGACATCTCTCTCAGGGACTAAAATCTTCTTGGTAAGATCTCTTTTTAGATGTTTTGGGCTATTAGGGACACTTCAACCATATCCAGTGCAAGAGGCTGTTATAGGAAACAAATAGGTTGTGTTCTAGCGAGAACAGAGCAAGCCTTTCGTTTCTGGACACATTTCCAATCCTGCTGGCAGAGCAATGATGGTTTACCTTGACTGTGCTTATGGAAGTAGACCTGACAGTACACAGAGGGACAAACAGCTCCATCACAGAAGGACTTCTGTCTAGGCTTCTCTGTAGATTATGCATTAAGCTTTGTGGCAAAGGAATTTGGAAAGGTAGTTGATAAGACTATGCCAGCCCCACACAGGCCTCTCTTTGGACATGAAAAAAGGGCTATCAGGTGATAAATAAAATTTAACAGAAGCTCCAGATTTAGTACTAGTACTAAAGATAATTCTCCATGTATTGTGGATACCTTGCCGAAGCACTGGTGGCCAGACATCTGTGTAACAAATGGCCTCTGCAGCTCTCAGATGCAGGACAGCATTAGAATACAGGACTAAAAGATACTAACCTATCTTTTCTCCACAGCTCCCCACTGGCAATGGAGGTATCAGCAACCTCCCAGATGCTGTCCTGAGGAAACTGAGGTGTGGGGACCTGGAGTCATAGTCTAGCTATTGCTATTGACATTACGTTAGTACTAAACTGTCCTTTGTCTCCAAGCCAGCCTTCTCCTGGCCTCTGTCAGCATCAATATGCTTGATAGCTTGCTTGTAAAAAATTTCAGGCCTTTCACAGCCTCCAAAGCCAGACTTCATCACATATAGTATATATTATGAATTATTTCACGTTTTAATCTGTTTTTTGTTTTGTTTTGTTTCGTTTTGTTTTTTGAGACAGGGTTTCTCTGTGTAGCTTTGCGCCTTTCTTGGAACTCACTTTGTAGACCAGGCTAGCCTCGAACTCACAGAGATCTGCCTCTGCCTCTGCCTCCCGAGTGCTGGTATTAAAGGCGTGCACCACCATCACCTGGCTTCGTTTTAATGTTTTTTAGCTTTAAAATGTGTCTTTGTGATTTTTGTTCTTTCTTAAGTGAGATTAAGGGATAGAGAGAACAGACTTATAGTCAATAAAAATGAAATATATTTATGAACGTGCTGTTGTTAGCCACATAGCCAAAACAGGTCCTAAATGATCCATGGTTAAAATTACTACTGTGCCTGTTAATGATTTAAAAGAATGAAGAAATATACTCATAGTTTTCTAAACTGACTTCCTCCATTAAAACAAAACAAAAACCAATCAAGGACTAACTTCAGTGAATTCCTTTGCATTCTTCACAACAACTAAAATATTAAAATAATTATAACAAAATTTAGAGAATTGTAATGTTTTTGACTTTGCTTCTTTTTAAATGTTGTATGTGTGTGGTATATATGTGTGTTTGCATAGGTGTGTGTAGGCACTCTCATCCCTGTGTACATCTGAGGAGACCAGAAATTGAAATCAATGATGAGTGACTCCCCCATCACTCTCCCCTTTCATTGTGAGACAGTCTCTCATTGGTTGATCTTGAGTTCACCAATTTGCTAAACTGGCTGGCCAGCAAGCCTCTCCGCCAGGTTTTCTCCTGGGTCTGCCCCATTCCCACTCAGTCCTGGGGTTATAGATGCAAGCACCAGATTGGGCTATTGTATGGGTGCTCCAGATCCAAACTCAGGTCCTTACAGTTACACAACAATCTTCCCAGCCCCTATTTTTCTTCTTGACTGTCTTCCATGTTTTCAAAATTCCTATAATCATAGTTTTAAAAATCCCTTATGCAACAAAATAGAAATATTATTCTGAATAAATAACTTACACTAATTTAGAAGACTCATTGTTAGTTATTTGGTGGCACTCTTACCCTGTGAGGAAATGTCATGAACACGACAAGATCCACTAACAAGAGTTTTTATTAAGATAGGAAAGAAAGAGACAGACATGAACAAGTCTGTGGAAAACACACATGGTCAAGGGAAAGTGAGGCCAGTGAACATGGCGCCGGCTTATAAAGGGTGGGCCGCGCCTGTGTACTAACCCATGTGGCTACTCCACGCATGCCCATAGATCACATGGCGCGCTTGCTTTACACAACCACGCAAAGCCACAGGGTCCTGGTCATGAGAGACGTTTTGACCTGGAAATGGCTATTTTGAACCGGAAATAGCTAGGCGCAAGTGTCTAGGTCCCCCAGGCATGCCCAACCGTGGGGGCATGTTGTGAATTCATATCACTCATTATCTGTGTAATCTGCTCATCTTATTATTTTTCTTTTCTATTTGTGAGAAATCTTTTCCATTTATTCATTTCTTTCCCCATTTTTGAGGGAAAGCCATGTGCCACATGGTTTGTGCAGAGTGGCGTAGGACTGCACAGTCTGACCTCATTTCTCGGCTTCCTCCTCCATTAAGCCTCTTGAACCCAATTCACCACACCTTGCTTCATATGAAGTCATAGAACTGGAAAATCCTTAGCATTTTCACCTTTGGTAATTCCAGGTAGTTTCTTCGCATTCCAGGCCTTTTTTTTTTTTTTTTTTTTTTTTTTTTTTTTTTTCCCTGATGGCTTATAGTGCAAACAAGTCCAAATTGGGACACATTCTCACACACACACACACACACACACACACACACGCCAAGCCAGATCTCAACACTATCCAAAAGGTAATTATTTCGAAGTCTTCGATTTAAAATTTTCTAACAGAAACATTAAAATGCTAAAGAAACAGATGGAACTAACTTTGAAATATATTCATTTAAGCCACATATTTAAAACAAATATTGTTACTTCAAAATTCAATCACTGTAAAAATTATTTAATGAAACATTTAATGAATGTTTAATGAAAATTCTTTCTACACAAAATCTTGGGAATTCAGTGTTATTTCACCTTTCAGCACACCTCAGTTCACATTACTGTACTTCAAGTGCTCAGTAGCTACCTGGATGTGTGGTTACGGGCCAGGAGAATAAAGGTCTGATGAGATCTTTTCTTCTACTTCTTCTGAATTCGTTGTTTCTTGTGGTTGTGACCAAATACCTGCTGGAAAGCTAAAGGGAAGACAGGCTTGCTTGGGCTCATTGGTTTCAGACATTTCCCCACCGTGTGGGGAGAGTATTGCGGGACTCCTCAGCAGGTGGCAGTGGGAGCAGGCAGCAGTGCCTGTGTTCCTATGGTGGTAGATCGGGAAGCCGAACTGGCTGGAAGGAGGGACCAGCTAATGGCTTTCAAAGGTCCACTCTAGTTACCTACTTCTGCTAGCCAGGCCCTAGCTCCTGGAAGGTTCCACAATCCTCTCAAGAAAGGGCCACTGGTGTGGACCACATGGACAGTTGCTGCTTGACAAAGTTCCAGCATTTTGACATTGCAGACCACCTCACTTCTCCAGCACCTTTTTCACTTTCATTTTTAAGATTCTCACTATGTGTTAGGAGAGTTCCTGTATGCCTTTTCCTTTGGGAGATTTTGTGTGAGCTTTGAAGGATGAAAATGTATAAAATGGCAGCCTCTTTAAACAAAATAATTCTTTGGAAAAAAAAAAAATCCCCACTACTATGGAACCAGGAATCCCATTGTGTCTTACACCAAGAACAGGAAAGTTAGAGATTTACTAGACACACCTGATCCCAAGGATGAAATGTCTACAACTCAGATGCAGAGCCTGAGGCCATTGAGGGCAAGAGTTCAGCTAATAAGCGTAGAGAAATCAGAATGGTGCTGTGTAATGGGAAAGATGAAGACATCAGGACCTTCCCTTTGGAGTGTATGAGGGGACAGCCCAGGCAGTAAGACTGAGTCATGATGGGACACATTTAGGGAACCACTCGTGCTGATCCCCCTGAGGAACGAAACTTGCTTTTAACGTGTACTGGAGTGTCTGCTCCCCAGAAGTCCTTTCCCAGGGCAGGCGTTTGGGTAAGGGTCCCCATTCCCTGGGGGGTGAGGAAAGTTCCTGCTAGCTAAAGCAGTCATTCCCCTTAGCTCTGGCAGGAGGGACTTGTGGCCTTCCATTAACATATGACTGGTGCCTATTGTCAAGGTCAAGGCTAGATTCCTCAAGCCCTGATCATCCCAGCTCACTTGCCTTTTTACTCCTGTTTAATCGTGTGTGCAACTATAGAGTATAAAAGGTGTATTCCTTTTTCAATAAGCATTGATCCTGATTTACCCTCAGATCATGTCCGTGTAATGTCATGTTTATGTCTGTCCGAGTCCCCATCCTACCCACCCCACCAACTCCACACATCCTCTTTGGGCCCTTGAAGCAGGTCTCTGGCAGGACACCACCTAGAAAGAAAGCACTGAATACATAGACCTGTGTGGGATATTCAAACCATTTATGACTTCTATGATACTGTGGAGGGGCGCCAAAACAGCTTGACCACACAGTTGCCATGACAGGCTTGGAGGCCCAGACACAGCTTCTGTGACAGGCTTACTGGCAGGCAACCCCCAGACCCAGGAAAAGCCACAAGCGGACCCCACCCAGGGAGGGCCTACATCTAAGCGGAAGTACCTGACATTCCAAACATTAGATAAAGTGGCCAGATGTCCCTGAGTCTAGCACACATCTATTTTTGTTTTACAGATACCCCAATGTCAGCCAATCAGGGCCCTGAACCCTGGAAATAACCTCACTCCAACCTCTGCTATGATTTAATTTCTACCCTGCCTGGGCTCAGGGCTCTCTGCTCTCACCGCTGTATCGGATGGACAGGGTCCAAGCTCAGAGCTCGAAAACAAAGGCTCTTTGCTGTTACATATGGGACTCAGTCTCCATGGTGGTCTTTTGTGGGTCCCCGTGATCTGGGCATAACGATATGACCACATAGTTTAGGACTTCTAAAAATACAAAAACTTGGTACTGGCTTTTGAGACCGGTTCTACTAGGACATGATAGGTGTTGCGGTAGTGCATACCATGTCCGAGTGGGGGACTGTGGATTGAAAAACAGAGACAAGAGACAGCGGGTCATTCGCGCCAGCAGGATGCTGAGTGCCATTTATTGAAGAAGGGAGGAAACCTTAAATACAGGCTTAAAGCATAATGGAAGAACCCCTGAAGGCAGAAGTTCGCTACCCAATGTTCTACATTCTTGCATCTAAGCTGTTTACACCAAATGCAGGATACACAGACAAAGAACCTCCTGTGAGCATTCAGGAGGGTGGAGACCAGCAGGGAATCAGCACAGGGAGGACATCAAGGTCAAGGTCAGCAAGCAAGGCAATAGCTACTCAAATTGGGGTGCCAGGGTACTACAGATAGGTATTAGATCCTTGGCTATTGGATATCCTCTGCTATTGGTGAAATTATTAAGGTCACTCCACCTAGTTAGAAGGGAGGTTTATTTTGTGGGGTAGCTTACAAATGAAGGGATAGGTTGCAGGGTCTGGGAAAGGTATGGCACAGTCGGGCGGTGTTCTCTGGAGAACTCTGCTTGATCTACTTCCAGCGTCTAGGGTCCTGGAACCAAGACAGGCCTCTCCTTTGAATCCTGGGTCTTCAGCGTCCTCTCTCAGCCCCGCCTTGTAGGCGTGACCATTACTGAAGCCTCAATGGGGTATGGAACTTCCAGGCCCAGTCTGGAATGGCTACCCACTACACTCTGCTGATGCAATAAGCTAAGTCCAGCCGAATCAAGTCCAGGTTTAACAAACTGAGCAAAGCAACTCCCTCCCAATGAAGGTCCTGAGATAGCAAGACTTAGGCATAAATGACCTTCATTTGGTTAGTCAAACACTGGAAGGTTAGGCTTAGGGGTGACTTAGGTACTGCTCTGATCTTCTCATTCTAATATCTATTGGTATTGTTATTAATATATTCCCCATGTGCCAAGTGATTTATATCCATCCATTTCATACTTGTAAGAACCTTGCAAAAGGAATACCGTTTTTAGATCCCAGCTCTACAGACTGGAAGCAGTTTTTCCTTACCTCTCCTCATGTATCCCATGCCTCAGACCACCCTCTTCCTTTATCCCATAAATCCCCCTAAACCTCACTCTAGGAGGAAGATTTGAGGCTAGCTTCCCTGTCTCCACAGGATTGGTCTCCTCATGAATAAACTCTTTTTCTTCTGCAAACAAAAACTGACTTGGGTAAGACTGTTTAACCAAGCATCTAATTAAAATGCTGTGGCACTCTCGGTAAAGTGTTTCTGAAATTCTTCAGAAGCACCTGCTGCTCTTAGAAAACACCCTCCCAACGCAGGGTGGTCACAGGGCCAAAGGCTGGCTGTGAGCGTCACCCACTGCTTCCCCTCCTTGTTAGTCAGATGAGGAGCTGGCAAGCACCTGCCACTTCTGATATGAGTCTCTGAGTGCACTGGAGGACCAGGGTGACCTGAGCTGGATTTGTCCTTGAATCAAGTGGCATTGCTAGGCTCAGAGGATCTCAGCTGAGTTCATCAACATAGACTTTGGTTTGGTTTGGTGGGTCCTACTAACTGGGCTCAACCTTTAAGGACTTGTGCTGAAATTACCCCAAGAAATCACTTTTGCTTTCCTGAGAGAATATGGAAGTATGGCTAGAGCTACTATGTATCTATGTATGTACTCTATAGAAATAAAGTCTGTGACATGGTGAAAATATTTCAGAATAAGGCATGTTAAACAAAACCATGGATCCTCAAATTTGTCAGTGTCCCAACTCCTGGAACCTGTGGACATGACACAAGGGAATTAAGGTAGCAGATGGAATTAACTTTGCCAGTTTTATAGGCTGAGCATCCCTTCCTCTTGGGATGTTCTAACCTGATATTCAGAGGGAGACTAAAACTTTGATCTTTAAAAAGGGTCATTAACTGCTGGTTGGTGGTGGCCCAAGCCTTTAATCCTAGCACTCGGGAGGCAGAGCCAGGCCAGCCTGCTCTACCTGTGAGTTCCAGGAAAGGTGCAAAGTTTACACAGAGAAACCCTGTCTTGAAAAACCAAAATAAAAGGGGGGAGGGGTCATTAATTAAGATGAATTCAGATTCATTTAGTATTCATCTGTGAGTTCATCTGTGAGTTCGAGGCCAGCCTGGTCTACCAAGTGAGTTCCAGGAAAGGTGCAAAGCTTACACAGAGAAACCCTGTCTTGAAAAACCAAAAAAAAGGGGGGGGGGTCATTAATTAAGATGAATTCAGATTCATTTAGTATTCATCCAACAGGACTAGTAACCTTATATTAAAAAGAAGAGGACAAAGACACAGAGGGAAGACATAGGAAGAAGATGGCTCTCATGATCACAAAGTGAGGTTCCAGAAGGAACCAACTCCGCCAACAACTTAATTTCAGAATTCTAAGAAAATAAACTGGTGATGTTTATAGCCACCAAGTCTCTAGTGTTTTCCTTCCTTCCTTCTCCCAATCCCTCTCTTTCTTCCTTGACAAGATCTCACTGTATAGCCCTGGTTGGCCTGGAACTCACTATGTAGATGTAGACTGGACTGGCCTTAAACTCATAGGGATTCTGCCTCCTGACTGCTGTGTTGAAGGAGTGTACCACCACTCTGGTGTGTTCTTATGGCAACTTTAGTACACTAATATAGCAGTTACTGAACTTTTCATTGGGAGGCTCTCCAGGATTATCAGGGGTTCGTGGTGTAGCTATAAGCACCAAATAAAGAAGAGAGAGGCCTAAAATGAGATTAGGGTGATGTGCTGTAGAACTGGACCCTAGGCTGCTGGATTTAAAGAATTACAAAGATGCCAGATGATGCCACATGCCTTTAATCCCAACACTCAGGAAGCAGAAGCAGCTGGATCTCTGTGAGTTCGAGGCCAGCCTAGTCTACAAAGGAAGTTCCAGGACAGCCAGGGCTACACAGAGAAACACTGTCTCAGAAAACAAACAAACAAACAAAGTACAAAGATATGGGGAACATATGTCCCAGGGAATTCGGGTGGATTCTAGAAAATTTATCAAGAAAATGAATTCTCTCAAATGATCTCCAGAAGGCAGCAGCCTTGCTCTGTTTACAGAGACTTCCTTTGAAAGCCTTGTTCAAGTCCGGTGTGGTGATGATGAACACCCTTAGCCCCAGCACTAGGGAGGCAAAGGCAGGTGGATCTCTGAGTCGTGGCCAGCCTGGTCTACAAAGGCATCCAGGGCTATACAGAGAAACCCAATCTAAAAACCAAAGAAATCAAGAAAGCTTGCTCACAGAGTATAAGACCACAAATATGGGGGACTTGTTTTCAGTCACACTTTTCCAAGGTGTCTCATGCTTCCTCCTCCTGACTCATTCCCCACTTCCTTCCCTTCCTTTCTAACTCTAAAAATGTCGATGCAGTTTCCCCTTTTTGTGTGTCTATTAAGAATATGTTGTTTCTGACCTATCTTTAGCCCACTCTTAGGGGAGGCATGTGTGACACTCCTCTGTGTCCTCAAGTGGCCCCAGTGCCAGTTATAAAGAGCTGGGAGCGTCTCAGTCTCATGGCGCCTGCTCTATTCTCTCGCAAAGGCGATCCACCTTGCAGTTAGTAGTCTCCCGGCTAAACCCTCCTGTAGCTGGTGTGCGTGGCCTGCCTTCTGGCTGGATGTCCTTTCTAGCAATCCAATCTGGCACGATGGCAGTAGCGGTGGTGGCTTTTGTTTGCTTGTTTGTTATTAACTGAGCAGGGTGAATCAGATCATTAAAGGGCATGGTCAAAGGGCAGTTTAGAAGGTCTAGGTGCTCTGGGAACAGAGAAATTCATACCTGGTCACGTCACTACCTTTTCTGAACTTAGGCTCACGCTCACACTGTATGCCTTTTGAGTCAGTGAGCTTTCCCCGAGGTTTGGGTTGGCTGCTTTCCCAGCCAGCAAGGTTGGCAAAATGTGCTATAAAGCACAGGTGGTTAGGAGACCTATATTAGTTTCCGAGGCCTGTCAGAACAAAATACCACAAGATATGTGGCTTGGAACAACAGAAATTTGTTCTTTCTCATTTCTGGTGGATGGAAGTCCCAAACCAAGGAATTAGTAGGGCTGTGTTTCCTCAGAGGTGGGGAGAGTCCTTTCCCAATCCCTTCGAGGCATGGGAGCTTTGAAACGTGGAGGGTGTACATTCTTCTGGCTCCTTGGCTTGTATCTCCACAGCCCCAATCTCTACTTTTAGTGTGTAAAGTAGCTACATAGTGTTGTAGTGTTTCTACGTCTTCTTGTTGTTTTCTTTGTCTGTTAATGTCTGGTCAGAACTCCACGTGTAGATTAGCTTGCCTCTGTCTGCAGAGTGCTGGGATCAAAAGTATGAACCATCATGCCCGACCTGTGTCTCCTTACAAGAACTCCAGCCATATCAGATTAAGGGTCCTTCATACTCTAGTATGACCCCATCTGAAATGATTACATCTTCAGTTTCCAAATAATGGCCCAATCTGAGACACCGGGGTTAGGAATCTTTTGCTCACAAATCAACCTGGCCAGCTACTTTTAAATGATGGTGGTGGTGAGTGTTCTGGGGATAGAAAGAGGACACGTGAGGCCAGTCATTTATGTCACTAAGAGAAGTAACTGAGAATGATTTTACATGTAAATTGAAATAATATAAACACATGTTTATAGTCTATTTTTACAGTACGTTATGTTTAGTGGGTTGAAAGATGTCCACATCCAGAGGCCTATTGATAATCTTTCTTTATGTGACAGAAACTTCACAAATGTGACTGAGGAATGGAGGTAGAGAGATGGCTCAGATTCTCAGAGTGGTCCCTAGATGTTGAAAGCAATTTAAAGTGCTTCTTCATGTTTGCTTGAGGTTAGATCTCATGCTTCCCAGGCACCCTTGAACCTTACATCCTTCTGCTTCTACTATCCAAGTGCCGGGATAGTTTACAGATGTGTGCCACCACGACCTTCTAAAATGGGGGACAGAGAGGTTACAGACAGCAAAGAGGCCACATTCAGGAAGCAGAGTAAGAGATGAGATGCTCACGGGCTCTGGAGATGCAGAAGCTCCCTTGGCCCCTGGAAAAGGCAAGTAATGCTTCTTTCGAGGGCTTCTCTAACAAGGTCTGCAAGCTACAAATGCACACTTGAGTAGACCAACCCCCTCCTTTGGTATTACTCATTTGGGTATCTTCCCAGATATCCATACTACACCCCCACGGACAACTGGTGACTCCCCGCCTATAATCCCACATGCAGTCAGCCATTAAGGCCCTCTGTTTTCAGGCACTATGTTCTGTTAGTCCTACCCCACTCTCTCCCATCTTGTTTGGATACTCTGGTAGTTGCGTCCTGACCCACCCTCCATACGTCAAACAGGTTGTCAGCCTGGTTCACGTTGCTACCACACAGTCCCTGAGACTAAGGATAAAGACTTCTTCCTCTTCGTTGTAGTGCCTGGGAAGTCCCAGATCAAGGTTCCAACAAGTCAGGGCCTTGTCTCTCTGGCTCCCTGAGTACTCTGTCTTCCAGGGACAGGAAAGCTATGTATGGCCTCACATGGCAGACGACAGCGAGAGTAAGCTCACTTCGACCAGCCTGTTTATTTTCTCTTTCTTTTTTGACAAGGTGGCCTCCTTAGACAGTTTAGGCTGGCCTGGAACTCTCAGCCCACCTGCTCCCACCTTCCTGGTGCTTGGAATGTAAGTGTTGCAAGGCCTTTTAGTGAAGGCATCGATGGATACATTAGGGCAGAACCATTGGACTTGAGTATGTTACACTGGTGATTTAGTTTCTAATTTGGGAATCTGGTATATGTGCAGGCAACAGGGTGGAGACCCAACTACATTGGAACTTAGATATACTGCTTCTAGCCTTAAAAGCCTTCAGGCAATCTACATCCTTCTGCAGGTTACCTAAGGCTACAACATAGCCCCTTCTTGTCATCTACATTCTTCCTGCAGCAGTTCCTAAGTTTAGGTTGCCTTCTCTCACCAAACTCTTGGATTCCCTGTCAATTCAGGGCCTCTGGTCTCCCCTTACTCTGCATGGTTGGGACATCTCTGGTTATCTACCAACTGGACTGACATACTTACCTCAGGTCAGGAGTCATCTCTGAGAGGCTGTCCAGGCTTCCTTGTTCTTTCGGTGACCTGGGAACAAGCTATTGCTTTAGGAGGTTACATGAAAGCTAACACATTCTGGTCATCTCCCTAGCCCACAGACTCTTTATGGTCTGTAACCTCTTTTGTCCTAATATACAGAGTTGATGCAAAATAGCTCTACAAATGTGGGTTCTGTAGTATACTCAAGAGTTTATCAAGTTAGACCTTCCAGGTAGGCTGGGCTGCTGTTTATCTTTGTTTCTATTAGTCAGTACTTTGGGGAGTTATGATGGTATTGCAGGATTCCTTCTTGAAGCAAAAACCAAGGTGAACCTAGCAAGAACCTGCCCCAGTTAGGTGTGTATGTGAGAGAGTATGTGTGTCAACTTCCAGGTGTTGTGTGCCAACCACCTTTACTTGGCTAGCTCATGGGCCCAGACTAGCCCTTGGTCCCAGCCCAAGCAGAAGCTTCCCTCACCAGGTCACCTGTCTTCGGGAGAGAATGGCTTGCATTTCTTCATGGCCCTTGGGTGCCCACCAAGGTGGCTGCTGAGGCTAGACAGCATGGCTAGAGTCACGTGGCCTGGTCCCTCAGCCGCTTCCAGATTAGGGCCCTCCCTGGCTACAGGGCAGAGGCCTTCAGATCACGCGGGCCCGGGAGGCCCTGGCCCGGCCCAGCCAATGGGCTGGCGGCACCCGCATGACCCGCGCCGGGAGGGCGTGGGGAGGCAGGCCGGGAACGCAAGCCGCCTGGCCGAATCGCCGCCCCCACCTCAGCCGGGACGGGAAGTGAGTCGCCGGGGTCCCCAGTGCGAGCCAGCCAGAGAGCGGGTCCCGAAGCCGCCCGCACCCCGGCCGAAGCATGGCGGCCGCCAAGGTAAGCGCGGCGGGCAGGGGCGATCTGGCGCCTAGCGGGGTGCAGCCGGGGGACTGGATGCGGGGCTCCACCTTGCAGCCGAGGAGGGGCACAGGGGACCGCACTTGCGGCCGCGTGCCTACCGCGGCCCGATCGCGCTGCAGAAACTTTGCCAGCCGGACACTCCCACTTGGCCCGGTCGGGAAGGAGCAGTGTCCCGCGGGACGGAGCCCGGGCCAGCAAGGAGGAGTGCGCGGATGGGGCCAGGTGGCCTGCGGCAGGAAAGAGCCCCGGGTCACACAGACCCTCTGCCACCTCGGGGTTCTCCTGATTCTGACCCGGCTGTTGTTGACCTGGGTTTCTCCTTCTAGGGGCCCCAGCTGGGGCTGAAGCCTGATCCTATTACGTTTCAAGGGTTCCGCCCTCCCGCGAGTAGGGAAGTCACCTTGACTTCCGTTTTGGAAAGTGCTTGGGGGACTTGGCCTGCGCCTATACGTAGCTAGTCCTGGGACCCTTCCCCTCCCCCCACCTCCCATCCTTGCCCTCCCTCTCTCCATCTGACAACACTTACAAGCCAGCCTCCGAGCCTTGGAGAGGCTTCTTTTTGGAAATGACAAAACAGATTGTCCTGGGAGCTTGTCACTCCTGTGAAGTTCTACTTAAAAGGAATTCCGTGTAATGTGAATCGTTCGCGAACCCAGGGAGAAGGCAGCTCCGATAAATTGACCTTTCCTCTTTCACCGGTTCTTCAAACCTGCACACCATTTCAGCCTCTCTGGACTGCATTTCAACTTTTCTGGCAGAATACCATATTCAGTCCCAATCACTCGAATCATTGGAATTTATTGCTTTTAATTTTTAAGTTCACGAAGGCAGCCCTTTAATCAAGCCTATACAACTTCTTAGATCATTTTAAGTGCAGTGAACTTAAATATACCCAACATTTCAAACATTTGTCCTTAATCAAAACTCTGTGATAACCCTCAAGAGGAAAACATGGCCAACACATCATATTCTTATTTATTCAAGCAAACTAATCACATTTGCAATGGAAATTGTAAGCAGACAAATATATTCAAATGCTGTTCTGTGACTAGAGTCTCTCCAAGCTCCCCAAATCCACAGGCTTCTTGTTCCCAGACTGGGTGCCTTAGGTGCCCTTTCTCTGTAACTACTGGAGTGTAACACTCAAGAGTGTGTACTGGGTGTATTCGGTGCGTGTGTCTGCATGAGCACATGGGTGTGTGAATTATGTTGGAAGCTACATTCACTGTTTCAAGACAATAGCCCTTTTCTTTACGCTAGCTTCTTATGATATTAGAATACAATGATTGGTATGAATTCTTTCTCTGGAGTAAATACCCACTCTTCATTTATGTATTTGCTGAGGAATTAAGTAGTGTTACTTTATTTGGAGATTAAAGTAATAGTGGGCACCAAATTGTAGCATATACCTTGAAATGGAATGTAAGACTTGGCAAAAATGAAACTTAAGTAAGGACGCATGCTCAACTTTTTAGTTGCATTTTTCTTACTAAGTTATTAACAGGAAAGTGACAGTTGGAACCGGGCAGGGGTGGCGCACGCCTTTAGTCTGAGTACTCAGAGGTTCAGGCAGAGGCAGATCTCTGAGTCTGAGGCTAGCCTGATCTTAAAAAAAGAAAGAAAGAAAAAGGACAGTTGGTTCTGTGCAAATTATGAGAGACAGGGAAAATGAAACCTTCCTTTCACCCTTATGTTTTGGAAACCTGTGTTCTTTGTTGTGTAGTCACTGAAACTCACCGCTTCAGTTCTGATGGCTGACACAGACCGACATCCAATTACAGTCCAGTAGGACATAACTAAACCAGCTGTGAGTAATGAGAAGGCCAGGGTAAACAGAAAGTTTTCTCCTGAATCCCAGCTCTTGGGAGGTCGAGGTCAGCCTGGTCAACAGTGAGTTCCAGGACAGCCAGGGAAGTTTGTTCAGCAGAGAAACCCTGTCTTGGGAGAGAGAGGGAGAGAAAGAGAGAGAGACAGAAAGACAGACAGACAGAGTCAGAGAGACAGAGACAGAGGGAGATATCAACTTAGGATAATGAAATGCAAGTGTGTCCTCACTGCAGGTACCTGGACCATCTAGCATCCAAAGCAAAGACATAGTCTTGGAGAGAATTCACTTTGAACTATATCTGGGCTCTCTCTGTCTCTCTCTCAGTCTTACTATTAAGCTCTGGCAGGTCTAGAGTTTGCTATGTATATATCAGAGTGGCCTTGAGAGCCGCTTGCCTCTTCCTCTCAAGTGTAGGGGATTAAAGACACACACAACCACACCAGGCTCCAGGCTCCACCATCTTGTTTATGATGTATCTGAACTGCCTTCAAAATCCACTGAGGGCCATACACATCTGTGGATTCCATAAGCCCTTCTCTTGTAATATCTCCCATTTTAGATCAAGGACATTATAGTCAACGTAGTCTTGAAAGGTCCCAGATGAAGCTGTTATGGGTCCAACTTAGTCCAAGAATGAGTGTTTCCCACTGAGTTGTATTTGGGCATCATGCTTATTGGTTGTTTCTCCCAGCTTTTAGTTAGTTCTGGGCAATTCTGAGATAAAAGAGGTGCTAATTGCTTTTTCCTTGGAGTGTAATAAGCCATGTTGGCAGCTGAGCACAGAGCCATAGATTGGAAAAATCTCATCTAGGGGTAAAACTGACATATCTGGCAAGAACTGGGCAGCCCATGAAGGAGTCTTACAAAACTGGCCTGTGAGCTTGGGAAGGCAACAGTTGTGAGAGGCTCTGTTTACTATAGGGAACCACTGGAATGTTTAAGTAGATTGACTGGAAAGATGTAGCCACAGCTATCTATTCCCTAGTCTCATTTTAGTTTGCTGGGTCTTTGTAGTTATTCATATACAATCGTTCAGTTCCTTTGCATCTTTTTACTTGACTTTCCTCATCAACTCAACAGTCAAAAAATTACTTGTTTTCTCATGCAATAATGATCTGGAGCTATCAGTGTTTTTGAGATGATCTCGAAAGTCTCTTTAGCAATGGCTAAGTTTATGCATTAAGGATGATGGAATTAAACCACTTGAAACTGAAAAGTTAGAGAATGTTAGCTTAAGTTCAGCTGTAAGCTGTTAGAGATGTTCGTGTGTAAACCCAGACATGGTCTACATTGCTGGGAAACCCAGACATGGTCTACATTGCTGGGCTTAAATCAGCCTAGAATTAAAAGAAAAGAATTCAGTGATAAAATGAAAGTATCCAGTTAAACAAACAAACAAACAAACAACAATAAAAACAGTGCTCTGGAGGGCTGATGTTTATGCTGCTGACCACCCCCCCCTTTAGGTGTGTTGTTGTTGCTGCGATTGTTGGTTAATTTGGAACTGTGTATCCTGATCTTTCCAGTGTTGCAAATGAACTAGACTTTGGCCTCAAAAAAGAAAACAAACAAAGAAACCAAACCCATACTAGAGAGCTGCTCTAGAGAAGGAGTTTCTACTGGTCTGAAGGGAGACTCCCCAGAAGTGTAGCTATATCTCAGAATGAATAAATAGAAATAGGCAATAGGAAAGATCCACCCCAGTGTCAGCAGCGTATCAGAAGCTGGATAATGAGAACCCATGCTACATCCAGGAAATAACATGTGCTTAAAACAATAGTAGCTAATATGAAGGAATGGTTACTAGATACCAAATTCCATTCCAAATGCTTTTCAGTTTTAATTCTAATGAATTTGTCTTCTGAATTAGATATTAGTCCTGCCATCTCTGCAATAGATGAAGACTCAGAAACCCCAAACTGTGATGTGAGAGACCTAAGACCTCCTCATTAGAAAGTTCTGAATCTGCCATTCCAATCCTGCCATGCTGGCTCCAGGGTTTTTCCTGCCCTGTCTGCTGAGTGACTATACTAGCAGAGCATGTGGCAAGCCAAGCCTATGGGGAAGGTGTGGGTGAGGACGCGGGAGAAGTTAGGTTCCTCCCTAGAAATCAGCCTTTTCATTAAGCCTTTGAATTGTTTACAGAGTGCTTCCTGCGTGCCAGGTTCCTTCTTCCTAAGTGCTTTACAAGTAGTAATTGTCACAACAGTAATGAGTGCTTTGTGATTTTTGTCTTCATTTTACAGTTGGAAGAAAAAAATCTTAGGTTTGGTAATTCTTCAGTGAACCAGCCTCAGAACTGTCAGATCTGGGTAATGCAGTGGTAAAGCCGGCTGAGGTTTGTGCTAGTAGGAAGGAAAGAGAGGAAGTTATTTGAAGTCAGATCCCCAGGACCTGAGGTTGACCTTGAACTCTATGCAGATGAGGGTGACCTTGAAGTGATCTTCCCTCTTCCCAAGTGCTGTGACTGTAAGCTTTAGTCACACCATCTTGCATAAAGTGAGCTATGGATTTTAAGAGAGCAGGTTCCTAGGATGGAAATTAATGTTTGGATTTTTCTAGTCTCTGAAATTGTTAGGGTTAGGTCTTGAGACTTAATGCAATGGAAGGTCTTTATTGCTCCCGTTCTCAAGCCTGAATTCTACCAGTGGAAGATATGAAGTCCCAGGAAACTGCAATTATTGATCGCTGTTCCTTTAAACTCCTTTGCTTTTAGACTATTCTTGGCCAGTGGTTCCCAGGCATTTGAATCATCTAGAGAGCTCTATGAGGTGCCAATGTGTAGCTGTCACCTTATTTCAGGACTGAGTTGACATCTGCTGTGTCTGGCAGCCACTAACCAAGTAATCTGCCTTGTGATTCACTGCTGGCTTCGTGGACAAGGCAGGAGAGCAGACTCAGGACAAGTTAAGGGTAGGGAATGGTGTTCTATCTCCAAGGGGTCAAGGTAGTGGTCACTTCATTCTCTTTTACAAAAATTCCAGTCTTGCTCATGTTTTCCTTGTTGCTTAGGTATCAAGGTCATATAGTTTTATATTATTATCTGAGAACTTAGATTTTAGCAACTCAAAGCACCTGGAAGCTCCTTTTCATTCTTGTAATGTGTCAGTGGTTTTCTGCGGTCATTGTAGGTGTCCAAAGGTGAAATGCGCAGACCTCTTCTAGCCCCTTCTTTGCTCCTGGTCTGACACATGGGGAGTCTAGTGCTCCCTCACTTAGGGCCTGCAGCTTTACAGGCATTGGTCCACAGAAGCAGACTGGAAGGCAGGAGAGGAGGGCAATGTGCAGTGTAAGAAAATCAGGCTGCACATCTTGTTTTTGGACACTGAGTCCTTTTAGAAGTTACCAGAGGAGCACTGACTTCTTTTCTTAGGGCCAACTCTTGGGCCCTTTGCCCTGTGACCGGCTTCTCCTGTGTCTATACTGAGCCACCCCTTCCTTGCTATCTCCCGTTATCTCTGAGGATGAGGCCTGCTGGACTGTTCGTTCCTCCACTCTCTGCTTGCTGTTTGCTGCATCTGAAGCACCCCTGCTTCACGAATCCTCGGTTTTCTTGAGCCTAAGCACCCCTGCTTCATGTGTTCTTGGTCTTAGGGTGGGCCTTTGAACAAACGTCGAGTCTCCTGAAGCTATGGGTTGGTTTTGTGTGGGGAGGAAGATGGGTCTGCTGAAGGGACACAGCCCTAAGTCAAATATTTAATCATAGCAGAGCAAGCCTGCCCTTAGGACTTGTCCACCCAGACTCTCCTAGTGGGCAGGTCTAGCCAACTCATTTAAATGCATTCAATAGCCACAGAACCCTGCTGATTCAGTGGTTCTCCCAAGGCATATGTGCAGGAGTATGGTTGGATGTTCCAGCTTGTTTCTTTGAACTATCTGATACCACATACAGTTTCCTTTCCCTTTGGAAAACTTCACTGTAGTGTGATTAAGAACCGAGTTGGTTCCTTTTGACTTCTGGTGTTGACAACACAGTTCAGTTGCCAATGTTGTGATTTCGTTGCAATCCAACTCCAGTGTACTGCTCTGCTTGGTGACTGTTAGGCTGGTCGCTTTGGCTTGATTTCCACCGGAGGCTACAGTCTGCACATGCTATCCATGAACACTGTTGATGAACACTGTGGATGGGAGAGTCAGGCAGGGATTTCCTGGTACCCTTACTGTTTGGGATAAGATAGCTCTTGTATGTGAGGCATGTCATACTTTTGGTAAGGACGTTGTATGAGGGAGTCTAATTTGAAGAGATGTGTATTCCTGGGTGCATGTTCAGTAGTTTTCAGAATCAGACATGATGTGGAGTGACCATTCTGAGTGCTGGGCATCCCGTGAATAGAGCTGCAGAGGACTGGCTTAACATTCCTAAGTAGGATGAGGCTACCAGAGCCCTTCTTCCACAATCTCTATTCAGTGACTGGAAAGGAGGCGAACCTGGTTTCTAGCCCACTTTTTTTTTCTTTTTAAGATTTATTTATTTAATGTATGTTGAGGTTTTGTCTTCATGTATGTCTGTATGAGGGTGTCAGGTCCCCTGGAACTGGAATTACAGACAGTTGTGAACTGCCATGTGGGTGTTGGGAATTGAACCCAGGTCCTCAGGAAGAACAGTCAATGTTCTTAACCTCTGAGCCATCCCCCTCTAGAGCACTTCTGCTACTGGAATTTGGACATTGATCTCTCTGGGTGCTCCTTATCACCCTGTGGAAAACAGGGGACCATTCATGACCGTGTTGATCCCGTGGCAGGCAACACGGGAAAGTATTTTAGGAAATCATGACATCAGAAGATGTCTATTGGAGTCTGTGGGCCGCTCTACCCAACTGCAAACACAGGGACAGGTGCCTGAACCACACAGGAGCTTTACTGAAACTCTGAATGCACCAACCATCCACCTGGTGGCTGAACTATGGCTGCTTTAGTGACTTTGTCCACGTGGTCCTCCTGGGGAGCCTTGCTGCTGAAATTCTTGTCTGTCCAGAGAGTGGTCTGACAGGTTTCCTTAGATGATTTCCTTAGGTGCTGGTTAGCTGTGAAGCCCTTGGAGGTAGGCCCCAGGCCTGTTGCATCAGCATGTGCATTTTATTCCCATCCTCAGGAAATCCTGTGCATCCGGAAGTTTGGATGGTATGCATCCCAGGCACTCACTACCGCCAGCGCAATTAAAGGCCTCTCTTTGATAAGGATGTAACAACTTTGGTTTCTTTGCAAGTTAGTCCAACTGTTTGCAGAATTAAATACATAGTGTCAAAATCCTGTATAAATTTTAGGGTCTTTCTTTGAGTATCCCTTGGGGCCTGAGTATTATTTTGTAGCACATCTTCCAGTGATTATTTAAGGGGACTGTATAGGGGCTGTGCTTTCCTCCTTTTCCTTACTTTTCTCTTGCCTGTTGATTTTTGACATTCTCTCAAGTGATCTAAGCCCTAATCCTGTTCTGACTGCTAGCCTTATGTGAGCCAGAGTTTTACCGATTTTGTGGGCTTCTGGCCGTCAGCATTTGTGGTGAACTCTCAGGCTTGATCTCTTTCTGCTCACCCTCCCAACTTCTCCTTTGCAGCTTCTCTCCAGAGTCCCTGAGTTCTGTGGGAGGTTGGTGTCTCCAGTGCTACGCCTCCTCTCCCTTCGGTGCCCATATGCGTCTTTTGAAGAGTGACCATGCGTGTCGTACTGAGCTCCAGCCTGTACTTTCAGATGTTTGCTGTAAAACTCAACTTGGGTATCTCAGTGATATTTCAAACTTTGCTCACTTAGCACTGAGAATATCTTCTTGGTGTTTTTTTTATTTTCTGCCTCTGATTTCTTTGCTCTGGGCAGCCAGGAGAGGCTATCTGCAGGCATTTGGACGTGTGGAAAATGAGGTGTCAGTTAAACCCACCTGCTGTCCTGGAGTGCTGTGTCCTGTCCCCTCCATTAAATCCAGGTCCTTATTACTTCTTAGTTATACAGTCACCTCGGCTTCCACACTGGTCTCCCCATCTTTGGCTTCTCCCTTTCCGTTCTTCCCACACCTCCCCAAGTAATCCTCAAAGATTGGCTCCTGTTCCTGTGATCACAGGCACAGCACTTAACAGTTTTTAAAACCGCATTCGAATGTGTAATTGACACCAACTGGCCCTGTTCTAAGTGCTGTTTTTTGAGGGGTGGGGTGGGGACGGTACTTGGCTTGTTTTCAAGATCATCTTAGGGAGTGAGGTGACCAAAGACCCAAGCTTCATTATTTGATCTTTCTATTCATCTTTGAAAAAGCAGGGAAGGTACTGCTAATGTCATTTGGCAGATCAGAAAGTTAGGGTCCAGAAAGGCTATGCATATAGTGAAGTCTATATTATATCAACAGTATAACACTTAGAGCAGCTAGGCACTTCAGTAAGCACTATATATCAAGTGCTTATTGAATCTCCACAATAGGCATAGACTGTGCTATTATTATCTCTACTATTTAGATGGGAAAACTCACCTGGTACAGAATAGATATGTTTCATGAGTTACAGAGAGATTAAGTATCCTCTCAGGTTACCCAGCTTGTAAATGGCTGAGTGATGGTATGAATACAGATAGCCTGACTCTAGAGCCTATATGCATAACTAACTCTCTTAACATATCTCGATACAGTGTGGCTACTGATGCCTATAACATAAAATTTAAATTCTTGGGAAAGCTAAATTCTCCTTAGAATTGGCTATAATTTTGAGGTGATGGGAATGGAACCTAGAGCTTTGTATAGATTATAGGTGGATATTTGGTCACCCAGCAACATGCCATCCATCCATCCATGCATCCATCCATGCATCATCCATCCATCTTCATATTTAGAAAGGGTCTTTTTACATTGCCCTGGCTGTCCTGGAACTCACTATTTGGACCAGTCTGGCCTCTAACTTACAGAGATCCTTTTGCCTCTGTCTCCCCAGTGCTGGGATCAAGGGTGTGTCTTACAACACCTGGCTGAGTTGCATTTTTGTGGCAGGTTTGTTTTGATTACTCATCATATTTATATTTGGCCTATGGTTGACAGTCCTGGAAGTCTTGTCAATATTTAGGTTATTCCTTTTTTTGTTTGTTTGTTTCTTCAAAGTTTATTTCATGGCAGAACTTTATTGTTTTTCCTGCACTTTCCCACAATTTCAAATTTACTGATTGCATCCCCTTTACGCTTCTTGTTTTGGATGTTTTCTGAAGGTGATACTTCTAAAAGCTTGGTCATGTTAGTGTCATGCTTTTAGTTTTGACTAGCACACTAGATGGTCCTTAGGAGCTCCCATCAGGCACTGGGGCTCACATGGAGGCACATAATTCTTGGTTATTTTTGAGGTTATGTTTGATGAATGGGTTCAGATGGTATCATCTAGATTCACCAGCTTTTTGGCTAATGGTTTGTTACTGTGTTTGAATATTGACAGTTGCTCTACATGGAGTATCAAAAGTAGTTTTCATCTTTAAATATGCAGGCTTATGTATATGCTTATACTTTATGCACTTATGAGTTTGTATGTATGTATACAATATGAGTATGAATCATAATTCTTAGAAAAGTAGTGGATATTATCAACAAGATTGGTATTAATTAAAAATGGGCATAGAGTTTGTTTGGGATGATAAAATAGTGCTGGTGGCTTCTAACATTTGAATATACTAATGCCATTGAATTGTGTACTTAAAAATGGTAAATTTAGGGGGCTGGAGAGGCTCAGTGGTTAAGAGCACTGGCTGCTCTTCCAGATGACCCAGGTTCAATTCTCAGCACTTCCATGGTGGCTCACAACTGTCAATAACTATAGTTCCAGGGGGTCCAACACCCTCACACAGACATGAATGCAAACAAAACACCAGTGCACAGAAAATAAAATTAGAAAAAATAAAATAGATAAATTTAATATAATGTGTTAGATTACCAAAACAAAAACAAATTAATTAGAAATAGATTGTAACATTGGGTTAAAAAAATTCCAGTAGCCCATAATGGATGATTACTACTTTTCAGATGAGTCAAATTGAGACCGAGAGGTAAAGGTTTTTATTTTCTTGTGTTATTTTTGGTTTTGTTAACCAAAGGATATCACCTAGGAAAATTTAAAACAAGATGTCAGAATTAGAAAACAAGACAAGAACATCCTGTAATTTGCGAGTAATAATTGATTCAGGTAAGAATTGTCTAGAGATACAAAAACCTGTTGGTGAATGATTGTTAGAATTCTCATCTTCTCAAAGTGCTTTTGGGTAAATAAGTGACTTACTCCTTACAAGAGGAGCAGGGGACCTTTCCAACGGGCAATTATATTTCAACCAAGTCGTCGGACCTATATGGGGAAACTACGTTTGTACATACTGAAGTGGTGCAGTGGGAAGTATCCAAGAAGATTTCTGTTGAGTTCTTGCCAAAATTCTTTAATCTCAATCTAATAGAAAGTGGGCCTGACTTTAAAAACGGATTATGAGTAAAAAAGGCTGAAAAAAAGAGACTCCCAAAGAGCCAGGACCAAATGCAGTGTTTGGTCTTGGTTACAAAATAAATAAATGAAAGAAACAGTTGCCTTACTTGGAACAACTGTGTTGGAGTATATTCATTTGCTAGGGTTTCCATAACAATGTGCCAAAGATTGGGCAGCTTAAATGGCTGGAATTAATTTTCACAATTCTGGAGAGCTAACAGTCTGATATCAAGATCTAGGCAAGGTCGACTTTGCCTATGGCATCTCTCTTGATTTAGTGGGATGTTTTCTTGTATCTTTGTGTGGTACCGTCTGAGGTTATATCCTCATTTCTAGTCTGTCCTCCCTCCCTTCTTCCCATTCTCTTATTGTTGGGGTTTACTAAAAGGTCTTAAATGAATGTTTAAGCATGGGTATTGTCAAGGAGCAAGTGTGTGTGTGTGTGTGTGTGTGAGAGAGAGAGAGAGAGAGAGAGAGAGAGAGAAGAGCAGAGCATAATTTCCAGGTTCAAGGACATCTTTATCGTATCAACTTAATAACCTCATTACAGACCTTTCTTCATTTACAGTGGTCATATTCTGAGGTGCTGGGATTAGAATTTAGGGAGACACAGTTTAGCTTAGCACAGAAAATAACTCATGTTCAAGCTGCCTCCAGTGAGGTAATGTTGAGGTTCCAAGGACTTTAATCTTAGAAATCCTTGCTGTTTTGTTTCTTGCTACATTTTAAGCTCTTGTGATCAGGGACCTTCTTTAGACTTGATATCCCTCAGAGTGTCTATCATGTGACATTTTGACACATTGTTCATTGATTTACTCATTAGTTTGACACACTAACCCATGGCAAGGTGAGTGGAGGAAGATTTTCTGCTGTAGATTTATGGTTTGTTGGCAACTTCTTCACTTTTTAATAGAACATCTATCTAGTCCCCTCCATCTCCTAACAAAATAAAGAATTGTTTGGAAATACTTGAAATGTGTATGAATGATCTCGAAGAGAAAGCAGGATGGAGAGTTGTGAGAGCCAAAGTTACATTTTAAGTTGTAATTACTGTGCTTAAGAGATCTATGAAACAAAAATACCTCTGATCTGTAAGCCCCTTGCCCAAGGACAGATAGTTCCTGAAATGCTGGAGGCTTGTTTATGTGAGATAACAAGCCACGTGGTTTTCACCCATCTGCACGGGATGTGCTCGATCACATGTGAGCGGGAGGGTCACTGGCAAGAAATATGTCAGGATGTATGCTTGCCCCTGATTGGATGTAGGCTGGAGATAAATATGTCAGGATGTATGCTTGCCCCTGAATGGACCTGATGGAAAATGCAATGAATTACGGGTTTTTCTTCTTAAGCCCTTGCAAAACCTGATTGTGGGCCGTTTTCCAGGAACTTGGATATGGGCCTGGCCAGAGCCCATCCACCTGGCCAGTATTTATTTAATGGTTGCTTCAAATTTGGCTTTAAACTGTGGTAGTGGTCTTACTCTTGACCAGTGGGATTGACAAGTGAGCTGCTAAGCATACCTTTGGGCTGTCTGAAGGTAGATGAACACAGAAAGGCTTCTTCCAAAGGTGAAGCCTTGACTATCACTCCCTTTTGATTATGAAAGTTCAGTTGCACTGTCGGGAACAATTGCCAGCAAGTCCAAACAGCACTGCAGCTGGTTGCAGGTATGCTGGATCATCAGGTAGTTGAGGACTGGCGCTATTGTCACTGGAGGTTTTGGGGAGCGCTACTTAAGGTGTTAATGTGTTACTCAGAAAACTGGGGTTCCTCTTGGGTTTTAGTCTTGTTAGTAATTTAAGAATTGACTGGAGGACAATTATTATTAGAGTTTAAAGAAAAACCCCAGAGCAAGCAAGCTGTAAAAATCTCAGCAGCGCTCGGCTGAAGAGGATGGAAACCATGCCTTCGGAGTTGGGCGTGGAGCGCAACTATAGAGGCCCAAGAAAAACATCCATGGGGCAGAAGTGGGGTGTAGTAGGGAGGGAGCGACAGGCAGAGGGTGAGAAAGCCCAGAATGTTCGGAAAGCATGCCCAGGCCATGGCCAGTATCTGAAAGAAAAAGAGATAAGAATAAGGGAAAGTTACGCTGGTGTGAATATTTCAGAAAAGCTGGCAGGCATAATCCAGCTGAATGGCTCTCTAAGTGGCTGCTGTGCAAGTGGGTTTTTTTGTAAGGAAAAAAATACATGCTCTCATCAAAGGGATATTTTTTCCTTCCGCATCTTTAGCATGGCTTAAAGTGAATCAGCCTTCCTCAGGGTGGTTTTTTTTTTTTTTTTTTTTTTCCTGGTGATTGGGCCTAGTTGGACTAACTCTTTTGTTTTGGCTAGTTTAGAGTGTTAGTGTCCTCTCAATGGCAGAGAGAGATTGCAGTCTTTTGAGCAGGAAGGCACACCTTTCTCTAGTGGTCCTCTGCAGCACCCGGATCTGGGTTCCTGTGACATTCTCTACTCTGAAGTGGAGAGATGGGCTGAAATCAGGAGTTAGATGTAAGCCATTTCCATCATGAAAATCCAGACATCTGGTTCCAAAGCTGTTCACCAGGACGGATTAATGTCTGCTTTTGTGTTTCAGTCACACCCTCATGCATAGCTGTCAAGTCCAAAGCCCCTCATCTCCCTCAAATGACAGTGCTGGTGACATTGTCCTAAACTGAAGGACTTTGCCTGGGTAAATAAGCCTAAAGGTTTCTGTTTGCAAGAAAAGCACATCTCTAAGGCAGTATCTGTTCACCAGGAACATCTCTTAAACCTCCAGGAACCTCCTTTAACTTTTCCCCAGGTGGCAATTGACTGGCCAAGGCACCCAGTTCCAGCTCAATCTGGCTAGCCTCCATAAGCTTGGGTCCCCATTCTGCTGATTGTCGTATAAAAAACCTGCTCTTCTCTGTGACCGGTCTCCCCAAGAGATGAGCTTGGCAGTTTGATCCCCAATAAATATTTCTTTCTGCTACTGACTGGTTTAGTTCCATAGTTTCTCTGTACCATCACTCACTTATATCCTTCAGGCAAGAATGGCCATTTAGGAGTTGAGAAACCAGAGCTTAGTTCCAGTGTTCTTGGCTGAAGAATCTGATATTCTTGGGACTGCTGCTTTTGGGGGACCCTTCCCTAAGCCATCTGTACAGTTTCTCCCTTTCTCTCTCTCTCTCTCTCTCTCTCTCCCTCCCTCCCCCCCTCTCTCTCTTCTCTTTTCTTTTCTTTTGGTTTTCGAGATGAGGTTTATCTGTGTAGCCTTGGCTGTTCTAGAACTCACTCTGTAGACCAGGCTGACCTTGAACTCACAGAGATCTGCCTGCTTCTGCCACCCGAGTGTTGGCATTAAAGGCGTGTGCCATGACTTCCCAGCTATTTCTTTCTTTCCTTCTTTTGTTCTTTCTTTTAATCTCTTGTTCTCATTCAGTTTTTAAAATTTTAATTAAATTAATTAATCAATTTGTGTACATGCTTGTGGAGGCCAGAAGTTAATGCTTCCGAGGTTCCTCTCAAAAAAGACACATGGTCTTCATTGAACCTGGGCTTACCTAGTAGGTCAGGCTGGTGGGTCAGCAAACAGTGGGATCGGTCCATGTCTGCCTGCCCCTCCCCCCAAATGCTGGAGTTGCATACACATGTGTCCACACTTGGCATTTTATGTGGGTGCTGGAGATGGGAACTCAGATTCTCAAGCTTGCCTGGCAAACACTTTTTTTTTTTTTTTTATTGGCTGAGTCCTTCATCCCCAGACCCTTCAGATCTCTTCTTTGACTATTGTGCTTATCAACAAGAAATGCATGTACTTCTTAGCATCCATACTCTTGTTTTCTTCCCATTGATGTGGGCTTTGAGTTGGGGAGTTCCACCTTCTTCTGCTTGTCTCCCATCTCTGTTCCTCCAAGCTCAGCCTCAGGTCCTCTGCTCAGCGTGGCTCATGGAGATTTTTGGTTTCATTAGCAGCCCGAAGAGTCTGGTGGTGGCCTTTAGCCTGGTTTTCTACTGGGTCATTTGCCTTTTCACATTGATTTGTTCCAAGAGGACAGTTACATGAAGACCTTGCCCCCTTGTCCTGTTGGCATCTTGTTTCTCTCTTCTCAGCTGCTTGATGTTTAACTGACTCACATTCGTTCTCTGTTGATCAGTTTCTTCTGGTATGACCTCTCATGTGTGCCGTATTTAAAAACCAGTCTTCGTGCTTAATATCACAGACGAGATGATCACCTGTGTATTCTTCTAGTGCTTTTTCGATTTCTTTCTCTTGTTTAATTGTGAGCGTTCACTAGTCATCACAGGCGCCACATGATCAACAGTGTGACCTGCTGCCACTGGCACCAAATCTGGTTCCGAGGAAGCTGTGCAGTCTCCCTGAGCTCTGCTATCTTGTGCTGATTCATTCCGCTGGGCTGTTCTGCTGCAGAACCAAGAACCGCGAGAACTGGCCTGGGCTATGCGTTTTCATGCAATCTTTATTTTCTTTCTCCCTTTTAACAGACAAGAAAAAAAATCCCTGAGTTCATGTTGCTTCTTAGTCAAAGAGTCAGTTTAAACATACCATTGCAGAGGCCCTAGGGAAAGTCCAGGTAACACCAAATGAGAATCTGGTTGGAAAGTTTCTTGGAGGAAGAGACACTATACTCCAATTTTGAAAGAAAACAGCCTTGCTTAGAATCCTCCTTAAGTCAGGCAGTGGTGGTGCACACTTTTAATCCCAGCACTTAGGAGGCAGAGCCAGGCTCTGTGAGTTCGAGGCCAGCCTGGTCTGCAGATCGAGTTCTAGGACAGGCACCAAAACTACACAGAGAGAACCCTGTCTCAAAAAACAAAACAAGGGTTGGGGATTTAGCTCAGTGGTAGAGTGCTTGCCTAGCAAGCGCAAGGCCCTGGGTTCGGTCCATAGCTCCAGGAAAAAAAAAAGAAAAAGAAAAAAAAGAAAAAAACAAAACAAACAAACAAAAAATCCTCCTGATGGATATTTCCCATAATATGCAAAGGTGAAATTGTATCATGAGCCCTTAATCCCCCTATCTAGCCAGCAATACTTATCAGTTTATAGTCACTAGTTTATCCTTTCATCCTTCATTCTTAAATGTGAACCTCAGACCTCACGGTATCATCTCTAAGGACTTTATTTTAGTATGTTTACAAATGGAAGTTTTTCTACCCTTTTTATCTTTTTCTTTTTTTTTCCCTCGAGACAGGGTGTCTCTGTGTAGTTTGGTGCCTGTCCTGGATCACACTCTGTAGACCAGGCTGGCCTCGAACTCACAGAGATCCACCTGGCTCTGCCTCCCGAGTGCTGGGATTAAAGGAGTGCGCCACCCCCCCCCCCAGCCCTCCCCTCCTTCTTTTGCTTCTCTTTTCTTTTTGAGACAGGTACTCACTATGTAGCCCTGGCTGGCCTGGGACGCACTATCTAGACCAGGCTGACTTTGAACTCATAGAGATGCACCTGGCTCTGCCTCCTGAGTGCTGGGATAAAAGCCATGCCACCAAGCCCTAAATAAAATATCCTAAAAGGAGAATCATGCCATTTTCACACCTGAAATTTTACAGTAATTCAGTATTTATAAGCAACCATTCTTGTGTATCTGTTACCGTTTCCCCTTTGTGCTTAGCAATTAAGGAATTGCTCTATAAATAAAGCTTTCTTTTGACCTGTGTGCTCCTTTCTCCTCATCTCATGCTGGTTCTATTCATCTGAAAAGTAGGACAATATTTTGCTTCAAACCATGAACTTATGTTCCTATTAAGACTTGGCCATGTGCTGTATGACATCCCATCAAGTTACTCAACCTATCTGTCTTAGTTAGGTTTTATATTGTTATGACGAAATAGCATGACCAAGAAGCAAGTTAGGGAGGGAAGGGTTTATTTGGCTTATACATACCATTGTTCATAATGGAGGGAAGTCAGAACAGGAACTTAAACAGGGCAGGAACCTGGCGGCAGGACCTGAAGCAGAGGCCATGGAGGGGTGCTGCTTACTGGTTTGTTTCCCATGACTTGCTCAGCCTGCTCTCTTATTGAACCCAGGACCACCTACACTGGCTACACCCTTCCACATCAATCACTAGTTAAGAAAATGCCTTACAGCCTGATCTTATGGAGGCATTTTCTCAGTTTCTTCCTTTCAGATAACCCTAGCTGGTATCAAGTTGACATAAAAACTATTCAGTACATTGCCTATACTTCAATTTCCTCATCTACCAAAGTGGCATAATTTCACCTACTGGGGGGAGGCAGTTGGGAAGGTCCAATGTGTTTATGTTTGCAAAGCTTAGGACAGAGCCAGGGGCATTGTAAGCTTTGTGGGAGTATCAGCCATGACTTTGGAGTCCCATCAAAAGTCCCTGGGGTGTGCAAGGGGGTGGTGGAGTGCTAGGGCAGAAAGGTGCAGCCCAGGATGGGCTCTCAGCTGTGCAGAATCCTGTGTCTCTTTTATTCTGTCAGGATTTCGACTGCTTCATTTAGAGGAGGTTGGTGCCTGGCAGAAGTTTGAACAGATGTGTCACTTAGCGGAAGCAGCTTCTCTGTTGTCCCTTTGCCTCTGACTTTCTCTCCCTCTGCACTTCCTGAGTTAGCTGTTCTCTCTCAGGAAACCATTCTAAGTTTTCAGAATGTTGTCTGGGCTCTAGGAACTCGTGATAGCTTAAGTAGGGCCTTCCAGTACTTTATAAATATGTCAGGCGCTTTTACATTTCTTTGTTCCCCAACAGGAATATGCTTCCCTGTCTTCAGGACAGTGCAATCAGGTTTTATTCATTTAAGGAGCAGTAGTAATTTGACACTTGCTAATATGTAACAAATTATATTGGGAGGGATAATTACAATTGCAGCTGGTTCCTAATTATACTGTAATCTCTATGCTTTAAAAAATTGAGACGAAGTTCAGCATATAATACCAGAGAGTAATATTCTTTATCAGGCTGGCCGTGATTCTAAGTGACAAAGACATGAATTTGATGCCCAGTGTGGTCCAGTGGTAGTATTCTTCAGAGGGCTTCAGACTCTCCTCCCATGTCCCTCGAGTGTTAAAATGAATATCCAACATGCCCTGATTCTGGGGTCCTTTCTGACTTTGTAATATATATAGCCACATAGTTAAAAGTCTGAAATATCTCTGTTTCTTTCTCTGGAAATTAGAGGAGTTAATGGCTTTTTCACCTTCAGTGGTGTTTACATGATATTTACTTTGAAAAATTGAGCACTAGGCCTTGCGTGGAGTTAAAGGTCCAATAAAAGCTACCAGGACATTGCTCTGGCCCAAACTAAACGATCCAGTCCCAAGACTTTACTTCTGCCTCTGGTATACTGTGTGAACTGTGTGATGATGTGTTATCATCATACCATATGTACCAGTCACTCGCTGCCAAGTCTGCCATTTTCCCTGGGAGAGGGTCTTATTTTAGTTAGAGTTTTCCTGCCTGGCCCAGTCAGGACAAATCTCTTACCTGCCAGTCCCACAATCGCTCAGACCCAACCAAGAAAGCACACAAAAACTTATATTGTTTACAAACTGTATGGCCGTGGCAGGCTGCTTGTTATCTGCTTCTTCTATCTTAAATTAACCCATTTCTGTTAGTCTATACTTTGCCACATGGCTCGTGGCTTACCAGTGTCTTTACATGTTGCTTCTCATGGCGGCGGCTGGCAGTGTCTCCCCCCAACCTTCTACTTCCCAGAATTCTCTTCTCTCTTGTCCCGCCTATACTTCCTGCCTGGCCACTGGCCAATCAGAACTTTATTTACACAGAGCGATATCCACAACACTTTCCCTTTTCTTTTTTTTTTTTTTTTAAGGAAGATTTTAACTTTTACATAGTAAAATTACATATAACAAAACAATTATCAAGCAAAAATTATAGTTACATTATTAAAGAAGATATCTTATCTTATATTGGTGAGTCTAAGGTTTTATATCTAATTTATCTTGTATCATAACTGAGCAAAATTATAACTATCTAGTCTTCAACCACATCAAAGACCTCAGAAGGATATAATATTACCTGAGGACTGGGAGAAGGATGCAAGCAACTTTCGGGAGTCTTGCAGGGTAGACAGAGATAGCTGGCAGCCTGGACAGTCACCTAATGTTCCTTTGTAAAGTTGGGGCATTTGTCTTTAGCCCACAGGGCTAGAGTCTCTCGGTCACTTCTCTCAGTGTCCTGTAGAATGTCTGGCAGTTTCCTCTGCGAAGCAGGAACCTGAAGGACCATTTTGTCAAGCAAAGTTCAGTGGTCACCTTTCTATAGGTCCTGCATGTCCAGTTGATCGAGCAGTCCAGGCAAGAACAGTTTCTTGCCCAAATGGCTATTTTTGCCAAGGTGAAGATAAACTCCATATGAAGTGTCTTCAATGCCCATCCTCCTCTCTGAAGTAAATTGGTGCTGCCAGGAGCAGACATGTCTCACTGTCCAGAAAGTCTAAATTTTAAAAATATTTTAAATGCCATATTCTGTAGGTCTTTGAAGTATTTGAAGATTACCTATCTATCTGAAATATCTCTATGTATACCTAGAAGACTTAACTAACATGGCTATGAGTATGATTATCACAGATGATTATTAATCTATTTTTAATTATCCATTTCAATTTTAAATGAGCTATACAAACACAATACCTTAAACACGAGTAGAAATATATACATAGTATAACAAAATTAACTTTAAGTTTGTATTAATAGACTAAAATCTATACCAATGTAAAACATTTTAAACAAGTTGTTGCTCTTTAGAAGTAAGTTCCTTCCTTAATCTACCCTTTCATCCTATTATATCTATATCATATCCCCTTTTCTTCTTTAGAAAGAGATTGCGTTTATAATCAATCTACTTTAAAGAAAAATATTGGTTTTTCTCTGTCCCACACCAGAGGGCTTTTCTGATTCGGGACACAAGAATCTCTTAACCTTTTCTTTTAGCAATATGTCTGGGTTTAGAGAAGGAGTGAGCCAATTCCATCTCCAAAGCCAGCTTGATAATTTTGGGAATGTGGGCGTAGTTTTTCTTACTACTTCCTGCTGGAAGGGGGCGCTGTATCTTATGGGGACATAAAGAAAATTTTAGGATTATGGAGTAGTCCATTAGGGTGAACCTCTGAGCCAGTTGCCTTGAAACCACTCTGGATGTCGGATCATCTGGGCCATGGTGTCATTGGAGATCTTTCAGGTGGTCTTGGCTGATCAAACCTGATGTATCTTAATCTGGAACAAATCCACAGCCTCTGGCTTTCTGTGGAAACAAAAGCAGAGACTCCTTTCCAAAGCAACATATCCTTATATCCAAATTTCAAAGTCAAGGTACCTTTAAAATTTACATTTTTGTTTAACTCAACAGCTTTTATGATCAAATCTTTTTCTGTGGTTAAAAATCCCAAAGACAACATAAACCAGATTCTCTGTATAATATCCATCTTTGTAAGACTGAAACACCACTGTGGCTGCTGGCTCCGCCCACCTCAGCTTCCAAACAGGGTGGTGGTACAGTTTACCACCAGCTCTGGGTCTGGAGCCATGTGTACCATCAACTATCAGAAGCAGTTCTATCAGAGCAGTGCATAGCCCAGAAATCTTTTTTTTTTTTTTTTTTTTTTTTTTAATCTAGCAAAGGCTAAATCCACCATGCAGCAGAGTAAAGTGCAGCTTGTAGACTCCTCATTCCCGCCACACTGAAGGTCAGACTCACACGCCAGGAACCCGCCATAGTAGCTCAAACCAGCAGGCTGCCGCTAACTTGAGAGAGACAACTAGGAAGCTGTTTTTAGCTCCGTTTTAGAATCTTTTTTTCCTCAGGTTTTAGGTGGAAATTCTTGCCAACACGTTGGGTGCCATTTGTAGTTGGAGTTTTCCTGCCTGGCCCAGTCAGGACAAATCTCTCTTACCTGCCAGTCCCACAATCGCTCAGACCCAACCAAGAAAGCACACAAAAACTTATATTGTTTACAAACTGTATGGCCATGGCAGGCTGCTTGTTATCTGCTTCTTCTATCTTAAATTAACCCATTTCTGTTAGTCTATACTTTGCCACATGGCGTGTGGCTTACCAGTGTCTTTACATGTTGCTTCTCATGGTGGCGGCTGGCAGTGTCTCCCCCCAACCTTCTACTTCCCAGAATTCTCTTCTCTCTTGTCCCGCCTATACTTCCTGCCTGGCCACTGGCCAATCAGAACTTTATTTACACAGAGCGATATCCACAACATCTTATCAGTGCCTGACTTTAGGCCTGGATTGTTCCAGCCCTCACAGGTGATGGTAGTATGTAAGTGATCAGGTGGACCATCACTAGTTACCATGTTCTTGACAGCTGGGGGTTGAGTAGATGCCCTTTACCCTTCCCCTCCTCCTGAGATTATTTGACAATGTCTGGAGAAATTGTTTTGGAAATTGTCCCAGTCTGATTGCTATTGGCATCTGGTGGGAAGAGGGTAAGAATGTTGTTAAAATCCTACCTAACAACAAAGAATGATCACTGGGTCCTACAACAAAGGTTGAGAAACCTGATGTGGGGCAACCCGACCACCTGGACTGTGATCCCAAGGAGCAGAAGGCGTGGACTTGGGACAGATCAGTGTGTATTTGAGCTGCAGTGTTCTCAGTAGTGAAAGACAAGACTGAGTGAATGGGATTGAGAACAGGACTGCTCCTAGGTGTGGTTGAGGAGAAGGTTTATTGTAGATAGGAAGGAGAGAACAGCCAGAGCATCTGGAAGAGTCCAGACTGAACACGAATAGACTCGGCCAGGAGAGGGGAGGGGTGAGAGCGGGAAGACTAGAGAAGACGGCGTTTCCGATGAAGAGAGGCGCTCCGGGAGTGACCAGGAGTGATGCTGAGGGAGCCCATGGCCAACATGGCTGTGTTCTATATAGGCCAGAAGCTAGAGGAAGGGAAGGGAAGCCCACCCCCTGGGTTTGGGTAGGGGACAGAGTGAGAAGTGCTAAGAGGGGCCATGGATACTTGTCCTGGGTTTCTTTGGGACCTGATAATAAGGTTGTAAGGAAAGGGGATTGCTCACGTATATGTCTAGTGACTTTACCCAATCAAGTTCATTTTGACCTTTCCAGCTACCCATCATCCTTTGCCCAGCTTTCCTGTGTTGGAGCAAATCCTCATAATAGCAGTCCTGGCTCTCCCAGCATCGGGGTCAGCTCAGCTTCCGCCCTCTCTTGCGACAAGGCCTGTAGCAGTGACCTAGGCTCTGCCGAGCACACACTCATGTACCAAGTGATTAGGAAGAAGGCAGCATGAGGGGACGGGATGGTGTGATGTTTTCACTTCAGTTTACTTAGGCAATGTATAATAGGCAGGCAGTGTGGCCTGTTTGGAGTGTGATACTGGATTCTTCCCAAGCCATTCTAGGCATTTGAGGGTATTGTTCGTAGCTCTTTGGTCTTGGCTGATTCTCCAGCTTTCCTCACGAGACAGCAGACATTCCCTATGGCATTTTATTTATTTATGACAAGCTCATTGTAACCCATGTTAGCCTTGAACTCACAGTGTAGCTGAAGGTGACCTTGAACTTCTGATCCTCGTCCCTCTTCCCAGTGCTAAAGTTAATACGAGTGAGCCACAATGCCCGGCTTGTGCAGTGCTGGGAGCAGACCCCAGGCTTGTGTGTATGACAGTCACACAGTCTACCGAAGGAACTGTGCTCCCAGCCCTCCAAAAGCATTTTATGTAAACTGTTTTTCTTTTTAGCATGTCGTCTTTTGTTATCTAGGTCTGAGTTCTGGGCATTGGGCCCTGTTACCTTCCATTTGTATTTGGGAGCAGAGGTGTCCTGAAGTCTTGTTATCAGCTTGTTTTGTTTGGTAGGAGCTGATACTAATCCTTGCCAGCATAACAGCTGAAGATTTTGAGGATGCACTTTCTTCATTCTAATTGGCTGTTAGACAGGCCTATGAAAGGGAGAAGGTAGGGTTTCTTATCTTTTGCTCACTTTCTAAGTGCAGATTTCAAACACTGATGTTAACTGACTGGCCTGAGGTCATTAGGCCTGGCTGGGTCTCCAGGTTTTCTCCCTAACTTCTGCTGTGGACTCCTGGCAATACTAGCAGCTCCTCGTCTCTATAAGGCAGGAACATGTAAATGGAAAGGTGTGTATTTTAGAAAATATTCATAGTGTCTCTTGTCTGTTTTTCCTCCAGGGAACATTTACTGGAATGCAAGTTTCAGCTTATTGACAATGGGAGAATTGAAAGTGTGTTTAAAGCCTTTTTGGCGTAACAGAACCCACAGCTGAAACACCAGCATCAAGTGCACTTACCTGTTACACTTGGCGTCTTAATACCAGATTTTTAATCTCGGTGGTCTAGAGTTAATGTTTGTCTGCCGCAACACAGTCACAAGTTACTGAGTTGTTCTGATGAACATCTGCAGCACTCTGAAGTGACCTGCCTGTTAATTACCCTGTGGGTGCTTTGGAAGTGAATTGTTGAGTGATAGGAACCTTTGAGAGTTGATTGCCCAGAAATGTTGTGGTTATGAGAATGCTTAACTCGGCATTTTGTCTGTATACCGATTTATACCTCAGTCACTTCTTGTATGATTACAGCTCTTCACTTATGAGAACCCAAGGAAACGTAATATAAGGCTCAAGTGAGTGATTCCGTAACTTCAGTAAGAAATGATTTTTGTAAATTTGATGAGACACCCTCTTTCTTCCCTCAAGGCAATGGTAACTGTGGTTTTAGGGAATTCCAAACTTTCTTTTGCAATAACTGATTGTATCAGTCAAGGTTGACTTGTGGGGAACAGAATCCTCTCTGGCTGGTTTCAGCAGAGGGAGATTTATTGCAGGCTATTAAATGGCTTATAGAATTTGTTGGGTAGGTGAAGAAACAGACTTGAGGTTAGGCTCTTAGGAATGACTTCCAGAGCCTCACAGCAGAGCAGGCCACCAAGGGAGCAGTGGCCTCCTATGCAGTCAGGTTGTCTCCTGCCAAGTGAGGGGTGTTTCGGAGGACATGCTGTGAACGATGTGGGAGGCCAGGACAGTGTCACAGGAAAACCAGTTACTTTGAACAGAAGTGTCTGCTAGCAGAAGCAGTAGGAGTGTGGTGGCCTGAGCCTCCAAGTCTTTCCCTTGCAAATCCCTCCACAGTTCTTCAATCGACAGTCCCTGGGCCATATAGCTGCAAAGGATTCTGAGAAATGTAATGTTTGCTATGTAGTCAGCAATACAGGAAGATGGAGAAAGAATGTGGGCTGCAGATGCTGAGTTTCTAGGCGATACTGAGAGCATGTTCCACTAGGGTTTAGGTCCTCTTACACTGGTTCTCTTGTTTCCTTTCTTGTTACCCCATGCTGGCTTTCACTCGTACACATGATAGCCTGCTTTTCATGAATTATCTTTTCTGGTTTTTACCTATCAAAGATAAACAATCATTTCAGGTAATCTTTTGGATAAGCAATCCTGTGATTGTTTAGACTTTCAGAGATTTCTCATGTTGGGGAAGTGAGTTGGGAGATACTGTTGAAGGAGCTGTACTGTGTGGGAGGTTGGTTCTGCCCATCCACCCATTGTTATTTTCTGGATAGTTTTAAAAATATGCTATTTTTGTTATAGTTTTTCTTTTCTCTCTTGTTTCTTTTTGAAATTTTTTTTTTTTTTTTTTTTTGAGACAGCGTTTCTCTGTGTGGTCTTGGCTGTCCTGAAACTCTCTCTCTCTGTAGACCAGGAACTCAACAGAGATCCACCTGCCTTTGCCTCCTGAGTGCTGGATTAAAGGCATGTGCTGCTGCCACTACCACCCAGCTTATAGTTTTAAAGATATTTTAGATTTATTATTTTTCTCATCGCTGTCTTTAAAGCAGCTTAAGAGAGGGAGGAATTACCTTATCTCAGGGTTCAAAGGAATCTAGCCTGTCGTGAGGAAGGTATGGTGTTGGGGGGGTGCTCTGGCGTTGAGGTGGGGGCTCATCAGGAATCAAACACCTGACAGGAAGAAGGCCCAGGCAATAAACTTCTGCTCTCCCTGACACTTCTTCCAACTAGAAACCCCTCACCCCCAAATAGCTCCACCACTAACTGGAACCAAGTCTCCAAACATGCAGCTTGTGGGAGAAATTTTGTATTCAAACAATAATATATGCATTCCTGAGATTCTGAATTCAGGGGCCTAAAAAGTTCTTTTGCTCTTGAATGCTCCTTTCATTTTTTTCTAAAGTATTTTAGTTATGTGTATGTGTGTGCATCTGCATATGGGTGTGTACATATGAGTGCACATGCCCAGGCTCAGTACTTCGAGAACCACTGATCTGAAGGGAGCCACCAGTATAGATCTGATGTCTCACTCACCAAGACTCTCAGTTATCAGTTGAGGAGCCCCTTAAGGTCTTTGCAGAGGCTGGGGATCTGAGGGCTCCCAGAGAGGTCCAACCAGGTCTCACATCTTCAGAGCCTCCTGAGAGGAGTGACCCAATTTTATCTCCCTCCTTTTTCTTCTTCTGCCTCCTAACACAGGATCTCCTCAAGGTGGTCTCAAGCAAACTTGCTCGGTGGTGAAGAGGGTCTTGAACTCCCCCTCATCTCCCGACTCTACCTTCCAAGGCTGTACTATACCCAGCTATGTTGTTTTTTTTAAATTTGTCCCTACTGCCATCTGTCACATCTACTAACTATTTTGAGAGCACAACTGTGTACCTCTGTAACTTGTGAAAGTAATGAGCCTGGTACTGTGGCTTGATTCCAGGGTAAGCAAGCTGACTTAAAAAAAATCCTCATATGCGTAGGAATCTTCCCCCTGCCATTGGCAACTCTGATGCCTGTTAGAATGAGGGAGTTTATTTGTTCTGAACGGCACTTTTCTGGTTCTTCCTGTTATATTTTTGTTCCCTGTATGAAAAAGTTAGTTCCTAAAGTTGTGTTATTATATTACTATTTTACTAGTTTGTGTATGTTTTATGAATGCTTATAGCCACATGGGTATAAGTAGTGTTTATCTTGTTAAAGTATATTGTATATTTTGTGACTCTCGAATTTTACCGTCTCAAAGCATGGACTTGAAATTCCCATTCTAAGTTAATCCTAGTAGAGACCTTTCCCAGCGTGTGGGAGCAATAGCCATGTAGCCCGTTGCATTTTGTCTCTTAAGTTTGGAATTGTTGTAATATGTGATCTGACTGAGTACAAAATTCTCTATTGTGCTGATTTAAATATCAAATGATCTTTCATAGTCACTTGCAAAGTACTCCTTTCTTAGATTTGGAAACGAATTACATCATTTATGTAAAACAGTATCATTTTTCTTGTAATGTTAGATTGTATTACACTTCAGTCTTTCAGTGCAGACGATAAAGAATAAGATAATGATAAGTAATGATGACATCAAGTAATTAAACGAATCGTACTTTACTTGTACATATTTACATTTACATGTTATTATGTAAGAGGCACACACCCAAATGTATGTATGTATATAGGTGAGCCATCTGGAAACTATCTTAAGTTTGACAAGTCTTCTGAAGCCCAAGAATAAGCTAGGTTTAAAACCTCCAGGCTTTTCGATTATAACTAAAGCATGCATACTGATCAGCTGTCCTGTGTTGACTTAAAAAGACAGCTCCATTTCTCTGGTTGACTTTCCCCAGCACATATCTTCTTGGCTATTGGATTTGTCACCAGGGAGACTCTGTCTATCTCAGTGCACCTTCAGGATATTGTAGGTCTCAGGTGGGACTTTATGTAGTCGTCAGTGGGATTGCTCCTGCTTTGCAGTGGATGACATGGGGTGTAAGTAGAAGCCAAAATGGAAATTCCAAATAGCCACCGAGTGTTTGCTGAGTGGGCAGTAGATGGGGTGAGTACACATGAGGTCAGGAGGCTGCTACTAAGTTTGAAGAAATGATCACCTGCTTCCATGGTTCTTTATGCTTAAGAATGATACAGATATCAATGGGTCTCAGTCTCAGGCAAATTCCTGCGTGAGATCGTTCACCACTTACCACACCTGCGGCTTTGAGTCTCTTTTCAAGAGTAGCTTTTTGTAGGATAGGAGAACAGAGGCGATAATTGACGTTTGGTTGGGGCTTTGGTGAGTCTCTTCAAGAACCCTGACTTCCCTTTTTCTCTCCTACTTCTCCCTTCTAAATTATGAAGTAGGTTACTCGTTATTTAGACACGTGATCATGGTAGAATAGAAATGCTTTTGAATAAGTGATGATAGATGGCATTTATTGAGTGCTTTAAACTCAGGGCCTTGTTGGTACTTGGCACTTTCCTTGCAATTATCCACCACTTCTCATGGATAGACGAGGAAATGAGACCGGAGAACCCAGGCCAGCCAGTGAGTTAAGAGAGCAGGCCTGCACTCTGTGGAGGGCCTGACACTACTGTCTTCTTTTTCATTGTTTGTAATGAGTCTTCCTCTGTCCTGCCAGCCGGCTCCCAAATAATGACATGGAGACTTATGAATTATAAAACCCAGCCTATAGCTTAGGCTTGTTCCTAACTAGTGCTTATAAGTTAAATTAACCCATTTCTATTAATCTATGTCCTGCTACATGGCTCATGGCTGTTATCTCTCCTCCTGCCTGTCCCGCTGCCTCTGTGTCTGGCTGGCGACTCTACCTTTCTTCTTCCTAGAGTCCTCTCTCTGCCTGGAAGTCCTGCCTATACCTCCCACCTAGCTATTGACAGTTCAGCTTTTTATTACACCAATCACAGCAACATCTTCACACAGTGTAGACATATCCTACAACTGCTGGTTGGTTTATCTGACAAAGGGTCATACTATGTAACCTGGCTTAGTCTCAAGCTCTAGATCCTTCTGCTGCAGTCTCTGAAGTGAAGTTGTGGGCTTACAGGTATATAACACCATGCAAGGACCTGGCCTTGCCAGGCAGACTGCATTTAGAGTGCTGATCTTCATCTTTGCGCTGTATATTTCCTGTAAGCTGGGTTACAGTGAAGCTGCTTGTAATGTGGAGGATAGGAGACTTGAGACTGAGAAAACACAAGCACACGGGGGTGGGGGTAGGGGGGGGGGTGGGGGGGGGGGATGGCTTTTCATCTGACTTAGGGGAAGGGAGTACACAACTTTTTCTGAACCTTGATTTCCCCGTTTGGAAAATGGGGACAATAATATGTTCTGACTTTCAGACCTTCTGTGAGGACCCAGCTGTGCTTTGTAAACTACGAGGTACATTTTTGGGGGCACGACTTCGAAGCATTGGCCCCTGGAGGGATTATTTTCTTTTTCGTTCTGCTGTGCCGAGACCCTGGATGGGTTACAATGTGAAGAGTGCTTTTTCTCTCAAACAGGTCCAGTTCTGACTAGGAGCATTGCATGATTTATGTTTGGGAATCAGAAAATTATGGTGCCATGGGGATTCAGGCCAGGGCGGTGCATTCTGGATAGCACTGCCTGGTATCGTTCATACAAAGTGCGTAGTATAGTGAACTAAGCAGACGTGCAAGCATGCATCCAGACAGAGCAAGCATAGTTCATTGTGTAGAAAATTTCTTTGCCTTTGAAAGGGAAAAATGCTAGAAACTTAGGCCAGCATTCTACGTACAGTCCCCCTTCTCATCATGCCTAGTAAATAGCCCACCGTGGGTGTGGGAGTTTTACCATGGGGGGAGGGAGAGGAATGACTCTGCTCTGGAAGTGGAGGTAGAGGGGTTTTGGTGATGCCTTCTCTAGGAGTGTTCATCCCAGTTCCACCTTTCCACTAACGGGGCCTCCTCTTCTAAAACCTGGAGGTCAGCAGCAGCATTAATCATGGCTGGGTTGGTTAGTGGTCAGCAGCATCATTAATCATGGCTGTGTTGGTTAGCGGTCTTATTTTCCCTCTGTTATTGAACAGCAAAGGACACCAGCTAATTCTGGGTGTAAGATACTGATAGTGTCAGGTATTCAGCTGGAGTGGAAAGAGTGTCAGTGTTAGCATGGTGACCATCCAGCTGCTTTTAGAGACTACCTCCCATTCCAGTGACTCGTTAGTAAATTTATTCCTGACAGTGTTGGGCCAAGGAGCTCTGGTAGTTCCATATGGAGAGACAGAAAAGCCATTGTCTAAAGACCTCAGAAGAGCCTTTGCAAGCACGCTGAAGGGATTTAGAACAATTTGCATAAATCTCCTCATGGATAGGGACATGGTTCCAGTGTTGGGGTGGTTCCAGGGGCCCCGCCTTGGTTGTATCATGGGGTGACACTCTGCTTGCTGAGAACTGCGTCTTATGACCACTGTTGCCAACAGGACTGGGTGATGGGACACTGAATAAGCCCACTGTTTGGTTCTGCATAAGGGTTCTTTTGTGTTGGCCTGGGGCAGTCATGTTCAAGTTTGTCTTGCTTTTTCCCAGTGATGTTTTTGGACTTTGTGGCCTGGAGAATTAAGCACAACACCTATTCTGAGCTAATCTGTCAAAGTTTACTGGTGGAAGGTAACCACGGTCCCTTGAGTTTCTAGAATGTGAAGAATAATAGTCACACCTTTAGAGACTTATGATTTATTAAGGCTGGGGAGAGGTGGAGAAGTTGCTTGGCTTGTCTAGGTCCATGGGTGTACGTGTTGTTCATGGAGGAGCTGTGGGAAGCAGTTCCCTTTGGGTCCTTAAAATGATTTACAAGTTCACTGACTTTTAAGAAATGTGCTCCTATGCAGTATTGGCAGACAGGTTGTACTTAATATTTAAATATTCCTATATGAGAAGGCATGATTTACCCTTGGGTGTGGTTTAGAAATGCCAGGTGTTCACTAATCTGTTTCAACATTTTCCCCCTTTTATACATTGAACACTAGATATTAAGGGCTTTCTGGTTTTTCATACAGAATGTTATCATTTTAGAAGCCACATGGAGTCCACATTAAAATCTGGGGACTAGTTTACACACTGGAGCAATTTGGTACTTTACATACAAAAATGAAATCTACTAATTTCTAACCCAAAGTTTATTTTCCCTCCTGCTAGCTTGATTTCTTAGCTTTGTTCTAATAATATAAACATTTTTATGTTTATTTATAGGTGGCTTTAACCAAGAGAGCAGATCCAGCTGAGCTTAGACCAATATTTTTGAAGGTCAGTATAAAGGAATCTATTTTGTTTCTTGTTTGGTTTGTGTTCTAGAACTTTAGACGATTATTTCAAACAGCTCTTTATTTCATTGTTGAAAACTTAAAGAACATTCCCCAAAGTATCTTAATGTAGGATTCATGAAAGGGATTCTTTATAATTCTATTTTAAAAAAAAATATGGAAACCATGTAGGTGAATTCTGGTGATGGGGATATGGTATATATTTTAATTTCTTTCATGTCATATAGTTCAACTGAAAAGTACTTGGAGGGTTGAGTCATGTGACTCATTACCTATTGAGGGCTGGATCTCTGAAGGTCTATAGCAGTGATCTTTTTCAGGTTCTGTGTCAGCATCCTGATAATTCTCCATTGTGCCACGAGGACTGTCCTCCCTCCCCAGGGTAGAAGCAGCCCATTGTTTTGTTTTGATCATTGCTATCATCATTGTATCGACACTGTTTAGTCGTAGACACTGGGGTGCCCCAAATACTCTACGAACTTAATTCTGTACTCCCTCCCACTGTGGTTCTGGACAATGAATGGTCAGTACACCAAAAGTCTTCCTTGAGTCTCAAATCTTTTTTTGTTGTTGTTGTTGCTCAACATAGTCAAAAAAGAAGATGTCTGTTTTGTAAAGACACTAAAAACAAAATATAAGGGCCTTCTCTAAACATTGAAAAGACAGCATATGCAAATCAAAGTGTGCCAAGTGTGTGGAGGGAACACCATATTTTTAGAGGTCCATTTTAGGTAATGGTTAGAGAATGGTTGGCATGTTGGTACTGGGCTTGCAACATATCTTGCTAAAACATTTCAGTTCACTTTGAAGGCTGTGTTTGGGGGAAAGTGCTAGCCAAGGTTTTATCTGGATGCAAAGAGGCATCAAAGTAAAAATCAGAAACTTGATGTGTACTGACTATGATAGAGAAATGTGTTGATTACGTGGGCCTCACTTTCTTTATGAAAAATGTGTTCATATATTTTTTTTTAAAGGAGGACTTGAATTGTGGCTTAGTCTAAGAATGCTTGCCTGCCATGCCTGAGGCCCCGGCTATACCCCTCAGTGCTGAGGAAGGGAAAGCAGTAAGGAACTTGAGCACAGACAGGATATTTGACGTTAAGAATTGTTATTTAGCTGGGTAATGGTGGTGCACGCCTTTAATACCAGTGCCCAGGAGGCAGAGGCAGGCGGATCTCTATGAGTTTGAGAACCTCGTCTACAAAGCAAGTTCTAGGACACCCAGTTCTATATAATAGAGACTCTGTCTCAAAAACCAACAGAAGTGCATCTTTTTGAGATAAGATTGAAGCATCTATAGATGACAGTGTTAGAGTAGAGATTGCTTTAAAATCTCATTTTTGGTGGGAGGCGGAGATGGGTGGTATTGTGAAAAAACTTGAAATTAGGAAATGGAATATTAGCCTGCATGCACTATTATTTCTCTACTTTGTATGTTTGAATACTTTCATAATGAAAATTAGGGAAAAAAATATTCAATAAATTAACTGTTATGCACTGCCAACCACCTGACATGCTTAGATTGACTCAGTAAATGCTTGAAATTAAATGATGCAAATACAGGGAGAATGGACTGAAGAGATAGCTCAGTGGTTAAGGATGGGAGCACTTCCAGCTCTTTCAGAGCACCCATGTTCAGTTCCCAGCACCCATATCAGGCAGCTCAAAACTGCCTATAACTAGTTCCAGGCCATCTGACACTCTCTGGAAATGGAGGGCACTTGCATGAATGTGGTGCACACAAACTCACATAGGCACACAGACATGTACATAAAGAATAATAATTAAAGCAAACAAAAAAGCAAATGCAGGAAACACAAAGATCCCCAAAGAAAAATTAAATGTAAACATTTTCAGAGGAATAAAGAAGGTTAAGTTTGTAAGGATGTTTGGTATTTATACACATCTTGTACACCCCCCCACACCAACACTTGCTCCCCCCCAACCCCTTTTAATTTGTTTCTAGCTGAGAAGGGCCAGTAGAGAATATTGTCAGGAAGAAAAAGGTCCCTGGTGATGGAATTTTTGATATTCATTTCATCCTTAAGGTAATGCTCAGGGACTGGAGCATTGGCTCCACTTGGCCCAAGGAAATCCCAAGGGAGGGTAGGAGCTCTGTGCAGGTCCCTGAACTGCCACCGGTGGGTGGTGTGTCTATGTAGATGGGCCTCAAAGCTGGGGTTAGAATCCTTGGCACTAGACAGGGCACTACGTGACTTATAAGTGAGGGTTTTTTATGGTTTAGAGTCTGAGATGATGCGGAGGAGGAGGTGGGTCCATGAAGAAAACCGAATCAGCAGTTTGAAGAAGGGATTGTGGATCTGGCACAGGGTCTTGGTGACCTCACCAGGCCCGGATAGTGTGGGACCAACACAAATCCACCTTGGCTCAGCATTCGGAGGAGCTCCTGTTTACTGTCTGGTGTAGATGATGGTTGCGGTAAAGGGATCAAAGGAGAAAGAGGCTGTGGGGGTGCTGGACCTGTAGGGATGAGCAGTCAGCATCCTGCAAGCTGTGTTGTTTTCCTCCTCATGAGTTTTTCTGACTTGATTTTCTCTCTAATAAGAGCTCTGTGGGAAATGTCTCAGCCGTCTCTCTGCTGAACTAGGCAGAAGGAAGGATTCTGCTATAGTAGGGAGGGATGGAAAGGCACTTCCTTTGAATACTAGGTGTCTGGCCTGTGGGGGAGTTGGAAGCCCTGGAAATGAGAGAGAGCCATGGAGCTGAGCAGGTGGGGAAAGAAAGCTGGCTCCAGAGGACTGAGGTGGACACCCTTCTGGCTTTTTACTGTATGTTTTTGAGAAGAGTGCAACTCAGTCTCATCCACCCACCCTGCTTTGAGGTTGTCTATTAGATGTTGGGCACCTGGTAAGGATACGTAAATCATGATTTCTATACTTAAATATTTCACTGTGTATAGATAAGAAAACAGCCAACATAGGATGGTTGGTAAGTATGACACAGCATTAATTTGTAGGGAGATTATGTGAGGCCAATTACATCTTTCTATAGAGGGTCATCAAAAGTGTACAAAGGGGGTTTGAGCTGGGCTTGAAAAAGAATAGGTGTTTATGAGATCTTAGAGAAGGGTATGAAATTTGTTCCAGACAAAGGCAGTAGCATGAACAACCATATTTTTATTGATCCAGTTTTGGGCAGTGGTTAGAGAATGGTTGGAATATTGATACTTGGTTTGTAACATGCTGGGGTAAAATATTCACTTTGCAGGCTGTTCTTGGGGAAAGTGGTAGCCAAGGTTATATATCTGCATGTGGAAGATGAACTCCAGACAGTTAATTTTGGGTTTAATCTCAATGTCGTGAAGATTTTCTACATAGCGTGTTTGCTGTAGCTTTGTGTTAATTTAAAGAGATTTGTGATTGAAATCAAGTGCTATGATGTTCTAAGTGGGGTGAACAAAAGATAAACACGCAAACGATGGTCTCATAGAGCTCAGATTTAGTGCAAGTTTACAGGCACAAGCAGGTAGAGAGACTGAGTAAGCAGACTCCAAGTGTTCCGTTGTGTGGAGTGGAGACACTGTGGGAGAACATGAGGAGGTGGAGAAGAGGACCATGTGGAGGCCTGGAGATGATCTGGGAGAAAACTTCTCCGGGTTGAACTTGTTTACCGTGCAATTCTTATTTATTTATTTATTTATTTATTTATTTATTTATTTATTTATTTATTCATTCATCCATTCATTCATTCATTCATTTATTTTTTTGTTGGTCAACTGTTTATTCTACTAGCAATGTTCAGAAATGTACAGACACAGGCGTCCGGGTGAGATCCCATATGGCGGCTACTACACATGCTTCTTGAGAACAAGGGGTGCCCTCACGTGGTCAGCTGCCTCCTTGCGCATGAGCGTCTCCACAATGGCCAGCGCAAACTCGAAGCTGGTCCCGGTCGGGCCCTCGGCTGTGAGGGTCAGGCTGTCCTTCTCCACACGGCTCTTTGTAGCTCTAGTGACTTCCATTCATCATCTTGTCCTTAGCCCCCGGGAGTGTTGTGACTTTGCTTCCAAAACTGATCTTGTGAGCCAGCAGAGCATTGGGACCCGCACAGATGGCAGCTATGAGGTCCTTCCTGCTCTCCTGTTCCTTTAGGACTTCCTTCACCACAGCTGACTCAGATAAGTTCTGTGTACCCAGATTGCCTCCTGGAAGAACCACCTCGTTGTATGGCCCCTGCTTTTTTGCATCTTCAAGACTGGCATCAGGAGAAATCATTACATCACAGCTACACTGCACGGGGTCTTTCCCAGCTAAGCCTGCAACGGTGACTTTAATCCCAGCTGGCCGCATGACATATATCCACGGGAATAACTGTCTCCATCTCTTCTGCTCCTTTGGCCAGGATGACCAGAGCTCTTTTGGAAGCCATTTCTAATTCTTTTTTTTTGGAGCTGAGTATTGAGCCCAGGGCCATGTGCTTGCTAGGCAAGTGCTCTACCACTGAGCTAAATCCCCACCCAACCCGCCATTTCTAATTCTTTTTTCTTTTGTTGCTTTTTGAGACAGGGTTTCTCTGTGTAGCTTTGCACCTTTCCTGGAACTCACTTTGTAGACCAGGCTGGCCTCGAACTCACAGAGATCCACCTGCCTCTGCCTCCCGAGTGCTGGGATTACAGGCAAATTCTTAAAGACTGTACCTGCACCTCCTCCACCCACGCGAAGCCTCGCTCAGTCCTGGTGCACCCCTGTGCCGGCCCCTCACATGGACAGACTGGCCGAGCAGTACTGCAGCACGCATGCACACCCCACTTACTCTGCACTTTTTTAATTTTTATTTTTGATATATGACTGTCAGGGAGGTTCCTATGCATTACAGGGTGTGGGAGCTAGAAGCATTGCGGGTGGGTATCATAGCAAGCCTGAAATGACAGTGAACAGGTGTAAGGCACTGGAAGTTTTCCGTGAAGTTCAAGCACCGGGAGGGTGGGCTTGTGGTTGGGCTAGTTCGGTGGCCGACCTTGAGAATGATCCTTTTGGAAATCCCTGATGAAGTTCTTGGTTGCAGGAGCAGTGGGCAGTGAGCTAGCTAGCTAGTCAGGGACACTTTGAAGGAATATTTGATGAAACTGATTGGTTTGTTTGTTTGGAGACAGGGTCTCTGTACATTGCCTTGGCTGGCCTGGGACTCACTCTGTAGACCAGGCTAACCTTGAATTTACAAGGTTAATTAAGTGCCTCCTAAGTGTTGGGATTAAAGGCATGGGCCACCATGCCCAGCCTGTGTCATCCTTTATAGTGGAGGGGGCTGGCTATATGAATGTCCTGATTGAACAGGGGGAGGAAAGGATGAGAGGTGTCATCTGCAGAAATATGAGTCTAGAGTGATTACATTTCTGATATTGACAATGATACATAAAGAAAACTGACATTGGATCTTAGCATAGACACAGGTTGGTCTCTCTCCCTCTCTCTCCCTCCCTTCCTCCCTCCCTTTCTCTCTCTTTCAGTTCTCCTTAACAGGAGAGAAAAAAATACTACCATGTATAGCCCCCCCCCCCCCCAATAGTGCAAATACCTTTAAGTCTATCTGCTTCTCGATAGGCTTTAAAACTATGATGTTCCTAACTGTGGATATTGTATGGTACTTTATCTGGTCATTCTCTATAGCTGTCTGCTGTCTGTTTAGTTGCCATCTCTCTTTAGCTGTTATAGCAACTCTGTAATGAATAGGCCCTGCCCCACCCACCCCCTTTTATGATGCTGAGCGTTGAACTCTGCCTCATGCCTTCTAAGTAAGCAAGCTACCGTTTGTGCTTTCTTGTCTTTGCATTTGGAGTTGGGATGTAGAAGTATATATTCCCACATTGATGTTAGTGATTTAGACTGTTATTAAAATGAAAGCTTTAGGATGCTTGAATTTTAATGTTTTATTGTGACAATTTCAAACAAATAGAACTATAAAGCAAATACTTACATTATTAGCCCTTAATTTAAATGAATATATGTCATATTTGTACACTTTCACACATACTTTACTAACATTTCTTTGGCATTTATTATAATTCACCTGGGGTGCTCTAATACACACCTTCAGTTAATAAGCACAGTTTCCTTTTTTCTTTGTGGACCCAATTAAAAAAAAAAAATCAGTGATTCCTGTAACAGACAGTATCGAATACCAGTATTCATATGGTCTGTTTTGTTTCATTCCATCCTTAGAACCGGGGATCAAGGTAGAGACTGGCAGGTGACAGGACCTGGTGTGCACAGGGATTCTCTGGCTGAGAGAAGGTCAAGGAGAATTTGCCTTTCAGCCCCAGGATGTGAGTGACTCCTGGCAAACACACCATAAGGGTTCTGACCCAGGTCATCACTCACAGGCTTTTATTAAATAGCTAGTGGGAAGCAGGCCAGATAGGACTCCTGTCCTTGTGGAGCGGGTACCACAGGGACAGGTTCTTTTCAGAGTCCTTTTGCTACTATCCTCGTTCAGTGTGGTGTTAACAGAGATACAAAATCACTTAAAGAACTATAAAAGCCTTCCTAAGCATGTACTTTATCATCTTAAAACTTTACTCAAAATACTGGAACAGAGGGAAGCTTCAGGTCACTTAGACGTATCCCCAGAGAGATGAATGATACTCCAGAGATGAGGCAGGCAGCTGGAAGAAAGAGTCTCTTCCTCTGACAGTGACCCCTGTTCCTTGCCTCAAGGACAACCAAGCTATCTTTTTCAGCACCCCTGGTACATGCTTTGTTTGTTTGTTTGTTTGGTTGGTTTTTTCGAGACAAGGTTTCTCTGTGTAGCTTTGTGCCTTTCCTGGATCTCGCTTGGTAGACCAGGCTGGCCTTGAACTCACAAAGATCCACCTGCCTCTGCCTCCCGAGTGCTGGGATTAAAGGCGTGCGCCACCACTGCCTGGCTGGTACATGCTTTTTACCATAGTTGGCCTATGTCCGTGAGTCCAAGAGACAACCTTTGAACCCCAAAGTGACTCATCCCTGCTTTGGTGGATGAGCTTGTTTTAAACTTCATAAAACTCTATTTTGTATACAAATTAGCATGCCATCATATATAAAAGATGATCCACTTTATCACATAAACAAATGAGGTCAATAAAAATACCTTGGTGAGAATGTGGACTATTGAGGTCTGAGGCTGGTGCACAGATAATAAGCAACATCTCTATGGTTATTTACAGCGTGAGTGTGTCTGTGGCACCAACACCTAGAGTTCCTTGCTCCCTGTACTAACCACTCCCCACATCCCCAAAGGTAGCTGGTTGACTTCTCTCATGGCATCTTAGTTCTGTCCATGATCTATCTCATCCCATGATAAGGTGTAGCCATGCAGTCTGCCCTCTCTGTCTTTGTTACTTCTTGAACAGCTGGGGGTTGAGGCCCAGGCCTCAGACATCACAGGTTAATGCTCTTCCACTGATCTCTGCTCCCAACCCTGCTTTATGTAGCTACCTCTGTGTTGGCTCGGGTGGGTGGAGCTAGTTTATTCTCATTACTATGTTGTATTTTATTGTGCAACTGACTGTCTGACAGTCAATGTTCCCAGCTGTTTGGTAACATCTGGACCTTTTTTTAAAATAGCATTTTTGACATAAATTAGGTTGCTGTGAATACCTCAACTTTTTGGTGTTATAACATCCATTTTGTTGGAGATTTCCCTGTGATTGAAATTGCTGTCTTTGGTATGTATGTTAGGCACAGTTACAGTAGACTTTGCCTAGCAGTTTCCTAAAATGGTTGGTTTCTTATATGTACTGGTGTTTTGCCTGCATCTGTATCTGTGAGAGTGCCAGATTCCCCAAACTGGAGTTACAGACAGTTATGAGCTGCCATGTGGGTTCTGGAACTTGAACCTCGATCCTCTGATCCTCTGGAAGAGCAGCCAGTGCTCTTAACGACTGGGGCCATCTCTCCAGTGCCATCAGTTTATTCTTACACAACTAGTGTGTGAGAATTTTCTCTATTTTTGACAACCTTCATTATCTTGTGAGTGAGTAGTGTAGTTCACTGTAGTTTGATTGTGCATTTTCAGTGAAAAATGTTATTAGGGTCCACAGCTTGACGATGATTCCAAAGGTCATTTGGGGGAAAATTCAAAGGCTAATCATCAGGCCAAGAAAAGTTCTGGGAGAAAAGTAATACAATGTTCTGAGCTTCTCATTCTCTCGAAAAGTATTTCTTAAACACATTTCACTGCCAGGCAGCAGTCTGGGAATTTGAGGGAACAATGAGAACACAGCCCCAAAGCCCTGTCTTGACAGAGCCCTTCCTGCAGTTGGATCAACAGTCACTGCTATCTTCCGAGGACAGACCAGGTCGACAAGAAAAGGTGGGCTTGGACTGTCTCCCACTGATCGGGACTGACAGGCCATCCTGCATTCTTGGTGTTGTGCCTGGCAGTTCCACGGTGTACGCTGGCCCCAGGAAGCCATTCCAGCCTTCAGAATTGAAGCTGCAGGCAGGGTCTGCTTCTCCGTGTTTCCCCTGGTCACCATATGATAATTTAGTAGTGAAAATCCTGCATCCTACAGAGTGGGGAGGGGAGAGACTTGGTTTGTGGGTTGGAGCAACCAATAGATTGAGTGGTAAAAGCTGCAGTTGGGATGGATATCCTCATGGCAGACCATACGCAGAAACAAAGCTCTGATATACTGAAACCCAAAGGAAAATACAGATCTGCTCAAAAGCCAGGAGAGAAAGAAACTGTGTTGGTATCTGGTCTTGAGATGAGAAAGGACTAGCTTTTTAAGGTCAGAAAAGTAACAGAGGGATTTGCAAAGGGGGAAAAAGAGCCCTGTAGACTCAATTACATAAAAATGTCAACCTGGAAAAGTATTTGAAACAAATGTGACCCTGCAAGGGGGCGAGAGCATGTTCCCGCACTGTTGGTGGCAGTGTGGATTGGTACAATTGTTTCCGGAGACCAGAGCGATAATAAGTGCCAGCCACCTGAAAGTTCTTGTCCTTTAACTCAGCAATTTCTTTTCTCATGGACTCTAGTTTTTGAAAATAGTCAGGAATTTGTACAAATGTTATATACAAGAATAGCTATCTTAGGTTTTCTTGCAAAATAACCCAAACTGGAAATAATCTAAATGTGGGCCAGCAGGAGAAAAGTTAAGTTGTATTTTGAAGTAAATTAATCACTGTCCTAGAGAAACCTTGGTATAACCACACTGCAGGATTGCTGTCATTAGCAGTGACATACCCCTTCTGTTTCAAGCTTGTTTGTACTCATTTAGGAAAAAAAATCACAATCAGTTCTTTCTTCTGTATATTCCCACTCCCCCCCAAAGTGAAGTAAATGTTGCTGAAGTATGATGGCGTCCCTAGCTGACTCTTTTTGTACTGTACTTAGAAAATAGTATTCTACCGCTTCCCGTGGCCTCGCCTAGGCAGTGGCCAGGACTGGGTAGCTGCTGGCGGAGGAAAGTCCTTGTTACATCCTTGACTTGGTGCTGTACCAGCAACAGATGTCACTCAGTGAAGCAGAGGGTTAAAGAAAATAATTAAAAAAAAAAAAAAAACTATTTAATTTTATGTGCATTGGTGTGAAGATGTCAGACCCCCTGGAACTAGAGTTATAGAGAGTTGTGAGCTGCCATGTGGGTGCTAGGAATTGAACCCGGGTCCTCCAGAAGAGCAGTCAGTGCTTTTAACTGCTGAGCCATCTCTCCAGCCCCAAGAAAAGAATTTTTAAAATAGCCAAAACAGGGACCAGTGAAGTGGTTCAGCGGGTAAAGGTGCTTGCCACTAACCCTGATAACCTGAGTTCCACCCCCAGGACCCGCATGGTGGAAAGGAGATGTCTGACTTCCACAAGTTGCCCTCTGGTCTTCGCATGGGTGCCATGGCATGTGCATATACATATATGCATGCATACATACATAAATGTAATAAAACAGCAAAACCCAAAACATGCTTATTATGTTGTGGGCATTGTTCATAATGTATTTCAGTATCATCTCATTTGTTTTATACATCAGCCAAATGGAGCGGGCAATATTATTATACCCATTTTGCAGAGGAAGCATCAGAGCCCAGGAAACTTATTTAACTGTCAAGACTTTCAGATGGTAGCAGGCGCAGGCAGAGATTGCAGGACTACAATGTCTGCCATTGCACCCTTTACATTGTGCCCCTCCTTACCCTGGCTGCTGGTGTGGTTCTAATCACCTAGTAAGCCCTGTTCTCAGGTATCTTGTCTTCCTCTTCCTTTGCTCTTTTACCTTGGGACTCGGAAGATCTGCTTCTGCCCCACAAGGATGGCCATATCCTCATGTTTATTTTCAGCATTTCCCAAAACATGGGTGTCCCCAGGAACGAGACACAGCCAAGCCCCCCTTGCCTAAGCTGGACTGAGTCCTAGAAGAACACCATGGAGGAGAACCGGTGCCAGCAAGTCCCTGTGTAATGTAGAGTAAGACAACATTAAGGAGGGCAGCAGTTTAAACCTGTGTCCGGTATCACGGAAGATGCTGTGTGGCTCCAGGGTAGTGTTTCAGTTCTGCTTGTCATCTTTTCTCAGACTGTAGGCCTCCCTGAGTTCTGTTGGAAGATGAACCTAGGACTGTTAGAATTTGAGTGAGTTATTTGAGCAGTCTAGGACTCAGGAATTGGGAAAACGGCAAGACATCTGGGACTCCATGAAGAGGTTGGGGGGGAGAAACCTCTATAAAGTGCTTATGGGAGCAAAATAAAGAAAAATATATGTGACTGGCTAAAGTAGAAAGCCAGGGTTAGAAGTCCCTGGTTAGAAGCTTGATGGCTCCAGGCTGGCTAAGCTTCAGTTTTGTTTCGGTGTTGGCACTGAGGTGGGGCTTGGTGTCCTTCCATTGGCATGCAAGATGTAGGAGCTGCCTTTCACAGCCTCCCTGAAAGAGTATTTAATACTTTACAGCTGATCTCACTTTAGAAAGGACATGCCATTAAGCGTGCATGCCTGGAACTCCGGCACTTGGGAGATTAAGGTGGGGGGGGGAGATCTTGAGTTTGAGGCTACCTGGCTTCGTAGTGAGACCCTGTAGGGCATTATTTTGTGTTTGCTAGTAGCTTTCCCTTTCCCCAAGTCATGGCAGTTGAAATTGTTATCATACATTGCCAAATGTCCTCTCACATAGGGGTGGGGATGGGAGACACTGTGTGAGCTACTGATAAGCATAAAATTTGACTATTTAAAATCTTTCTTTGAAGTGGTGGTTGATAACTACCTTTTGAAGATGGCATTAACCTATGTGAGTCTATGTTTGTGGCGTTTTCAGTATTGAGTGCATGACTGTATACTTTTGAGAATCAGATGTATTGGATAATGTTTCTTTCCCCTTACCCTCCTTTTTTTTTTTTTAACAGTATGCGAGCATTGAAAAAAATGGTGAATTTTTTATGTCTCCCAATGACTTTGTCACTCGGTATTTGAATATTTTTGGAGAAAGCCAGCCCAACCCAAAGACTGTGGAACTTTTAAGCGGTGTGGTGGATCAAACCAAAGATGGGTATGTGTACTTCTAATTATCTTCCTAAGTCTTCTCTTCAAGCCAGCTTTCTTTTGCTTAATAATAAAGAACTCACTAAATGCATGCATCCTATCTAGGTCCAAAACTGTTTTTCTATCTGTTAATCCATTATTTTAGAAATGATATTTTTAATATTCCTTCAAAAGACATTTCAGAGTTGGTGATTGCATGTTTGGAAGCTGTGTTTCTAGCTGCATGGCACTGTTGTAGCTGATGAGGTGGTGTGAACACATATGAGTGTATGTTTCATATTTCAAGGTTGCTATAAAATTATGAATTTCACCATGACTCTATGGACATAACTTCCGTCATCTTTCCCTTTCTCCAAATTGTCTTTAAAATTTCACATGTGGTTAAATGGTATAGAAATGGGAGACAGAGAAATCTGATGAATTCAAGTCTCAGGGAAGTGAGCCTTTGCCTGGCAGAGTAGAGGCTCCATGGTGTAGTCCTGAGCAGGCACTCGGCGGGAGGCCTCTGCCTTGTCCCCACCACCTTGTGTTCCCTCTGTGTCTTCTCTGGAATTGGTATCTCTTGCCTTATTTGATGGAGGAACCTTGGGGCTGGTGTAATTAAATATATCGAGATGAAAAAGTTACTTTGTGTTATCTGAGTGGACCGAAATTCCATCACAAGTGTTTCTGAAGATGGGGACAGAGGGAGATTTGACACAGGGACCAGGTGTCATATGACTGCAGAGCTGGTCTGAGTACTGCATCCATAGCCGGGAGTGCCTGCAGCCACCCACACCTACGTGAATCTGGAGAGAGGTCCTGTCTGGCCTTGCTGACACCTTCATTTAGGACTTCTGGGTTGTCGAACTGTAATAGAATATATTACTGCTGTGTTCAGTCTTCCAATTTGTTGTAAAATATGTTTTATTTATTTTTAATTGACAAATATTTATCGTATACAGCATGTTTTGAAGTACACACTCGTTGCAGATTGGACCAGTCTTCCTAGTTAACATATTTATCAAACTATGTGCTTGTTTTGTTTTTGTACTCAGAACATTTCAAATAGAAATTAGCAATTTTCAAATAGACGTGTTTTTATTGAAGGTAGCCCCACAGTGTCCAAGACTGTCTTTTGAAAATATTTGGTGCTCTGAACATAAGTCCCCTTAATACTTCCTCCTCCATGCCTGCCTGGTGTGATCATCATTCTACTCTCTGCTTTCATGGACTCTGATGCTTTAACATTCTGCTTAGAGGTGAGAACATGTGCCCTTTGTTTTCCATGCCTAGCTCATTTCACTTGATACTATATCTTCCAGGTTCATCCACATTGCCACATGTGACAGAGTTCCCTTTTCAAGGCTGAGTACTATTCCATCAGGTGTTTATAGTGCATTCTTAATTCACCCATCCATTGACAGATGCTTGAGTTGACACCCTCATCTTGTCTGTCTTGACTCACGTTGTAGTGAGCATGGGAGGACCTTTTCCTGCGTTGTAACTGACGGTAGCAGTTCTTTTCTGTGGGGAATTAGCCTATAGTTGTAAAGAATTTTTGTTGGTCAATGACCAGTTTTACCTATGAAAACATCCCTCTCTTCGCCCAGTGATACCTTTTGGCTGACCCAGTGACTGCTAAGCAGTGACTCCTGGTAGCAACTGCTTCCATCTAACCTGGGATTGGACTCGGCAGCAGAGTTAAATGCCTGTGCTCAGCATGGCCTTCTCATCTTAACATCTCCGGCTTGCTGGAGCTTACTTGTTTCTATGCTAGAGATTCATGAGTTGCTGACTTGGTCAGCTTGGGGTGCTGGGAGCATCTCTCTGGGGCTCTGTCTAGCAGCCGAGTGGTGGCTCTGTTTGACACTCAATGGTGTGTGGGAAGAACATGTGTTCGGCATCTCAGAGGTCCTCTTTTCTTGTTTTGACATGGTTTTGTTTATAGTTGACGCTGCCCTCAA